>NC_079213.1:54757761-55466511 GCF_029633865.1 Lampris incognitus
AAAAGTCCCCCGACACGGCGTGCAGGGCAGATGAATGCGGCTCTGCTGTGCCGGCGGCTCTGCCGTGCTGGCCGTGGCCCTGGACTTTAGTGGAGTGCTTCCCACGACAGCCATCTAGACACAATCTGTCACCCCCTCCTCACTATCTTAAAGTCAGCTCTTCTAAATACCGCCTGTCAGTACTTGAAATGTCTAAAACAAATCCCGACAGCACTGTCATAGCTGCTCATTTGAAACACACGTGACGTTGTTGTGTCCTGTGGTAATATTGTGTTTTCCCTCCGCTTTTCCACACTTAAAATGTGTCCTTGGTATGAAGTGATTCCTCCTTTTTCCAATCCCCACTAATAAAGTGGAGCAGATCTTGTTGCCCCTAAATGTAGGTATGTTCGCAGTGTCGCAGCTGCCACCTCAGGGGCTTTTTCTGTCGTTCACATGAACCCTTGTGTGGTGAAACGGGAATCGGTGTCTTTAAAAATGTAGAAATGGAACGAGCACGCGCTGTAACTTCAAATTGTTGGAAGTCCATTAATAAGATTTTTCCTTACATGTTCCCTTTTGGAGGCCAAGGGTATTCCTTCAGTGACCCGACTCCACCCTGTGGGCTTTTTGCTTTAGTCCCGTCATCGTCCTTCCTCTAATTTGATGCATTTTAATTAGATGTAGTTTTTGCACTTCAGCAAACATGAGCTGGAACAGCTAAGAAGCTCTTGTGGCCTAACATAGCCTCTCTCTCTCTCTCTCTCTCTCTCTCTCTCTCTCTCTCTCTCGCTCTCTCTCTCGCTCTCTCGCTCTCTGTCTCTGTCAACAGGAGCCCAACCCATTCCTGAACTCCACCATGGAGCCCGACGGCCTGCTGCGGAGCCCCGTTCCTCCGGTGCCCAGTAAAGACCCGGGGAAGCTGTGCAGCTCGGTGCGCAGCCTGGCCCCCCTGCACTTCCCCTCAGAGCTGCTGCCCTTCGACGAGGCTCTGAGGGACATGAACGCCGTCCGCCCCCTTGCCGGAGCGCAGGATGGAGCCGACGTGGTGGCCCGGCACGGGGCCCAGCTGCTGGAGGTTAAGGCTGCTGAGCGGAGAGGTCTGGACAACAGCCGACGGGCTTCTTTCACTGAATCTATCTGCCGAACTGGCTCCATGTTGCACTTGGAGAGTTTGTTTAGGAAGAGCGCTGTGACATCACGGTCGTAGTCTTAGCCCCTTCTAAGGCGCTTACACGTGAGTAGCGGGCCAGATTCCTCTGCGCCGGCTGAGCCGTTGCTTTCCACGCGACCCTCCAGCGACGCTCAAACCAGGGCTTGTAGTGCTGTGACCCTGTTCGCCGCTGACCTTTCAACGAGTGACGTGTGATTGTACAGCGTGACTTAGTATGATACGCGATGTCGTTTTGAAATGGAAAAAAACACATTTTCACAACGTGTGCGTTTCCTGAGCCATGTCAATCTTACTCCCCCGTGATGAGGAGAAAAGAATGGTTGGCACAGTGTCAGCATTAAGATGGGGCTACCAGGTTTGTGGATTCAGCTATAATTATTTGATCATTTTACATTATTTGGGCGTCCGGGTAGGGTAGCGGTCTACTCCGTTGCCTACCAACATGGGGATCACCGGTTCAAATCCCCGTGTTGCCTCCGGCTTGGTCAAGCGTCCCTACAGACACAATTGGCCGTGTCTGCGGGTGGGAAGTTGGATGTGGGTATGTGTCCTGGTCGCTGCACTAGCGCCTCCTCTGGTTGGTCAGGGAGTCTGGTCGGGGGGGAGGGGGAACTGGGGGGAATAGCGTGATCCTCCCACGCGCTACGTCCCCCTGGCGAAACTCCTCACTGTCAGGTGAAAAGAAGCGGCTGATGACTCCACATTAATGGGAGGAGACATGTGGTAGTCTGCAGCCCTCCCTGGATCAGCAGAGGGGGTGGAGCAGAGACCGGGACGGCTCGGAAGAGTGGGGTAATTGGCTGAGTACATTTGGGGAGGATAAAGGGGGGGGGGGGTTGTTTTCTGTGTTAATGTGTTCCTTCTTTTCCTCCAGTTGCACTTGGGTGGCGGTACGTTTACAGAATGGATTGTTGTGTGAAGGATGCAGAGCTGATGCCCTGATGCTTGTCATACGCTAAGACGTTTACTGTTCTTGGCAACAAGACTTCCTCTTCCCTTTATTCGTTGGCCTTTTGACTGCTAATCTTCTCATGTTGCTGTTTACTTTAAGGAGGAAGGGATTTGAGTTGGGATAGCGTGCCATTGGGTAGAATTTCAAAATGAAACGGTCCTGAGATAAAACGTTTGACAGAGAATGTCGTCTTTCCCTCGTCAGCCCTCATGTTAACGTCGACAGCAGAAATGTGCTGTAGTTCCCCACAGCAAAAGGATGCTGTGTCTCACTCCTTGCTTCTTTAGCTCAGCGTAGTTACATCAGCACTGACACTGATGACAGCTGGAGTGGCTGATGTCGGTCTTCATACCAGCACAGTCAGGAGCTCAGGTCTGTTGACTGGCACTGGAGCGGGCCATGTGTAGGATCATCGAGGCCACCACTGTTGAGAGATAGTAGGCGGCACAATCATAATAATTTGAGCGGCACTGGGGCACAATGGTTAATGCTGTCGCCTCACAGCAGGAAGGTCCCGGGTTTGAACCCCGGGGTTGTCCAACCTTGGGGGTCGTCCTCTGTGTGGAGTTTGCGTGTTCTCCCCATGTCTGTGGTGGGTTTTCTCCAGGTGCTCCGGTTTCCCTCATCATCAAAAAGACATGCATGTTAGGGTTAATACTCCTGACTGTGCCCCTGAGCAAGGCATGGCAAGACGAACTGGTGTTGGTCCCCGGGCGTTGCACGGTGGCTGCCCACTAGCTACACAGTTAGGATGGGTTAAATGCAGAGAGGAATTTCCTTATGAGGAACATTAAAGTTTATCAAAGGGGCGTCCGGGTAGCGTGGCAGTCTATTCCGTTGCTTAGCAGCACGGGGATCGCCAGTTCGAATCCCCGCGTTACTGCCTGCTTGGTCGGGCATCCCTACAGACACTATTGGCCGTGTCTGCAGGTGGGAAGCCGGATGAGGGTATGTGTCCTGGTCACTGCACTAGCGCCTCCTCTGGTCAGTCGGGGCACCGGTTTGGGGGGGGGTGGACTGGGGGGAATAGCGTGATCCTCACACGCACTACGTCCCCCTGGTGAAACTCCTCACTGTCAGGTGAAAAGAAGAGGCTGGTGACTCCACATGTATCGGAGGAGATGTGGTAGTCTGCAGCCTTCCCCGGATCAGCAGAGGGGGTGGAGCAGCGACCGGGACGGCTCGGAAGAGTGGGGTAATTGGCCAGATACAATTGGGGAGAAAAGGGGGGGGGGATCCCCCCCCAAAAAAGATTAAAGTAAATCAAAATCAAAAAAAGAAAAAAAATCAAAACTAGGACAGTAACACTCCACCTGTGGATTTGTGCACTGCTGCAAACCAACTCCAGGTGTCTCATATGTCACACCAGAGGTGGAAGTGAAGTGAGGTGACTCTGCTCTGATTTCCCAATGAAGGCTGTGAGTGCTCTGCAGTGCAGAAAAATGATCATCTCCTTTATTTTGTCTACTACTACTTTCGACTGCTCCCGTTAGGGGTCGCCACAGCGGCTGATCCTCTGTGGCGACCCCTAATAGAATATGTTTTAGTTTCCTTTATTTTGTCTACTAACCCCACACTAATGCTGGAGGTTCACATTCTGCGGTGTTGGTGCAGCACCACCACTGGTGTCATACAGCGCTACGGCTTCAGTAACTCTGCGTCCGTGTGTGAGCAGGAAAAAGGTGGCACTTGTGCCTCTGGAGCCGTCTGCTTTATGACGGCTTGTTCACGCTTTTCGTGTCCCTGCGGCTCACCAGTCTGTCTGGATTTGTCTGCACCAACAGAGATGGAGAGACAGATGAAGATCGAGAACTTGTTCGTCACTTGGCAGCAGAGGTCAGCCCAGTCCAACATGCCCATCTCAGTAAGTCCCCTTTCCGTTAGCCCCTCTGAATGCACAGCAGATACAGAAAGACCGGTCAGAACCCCCCCCCCCCCCCCCCCCGTGCTTTCTGCTAATCCAGACACACATGCACACATTTAACACTCACAAACACACAAATGCTCTGGCTTTCAACACATAGATGGGTAAGGACGGACACACAAAGCTATGCTGTCCCAGCGCGGTCAGCCGAGGCGATTCATCTGTGTCCCAACACGCCGTCACCCCATCAAAATTACATTTGCATATCAGTGCAGCTGCTTGTGACTTGTTGGACAAAAAGGTTTCCGTCTCGGAGACGTTGCTGCTCAGGTAAGGTGTCTCATTCCCTGCAGCTGAACGGTGTTTATTAAGCCTGGGGGGCCTTTGTTGGTGGCAGAAGACTGATCTCCAGACTGATTACCATATGACGCAGTCCGCCACCTTGACATTTCGAGTGGTATGAATAGGGCTGTCACAATTATTACCTCATTGCCTAATCGTGATTATTTGACCTGACCGCAATCATTTTGCGTAATCGTTAGAATAATTTCCATTCATTTGTATCAAAGCAGCTGGATGAGACTAACAAATGTCATGTTTCCATCACTTCCCACCTCATTGTCCACCGTTTGTTGTTGGACTGGCGTTTTTTTTTTTTCCCAAATTTATTTCTGATTTTTTTCCCTTTTTCTCCCAATTTAGTGGCCAATTGATCCCTATTTTAGTTCAAACACCACCCTCGTACTGCATGTGTTCGGCAACTGCATCTCTCCGGCCGGCAGTCTCGAAGGAGACGCCTCGCCACTTCCGTGACAAGGTGAATCCAGGCCGAACCACTGCTTTTTCCCCACACACACACAGACGCATTCACGTGACGAACACAAGCCGACTCCGCCCCCCTCCCAAAGACAGCATTGCCAGTTATTGCTGCTTCATCGAGTCCGGCCATAGTCGGATCTGATGAGACCGAGGGGCGAAACCCGGTCCCCAGTGGGCAACTGCATCGACACAAAGCTGATGCTTAGACTGCTACACCACCGCGGACCCCGGACTGACACTGGTGAATTAGCGCCAACAGACTGTTTATCTTGTTTATTCTATAATATTCTATATTATTCTATCATATTCTGTATTATTCTATCATATTCTATATCATTCTATATTATTCTATAATGTCCTATGTTATTCTATATGATTCTATAATCTATATTATTCTATAATATTCTATAATCTATGATATCTATACTATTCTATTATATTCTATGATATTTGGTGACTGCATTTGGACGAGCATGTGTTGACATCAACATCATGGACGTCGTTGCAGAGCCAAACTCCACAGCAGCGCTGTGGCCACATGTTGGTTTTAAGCCACATGAAACAGGAGAGCCCAGTAACTTGGAGGAGGCCATTTGTCAGATTTGCAGCAAAAAGGTGGCAGTCAAAAGCACTAATACCACAAATTTAAAAAACCATCTACGGATCCACCACCCCACCTGCTTCGCCGAACTTGGAAAGACAGCCACCGCCGAAGCTCCATACCGGCAATTGGCTGTTCCTGAAGCTTTCGGACGAGTGTCTAAATATGAACGCGGTAGATAGCCAAAGAAATGCAGCCGCTCAGTACAGTTGAAAAACCAGCATTTAAAGAAATGCTGCAAAAGTTTGACACGCAGTACAAATTACCATGAAACTGGGGGGAATATCGTGATCCTCCCATGCGCTACGTGCCCCTGGTGAAACTCCTCACTGTCAGGTGAAAAGAAACGGCTGGCGACTCCACATGTATTGGAGGAGGCATGTGGTAGTCTGCAGCCCTCCCCGGATCGGCAGAGGGGTGGAGCTGTGACCGGGACGGCTCAGAAAATAGGGTAATTGGCCAAGTACAAATAGGGAGAAAGGGGGGCGTGCACCAAAAGAAAAAAAGACAATTAAATCGTTAATTGTGATTATTTGTATGACAATTAATCGTCAACTAAAATGTCATGATTGTGACAGCGCTAGGTATGAAGCGGCGCCATTATGGAGGAGTGCATGTTTCATGTCATCAGTTATTTCTGCTGCTCAAGCAGCTCTGCCCTCCACAGGTAACACTGCTTTTCATGGCTTTACATGTTGCGTTAGGGTAGACGTTAAAGGGCTACATTTATGTTTTCACTGTTCGCCGATTAAACCAAAAACTTGTCACAATATCAACCAAAGGTTTGAGATTCAAGTTTCAGTTTTCCTAAGAGCTGCTCCCTGTGTGGCTGCAGCTACCAGTGCCTCTTTATTCCAGTGCAGAGTACTGATACTGTTAACAGGCAGTTCTGGGAAACTGAAGGACAAATCAATAAAAACTTTTTTCCTTTGTGAGAAAACATAACCAGCTAGCATCTACAATGTCAATAATCTTTATAAATGTGAGAGTGTAATGTCCTGTCTCGCTTTTCAGACTTTTACTTTGCTATAGATATGTAGTCATGCCTACCAACTGACCTTTTGCACAGAAATACAGAAAAAAGGGGAAAACTGCAACAAGCAACCTGCACAACTCTAATGCTGTGTTTGCCAAACTACAACCAGCTAGTTTGCACATGTGCACAACTCCAATAATGCTATGCTGGCCACTATTGGAGTTCTCATGTCTGTTGCGAACTAAACCCACTGTGTTGAGGCTAATGGGCTGTCAGTTTGAAGTGTCGGCCTGTGTTCAATGCATGCACGCATTCACTGCTCATCAGACTCACTTTAGTTTTCGCTCCTAATTTCCTCAAGACACATTTCAATCTTTTGCCCTGTATGTGGCCCACCTTGTTGGTTTTGCTCTCTCTCTCCCTCTCTCTCTCTCTCTCTCTAATATGATAATAAACATTTTAATTATAAAGGCACCTTTCGTAACACTCAAGGTCACCTCACATCAAATACAATAAAACAAAGCAGTAAAAAACTGCAGTCAGCAATAAAACACACAATAAGCAGTAGAGCATACATCAGCAGAGTTAGCAAATGAATTTGATGTTGTTAAGGCTGTTAAAGTGAGTATGCTAGTTTAAAAAGTTTGGTTTTAAGAGCAGTTTTGAATTCCGTAGGGGAGTCCATTAAGCTGATGTGATGGGGACTGGAGTTCTAAAGTTCGGGTTCAGCACAGGAGAAAGCCTTGGCACCCATTGTGCCGAGTTTGATAGCTGGTAGTGCAGTGTGCATTTTAACTTCTGGAGTGATTCTGAATTGCTGGTTCATCTAGAATAGAAGACGCGCATTGCTGCATCCTTGACTGACGTCTTGGAGTGGATGGCAACACACCACCTGAAGCTCAATCTGGACAAGACAGAGCTGATGTTCCTCCCGGGGAAAGGTTGCCCGCACCGAGACCTGGCCATCACCATTGACAACACCATAGTAACGCCATCTCGGACTGTGAGGAATCTGGGTGTGATCCTGGACAACCAACTGTCGTTTGCTGCAAACGTTGCATCAGTTGCTCGCTCCTGCAGATTTCTCCTCTATAACATCGGGAGGATTCGCCCATTCCTCACCAACGAGACGGCACAGGTGCTCATCCAGGCTCTGGTCATCTCTTGGCTGGACTACGGCAACTCTCTCCTTGCTGGCGCCCCGACATCGGCCATCAGATCTCTGGAGCTTGTTCAGAAAGCTGCAGCTCGTCTGGTGTTCAACCACCCTAAGTTCTCCCACACAACTCCCCTTCTCATGTCCCTACACTGGCTCCCAGTAGCTGCTCACATCCAGTTTAAGACTGGTGCTAGCCTACAGGGCAGTAAAAGGAACAGCTCCTTCCTATCTCCAGGCCATGGTCAAGCCCTACACCCCCGCCCGACCACTTCGCTCTGCTGCCTCGGGATGCCTGGTTGCCCCGTCGCTCAGAGGCCCCTGCTGCCGATCGACCCCGTCATGGCTCTTTACTGTCCTGGCCCCACAGTGGTGGAATGAACTCCCCACTGATGTCAGGACAGCGGAGTCGCTGCCCATCTTTCAGTACAAGTTGAAAACTCACCTCTTCAAGAACTACTACTCTGTTACTTGCTCTTATCTCTTATTCTATTCACTCATTTAAATAAAAAATCCCTTTCTTGCGCTTCTACTTTAGCACTGGTTTTGCGCTTAGATGCTTGTTTAGAGAGAAGATGCACTTATGACCTCTGATGACTCGTAGTTCTCCTGATTTCCTACGTTAAATGCACTTATTGTAAGTCACTTTGGATAAAAGCGTCAGCTAAATTACTGTAATGTAATGTAATGGTAGTGCCAGTAGACCTGCTGGTGAAGACTGCAGGGAGTGAGATGGAGTGTAAGTCTGAGGGAAGTCTTTGAGATAAGCATGGAATAGATTATGGAGAACGTTGAATGTTAATAATACATTTTTTAATTTAATCTGCTGTGACACAGGAAGCCAGTGTAATTGAATAAGCAGGAGAGAGACATGGTCAGTGGACTTTGAACGTGTTATAATTCGTGCTGCAGAATTCTGGATGAGTTGAAGTTGGTGAATAGGTTTGCTGGGGATGCCTGCCAGGATCACATTGCAGTCATCACCGCATTTGGTCACATCATGCATTCACATGCATGATGTGACCAAAGCATTGACTAAGATTTCCATGGAGTGTTGTGTTAAAGCAGGGCGTAGTCTGGAGAAGTTTCTCAGATGGAAAAAGGCAATCCGGGTGACATTGTTTATATGACTGGAAAAGGAAGGGGTACTATTTAGGATAACACCAAGGCTCTTAGCCTGAGCAGAAACAGATATGGTGGCTGCAGCAATGGAGAGTGACCAAATATTAGTTTTTGAGAGTGTAGATTTAGTGCCAATGAGGAGTAGCTCAGTTTTACTACTGCTAAATTTCAGATAATTGTTAATCATCCATATCTGTATATCATGGAGACAAGCAGTGAGGGTACTGAGGGGGAGAGTGGAAGTGGACACATACTGTTGTGTATCATCAGCATAGCAGTGGAAATTGATACCATAGTGTCGGAAGATGTAGCCAAGAGGGAGGAGGTAAATATTCAACAGGAGTGGCCCCAACACTAAACCCTGTGGAACGCCATGATGAACTATCAAACTTTCTGACTGGTAATGCTGAATCTGTACAAAATGTGTCCTGTCTGTAAGGTAGGAAGCATACCACTGATACACAGTGCCCCCAACTCCAATGCTAGCCAGACGATCCATGGGGAGCTGATGGGATGTAGCATCAAAAACTGTGGTGAAGTCAAGGAGGATGGGAATAGATAGTAGACTGGAGTCAGCTGCACAAAGGAGGTCATTAGTGATGTTAACCCGGGCTGTTCTTGCGCTGTGTTTGGGGCGAAAGCCATATTGGAATTGTTCAAAGAGATTGCTATCAAGGTAGATCTGGAATTGAGATGCAACTAACCTCTCGGGGATTTTGGAGATGAATGGTAAATTGGAAATAGGCTGGTAGTTGTTTTGGTCAGTAGAATCTAAATTCAATTTTTTTTTCAGATTTGGTCTGATTGTGGCAACCATCAGTGAAGCGAAAACTGCACCAGTGGACAGAGAGAAGTAGATGATGGAGGTTATCAGGGAGATGGTTTTTCTCTCTCTCTCTCTCTCTCTCTCTCTCTCTCTCTTGTTCTCTCTCTCTCTTGCTCTCTCTCTCTCTTGCTCTCTCAATATATTCTAACCGTAGGCTTATTTGCTAGGGCTCCATTCAGACCTTGTGGTGTTGTTCTCCCTTAGGGAACATACATTAAGGTTTTCATGCGTTTACAGGTGGCAGACTTGGACACCCTGAAGCAGTGCTCTAGACTGGTGCACTACTGTGCCACCCCTCTTCTCTTTGACCCCATCTTCCGCAAGCACATTCAAGAAGAACATCTCATCCAGCCCCCATTGAAGGTAAAACCTGCTTGCTGTAAGTCTTTTTGAGGCACCAGGTTCAAAAAGACAATTAAAAGCAAATTGAGGCCAGAGGAGCATTAAAAAATGTATGAAATTATTCTTGAAAAACTAAGGTTGCTTGTTTTGTATTGATGCCAAACACATTGTAATTCAAAGTTTAGTTCCTTATTTCAGTGTAAACATAGATAATTGGAATTTGCTTTACTGCAGTGCAATTTAAAAAGACAGTGAAATTGCCATGCAATGTATATATGCCCACTAGTCATTAGTCATAAATCTTATATTTCCATTTCAAAAGCTTGTTGAAAGTAAAAATATACATTTTGTTGTCCTCTCTTAGTTCAATGTACTGAATATAAGGTACTAATAAGATACTGTATGGCATTCCTTATAAAAAAAAATGCCAGTGCATTGCATAACAGGTCTACAAAATGTATTTCAGTATTATGTAAACTAAACAAATGAAGTATTCACAGCTTGTAGGCTAGATTAACCTACACAATACCTTGCAAAATCAGCTCCCCTGTACAAGTCTCACTTTTGTGTGCGTGAGTGTGCATTAATTTGTATACATGCACTGTATATGCGTAGACGCATCTCTGGGTCCTCTGTTCCTAACAGAAGCGGCACCGCTCCAGTGACTCCACAGCTTCTGGGCGGGACCGCAGCCACAGCACCGACTCGGCTGACATTTTGCCCGGCCGCCTGAAGGAAGAGCCCTGGCTCCTGGAAATCTCCAACACCTTCCTCCAGCAGTATGTCCAGTACCTTCAGAGCATGGGCTTCATTCTGGTCCAAGTCCGGCCTCAGTCCCCCACCCGCAGGTTAGTCTAATGCATAGAAAACACAGCCACTTTCGTCTGGGTAGCGTAGCGGTCTATTCCGTTGCCTACCAACATGACAATCGCCAGTTCGAATCCCTGCATTACCACCAGCTTGGTCGGGTGTCCCTACAGACACAATTGGCCTTGTCTGTGAGTGGGAAGTTGGATGTGGGTATGTGTCCTGGTCGCTGCACTAACGCCTCCTCTAGTCGGTCGGGGCGCCTGGTCGGGGGGGAGGGGGAACGAACATCTTAAGGAAAAGGACTGATCAACATTTTTTTCCACAACAACAAATGATAATTTCACAAGCAGCGCACATTGGTTAAGTCTCAAGTAAAATTATGTTACTGCACTAACAGAGGATTTTGTGTGCAAACACAGTAAACACGCAAACATCAAATCTTCCTAGTAGGGATCTCTCAAACAATGACATCACATTTCTTTCAGGCCCCCCCCCTTTTTCTCCCCAATTGTACCCGGCCAATTACCCCACTCTTCCGAGCCGTCCCGGTCTCTGCTCCACCCGCTCTGCTGGTCCGGGGAGGGCTGCAGACTACCATATGTCTCCTCTGATACATGTGGAGTTGCCAGCCGCTTCTTTTCACCTGACAGTGAGGCGTTTCACCAGGGGGATGTAGCGCGTGGGAGGATCACGCTATTCCCCCCAGTTCCCCCTCCCCCCTGAACAGGCGCCCCAACTGACCAGAGGAGGCGCCAGTGCAGCGACTAGGACACACATCCACATCTGGCTTCCCACCTGCAGACATGGCCAATTATGTCTGTAGGGATGCCCGACCAAGCCGGAGGTAACGCGGGGATTCGAACTGGCCAGCCCTGTGTTGGTAGGCCTGTTTTATGCAAAATGACCAAATATACCCCCTACATTTCTCTCTGTCTCTTTCTCTGTCTCTCTCTCTCGCGCTCTCTCTCCCGCCCCTCCCCTCATTTTGTCAGTCTCTCCCTCTCTCTTATACACTACCCTTGGGTCTTCAGTGTATCTCTTTTTCCCTTGGTTGGGAGCAGTACTCATCCATTAGTCATCAAATGTGTTGCGATGCTCTCCTGGCCTCTGATCTCACAGCATCACTACCCTGTGGCTGATGTAATCACAGCAGATGTAAGGCAGATGCCTGTCCAGCTTCTCTGTCCATCTCTGGCCTAGGATTGTGGGATTCACTCTGCAGTGTTTGTGAGAATGGGCCAGTGTTGCTGCCCCCCCCACACCTCACCCCAAGGGGGGCCTGACCCTTCTAGTTTCTCCAGACCTATCCTGACCTTTATACTCCACTTTCCCACAGCATCGCTCGGGCCCGTGCTGCCATGCTGAGCTCCATGTCATCAGAAGGGAGGATGTCCTTCTCCTACGTCAAGCAGAAGAGCGAGGACAGCCCCAAGGTTAGCCTACACTTCAAAAATGAGCAGCGAGGAAGGACGCTGTGATTCACTTACACACAAACACTCCCCCTCTCTGCATGACTACACACACACACACATACACACACACACTCACACTCACACTGACAGGCATCCATCCTTGAGTTGATCCCTTTAAATTTTTTTCTTGACTTCTTAGCAGACTACAGGCTCTGGCACCACAGCGTACCACCTCCAGAGGGCGCTGCCAGGTGGGATCGTGCTGATGGAGCTGGCTTTTCAGGTGAGTTAAGTGTCATATCCACATAACATGGAGTGCCAGTTCTGTAGCATTCCCAGTCAGTGTCACTGCAGTGAACTTGTTCATCTAGTGAGTTGTCTTAGGGCACTTTCACGTTTGATATGTTTGCTTGAGTCCGAACCCAAGTTTGATTGTCCACCTGCCCCTGACCCTACTGGTCTGCTTTCACACCGGACTTCTGTTGTTCTGGATTGTGGTATGTTTGTGTAATGCTTTCATCATCACCTATTAGCACCGTATCCAGGCAGTAAGGCTTGGAGGAGAGCGCGCCTGCTTTCGGTCAAGCTGAAAATGGAAAAAACATTATCGATACATGTTTTTGGCAATGCTTTTTGCTTATTTGGTGCCACAACCAAAATTAAGTTAACCAACACCAATTGGCCAGAAAGTTTGAGAAGTCAGTCAATGAGAACTACATTTGGTTCACTCACAGTGCATTCTGGCACATCTATAAGGTAAATTCAGCACCAAGACTTGCTGCTGGCCAAAGTTTTCCAGTTAGTTTTGCCTAAAACCACACACACATTACACACGGCGTTTTCCGCTATATTCACATGCTCACGTTCTCAAATTAGACCACAGGGCTGTCATACCGGTCACGGATCATACTGCAGTTCGCACTAAGTGGACTCCAGACTGCTGTTTTCAAGCAGACTCGAGTTTGGTTCCATCCTCTCAGCTCCCCCCACAATCCCTTGTTAGCTGCCTCCACCAAATAAAAATCTGAATGTCATCAAATCTACTCAAACTAAATACCAATAAGACTGAGCTCATGGCTTCCAAGGCACTGCTCTGGAAGGATGGAGATCTTCTCGATATGGATGGCTGCTCCATTTGCCCATCCCCAGAAGTCCGCAACCTTGGTATCATTATGGACTTTATCCTCTCATTCCAGTCACAGATCAAATCTGTCACCAAATCTGCTTTCTTTCACCTCAAAAACAGCTCCAGACTCTGGCCATTACTCTGACTCTGTGGCAGAGGCCCTCATCCATGCCTTCATCACCTCCCGTCTGGATTATTGCAATGGAGTCCTGTCTGGGATACCTAGCAAAGCCCTAGAGAGGCTTCAGTATGTGCAGAATTCAGCTGCCAGGGTGCTCACCTGCACCAAGCCCTGGCAACACATCACTCCCACCCTTGTCCGCCTTCACTGGCTTCCAGTCAAGTCCCGCATTTCCTATAAAATCATCATCTATAAATCCCCCCATGCCCATACCTCCCAGTACCTATCAGACCTCCTCAGCCCCTATATTCCATCCCGGAATCTGCAGTCCGCAGACACGAGCCTCCTCTCCATCCCCCACACCAGCCTGTGGACTTTTGGGGATAGAGCCTTTAGTGTGGCAGCCCCCACCCTCTGGAACTCTATTCCAGCAGAGATCCACAACGCTGCTTCTTTGGACAATTTTAAAAGACTACAGAAAACCTACCTTTTTACTAAGGCCTATGGTCTGTAGTCTTTTAATCTTTTTTTTTTCTTATCTAGTGTAAAGTGTCCTTGGGTTCCTTGAAAGGCGGTATACAAAATTAAGTTGTTGTTGTTGTTGTGTATCTGAGTTCAGAAAAAACTTCCATACTAATCAAATGAAATGAACTTCATAGTCAAACGGAGGGGGGCTCACACCCATATGGTTTTCATGTAAGACCACCCTCAGTCAATGTACCATCCTCTAAAATGTAGTTCTGCGTGAACGTAATTGGTTGTTTCTGCACACCCAGGCAATATGATACATGCCTGTGATCATTCTGTCCCTGCCTTTCTGTCTCCCTCTCTCAGGGCTCTTACTTCTGTGTGAAACAGTACGCACTTGAGTGCTCCCGCATCCCTATGGGCCAGACGGTCAATTCCCAGGTAAACCCTCGTCATACCGTGTATCTGATGTGGCTGCAGGAACAGTCAGTGCTGTTCTCTGCTGGGTGTTCAGTCTTTTTTTTTAATGTTTGTTTTTTGAGAGAAGGTGAAAAAGTGAGAGAATCGATGAGATAACAAATGCAAACAATGAGAGAAAGTGAGAGTGGTGAAATTATTTGACAACATTTTGGTAACAGTATTGGATTTTGTTCGGTTGATCATTCATTTTGATGAATGCCATGACACCTTGCAATGATTATGAAACCATGGATATGATAGTGAGCCATGCTCAGAAAGAGACATTATTGCTCCGGCTCCTCTAAGGATTAGCTGTCTTTTTCCTCTCTTCATCCCTCCTTCTCTCCACTGCACCTTTTCCCATCTCTGCTCTTCTGTATATACGCTGATGAGCCAAAACATGATGACCAAGCACAGGTGAACCGAATAACATTGATCATCTCCAGACAAGGGAACATGTCGAGCTCTGGGTAGATTAGATGGTAAGCAAGCAATCGGTTCTCGTAGTCAGTGTGTTGGATGCAGGAGAAATGGGCAGGAGCAAAGACCTGAGTGACTTTGACAAGGGCCAAACTGTTATGGCCAGACCGCTGGGTCAGAGCATCTCTGAAATGGCAAGGCTTGTCCTGGTCAGCAGTGCTGAGTACCTACCGACAGTGGTCCGAGGAAGGACAAACCACAAACCGGTGACAGGGTGTTGGGTGCCCAAGGCTCAACAATGCATGAGGGCAACGAAGGCTATCCCATCTAGTCCAAACCGACAGAAGGTCTACTGTGGCACAAGTCACTGAAAATTCACACCCTGCAGAATGTGGGGCTGCGTATCCGCAGACCGCTGAGAGTGCCCATGATGACTCCTGTCCACCGTCAAAAGTGCCTACAATGGAGACTCGAGCATCAAAACTGGACCTTGGAGCAGTGGAAGAAGGTCACCTCTTCCGATGAGTCCCGTTTTCTTTTAGATCACCTGGATGCCTGTGTACGTGTGTGCCGTTTATCTGAGGAAGTAATGGCACCACGATGCTTTGTGGGAAGATGACAAGCCGGTGGAGGTAGTGTGATGCTCTTGGCAATGTTCTGCGGGGAAACCCTGGATCTGGCCATTTATGTGAACGTCAATTTGACATGTGCCACCTACCTAAACATCATTGCAAACCAGGTGCACCCCTTCATGGCAGGGGTATTCCTTGATGACAGTCTTTCAGCAGGATAATGTGCCCTACCACACTACACACATTGTTCAGAAATGGTTTGAGGAACATGATGCGGTGTTAAAGGTGTTTTCCTGGCCTTCAAATTCTCCAGATCGCAATCTGATTGAGTATCTGTTGGATTTGCTGGACCAACAAGTCCGATCCATGGTGGCTCCACCTCGCAACTTACAGGACTTGAAGGATCTGATGCTAATGTTTTGGTGCCAGATACCACAGGACACCTTCAGATGTCTTGTAGAGTCCATGCCTAAGGCGGGTGTCACGGTTTTGGTGGCACGTGGAGGACCAACAGCATATTGGGCAGGTGGTCATAATGTTTTGGCTCATCTGTGTGAATTGTGAATTTACTCTCATATAGTTGGGTAAACAAGGTTTAAATTAAGTATGAATATTTATAAATGACTGCTCTGTGTGTATTCAAGAGGTCCGGATGGTTCTTTGCCAGGAACAAGTTTCCACTCTCAGTTGAAGATCTCAAGGTGCAGCCCATAGGCAGCTGTTGTTGACAGACTATTAAATCTTTTAGCTTGTTATCAGTGTCCTTCTTAATTTGTTCATCTTGATTTTATTGAGTTTATGGTAATGCATCGTGAATGTGTAGCACAACATTTGTTTTTGTCTGTAGTTTGCGAGGAAGGAGAAAAGATTCCCATGTAGTGAATGCCTGGCCTTGTAAACTTGGAGCACAAGCGATTCTCACCAGTATCTGCAGTTGGTGTCTCCAATAGGCTAATGGAAGGAAAAGATCGAGCTATCAGCTATAGACTGTGTGTGCGCGCGTGTGTGTTAGGCTTGTGCTGGTTGACAATCAGATCGTATATTGATGATTAAAAGACGATTGACGATTGATTT
Organism: Lampris incognitus; assembly: GCF_029633865.1. Lineage (NCBI taxonomy): Eukaryota > Metazoa > Chordata > Actinopteri > Lampriformes > Lampridae > Lampris > Lampris incognitus. Next base: position 54,774,035 of record NC_079213.1, read on the forward strand.
TTTCCTATGCTGATATTGAGGCGATTTTGACTAACTTAAGGTCGGTATGCACTGTGCGAATTTGGGCCTTCTCAGATGAAAGTTGACTAAACGTGGTGATATCTTTGCTCGTGGCTCCAAAACGGTTGTCCTACATCACACTGTGAGACAGGTTCAAAGATGGCCATTATTACGGTCTTGCAACCGAAGATAACCTGGGACAAAAGTCTGACAGTGTCAGAACTGTAGGACGACCATCTCACAATGTGACTGCTGCTACGACCTACGTCTACTAACCAACCAATAGAAATGCAGCACGAAATGATGCACTGATCAATGCCACGCAGAAGCTTTGCTGGCGCTGAACACAGACACACTGTTAGCATCTGTGACCCAAATGACCCAAGTTGGCCTCTTTTCCCCAGCCACGACCGGGTCCACGTCCTCCTCCTCTGTGGATTTTTTTCCAAACACATGAATATGGCGGCTATTGAAAGGACTTGATTCCTGCTTGGCATCATGTTGCTCTACCAGCGGCATAGATTGATTACGCACACTGATGACGTTTTTATGGACTTGCGTCATAGCCTGTGATTCAGTAGGTGTTATCATCGTACAGTCTACACATCACACTTGATGTCGTACCCAAGTTTATTAGATTCATATCACACAGTGTGGCTTCGAGTTAACTTATAAGACTGCTGAAATCGCACCATCTGTAGGAGGCTTTACTGTCAGAACTAAGATGTAAAAATAATCTCTAGAACCTGCAGGATCTCTAGAACCTGCAGGATCTCTAGAATCTGCAGGCTGCTGTGCATTCAGAGATGCTTTCTGCCCACTTAGCCCCGTTAATCAGCACAAGCGGCGAGTGAATTTTAAATCCCTCATTACAACCCAGTTTGCCGTCTCATTTCCATGGATCTGACACCCCGCGTCTTCGTTCTCCCTATGCCGGCTCACCAACAATGCTCTGCGCTCCATGAGAGTAGTTAACATTATGGATATTATTTGGATTTTGATATTTGTGCTAATGTTAAATAGAACATGATGCTGTGATGTTGTGCGCACGTGCGTGCGTGCAGGCGTGCTTGAAAGTTTGTGAACCCTTGAGAATTTTCCATGTGAACCTCCAGGATTATCGGGTAATTTGAAGGTGAAATTAGAGTCAGGTGTTTTCAGTCAATGGGATGACAGTCAGGTGTGAGTGGGCGCCCTGTTTTATTTAAAGAACAGGGATCTATCAAAGTCTGGTCTTCACAACACGTGTTTGTGGAAGTGTATCATGGCAAGAACAAAGGAGATTTCTGAGGACCTCAGAAAAGGGTTGTTGATGCTCATCAGGCTGGAAAAGGTTACAAAACAATCTCTAAAGAGTTTGGACTCCACCAATCCCCAGTCAGACAGATTGTATACAAATGCAGGAAATTCAAAACCATTTTTAACCTCCCCAGGAGTGGTCGACCATCAAAGATCACTCCAAGAGCAAGGCGTGTAAAAGTTGGCCAGGTCACAAAGGAACCAAGGGTAACTTCTAAGCAACTAAAGGCCTCTCTCACATTGGCTAGTGTTAATGCTCATGAGTCTACCACCAGGAGAACACTGAACAACAATGGTGCGCATGGCAGGGTTGCAAGGAGAAAGCCACTGCTCTCCAACAAGAACATTGCTGCCCTTCTGCAGTTTGCTAAAGATCACGTGGACAAGCCAGAAGGCTATTGGAAAAACGTTTTGTGGACGGATGAGACCAGAATAGAACTTTTTGCACACAAGTCATTCTACCAAAGAATGTTTAAAGAAGAATAAAGTTAATGTTTTGGAATGGCCAAGTCAAAGTCCTGACCTTAATCCAATCAAAATGTTGTGGAAGGACCTGAAGCGAGCAGTTCATGTGAGGAAAACCACCATCATCCCAGAGTTGAAGCTGTTCTGTACGGAGGAATGGGCTAAAGTTCCTCCAAGCCGATGTGCAGGATTGAACAACAGTTACCAGAAACGATTAGTTGCTGTTATTTATTTCTGCACGGGGGGGCATACTGAAAGCAAAGGTTCACATACTTTTGCCACTCACGGATATGTAATATTGGATCATTATCCTCAATAAATAAATGACCAAGTATAATATTCTTGTCTCGTTTTTTTAACTGGGTTCTCTTTATCTACTTTTAGGACTTGTGTGAAACTCTGATGATGTTTTAGGTCATATTTATGCAGAAATATAGAAAATTCTAAAGGGCTCACAAACTTTTAAACACCACCGTGTGTGTTTGAATAGAATAAAAACCTCTTAATTTCTGATGGAGATTCCTATGGCGTTGCATATAGTGAGTTTGAGAGAAAGTGTGTGTGTGTGTGTGTGTGTGTGTGTGTGTGTGTGTGAGTGTGAGTGTGAGTGAAAGAGCAAGGAAGAATAAGATGTATAATTTCAGCTAATGTATCTGTACTTCCTGTCAGTGTAAGTGTCCTAGCTAATGACCTTAATGGTATCATCATTGCCGTGTTGGGTTTACTCACACATCCTTGTGCCTCATTCAGTCAGACATGTCTTGCTTCATATCCCACACCTCTCTGAACTCACTCAGCTGAGTTTGTGTTATGATGAGTTGTCATGCTTGTGTGTTCACAGTAGGTAACAGTTCAGTCTCTACACCTGTCCCTGGTCCGTTGCTCTGTGAGCATTCCTCTCATAATTTGTTTGTCTCTTCATTGTTGTGTGTCCATCCTACTCCGTCTCCATGTAAGATTCTGTATGGAAGAGATACACATTCCTCCCTTCCATTCTATGTGCCCTTTTTTGGTTTGCCCCCCCAAGTTATTCACGGTCTGAGGAGGTGAATGTAAAACCAGTGCCATCTTTGAAAACACATGAACACATTTTTACAAACAGGCTGTCAGACAGGATGCATCCACCTGTTGTGTTCTTGTACTATTTGTCATTTCTTTCTGTCTTTCGACTATTTCGCCAGTCCTGCCAGTCAGTTTGGCTCGCTGCCTGGCTGCCTATCTGTCTGTCTGTCTGTCTGTCTGTCTGTCTGTCTGTCTGTCTGTCTGTCTGTCTGTCTGTGCCAAGTCCCACATCATGTCCTCTCTCCATCAGGGAACACTCCTCACCAAACCCCGTTGCAAGCCGTTTCCCGATGGCACACCGGTATCTGACTCCGCGGTATGTCCAACATTCCTACAAGAAGGGGTGTCTCGCTAAAATCAGGCTTCACCTCTTGTCATTCTGCTTGCTAGCGGTCCTGGTGTCCTCTTCCTCACACTCCCATTCATCTCTTTCTTTTCCTGGATTGAAATGACTTCCTGTCGCCTAAGGAAGTCCTCAACCCAGTCTGTGGATGGTAGCAACCAGCATGATTCAGAGTTTGACAGTTACAGCCTCATCTGTGGCCCGGCTCAGGCATGCCTTAGTTTCTCAATTAATTTGAGTCAAGTTCAACAATATTGTTGAAAATTATGGGAAGGGGGGTCTTCCCAATTTCAGCTCGTAATTGATTTAGCCTTACTAATAGCCTTAGCCCCTCGAACCTGTTTATTTATTTATTTTTCAGATTAAGACTCAAGTCAAGCTCTGCCAAGACTTCCTGTTTTTCTGGGATTTCTTTTGCTTCCTTTGTTTTCAATGGTTCTTGATTCCAAATCTATTCCTCTGCTTCTTCTGCGCGGGGTTTGCTGGGGTTTTCCGCAGCTTGTGATTTGCTTATTGTGGGCCCTTCCCATGTCTCTTCTGTGACTCCTGCAGTGTCTCCAGGGTTTGAATTTTTGTTGCCGCCATGGTTTATTGAGGTTAGGTTTTGTTCCCAGAGCTGTTCGTGCCGTGAGTTTCAGGCGCACTCGTGGTTTTTATGTCTGTTTTACACTACTGTTCAAAAGTTTGGGATCACCCAAACAATTTTGTGTTTTCCATGAAAAGTCACACTTATTCACCACCATATGTTGTGAAATGAATAGAAAATAGAGTCAAGACATTGACAAGGTTAGAAATAATGATTTGTATTTGAAATAAGATTTTTTTTACATCAAACTTTGCTTTCGTCAAAGAATCCTCCATTTGCAGCAATTACAGCATTGCAGACCTTTGGCATTCTAGCTGTTAATTTGTTGAGGTAATCTGGAGAAATTGCACCCCACGCTTCCAGAAGCAGCTCCCACAAGTTGGATTGGTTGGATGGGCACTTCTTTGAGCAGATTGAGTTTCTGGAGCATCACATTTGTGGGGTCAATTAAACGCTCAAAATGGCCAGAAAAAGAGAACTTTCATCTGAAACTCGACAGTCTATTCTTGTTCTTAGAAATGAAGGCTATTCCATGCGAGAAATTGCTAAGAAATTGAAGATTTCCTACACCGGTGTGTACTACTCCCTTCAGAGGACAGCACAAACAGGCTCTAACCAGAGTAGAAAAAGAAGTGGGAGGCCGCGTTGCACAACTGAGCAAGAAGATAAGTACATTAGAGTCTCTAGTTTGAGAAACAGACGCCTCACAGGTCCCCAACTGGCATCTTCATTAAATAGTACCTGTTAGAGCCTGTTTGTGCTGTCCTCTGAAGGGAGTAGTACACACCGGTGTAGGAAATCTTCAATTTCTTAGCAATTTCTCGCATGGAATAGCCTTCATTTCTAAGAACAAGAATAGACTGTCGAGTTTCAGATGAAAGTTCTCTTTTTCTGGCCATTTTGAGCGTTTAATTGACCCCACAAATGTGATGCTCCAGAAACTCAATCTGCTCAAAGAAGTGCCCATCCAACCAATCCAACTTGTGGGAGCTGCTTCTGGAAGCATGGGGTGCAATTTCTCCAGATTACCTCAACAAATTAACAGCTAGAATGCCAAAGGTCTGCAATGCTGTAATTGCTGCAAATGGAGGATTCTTTGACGAAATCAAAGTTTGATGTAAAAAAAATCTTATTTCAAATACAAATCATTATTTCTAACCTTGTCAATGTCTTGACTCTATTTTCTATTCATTTCACAACATATGGTGGTGAATAAGTGTGACTTTTCATGGAAAACACGAAATTGTTTGGGTGATCCCAAACTTTTGAACGGTAGTGTATGTGTTCTTATATCCTCCCAAAAGTAGTTCACTATCACCCGGCTGAAACCTTGCTGCGGTGGATATAAAAAGGCTACACACCCCTGTTAAAATGTCTGGTTTTTCTGACGTAAAAAAAAGATAAAAATGAAAACAAGATAAATCATGTCAGAACGTTCTCCACCTTTCATGTGAAATTACAACCTATAGAATTTAAGTGAAAAACAAACTGAAACCTCTTAGGGAAAAGAACTGAAGACATACAATAACCTGGTCGCACAAGTGTGCACATCCTTAAACTAATACTTCATGTAAGCACCTTTGGATTTTATTCAGCACTCTTTCACTTTGGGTAAGAGTCTGTCGGCTGGACATATCTTCGCTTGTTGGCTTTTTTTTTGTTGGCTTTCCCCCCCCCCTCTTTTCTTCCCCAATTGTACTTGGTCAATTACCCTATTTTCTGAGCTGTCCAGGTCACTGCCCCAACCCCTCTGCTGATCTGGGGAGGGCTGCAGACTACCACATGCCTCCTCCGTTACATGTGGAGCTGCTTCTTTTCACCTGACAGTGAGGAGTTTCACCAGGGGGACGTAGCGCGTGAGAGGATCACGCTATTCCCCCCAGTTCCCCCTCCCCCCTGAACAGGTGCCCCAACTGACCAGAGGAGGCACTAGTGCAGCAACCAGGACACATATCCACATCCGACTTCCCACCCACAGACACGGCCAATTGTGTTTGTAAAGATGCCTGACCAAGCCAGAGGTAAAATGGGGGTTTGAACCAGCAATCTCCATGTTGGTAGGCAACAGAATAGGCTGCTATGATATCACTTGTTCAATTGTTCTCTGGTTGGCAGCAACTACAACCGGCTGTTTTTCCTCCAACTCCGGGCGGAAGCTTGAAATGTGGTTTCTCAAGTTTGTTGTGTTCCCAAAATATTTCATTTTAATTAGACACAACTTGCATACAGTGTGGCTCTTGTCCAGGTCCCTTTTCCCTTCAACTTCATAGAAGTCAAAACGCTTCCATACACTGGCTTTTAAGCCGGAGGGTGCTGGTCGGATTGTATCCAACTTCCGTTGCTCGCGCTCAGCCATCCTCACCAAAAATAAAGAAGTAGCCTAACTTAGAATGTAAACACAACGCATATGTTTTACATCTGTTATGTTTCATTATCCAGTTGGTTCAAAGAACGTACATTCCAGTCAAGAATTGAGCTTTACATCGCTGATTATTGAGTTTTCTGTATTGAGACATCATCTTTTATAAGAGAATCTCGATGCATCTAAGAATCAATTTTCCCCCCACCCCTATTCACTTGGCAAGATTTTCCGACTCTTCCTTACAAACATGTTCTACATCCATCACATTGCGAGGTCTTCTCCTGTGCACAGCCCTCTTCAGGTCACCCCACTGATCTTCTATTGGATTCAGGTCTAGGATCTGGCTGGGCTGTTCCAAACGTTGATGTTCTTCTCGTGAAGCCATTACTTTGTAGAGTTGGATGTATGCTTTTGGTTGTTGTTGTGCTGAAAGGTGAAATGCATCTTTAGCTTCAGCTTTTTAGCAGATGCCTGAAGGTTCTTGCACCAAACTTGACTGGTATTTGGAACTATTCATGATTCCCTTCACCTTGACTGAAGCTTCAGTCCTGGCTGGAGAAAAGCAACCCCAAAGCCTGATGCTGCCACCACCATGCTTCACCGTGGGTGTGGCGATCTTATGGTTATGTTCTGTGTTGTTTTTACACCAAACAAACCTTTTGGAATTATGGCCAAAGTTCAGCCTTGGTCTCATCAGACCATAACACATTTTTCAACATGGTTTTGGGAGATTGGATACAATCCAAAGGAGTTGAATCAAGTGCAACTGGACTTGGTATATATCCGTGAAGACATTTCGCCTCTCATCCAAGAGGCTTCCTCAGTTCGTGCCTTTCTGACTAGACAAAGCTAGTCTGACTGGCTGGTGATGAGACTCAGAATTTATCCTCTTGGAGTCGTCAGAGCTATAGATGTCCATGGCTCTTAGTGTCCCGATGTTTACCAACACCCGTCGCGAACTGAGGAAGCCTCTTGGATGAGAGGTGAAACGTCTTCACGGATATATACCAAGTCCAGTTGCACTTGATTCAACTCCTTTGGATAACTATGACCTGGATGAATGAGAACATTCACAGACGAGATTGGATACAAGTTTTTGTAAAATGTAGCTGGGTTGGATGTTTGTTTTCGTGTGAAAAGGCTTCTCAGTCTTGCCACCCTACCCCGTAGCCCAGACCTATGAAGAATACGGGAGATTGTTGTCACATGTAGGGAGCAACCAGCTCTTGCCAGAAACTCCTGCAGCTCCTTTAATGTTGCTGTAGGCCTCCTGGCAGCCTCCCTGACCAGTTTTCTCCCCGTCTTCTCCTGGAGGGACGCCCTGTTCTTGGTAACGTCACTGATGTGCCATATTTTCTCCAGTTGATTGACTTCACTGTGTTGCATGGTATATCTGATGCCTTGTAAATTCGTTTGTACCCCTCTTCTGATCCATGCCTTTCAACAACGAGATCCTGTGCATGCTTTGTAAGCTCTTTGTGGACCACGGCTTTTGCAATTGGATGCAACCAAGAAGACGTCAAGAAAATCCTACAGGAACAGCTGACCTTATCTGGGGTTAATCACAGTCACTCTAACTGATGGCAGGTGTACACTAACTAATATTTAATATGAGTTTGAGTGTGATTGGTTAATTCTCAATATGCAAAAGAGAGAATCATACTAAAAACTACATTGCGACCAAAAGGAATTAGGCACATGAACCTGAAATCAATTTTCACTAGGAATGATGTCCTTAAATATATCTTCACTTTTCTCAAGGATACTGGATTAGTGGAAAAGATAAAAAATTAGGGACTCTTTAATGCAACAGTAGGTGGCGATAGTGCTCCATCTGGTTGCAATTCGCCAATAATACAGAGGAAAAAGAAGAAGAAGGAGATCGGTTAATTCTGAACACAGCCACGTCCGTGATTATAAAAGGGTGCGCACACTTATGCAACCAGTTTATTGTAAGTTTTGTATTTTTCTTCCACCCCCCCCCCTCCCCACCAAAAATGTTTTGATTTTTTTTATATTATATATTTTTATTATATATATATATATATATATATATATATATATATATATGTATTATTTTTTTTTTATAGGTTGCAATTTCACATTAAGAGTGGGAAAAGTTCTGACATGATTGATCTTGGTTTCATTTTTTTACATCACAAAAACCTGCCATTTTAACAGTAGTGTGTATACTTTTTATATCCACTGTATGTCTCGCTGAGAGAATCCTCAATGCTCCCAAAACTGGCACGCAAACCTGCTGTATGATAGGTTGGGTCTCTGAGATTACTACTCTTAGGCAGCTAGGGTAAGAAACGAGACCGGTTCTGTTTTTTTTTTTTTTTTTTAGTTATTTCTTTGTTTTAAGAGAGGAACAAGTAATTTATTTTAATAGGATTTACCATTATAATCATGTTAAACCCTCCACCCAAGTAAACACAGCCCTTAGCGTAAACATCTACACTTACACATAAAAATAAACATATAAGGGCACCCAGGTAGCGTGGCGGTCTACTCCGTTGCCTACCAACACGGGGATCCCCGGTTCAAATCTCTGTGTTACATCCAGCTTGGTTGGGCGTCCCTACAGACACAATTGGCCGTGTCTGCAGGTGGGAAGCCGGATGCGAGCATGTGTCCTGGTTGCTGCACTAGCGCCTCCTCTGGTCGGTCGGGGCGCGTGTTCGTGGGGGGAGGGGAAACTGAGGGGAATAGCGTGATCCTCCCACACGCTGCGTCCCCCTGGTGAAACTCCTCACTGTCAGGTGAAAAGAAGCGGCTGGCGACTCCACATGTATGGGAGGAGGCATGTGGTAGTCTGCAGCCCTCCCCGGATCGGCAGAGGGGGTGGAGCAGAAACCGGGATGGCTCGGAAGAGTGGGGTAATTGGCCAAATACAATTGGGGAGAAAAAGTGGGAAAATAAAAATAAAAAAACATTATGTAGTTAACTAGGATGTGACGTACCTTTTCAGGCTCTCGTAACGTGGCTGATCTTTTTCCTGTCAAACTGCTGTTTGTAAGCTTCGCTTCCTTGATGAAGTCAGTGATCAAGACTCCTGTCAGTTCTCACCTCACATGCTTCTTGTGATCAAGGCTGACTGATTTTAACTAATGAGTCCAGTGAAGAACAGTCTTCTTATGTTGAATATTTGTTGAGCCGTTTTTGAGTCAGACAGAAACTCAATAAAAAGGTAAACTGTATGGAAGGAGAAGAGAGAAGAGCTTGTTCGGCACATCCAGGAGAGTTTTTGGGGGAAGAGAAGCTATGTAAGCCGCTACGTACCGGCTTGCTGCCCCCCTCTGGTGTCCCTACCTGACGCTCCTCATGTGTTTGTCTTTTTTCCTTCAATGGGAACTGTCAGGCAGCGCCTCGCTGTGAGGCAGAGCTACCATGCCCCGTTATGCCCGCCTCTCCTACTCAGAGCCAATCACACGCAGCTGCACCACTCGTCATGTGACCAGTGAGCTGCAACATGATCTACAGCAGCATCTATCAGAGGGGGATTTGAAAGGAGACACAGCAGAGATTTCAGTAGAGGGTAAGACTTAAATTTCAAGGCATCTGGGTGGTGTGATGGTCTGTTCCGTTGCCTATCAACACGCGGGTCGCTGGTTCAAATTGCCGTGTTACCTCCAGCTTGGTCGGGCGGCCGTGGGTATGTGTCCTGGTCACTGCGCTACTGCCTCCTCTGTTCGAACGGGGTGCCTGTTAGGAGGGGAGGAGGGGGAACTGGGTGAAATAGCGTGATCCTCCCACGTGCTACGTCCCCCTGGTGAAACGCCTCACTGTCAGGTGAAAAGAAGCGGCTAGTTACTCCACATGTATGGGAGGAGGCATTTGGTAGTCTGAAGCCCTCCCCAGATCAGCAGAGGGGGTGGAGCAGAGACCGGGATGGCTTGGAAGAGTGGGGTAATTGGCCGGATACAATTGGGGAGAAAAAGGGGGGGGGGAATCCAAAAAAAAGAAAAAAAAGACTTGCATTTAATTAAATCAGGCATGACGAACCCTTTTGCAGATTATTTTTAAGACAGGCTTAAATAAGATAAAATTTTCTGTGCAGTATCATTAGTCTAAAACTTGTATAAAGCCCAACGCTAGCTACTTAGCCTGCCAGCTAGCTTCTGTAGATAGTTTTGATGACGAGTTGTCTTTTTTGTCACTGTGAATGAAAACTTAATGGGTGGCTCTTCATGAATAAGCCTGCTGAAAGGCTTGTAAATATAACTAGCTAGCCAGAGGCTGGTAAGTCATGTTGGTACCTAGCAGAGCCAGCCCCCTGACAGGCTGGGTAATATTATTAACTGTCTCAGAGGCTGGTAAGTCATGTTGTTACCTAGCAGAGCCAGCCCCCTGACAGGCTGGGTAATATTATTAACTGTCCCAGAGGCTGGTAAGTCATGTTACCTAGCAGAGCCAGCCCCCTGACAGGCTGGGTAATATTATTAACTGTCCCAGAGGCTGGTAAGTCATGTTGTTACCTAGCAGAGCCAGCCCCCTGACAGGCTGGGTAATATTATTAACTGTCCCAGAGGCTGGTAAGTCGTGTTGTTACCTAGCAGAGCCAGCCCCCTGACAGGCTGGGTAATATTATTAACTGTCCCGGAGGCTGGTAAGTCATGTTGTTACCTAGCAGAGCCAGCCCCCTGACAGGCTGGGTAATATTATTAACTGTCTCAGAGGCTGGTAAGTCATGTTGTTACCTAGCAGAGCCAGCCCCCTGATTGGTACCTAGCAGAGCCAGCCCCCTGGCAGGCTGAGTAATATTATTAACTGTCCCAGAGGCTGGTAAGTCATGTTGCTGCTTCATAGATTAGTCATAGGTGGCAACATGAATTAACTGCCTCTGAGACGGCTAATAATATGTTCCAGCCTGTTAGGAGGCTGGCTCATGGAACAGCTTGTAAGGTACCAACACGACTTTACCAGCCTCTAGACAGCTGATACCCAGCTGATGATATGTTCCAGCCTGTCAGGAGGCTGGCTCGTGGAACAGCTTATAAGGTAGCAACATGTCCTACCAGCCTCCAAGTCTGTCAGATTGACTGCAGTGGTTGGCCAGACATTTAGTTCATACAACAATCTGTCACAAAAGAGGAGCCACTCCAGATCTTGGTTAAATTTACTTTGAATAAAGAGGAACCTGTTAATTTTTCATTCGCACTACTGAAAAGCTACAGTAGCTAGCTAGCAAGGTAAGTAGGTATTGGGTTTAGGGAAAGCTATTAGCCTGCCTTTTTAATAAAAAAAAACTGTTTTGTTATGTCTGATTTAATTCAAGTTACCTCTTTTTTCCCCCCTTTTTTTCCCCTCCCAATTGTACTTCGCCAATTACCCCACTCTTTCAAGCCATCTCGGTCTCTGCTCCACCCCCTCTGCTGATCTGGGGGGGGGGGGGGGCTGCAGACTACCACGTCTCCTCCGATACACGTGGAGTCGCCAGCCACTTCTTTTCACCCGACAGTGAGGAGTTTCACCAGGGGGATGTAGCGCGTGGGAGGATCACGCTATTCTCCTCAGTTCCCCCTACCCCCTGAACAGGCGCCCCAACCGACCAGAGAAGGCGCTAGTGCAGTGACCAGGACACATACCCACATTTGGCTTCCCACCCAAAGACACAGCCAATTGTGTCTGTAGGGATGCCTGATCAAGCCAAAAGTAACACGGGGATTCGAACCAGCGATCCCCATGTTGGTAGGCAACGGTTGGTAGGCAACGGACCGCGACTCTGCCTGGACCAATTCATGTTAAGTCTTAATCTCTATTGAAATCTCTGCTGTCTCTCCTTTCATATTGCCCTCTGGTGACTGCCACGGTGAATATCATGGGGATTCATTGGTCCACATGATGAGTGGTACAGTTGCTCATGACTGACTCTGAGCAGGAGAGGCAGGCACAGTTCTGCTGCCTCATGGGACACGTTGTCTGACAGTTCCCATTGAAGACAGAAAACACCTGTCTGCACCCGACTTGGCTACCTTAAAGACCTCACAGATGAAACCTGTTCCACTGGTCCAGCCATGGACCATGAACTCTGGTGTGGTCATTTTACGCTGCTAGCCACTTCATCCCCCTGGTTGCCACAGTGGACCCAGATAGTCGAGAAGTCTTTTCTGTTTTGTTTTGTTTTTTTCGACCAGAGATCTTCAGTGTCAGAATAGTTAACTACATTCATAGTCAGAGGTCAGATCAGCGGTCACACCAAGGTCAAGAGAAAACTTACTTACCTGCCTGGAACGTGCTTAATATCCACCCCCCTCTGCCAGGAAGTTCAGCTCTGGTTTCCGCCTCCAGTGCCAATGATGATGTCCTCTCCTGATTATTTTGATTTGGATGTGAATGACTTGTATATGTGTGTGTATCAAAGGTGTGAACTTCAAGGTGTTGTTGCGTGTAATTAATTATAACATCCTAAATGGAAATTTCACCGATTTTCAACCTCATTTCTATGAATTACTCATAGTGATGGCATCTCTGTAATGTAGACAACACTTGCTAATATTCAATATTGTCTCTTATCATTGTAGCTCGCTACAGTAAACTGGCTCATTTCCGTCTTCCATTGACATTGACAGGTGATGAAAGAACCACAAGTCTAATCTCCACCACTGGGATACTCTCGACATTGCATGCTAGTACATGTAGGCAATGCAGAAGACGGTCACTGTCAAAATTATTCGCACCAAAGAAATTATACTTTGAAAGGCCTGGACAGACGATCAGTACTTACTGGACGTGCAGATTATTTGCACAGAATTTTCCCTTTAACTCGTTAAAATACAATAATGCAAATTAACACGTAGTTTATTTTGACCACAAACTCCTGCTGTGTGTCAAAGCCAAATGCACAGACCACAACATAATTTACTAAACTGGATTCAAATGGTAACGTATCAAACGATAGCCCAGCGGTACTCAACCAGGTATCATGGAGAGCCAACAAAATAGTCAAAGATGGATTCATCTGTCAGGACGTTTGTCCTGTCATCAAACTGCGTTACATGTCTCAGTTGCATGCTCTTATTAGACGTAGCCACACTAACCCTGTGTAAGGAAGGTACAAAGTAAATGAAATGGTCTTTCGTAACATTAACGTCGTAATAATAAAATGTTACCTATAAATAATTTAAATTCAGAGGTTCAAAAATTGTGATTAATGGTGGTCATTATAAATGATGATCATTATAAATATGTATTTTTATTTATGATTATTATAAATTATGATCATAATTTATAATGATAAATAATTTATTATTAAAATTGTATTAATAATTAATGTTAATTAATATATATAATTAATATTATTAATTGAATATTGATTAATTGATATATCTTATTAATAATTAATATAGTTGATTAATTGTAATTAATGTTGATTAATAATATTAATATTCCATTAATTATTGTTATTCAAAGGAAATATCGATAGATCTATTGATAGATAGATAGATAGATAGATAGATAGATAGATAGATAGATAGATAGATAGATAGATGCTTCTTTTTCCTTAAATAAGACCTATTTGCTGGTGGTCCATGCAAATGGTCAGGATAAAGTAGCTGTGAAAGTAGTATTTAGCGTTCCCCAAACTCCTCTTATTGGGGTGTGAGTAAAGACTGCTCTAGTCTCTCACTGCCGCCATTTCCATTTTCCATTTTCCATTAATGCTTTAGTAAGTCTGCCTTCGATGTTGGCTGTAATTCAGCACGACACAGTTATGAAGTTGACTGATACCATAGTGGCTTACAAAACGGCGTCTTCCAGCCGGCGCTATCTCTCAGCAGCAGCGGGAGGAAGTGAGCAGGAGGCACTGTAAGTGTGCAGCACATATCGTTGGATACCAGACAGACCAAGTTAGAAACCGCTGAAGCAGTAGCGTTTTTTTCCCTCTTCAAACACACAGCAAGTTTGCTGTTAGATAAATAATAATTCAGAGTGAGTGTTTTGGTAGACAGGATTTTCCTAGACAGATTATGTTTGTAAGACTGCATAGAGATTAAAATTACCGTCGGGAAAGTTCTTACACTTTGATTTGGTTCCTCTGCTCACCGAGAGAAATTGTTTCTCAGGTGTGTGTGTGTGTGTGTGTGTGTGTGTTTTCCATGAGTAATGGATATGTGCCCCTTTTCTCCAGCTTTCCATGCTTTTTACTGAGGAATGTGATAAGGTTCGGGACCTGATGCATGTGCACTCGTTCAGCTATGACTTCCACCTGCGTGTGGTCCACCAGTACCTGGTGGGCTGCCACATGACACTACGCCAAGGCTACCAGCTCACCAGTTTCCTGGAGGACTTTATAGCACATCATCCAGACATCCCCAAATTTGGCCGCAACCACGTCTTCCAAGGTGAGTTTTGACTGTAAAGCAACATTATGGCCTGTACATGTCCACCTTTTTTTAAGTGCACAGGCTCTCAGAGAATGCCAGGGGCAGTTGACATGTAAGAGTCAGTAAAAAGCTTAAGCTTTTTGCCAGTTCTCAATATTGACAAGTTAATACAAGCAAAATTACCTCTTGTAAAGGTACGTATATGAGCCTAGATATAGAATGAAATAATGTTGTCTGTTTCCTTTGTTGTTTTTATTTTGAATGATTTTCTAATCATCCAAAATCATACGTAGGAAAGATTGTCCATATGTAGGAAAGATAGGAGGTTTTCCCTTGGGATGCTCAGGTGCTTTGATTTATATAGTAAAAGTTTATACATGCTCTATGGTTTGTATTTTCAGTTTGATTCTGTGCTAGAGAAGGGAACATCAGTGTAGGTGGTACCCAGAGACTGAACAAGATTATCACAAAGGCTAGCTCAGTCCTTTAGTCAGTAGACCCAAACAAACTGAAAACAGTGATGGAGGAAAGGAGGCTAGCTGAGCAGCTGGCCATTATGACCAGTGCCCCAGACCCTCTTCATCACTTACTGCTGAAGCAGTAAAGACTCCGAGGTGAACCGATGAGCCTTCCAAGAGGTCTGTTGTTGTGATGACTAGGATTTGAGCTGTTGTAGGGTAGCAACTATTGGTTATTTTGGAGATGCTGAATCCTTATATTTTACTTAGTTTATTTTTTAGACCTTTTTTAGCCCTTTAATTCTAATGTAGTATGTGAAGCACTGTTGCACAAAAGTGCATGAAACCACAATATAAAAAAGTCTGGTTGGTTGGTTGGTGGTTGAGGTTAGTTGGTTGAGGTTGGTTGGGTTGAGGTTGGTTGGTTGGTTGGTTGGTTGGTTGGTGGTTGAGGTTGGTAGGCTAGTTGGTTGGTGGTTGAGGTTGTTTGGTTTGTTAGTTGGTGGTTGAGGTTGGTTGGTGGTTGAGGTTGTTTGAGTTGAGTTGGTGGTTGGTTGGTTGGTTGGTTGGTGGTTGAGGTTGCTTGGTTGGTTGAGGTTGCTTGGTTGGTGGTTGAGGTTGCTTGGTTGGTTGAGGTTGCTTGGTTGGTTGGTTGGTTGGTTGGTTGGTTGAGTTGGGGTGCTTGGTTGGTGGTTGAGGTTGGTTGAGTTGGGTTGGTTGGTGGTTGAGGTGGGTTGGTTGGTTGGTGGTTGAGGTGGGTTGGTTGGTTGGTGGTTGAGGTTGGTTGGGTTGGTTGGTGGTTGAGGTTGGTTGGTTTGTAGGTTGGTTGGTGGTTGAGATTGGTTGGTTGGTTGGTGGTTGAGGTTGGTTGGTTGGTTGGTTGGTTGGTGGTTGAAGTTGGATGGTTGATGGGGTGGTTGAGGTTGGTTTTGGTGGTTGAGGTTGGTTGAGTTGGTTGGTTGGTGGTTGGTTGAGTTGGGTTGGTGGTTGAGGTTGGTTGGTTGGTGGTTGATGTTGGTTGAGGTGGGTTGGTTGGTGGTTGAGGTTGGTTGCTTGGGTTGGTTGCCTGGTGGTTTAGGTTGGTTGGTTGGTTGGTTGGTGGTTGAAGTTGGTTGGTTGGTGGTTGAGGTTGGTTGAGTTGGGTTGGTTGGTTGGTTGGTTGGTTGGTTGGTTGATTGTTGGGTTGGTTGAGGTTAGTTGGTTGGTTGGTTGGTTGGTTGGTTGGTTGGTTGAGGTTGGTGGATGGGTTGGTTGATGGTTGAGGTTGATTGGTTGGTTGGTTTGTAGTTGAGGTTGGATGGTTGGTTGGTTGGTTGGTGGTTGAGGTTGGTTGAGTTGGGTTGGTTGGTAGTTGAGGTTGGTTGGTTGGTTGGTTGGTTGGTGGTTGAGGTTGGTTGGTGGTTGAGGTTGGTTTGTGGTTGAGGTTGGTTGAGTTGGGTTGGTTGGTTGGTGGTTGAGGTGGGTTGGTTGGGAGCTGAGGTTGGTTGGTTGGTTGGTGGTTGAGGTTGGTTGAGTTGGGTTGGTTGATTGAGGTGGGTTGGTGGGTTGGTTGAGGTTAGTTGGTTGGTGGGTGGGTGGGTCGGTTGGTTGGTGGTTGAGGTTGGTTGGGTGGTTGGTGGTTGAGGTTGGTAGGCTAGCTGGTTGGTGGTTGAGGTTGGTTGGTTGGTTGGTGGTTGAGGTTTGTTGGTTGGTGGGTTGGTTGGTTGGTGGTTGTGGTTGGTTGAGTTGGGTTGGTTGGCTGGTGTGCAGTTTAATTTGGAATTAGGTGCCATTTTACAATTTGTGCAAAAGACCCAAAGTATATTACCTTACAATCCTGTTGCTCACATTATACTACCTTACAATCCTGTTGCTAACATTATACTACCTTACAATCCTATTACTTACATTATACTGTCTTACCATCCTGTTGCTCACATTATACTACCTTACAATCCTGTTGCTCACATTATACTACCTTACAATCCTGTTGCTCACATTATACTACCTTACAATCCTGTTGCTCACATTATACTACCTTACCATCCAGTTGCTCACATTATACTACCTTACCATCCAGTTGCTCAGCTCACATTATACTACCTTACCATCCAGTTGCTCACATTATACTACCTTACAATCCTGTTGCTCACATTATACTACCTTACAATCCTGTTGCTCACATTATACTACCTTACAATCCTGTTGCTCACATTATACTACCTTACAATCCTGTTGCTCACATTATACTACCTTACCATCCAGTTGCTCACATTATACTACCTTACAATCCTGTTGTTCACATTATACTACCTTACAATCCTGTTGCTCACATTATACTACCTTACCATCCAGTTGCTCACATTATACTACCTTACCATCCAGTTGCTCAGCTCACATTACACTACCTTACCATCCTGTTGCTGACATTATACTACCTTGCAATCCTGTTGTATTAATTGATTAATCCCTGTTCCCTACAGGGATTAATCATTTACTTCACGAGCTTTTGCCCACTTAGCAGTCTAATACTGGGCAGACCCTGTACAAGTTGAGCCCGACTTTAACTCCGGTTTGGCGGTCACAACTGGTTTTACATTGTATGAGTTGAGCCCGACTTCAACCCCGGTTTTGGCGGTCACGACTGGTTATACATTGTACGAGTTGAGCCCGACTTTAACCCCGGTTTGGCGGTCACGACTGGTTTTACATTGAATGAGTTGAGGCCGACTTTAACCCCGGTTTGGCTGTCACGACTGGTTTTACATTGTACGAATTGAGGCCGACTTTAACCCCGGTTTGGTGGTCACGGCTGGTTTTACATTGTACATGTTGAGGCCGACTTTAACTCCGGTCTGGCGGTCACGACTGGTTGTACATTGTACATGTTGAGGCCGACTTTAACTCCCGTCTGGCGGTCACGACTGGTTTTACATTGTACGAGTTGAGGCCGACTTTAACCCCGGTCTGGCGGTCACAACTGGTTTTACAATGTAAACAGTAGCTCATCAGCCTTCTTCGCAGACATGTCTTAAAATGTAAAATAAAACTGTCGGGGGCATACGGGTGGTGTGGTGGTCTATTCTGTTGCCTACGAACATGGGGATCGTCAGTTCGAATCCCCCCATTACCTCCAGCTTGGTCGGGCGTCCCTGCAGACACAATTGGCCGTGTCTGCGGGTGGGAAGCCGGATGTGGGTATGTGTCCTGGTCACTGCACCAGCGCCTCCTCTGGTCGGTCGGGGCGACTGTTTGGGGAGGAGGGGAACTGGGGGGAATAGTGTGATCCTCCCATGCACTACGTCCCCCTGGTGAAACTCCTCACTGTCAGGTGAAAGAAGCGGCTGATGACTCCACATGTGTGGGAGGAGGCATGTGCAGCCCTCCCCGGATCTGCAGAGGGGGTGGAGCAGCGACAGGAAGAGTGGGGTAACTGGCCAAGGACAATTGTGGAGAAAAAGGGGAAAAAGCCAAAAACAAAACCAACAACAAAACAGCATGTTGGAGCATGCGGCCATATTGATTGAATGGAAGTGTATTGGAATTGTGGGAGGTTTCCGTGGTAATGTGCAGTGTGCGCACCCACGTCGTGGCGTGCCAGACGAAGCGTACAGTGTGAGCACAGACACTGCAGGCTTCGGCCTGGCAGAAGGGGTGAGTTAAATGTGTAGTGTGAGGTAACACAACGTACGGGACTACTTACCTCGTGCAGTGCCGACCTGGCGTAAGGTGCGTAACTTGCTCTTGCGGTCATGTCACTCTGTGATTCTTTATATGCTTTTTTTTGGATGTTTCCCCCTTTTTCTCCCCATTTGTACTTGGCTAACTACCCAACTCGTCCGAGCCGTCCCCGTCTTTGCTCCACCCCCTCTGCTGATCCGGGGAGGGCTGCAGACTACCACATGTCTCCTCTGATACATGTGGAGTCATCAGCCGCTTCTTTTCACCTGACAGTGAGGAGTTTCACCAGGGGAACATAGCACGGGGGAGGATCACGCTATTCCCCCCAGTTTGCCCCGCCCCCGAACAGACGCCCCAACTGACCAGAGGAGGCGCTATTGCACCAACCAGGACGCATACCCACATCCGGCTTCTCATCCGGAGACACGGTCAACTGTGTCTGTAGGGACGCCGGACCAAGCCGGAGGTAACACGGGTATTCGAGCCAGCGATCCCCGTTGTTTCTATGCTTTTAACCATCTAATAAAACGCAAATCCCATAAAACACATCTTAGAGTTGTCTGAAGTTGTCTTATGAGAGTTGGATCTGTCCAGTGTCCTCCTTCCTCTTGTACATCATGAAGTCATGATGTGCCAAACTATAAAGCTCATATGAGTCATCACACAGATTTTAAAATAATATTTGGATTATTAACCTTTTCAAAGTCTGTCTGGTTTCATATTTTTGCAGATTTCCTCCTCTGGGCGGCAGGGCAGGCTGAGATGGATGGTAAACTTCTCTGGTTGTCTGTCTGAGTTTCTTTGGTTTCTGTCTTTGAAAGGGAGCTTCTCCATCTCCACGGACATGATAACCGCTCACCAGCTCTACAACTACATCACTGACCACGCCAGCACCTACGGCATGAAGCCCCTTCGAATGTCCAAAGCTGCCGTTACCACTGACAGTAAGAAGGGGGCGCCAAGTATGGACCTTCATGAGTATGCACTGGTGGCTCTATGGAACAGGTTAGCATCATCGTGCTGTCAAGCTAAAGTATAATTTACCCACTGGCAGAAAGCAAGAATACAATAAGCTGTTTTCTTTTTGGTTTTCTTTCCTTTAGCTCTGGCTCCTACAAGGATCTGGAAGGCCTTCATCACCATGACGATTTTGATGTGTCCCTGCTGGTGTGCCATAATGCTGCTCCATTTGAGGAGCAGTCAGAAGGGGAGAGGCATTTACTGAGGTAAGGAGAAGTGAAAGGTTGGATTTGAAAATAAACACATACTCGGAGGTCAGCTCAGGGTACTGGACCGCTGTCCAGACCATGTCTAGGGGAACCTGGTGAGTGTTTTTTTCCATCAAACACAATTTCATTATGGGTGTCCGGTTGGAGTAGTGGTCTGTTCCGTTTCCTACCAACATTGGGATCGCTGGTTTGAATCCTGTGTTACCTCCGGCTTGGTCGGGCGTCCCTACAGACACAATTGGCCATGTCTGCGGGTGGGAAGCTGGATGTGGGTATGTGTCCTGGTCACTGCACTAGCGCCTCCTGTGGTCGGTCGGGGCGCCTGCTCGGGGGGGGGGGACTGGGGGGAATAGCGTGATCCTCCCACGTGCTATGTCCCCCTGGTGAAACTCCTCACTGTCAGGTGAAAAGAAGCGGCTGGCGACTCCACATGTGTGGGAGGAGGCATGTGGTAGTCTGCAGCCCTCCCCAGATCAGCAGAGGGGGTGGAGCAGAGACCGGGACGGCTCGGAAGAGTGGGGTAATTGGGCGACTGTCCTCCACCAAAAAACGACCCCATAGGTCGTTTGTACAAACAGCTTATTATGACCTATAGTTACGTTTTAAAGTTAAGCGACCGCTAGTTTTCGTGCTGCCAATAGCAGTCTTAGTTACTATACTAGACGGCAAAACAACACAAAAACGCACTGACTACATATTCTATTGTTCTCAGATTGTTTTTATTACTCTGTACTGATGTCTTACCTTCATTAGCCTGTCTATGAGGGGTTGTAAAAAGGATGTCAACAAGTAGATAAAAACCCACAATGCACACAGGCGAAAAGTATCTCTGGCATATCTCCTGCCGCCGGTAGGGGGCGTTAAGTTTATGTGGGTCGTAGTAGAGGGTATAGGTCGTATGGGTTGGAGGACTTGTAGGTAATTGGCCAAATACAATTGGGGGGGGGGGGATGGGGAAAATCCCCCCAGAAAACACTATTTCATTGTATTTCGTCAGTTTGGCACAGACAAGGCAGAACTTAAGCTGTGTTCAGAAGGCAGTGTGTCTGCTCACAGTGATAGCATGAAAGTTGTGTAGAAGCTAATGGCAGTGTTTTCATGTGTCCTCATAATTAGGCTTCAGTACTACGTGATCATGACCAGTCAGAGAGAGCTATTTCCCCGGCTGACAGCGGACATGCGACGCTTCAAGAAGCTCCCTCAGATCCACCGTGATCCAAACGAGCCCGGGGGCAGGCTTCCCTCAGACCGGGCAGAGATGGATGGGTTGAGGGAAACCGAGAACGACCTATGGGAAGAAACGCCATCTGCTGCTGTGACCACTTCGGCTCCAAATGACAACAATGAATTCTACCCTCTGGTTGGGGCAGCAGGGAGTAGGGTAGAGGCCCAGGGACTACTCTACTCCTCACCTCTGTTCCCTCTGCTCAACAATGAAGTGGCCTCGGCCCGTAGGCAGATTCAGGCCAGTGTGGAGCAAGCCATGGGCCACTGCCGCAGGGACATTCTTTGGAGGAGGCTGTTCCATGGAGAGCACATGGCGCTGGACAAGCTGAAACTGAGCAAGTTGTCCTTCAGTGAATTAGAGGAACTCCTTGATGCTGTCCAGAGTCGCTCAGTAGGGGAGATTGACCCTCAACTGGTAAATATCCCTTCGAATATGACTAGCAGCTAGTTTCCAAATGTCAAAACAGCATGTTGGGCATGTCTTGAGATGAACCGAACACCCCGGTCATCGAGTGGTATTTGAACGTCTCCTGCTTTTACCAGTTACCATTGCCTTTATCAGTGAGTTGGATCAGCATACAGGATATCGTTGTCATAGTCAGTGGTCGATGTTTCATCGAATAACAGCAGTGACATGATGGAGACACAACAGAGATGTGTTATTACTTGGTTGATCTCATTCCTCATCTGCAGCCAACTGTAAGTTTCACTACACTGGCTGGTGTGCAAAGCAGCTTTCTGGCTGAACTGGACCGGCGGCCCACACCTACAAATGCGAATGTCCATGACTGATCAGATTTAGAGTGACAGAGTGAAAACGTTCCGTGATTGGGATGGATCAGGTGACCAAAGACGTCACTGGAGTTACACGATTGGTCGACCGACCAGCGATGTCGCTGGTAAACATGGAAGTGGGAGTTTCGCTGTTGGCCACTGCCCTTTCAAAATGAACCGGCACAGTGGATCCACCTCATTCCACATTTACCACACGCTCACGAACAGAATACATTGCTGCTCGTGGATACTACTGAAACGCTAAGCATGGGATATTTTGCTGCTCTTTCCACATGTGGTTGTGTACTGTACCAGTCCAGCACACACAGAGTAGGAGAGAAACCAGCTCGCCATGTGCCGAGAGGCATGACGGAGCGTGAACAGTTAAAGTCCCCTGAATAACAACCACTCTGACCAGACACTCAGCACCGACTGAGTCTTAGAAAAACGAGAGATGGGGACGTCCGGATAGCGTAGCGGTCTGTTACATTGCCTACCAATATGGGGATCGCTGGTTCGAATCCCCGTGTCACCTCTGCTTTGGTCGGGCGTCCCTACAGACAGGCCGTGTCTGTGAGTGGGAAGCCGGATGTGGGTATGTGTCCTGGTTGCTGCACTAGCGCCTCCTCTGGTTAGATGAGGCGCCTGTTCGGGGGGAAGTGGGAGGAATAGCGTGATCCTCCCACGTGCTACGTCCCCCTGGTGAAACTCCTCACTGTCAGGTGAAAAGAAGCGGCTGGTGACTCCACATGTATGGGAGGAGGCATGTGGTAGTCTGCAGCCCTCCCCGGATCAGCAGAGGGGGTGGAGCAGAGACCGGGACGGCTCGGAAGAGTGGGGTAATTGACCAAGTACAATTGGGAGAAAAAAGGGGGGAAAGAAAAAAAACGAGAGACATCCGCAGATAGAAACAGGTGTAAGAGGAGGAGGAGTTAACAGGTACTTAGAATAGTTATAATTACATAGCTCAACCATGTCATGTGATACGCTGCTTCATTAACAACACATTACTGGGACCACTGCAGGAAGTTGCAGATTAATTTTTAATATGCAGGAATTCACATTACAGACACTACTACTAACCATCCCTGTAACAAATTGGCTGCAGTTTCGAACGTTGACCATACAAGGTGCAGCCATGTACTGGTGTTCACCTAGTCTTGTTTAAACATGTGACAGAAGTGCTTCACTTCCTGTTGAAAAGGCTGATGAGATTACCAAAGTAGTGACAGAAGGCAAGGCTTTTTTTGGAGGGGAGGGATTTTTCCCCCTTTTTCTCCCCAACCGCATCCATCCAATTACTCCACTCTTCCGAGCCGGCCCGGTTGCTGCTCCACCCCTTCCTCTGATCCGGGGAGGGCTGCAGACTACCATGTGCCTCCTCCAATAAATGTGGAGTCGCCAGCCGCTTCTTGTCACCTGACAGTGAGGAGTTTCACCAGGGGGACGTACCACTTGGGAGGATCACACTATTCCCCCCAGTTCCCCCTGCCCCCTGAACAGCTGCTCTGGCCGGCCAGAGGAGGCACTAGTGCAGCGACAAGGACACATACCCACATCCGGCGTCCCACCCACAGACACGGCCAATTGTGTCTGTAGGGACGCCCGACCAAGCCAGAGGTAACACGGGGATTCGAACTGGTGATCACTGTGTTGGTAGGCAACGGAATAGACTGCTACACTACCCGGACGCCCCCAACAGAAGGCAAGCCTAATAGAGAACCAAGTGGTAAATGAATCGCATCAATCAATAATGATAATAATCAGTCATTTAATATTTAATTAATTAATAATATACGTTATTTATTATTATTGTTATTTGCCATTAATAATTTAATAATATCATTATTAATAATAATTACTTTTTAATAATAATAATAAATCAATAACCAATGACAAGTTGGGAGGTATTGGAACACCGTGTGGTAAAACACATCCAGATGACCTGTTCCTCCAATTCTCATCCAGTTCATTTTCATGTATCTTCTTTTTAAAACTGAGATTACTTTGAATGTTTTTGAAGTTATGGGATCGCTCTAAAACTGGAGCGATCTCATAACTTCTGTTACTGTAAATGAGTTCTGTGACGAGCGCGAGGCCTTGCATGTGTAATTCTGCACAGCTTCCAGGTGGCTCCAGGGTAAACGCTCCTGCAGTCAGCGCTCCCGTAGCGGTGGAGAGTCTGTGTCCTTTTAAAGAGCCAGCCATCCTGTAGTGATCCTGGTCTCCTGTGAGAGCATGATCCCTGCTGAAACAGGGCTGGGTAAAGGGGCGTACCTCAGTCTTGTCAATGATAGATGTGACTATATTAAAGCCCCCCTGGACCCCTGACTCCAACCTTCCCGTCATCATAGCATCGCATCCAGGCCTGCTGCACGGCTGATTCCACTGACATGGGCTCCGTCTCCACTGGGGTGCTAGCCCTTGTTTATGATCCAGTTCTACTTTTACATCCAAATTCTGGACCTCTGGGACATGCACAACATGGGAAATATTTGGCCTTAGTTGTCCTTTGTGGGCATCACTTTGAGATGCTGAGATCCGCCTGGGCACGTGCAGCATCGTTCAAACCCAGCCACAGATGGAAACGCACAAATAAATAACCTGATTCTTCAACAAGGGAATCCTTCTTAAAATCATCGTTATTACTTTTCCATGATAAGAAAATAGTAGATGGGGGGCATCTGCATAGCGTAGCTGTCTATTCCGCTGCCAACCAACATGGGGATCGCCGGTTCAAATCCCCGTGTTACCTCCGGCTTGGTCGGGCGTCCCTACAGACACAATTGGCCGTGTCTGCGGGTGGGAAGCCAGATTGTGGGTATGTGTCCTGGCTGCTGCACTAGTGCCTCCTCTGGTTGGTCGGGGTGCCTGTTCGGGGGGGGGGACTTGGGGGGTATAGCGTGAGCCTCCCACATGCTACATCCCCCTGGTGAAACTCCTCTCTGTCAAGTGAAAAGAAGTGGCTGGTAACTCCACATGTATGGGAGGACACATGTGGTAGTCTGCAGCCCTCCCCGGATCAGCAGAGGGGGCGGGGGAGAGACCGCTCGGAGCAGAGACCGCTCGGAGCAGACGGCTCAGAAGAGTGGAGTAATTGGCCAAGTGCAGTTGGGGAGAAAAGGGGGGAATAGATAGATAGATAGATAGATAGATAGATAGATAGATAGATAGATAGATAGATAGATAGATAGATAGATAGATAGATAGATAGATAGATAGATAGATAGATTCTATTGGAAAGTGCATTTCCTCAAGTAAATGTTGGCAAAGGCTTGCCGAAAAACTGGGAGGAATGGAAACTTAAAAAAGGAGGGAATGAGGCCGAGGGCTTGTGGGCCAGCAGTGGACAAGTCTGTAGAGCAGCTTCGTAAGGTTGGATGGCTTTAGTTTGGCTATAGGAGTAAGATTAGTTTGAAAAATGAATTGAAGTGAAATGGGCTGAAAAGAGGGATGAGAGTCTCTTGGTATGGTGAAACTATGTAAGGAGTAAGGAGTACACACCTGGGCCAGGGCTTCAAACACCACAGTAGGTTTGATTAGTACTGCTTGAAAGTTGTGATGGGGGGGGGGTTAAAGTTAGTCTAGTGTTCAGTCTTTTTTTTGTTTTTTTTTTTTGTTTTGTTTTTTTTGGATTTTTCCCACTTTTACTGCCCACTTGTACCTGGCCAGTCACCCTGCTCTCTGAGCCATCCCGGTCTCTGCTCCCCCCCGTTTGCTGATCCGGGGAGAGCTGTGGACTACCACATGCCTCCTCCCATACATGTGGAGTCACCAGCCGCTTCTTTTCAACTGACAGTGAGGAGTTTCACCAGGGGGACATAGCACGTGGGAGGATCACGCTATTCCCCCCACTTCCCCCTCCCCCCCCGAACAGGCACCCCGACCGACCAGAGGGGGCACTAGTGCAGCAACCAGGACACATACTCACATCCAGCTTCCCACCCGCAGACACGGCCAATTGTGTCTGTAGGGACCCCCGACCAAGTCGCAGGTAACACAGGGATTCGAACCGGCGACCCCCGTGTTGGTAGGCAATGGAATAGACCGCTACGCTACCCAGCCACATCTAGTGTTCAGTGTTTAGGAAAAACAGGATGAAATAAAGGAATAGAGCAAGAAGGCAGCGGTCTGTATACAGACAACATAGCCCCAGAGGTGTCATCATGCTGGGAAGGTTTTGTTGGTCTTACTCAGAAGTTGTTGGGTCAGTAAGAAGAGGAAGAGGGTATGTCTGGCAGTAATACAGATCCTGCAGGATCTCAGTAGTGTGCTGCTTTCAGCTAGTTCACCAGTTAGCATCGTCAGATGGTCTTTCACAAAGTGTTACCTCAAAGCCCGGAGGTGAACTCTGTCCACCTGGACAGCTTTCTCACATAAACCTGCTTCTTCTGCTGCAACTTGTCCAGTATAATAAGCACCTTGCAAAAAAGGAAAAAAGATTAATCTGCACAAACAGTAATCTAAGCATCAACATCACTGCCGTGATGCAGCCACGGGGTTTTTAGTCAAAACAAACAGTTCTCAGGCACTAGCTGGTTTGGTTTTCTAGCAGTAAATGGTTGTTTATAAAGCAGGTGGGACAAATCAGTTTTATTATGTGGGCACGTGGAGTGAAACCCTGTCTGTAATTATGCTCAGTGGCAGGTTGTTCAGACTGTTGACAGGCGGTTAAGTGTGTACTGTTATCTTCTGGGCTGCTGTAGGACTGTTTCCTGACAATGAGTCCGAGCTGGTACCAGAGTCTGATCAAGGTGCTGCTGAACCGCTTCCCTCAGAGCTGCCGACACTTTGATGACAACGGCATCCAGTACCTGGTGAGAAGAAGGAGGCCTTTACTTTTTTATCATTTATTGTGTTGGGGGGGGGGGGGGGGGTCCTCAGGTTAAACTTTTTTTACTGTATGTAAAAATGTGAGATGCTTTTGGAGAATTGCGTTTTCTTGGGGGTGGTTTTTATGAACCTTTTACAAATTAGTTCATAGTTCTGTTGCTGTCCCGGATGTTCATCAACGGGAATTTTCCTCAAACTAGGCTCTGGACCTTACTGCCTCTCTAAGCTAGGAGATAAAAAAGCACAAAGAAAATAAGCTAGTAAGATTAAAACGGAGAGATCTAGGTGGTGGAAAACGGGGTTTTGAGGGTGTTAAAAGTAAGCGGAGGTTCTCTTGGAGGATTATACACATCCAGAGGGGGAGGACTGTCGGCTCCTCAGAGTTTCTTGGGCTTTTCCAGTCATCAGTTTATAATTGAGAGACTTGAGATCAAAAGGATTTCCTTTTATTTCTGCATTTTTCTAGTAGATGACCAAACCCTGACCTTCCCCTCTTACAAACCCCAATTCCAATGAAGTTGGGACGTTGTGTAAAACGTGAATAAAAACAGAACACAATGATTTTCAAATCCTTTTCCACCTATATTCAATTGAATACACTACAAAGACAAGATATTTAATGTTCAAAGTGATAAACTTCTTTGTTTTTTGCAAATATTCACTCATTTTGAATTTGGTGCCTGCAACACGTTCCAAAGAAGCTGGGACAGGGGCAACAAAAGACTGGGAAAGTTGAGGAATGCTCAAAAAACACCTGTTTGGAACATTCCACAGGTGAACAGGTTAACTGGAAACAGGTGAGTGTCATGATTGGGTATAAAAGGAGCATCCCCGAAAGGCTCAGTCGTTCACAAGCAAGGATGGGGCGAGGTTCACCACTTTGTGAACAACTGCATGAGCAAATAGTCCAACAGTTTAAGAACAACGTTTCTCAATGTACAACTGCAAGGAATTTAGGGATTTCATCATCTACAGTCCATAATATCATCACAAGATTCAGAGAATCCGGAGAAATCTCTGCACGTAAGCGGCAAGGCCCAAAACCAACATTGAATGCCCGTGACCTTCGACCCCTCAGGGGGCACTGCATTAAAACCGACATCATTGTGTAAAGGATATTACCACGTGGCCTCATGAGCACTTGGGAAAACCATTCGTCAGTTAACACAGTTGGTCGCTACATGTACAAGTGCAAGTTAAAACTCTACCATGCAAAGCAAAAGCCATATATCAACACCACCCAGAAACGCCGCCAGCTTTTCTGGCCCGAGCTCATCTGGGATGGACTGACGCAAAGTGGACAAGTGTGCTGTGGTCTGACGAGTCCACATTTCACATTGTTTTTGGAAATCATGGACGTCGTGTCCTCCGGGCTAAAGAGGAAAAGGACCATCCAGATTGTTATCAGCACAAAGTTCAAAAGCCAGCATCTGTGATGGTATGGGGGGTGTTAGTGCCCATGGCATCATGGGTAACTTGCACATCTGTAAAGGCACCATTAATGCTGAAAGGTACATACAGGTTTTGGAGCAACATGTGCTGCCATCCAAGCGACGTCTTTTTCAGGGACGTCCCTGCTTATTTCAGCAAGACAATGCCAAGCCACATTCTGCACTTGTTCCAACAGCGGGGCTTTGTAGTAAAAGAGTGCGGGTACTAGACTGGCCTGCCTGCAGTCCAGACCTGTCTCCCATTGAAAATGTGTGGCACATTATGAAGCGCAAAATACGACAACGGAGACCCCGGACTGTTGAGCAACTGAAGCCGTACATCACGCAAGAATGCGAAAGAATTCCACCTACAAAGCTTCAACAAGTAGTGTCCTCAGTTCCCAAACGCTTATTGAGTGTTGTTAAAAGGAAAGGTGGTGTAACACAGTGGTGAACATGCCCCTGTCCCAGCTTCTTTGGAACGTGTTGCAGGCATCAAATTCAAAATGAGTGAATATTTGCAAAAAAACAATAAAGTTTATCAGTTTGAACATTAAATATCTTGTCTTTGAATATAGGTCGAAAAGGATTTGCAGATCATTGTATTCTGTTTTTATTTACGTTTTACACAACGTCCCAACTTCATTGGAATTGGGGTTTGTATGTTCTGCTTATCACAGTCATGTTTTATCTGTCGTAATGCTGTTTACCCAAGTCAAACTAGGAATAGCTTTATGTAAATAAGGTTTGTGCAGAGGTATTAACTGATCAGCCAAAACATTAAAACCACTGACAGGTAAGTGGATAACATCGATTAGCTCGTTACCATGGCACCGGTGAAGGGGTGGGACATATCAGGCAGCAAGTGAACAGTCAGTTCTTGAAGTTGATGTGCTGGAAGCAGGAAAAATGGGCAAGTGTGAGGATCTGAGTGACTTTGACAAGGGTCAGATTGTGATGGTTGGACGACTGGCTCAGAGCATCTCCAAAACGGCAGGTCGATCCCACAGAAGAGCTACTGTAGCTCAAATTGCTGAAAAAGTTAATGCTGGCTGTGATGGACAGGTGTCAGTACACACAGTACATCATCACAGCTTGTTGTGTATGGAGCTGTGTAGCTGCACACTCTGTCCACCACCAAATACGCCTACAATGGGGACAAAAGCATCAGAACTGGACCATGGAGCAGTGGAAGAAGGCGGCCTGGTCTGATGAATCACGTTTTCTTTTACTTCATGTGGACGGCCGGGTGTGTGTGTGTGTGTGTGTGTGTGTGTGTGTGTGTGTGTGTGTGTGTGTGTGTGTGTTGTTTACCTGGGGAAGAGATGGCACCAGGATGCACTATGGGAAGAAGGCAAGCCGGCAGAGGCAGTGTGATGCTCTGGGCAATGTTCTGCTGGGAAACCTTGGGTCCTGGCATTCATGTGGATGTTACTTGGACACGTACCACCTCCCTAAACATGGTTGCAGACCAGGTACCCCCCTTCATGACAACGGTATTCCCTGATGGCAGTGGGCTCTTTCAGCAGGATAATGCTGACTGCCACTCTGCACACATTGCTCAGGAATGTTTGAGGACCATGGCAAAGAGTTCAAGGGTGTTGCCTTGGCCTCCAATTCTCCCACATCTCAATTCGGTCAAACATCTGTGGGATGTGCTGGAAAAACAAGTCCGATCCATGGAGGCCCCACCTCACAACTTACAGGATTTAAAGGATCTGCTGCTAATGTCTTGGTGCCAGATGCCAGAGGACAACTTCAGAGGTCTTGTGGAGTCCATGACTCCATGGGTCAGAACTGTTTTGGTAGCACGAGGGGGACCTACACAGTATTAGGCAGGTGGTTTCAATGATTTGGCTGATGGGTGTATTAGCAACTAAGCGTGTGACCCAGTACTTCTGCAAATATTTAACCGGACTCCACATACTCAGTCAGTGTATCAGCAGTACTCGCATGAAGTGAAATCATTCTTTATTTGTACTGCAAACTTAGAAATAACTCATTTAAAATGCTCACAGTGTCATATGGGCTAGTTTTATATTGTCTTAAACTTTTTATTGTCTGTACACAAAGGTCCAAGCTGTTGTTTTCACTGACGTAGACGTGGCAGCGGCACATGAACTATCACCAAACTGTTTTCTTTTAGGCAGTTCTTAACCAGAAGTTCACCGACTGCTTTGTCCTGGTCTTTCTGGACACTCAGGCTGGGAAAACGGTGAGTTATTCTGCTCATGTCCTTAATGTGCGTTGGGTACTGGTCTGTAGTGGAATCAGTATGTCAGGGCAGCAATTTTTGCCTCGGCGTTGCAGACACACAATAACAAACAACTAATGTTGTTTCAAGGTGTTGCTTTCAGTCAAGCTTTTGTAAGACTTCTTCTTCTTCTTTTGTTCAGTATGATACT
Organism: Lampris incognitus; assembly: GCF_029633865.1. Classification (NCBI taxonomy): domain Eukaryota; kingdom Metazoa; phylum Chordata; class Actinopteri; order Lampriformes; family Lampridae; genus Lampris; species Lampris incognitus. The sequence continues at coordinate 54,804,498 of NC_079213.1, forward strand.
TTACAGCCCCCTCACATCAGGGTGTTTCTTTTCTTTTTTCAGTATGATACTTTACAGACCCCTCACATCAGGGTTTTTCTTTTCTTTTGTTCAGTATGATACTTTACACCCCCCTCACATCAGGGTTTTTCTTTTCTTTTGTTCAGTATGATACTTTATATCCCCCTCACATCAGGGTTTTTCTTTTCTTTTGTTCGGTGTGATACTTAAAATCCCCCTCACATCAGTTCGTGCCTTTCTGACTAGACCAAGCATCAGGGTGTTTCTTTTCTTTTGTTCAGTATGATACTTTACAGCCCCCTCACATCAGGCTGTTTTACACAGAACAAAAGCATTTTTTACTTGAGAGCAGTAAACACTGTAAGGAAAGGACACTTCGGACTTGCATCCTCTCTTTAAAAAAAAAAGGCATAAAAACGTGTTTGCTGGGGCGTCCGGGTAGCGTGGCAGTCTATTCCATTGCCTACCAACATGGGGGCCAACATTTCGAATCTCTGTTACCTCCGGCTTGGTCCGGCGTCCCTACAGACACAATTGACCGTGTCTCCGGGTGAGAAGCCGGATGTGGGTATGAATCCTGGTTGCTGCAATAGCGCCTCCTCTGGTCAGTTGGGGCGTCTGTCCAGGGGGGGAACTGGGGGGGAATAGATTGATCCTCCCATGTACTACGTCCCCCTGGTGAAACTCCTCACTGTCAGGTGAAAAGAAGTGGCTGGTGACTCCACATGTATCGGAGGAGACATGTGGTAGTCTGCAGCCCTCCCCGGATCAGCAGAGGGGATGGAGCAGCGATCGGGACGGCTTGGAAGAGTGGGGTAATTGGCTGGGTACAATTGGAAGAAAATGGGGGAAAAAAATCAAATGAATAAACAAAAAGAACGTGTTTACTTTCAGAGGCATCACATTATCCAGTGAAATCTAAATGTCTATAATTTTGCAGCTCTGATGATCTTTAGCTGTTTATGTAAAAATGAATAACTGTCACGTCATTTCTTCGCCATCTCTAGAGCCTTAAAGTTGTGTTTCGGGAGCCATTGCCGCTGCAGCCCCAGCCGAGCGGCAGCCCTCCGCCCCAGCTGGTGTCCATGTACCACCACCTGGAGTCTGTGATCAACACCGCCTGCTATAACCTGTGGACGGGGCTTTTGTAGGCTGAGTTTTCCTCCATCCTCCTCATCATCCTTCATCCTGAAGGATGGAGTCATCCTCCAGGAGTCACTTGACTCCTAGAGGATGACTCCTCCAGGAGTCCATTGTGACAACCCATCACTGACTTGTGCACTGAGGACGGATCAGGGTTCGTCGTCAAGACAACACAAAAGCAAGAAATACTGGCAGGGGAAAGACGAGGAGAGATGTTTCCCCCTGAAAATGAATCATGTGTCTGAAAACTACAAGAAGAAGTTACCTCCCCGGAGCATGTTGTTGAAGCACATTAAGGTTTCTCTGTCTGCGTGTGTGCCCCCATGAATTTAATCATTACTTGAACACTTCTTTGAACACTGAAGACCTGACCTCTAGTTTGCCATCAATGGGTCACAACAAGCATTTAAGCATCCCAAAGGGTACTGGACTGACTGGGGCTTTTGTCCATCTGTCTCAGCACAGCAGAGCAGACGTTCAGAGGAGCACCGTTCAGTATCGTGCACCACACCAGTGTTATTTATGCAATCTGCCAATACAGTTAATCTCTTTAGAAAATGACTTTAAGGGCCTGACACACCAGGCCGACATGTCGGGCCTTCGGTGCGCATCTGTGACCCTAGTTTTTGCGGTATATTCTGCACTAGTCGGACCACTGTCGGCAGCTTTTTGGCCGATTCAGCATGTTGAATCAGCGGAGCTCGTCGGTGAGAGAGATCACTCTGATTGGCTGTTCAGCTTAGCGAATCAGTGCAGAACGTACATGCCAGTTGGCCATCGGCTGTAGTCTTTGCGGCGTGTTCAAATGCAACTTTTTGGCCCAGACGGCAGGCGACGTGAGGCGACGCAACAGCCGGCCTTCGTCGCCGCTAGTCTGTTTGGTGTGTCTGGGCCCTATGACATGGTGTGAATGAGGTGAAAGAGACAAAGTGGACGAGACTCGTCCTGCTTGATACAAACAGTCATGGAGGTGACAGCAGGTCACAGACGAGCAGCAAAGGGAATACTGTCTTGTCCGTTTGCTCGAGACCACATTGATTAGGTCACATTTAGGCTCTGATGCAAAACTAGTTGGAGGGCCACTGTGCTGATCATCCCTTGTTTGATAAGGGCCCAGACACACCAAACCAACTAGCGGCAATGAAGGCCGACTGTTGCGTCACCTCACGTCGCCTGTCATCTGGGCCAAAAAGTAGCACTTGAACACACCGCCAAGACTACAGCCGACAGTGAACTAGCATGTACGTTCTGCACTGATTGGCTAAGCTGAACAGCCAATCAGAGTGATCTCTCACCAACGGGCTCCGCTGAGACAGGGGTCCGACTAGTGCCGACGATGCGGGACACACCGCAAAAACTAGGGTCACAGACGCTCACCGACGGCCCAACACTGGGCCTGGTGTGCCAGGGCCCCAAGTGTCAGCTAAGAATCATTCAACTTGTCTGTTAGCAGGGGAGGTTTAATAAAGTCTCTCTGCGTGCTGAGCTGGCAGTAAGTAAAGCAAGCCACACTACCGGCCAGTTGCATTAGTTAATGACATGACATATCCTGTTCTTCTTGACTGCGTCTCCAAGTGGTTTCTTTGGAATATCGTGCCTTCCGATAAGCCCTCACTAGCTATTCATGACACGTGTTTTTATTTTTTTTTTAAGTTTGCTGAGACGTCGCCATACTGTTGGGCGGCTCTATAACGGTTTCACAAGTGTCGACCCTGCTGTCTCTATCCCACTGCCATGGTTTCAGCCTTGAAGTGCCTTTCCTGGTTTCCCTTCCGTTTTCTTGTTAATAGCCTGATAGAAATACTGCGTTGCTGCACAAGGATCTGTCGGTGAAGTGTCGGTTCCACACCATGGCCTGTTCTGTAACGGCAGTGTTTACAAAGTGTGTTGAGAAATGTGCAGTGACGTCATGACTTGTGCTGGCAGCATGGCCGGGCGGCAGCAGCACCTGTAATGTCGCGTTCACACCAAACGCGAAGCGGTTTTTTTCGCGCGATGAGATAAAGTCAACATGCGAAGAGACGCGAGTTCGCGCGAGTTAAAATATATACACACACATCGTGTAACGTGCATGGATAAGTAGACACGTTGGTCCTTGATTAACGGGTCGGACCCTTTAGTCGACGGGTTAACGTTGTCTCTTGCGGTGTGGGAGACACGGGTTCGCGTCCTGGCTGTGGCGACGGTCTTGCAGACTGCCCCCCTAATTCGCTACAATGTATAAATATGTTTTTTTAACTCACGCGAATATGTGAATGAGACGAAATGTGCGGTATTCGCGCCAAAAAAAATCCTCCCCAATTGTACTTAGCCAATTATCCTACTCTTCACATCCGGCTCCCAACCCGCAGACACGGCCAGCTGGGTCTGTAGGGACGCCCGACCAAGCCCGGCAGACCGCTGCGCCACGCGGGCGCTTGTGATTTGAAGGATTCAACTTGAGTGGGAAATTCGCGACTCTGTGTCGCGAAAGCCTCTCGGGCTCCTCGACGCCCGGGTGGCGTGGCGGTCTGTTCCTTCCAACACGGGGGTCGGCGGTTCGAATCCCCGTGTTGCCTCCCGCTTGGTCGGGCGTCTCTACCGACACAACTGGCCGTGTCTGCGGGTGGGAAGCCGGATGTGAAGAGTGGGGTAATTGGCCAAGTACAACTGGGGAGAGAAGGGGGGGGATCTTGAGCCCCTCTCCTCTTCCGGAGGAGAAGTCGCGGGTTCGCGTTACTCGCGCCTGCGGCCAAACTCGCGCGAGTAACGCGAATAAAAACAAACGATCCCGCGATCAAACTCGCGCACGTAAAGCGAGGCGAAAATTGGCTTCGCGTGGGGTGTGAACACCTCCACGAGGAGGAGGAAGGGCTCGGGTCCACGCGTTAGCCTCATGACTCATCACACAGCCTCGCGCCCCTGCCCACGTGGTGTGTGGCCTCGTGCCGGAGGTTTCCTCAGAAGATGAAGGATTCAAGAAATGTGAGGTAACGATGAACACGACGGCGCGCGAGCGTTCGCTAATTAATCACAAACACTGGATACTGATGACGCGAAATGTGAAATGTAGGAGTTGCTCCTCGGCATTTTAAACCTGTTAATGTACCGCAGTTCTGTACATGATGTATATACAGAAGAATTTCTATGTATGGAAATGCTAATAAACCAATGGTGTTCCAAGAACAGCGTTGCGCATGCGTGTGTGTGAAAGCAGGCTGTTGCATCGTGTAGTGTTACTGCAGCTAGTCAGTGAGTGCTGGGAAACAGACCGTCAGTACTGCAGTCAGATTTCAACTTGGGGGGGGGGGGGCATTTGAGGTGTTGGAAACATGGTGGGTGATGTCGTGTGAAACCAGGTGAGTAGAGGAAGGTTACCCATCACGCCTCGCTGCACAACTGTAATTTTCCCAAACCTTAAAGGCGTCGGCAGGAAGCTGCCCCACAGCAGACACGACTAACAACACTTCCAACCACCCTCCCTTCAAGCCACACATGACTTACTAAGGGCAGTAATGACAAACATTTTCCGGGATCATTTTAACTAATGAAAACAGGTTATTTAGCAAGTGCTCAGCTCTTTTTCTTTTTATCAACCCTCACAGGAACAAATACTGTTTGATGAGTGACATCCTGCTCGCCGTGGCAGCTTGTTTGTGAAAGGCTGCGAAAATGCAACGTCAAGAATGAACAGCTAAATATGGACAACTATCAGGCATGGCTACCAGCTGTACATAGCGCCCTGTGATGTACAACGTCATGAATAACATGACATCATTAATAACATAACATGAATAACATGACATCATTAATAACATAACATGAATAACATCGTGAATAACAATAATAGTAAATTAAGCTTATGTAGCGCTTTTCTCACACTCAAAGTGGCTTTACAATAAACGGGGTAAAACTACAACATAAACATAACAGACTTGCGGGGTGGATGGGAAGGGGGGAAGACATACGGGGATGGGTGGGAAGGGGGGAAGACATACGGGGCTAGGTGGGAAGGGGGTCTACGAGAGGGAGAAGCGGCAGCCGCACGCGACGCCAGCAGTACTCTCTTGACTTAAACACACACAAAAGGGCAAGAAAAACATAAATCACAGATGAAGAGGTGAGTCCTGATTAATGACTTGAATGTGGGCAGATCGCAGCAGTGTCCGATGTGCTTGGGGAGGGGGTTCCAAGAGGAGGGGGCAGCAGGTCGAATGCTTGGTCCTTAGTCTGCCCAGACCAGGGGTGTAAGAGAGGACGGGGGGGGGCACGAGAAGGCAATGGAGAAAAGGTGTGTCTTGAGACGGGATTGGAAGAGTGGGAGGGATTCTGAGTCTCTAATGATTTGGGGGAGTGAGTTCCAGAGCCTGGGAGCTGCCCTGGAGAAGGCTCGGTCACCAAAACCGCGGAGGTTGGATCTGGGGGTAGAGAGAAGGGAGGCTGAGGTGGATCTAAGGGACCGAGAGGGTTGGTAGGGGGAGAGGAGGTCGGTGAGGTATGGGGGAGCCAGTTTGTGAAGGGCTTTATAAGTAAGAACCAGGAGTTTGTAATTGATCCGGTGGGAGATGGGTAGCCAGTGGAGGTCTTTTAGGACTGGGGTGATGTGGTGCCAGGATTTGGTGAAAGTTAAAAGTCGGGCGGATGTGTTGTGGACCAACTGGAGTCTCTTGATGGAGCTAGCACTGATGCCATAGAGGAGTGAGTTGCAGTAATCAAGGCGGGAGGAGATGAAGGCATGGCTCAGTATCTCAGCAGCAGGGCGTACGAGAGAGGATCTTATTCTGCAATGTTGCGAAGGTGGTAGAAGGAGGATTTGACCATTTGGCGGATATGTGGCTCAAGGGAGAGGGTGGGATCAAGGATCACACCATAGCATCATAACATAACATCATGAATAACATAACATCATGAATAACATCATAACATAATATCATAACATCATGAATAACATCATAACATCATGAATAACATCATACCATGATATCATAACATCATGAATAACATCATAAATAACGTAACATATCAGGAATAACATAACATAACCGTGAATAGCATCATAACATAACATCATTAATAACATCTTAACATCATGAATAACATCATAACATAATATAACATCATGAATAACATCACAACATAATGAATAACATCATAACATAATATAACATCATGAATAACATCACAACATCATGAATAACATCATAACATAATGTCATAACATCATGAATAACAACATAATATCATAACATCATGAATAACATCATAACATAACATCGTGAATAACATCATGAATAACATCATAACATAATGTCATAACATCATGAATAACATAACATAATATCATAACATCATGAATAACATCATAACATAACATCGTGAATAACATAACATCATGAATAACATCATAACATCATGAATAACATCATAACATAATATCATAACATCATGAATAACATAACATTATGAATAACATCTTAACATCATGAATAACATCATAACATAATATCATAACATCATGAATAACATCATAAATAACGTAACATATCAGGAATAACATCATAACATAACATCGTGAACAGCATCATAACATAACATCATGAATAATATAACATCATGAATAACATCACAACATCATGAATAACATCATAACATCATGAATAACATCATAACATAATATCGTAACATCATGAATAACATCATAACATAACATCGTGAATAACATCATGAATAACATCATAACATAATATCATAACATCATGAATAACATCATAACATAACATCGTGAATAACATCGTGAATAACATCATAACATAACATAACATCATGAATAACATCATAACATCATGAATAACATCATAACATTATGAATAACATCATAACATAATGAATAACATCATAATATAATATCATAACATCATGAATAACATAAATAACGTAACATATCAGGAATAACATCATAACATAACATCGTGAATAGCATCATAACATAACATCATGAATAATATCATAACATAATATCATAACATCATGAATAACATCACAACATCATGAATAACATCATAACATAATGCCATAACATCATGAATAACATCATAACATAATATCATAACATCATGAATAACATCATAACATTATGAATAACATCATAACATCATGAATAACATCATAACATAACAACATGAATAACATCATGAATAACATCATTACATTAATAACATCATGAATAACATCATAACAGCATAACATCATGGATAACATGAGAACATGCAACCTCCACACAGAAGGGCCCTGGGACGGCCTGGGGTTCAAACCCAGGACCTTCTTGCAGGGAGGCAACAGCGCTAACTGCTGGGCCACCATGCCATATTTTTTCTTTTCTTTCTTTTGTTGGCTTGACAAGATGCGAAACGACCCAGAGAAGTTACAATTTGGGATAATGTACTCAATGAAAATATCACAACTACTATTTCCACGTGCAGGGAAATTAAAGTAGAGTCAAAGCCTCAGTAGCTGGTGTTGCCCTCTCCCTTTGTTGGCAGGAACTTATAGAGGACCATGAGTCTTGTATCAACTTAGAGGACTCCCCATGACTTTTTGAGGACTTGTTGCAGATTCTTTCTAAGAGAACTACTTTAACCAGGTAACATTTGAGCTATTTCTTGTACTTGTGTCAGCAGAGCTCAGTGACATAGTTAGAGGTCAGATCTCTAATGAGTGATTAAAAAATGGTAAAATTGTGGTTTATTTTTATAATTTATATATAATATATATAAATTTTATAAATTTTATAATTTCTAAAGTTTTTATAATTTTATCAAAAAAATAATTTATAATACACTGCTCAAAAAAATAAAGGGAACACATAAGCAATGCAATGTAGCTCCAAGTCAATCACACTTTTGAGATATCAACCTGTCCAGTTAGGAAGCAACACTGATTTGTGAATCAATTTCACCTGTTGGTAAATTGTCTAATTTCCACCTGGTGGAAATTAGACAATTTGCGAGACAACCTCTATAAAAGGAATGGATTTGCAGGTGGTGGCCACAGACCATTTGCCTGTCCTCATCTTTTCTGGCCGATCTTTGGTTAGTTTTTCATTTTGCTAGTGCCCTCACCACTAGAAGTGGCATGAGGCGGTATCTGCAACCTACAGAAGTTGCTCAGGTAGTGCAGCTCATCCAGGATGGCACATCAATGCGTGCTGTGGCAAGAAGATTTGATGTGTCTCCCAGCACAGTGTCCAGAGCATGGAGGAGGTACCAGGAGACAGGCCAGTACACCAGGAGACGTGGAGGGGGCCGCAGGAGGACAACAACCCCGCAGCAGGACCGCTATCTGGTCCTTTGTGCAAGGAGGAACAGGAGGAGCACTGCCGGAGCCCTACAAAACGACCTTCAACAGGCCACTAATGTGCAGGTTTCTGCTCAAACAGTGAGAAACAGAATGCATGAGGATGGTATGAGGGCCCGACGTCCACAATTGGGGCCTGTGCTCACAGCCCAACACCGTGCAGCCCGATTGACCTTTGCCAGAGAACATCTTGGTTGGCAGATTCGCCATTGGCGCCCTGTGCTCTTCACAGATGAGAGCAGGTTCACACTGAACACATGTGACAGACGTGAGAGAGTCTGGAGACGCTGTGGAGAACGTTCTGCTGCCTGCAACATCCTCCAGCATGACCGGTTTGGCGGTGGGTCAGTGATGGTCTGGGGAGGCATATCCTTGGAGGGCCGCACAGACCTCTACATGCTAGCCAGAGGTACCATGACTGCCATTAGGTACCGGGATGAGATCCTCAGACCCATTGTCAGACCATATGCTGGTGCAGTGGGCCCTGGGTTCCTGCTCATGCATGACAATGTTCGTCCTCATGTGGCCAGAGTGTGTCAGCAGTTCCTGTATGTCGAGGGCATTGATGCTATGGACTGGCCTGCACGTTCCCCAGACCTGAATCCAATCGAGCACCTCTGGGACATCATGTCTCGTACCATCCGCCAACGCGATGTCGCACCACAGACTGTCCAGGAGTTGACCGATGCCCTGATCCAGGTCTGGGAGGAGATCCCTCAGGAGACCATCCGTCGTCTCATCAGGAGCATGCCCAGACGTTGTAGGGAGTGCATACAGGCACGTGGAGGCCACACACACTACTGAGCCTCATTTTGAATCGTCTTGAAGAATTTCCACAGAAGTTGGATCAGCCTATGTTCTCATTTTCCACTTTGATTTTGAGTATGATTCTGAATCCAGACCTTAATGGGCTAATGATTTTGATTTCCATTGATCATTCTTAGGTTATTTTGCTCTAAACACATTCCTCTGTCTAATAAATAAAGATTTTCAGCTGAAATATTTCATTCATCGAGGTCTATATTGTGTTTTTAGATGTTCCCTTTATTTTTTTGAGCAGTATAGTTAAAATAGATCGGGTTGGGTCTACCGGGAATGTGCCGACCAGCTGGCTGAGGTTACACACCTGTATTTAACCTCTCACTGTCCCAATCTAAAGTCCCGGCATGCTTTAAGACCACCTCTATCATTCCTGTCTCCAAGAAACCAACATCCACATGTCTGAATGACTACCGACCCATAGCACTCACCCCCATTGCCATGAAGTGCTTTGAAAGACTGGTTCTGGCTCACATCAAAAACATTATCCCCCCCACATTCGACCCACATCAGTTCGCCTACCGTCCCAAAAGGTCTACTGAGGATGCCATTGCCACTGCCCTGCACTTTGCTCTGACCCACCTTGAACTTAACACATACATCCAGATGCTGTTTATAGATTACAGCTCTGCCTTCAACACTGTCATCCCCGCCAAACTAACCACCAAACTCCTCTCCCTTGGCCTCAACCCCTCCCTCTGTAGCTGGATCCTGGACTTCCTGACCAACAGACCTCAGTCTGTTAGGTTAGGTGACCACTCCTCCTCCACCCTGACCCTCAGTACAGGTGCCCCTCAAGGCTGTGTTCTGAGCCCCCTCCTTTTCTCCCTCTTTACCCAAGACTGCCTGCCAACTCACCCATCAAATGTTAAGTTTGCAGATGACACCACAGTCATTGGTCGTATCACCAACAATGACGAGACGGCCTACAGGGACGAGATTCAGCACCTGACATCATGGTGTACTACCAACAATCTTGTCCTTAATGTGCAGAAGACAAAGGAGCTGATTATGGACTTCAGGAGGTCTAGATGCTGCAGCCACCCCCCCATACACATCAATGGGGTGGAAGTGGAATGTGTTTCCAGCTTTAAATTCCTTGGAGTCCACATCAGCAAGGAACTTTCCTGGACATTAAACACCCAGGCCCTTGTGAAAAAGGCCCAACAACACCTGCATTTCCTGAGGACGCTGAGGAGCGCCGGTCTACCCCCCAAAATTCTCACCAACTTCTACCACTGCACCATAGAGAGCGTCCTGACCATCTGCATCTCAGTGTGGTACAGCAACTGCACCTCAGTAGACCAGAAAGCTCTGCAGCGGGTCATCAAGGCGGCCCAGCATACCGGTACCCAGCTCCCAGCCATAAAAGACATTTATCACAAACGCTGCCTTCGAAGGAGTCTCAGCATCAGCAGAGATCCCACCCACCCCAACCATGGACTGTTCTCCCCCCTGCACTCTGGGAGGCGCTACAGGAGCCTCGGAGCCCGCACTACCAGGCTCAAAAACACCTTTCCACAAGCTGTTGCCCACCTGAGCCTGGCTACCCACTGAATGTCTCTAGATATTTTAAAATATTTTGCACTCCAGCTCTCTTTTAACTTTGGTCTTCATGTGTATATATCTTATACTGTTTTTGCTTGTCTGTCTTGCACTGATTGCTGAAGCCACAGCCCTCATTTCATTTTTAACATGTGCCTGCACATCGTTTTTAATGACAATAAAATTGAAAATTCTAAGAGGCAGAAATAATTGGTTCGAGATACTAAAAAGTCACTGTTGAAGACGGGCAGAAAGACTTACTTACAGGTGAATTAAAATGTGACGTTTTCAGGTTCATTTGTAGGGTCTATGTGAGGATACAGCCGCATGAATGGGTCACACAACAGTGCAAAAAACCAACGAGTCAAACATGGTGGCGGCACCATGAGGCTGGGGGCTGTTTTCCATTCCGGATTTGCACGGGATTAGTTTGATCTATTTCACAGAGGCATCTCATCCTTTCTGGCTTAAAGTTGTGTGAAAGAGGATTCATGTTCCGGCAGGATAATGATCCGGAACACACATCCAAGCTTCGCTCGGAGTCCTGGACTGTCTGAAGTCAAAGACAGAACGAGGAGTGTGTTATGCTCGCGCACCAGAACCCGACCCGTGTGGCGAAACCTAAGGCAGACAGACACAGGATAACTTCAAAATCCAAAAAGGTGGTTTTATTGTGGGAGGGGAATGTATGGTGCGAAAAACGTTCTGTTAGTGGGGTGTGTGAATAAACTATGTGTGGTGTCCCGTGGTTTGCGTGTATAACTATGTGTGAGTGTTTTTAGCCTATGTGTGGTGCGGTATGTAAATGACCAGGAGGTGTTGAAATAATGTGCGTGCACCTGGCAAGAAAGTCCAGTCCGTGATCCAAGAGGGGTTGTCCGAGGAAGTCTGGGTCCGAGATCCGGGAAGTCGAGTCCGAAAGGAGGGGTAAGGGGGGAGATCGCAGGAGAGGTCCGGGGAAAAACGTGAAGGTCGCTGGGGACGAGGGGAGCCGTGGAAGTCGCAGAGGGAGAGTCTTGGGAGGAAACAGAGACACGAAGATAAGACACTGGGGAATAAACAGAAAGCAAGGGACGCTGGAGGGCTTGTCAGAGCTTTACCGCAGGGTTCAGTACGTCGAAGTACGGAGTGGTGTTCTGGGAGACTTCTTGTAGAGGGCTGCCTGATTGCCACAGGTGTGCCTGATGGCAAACACCTGGTGCAGTGCAGCTCTCGTCTCCTCAGAGCGCGAGCCGAGCGCTCGGATGTTTCCGGCACGTCCGAGCTGGGGGAGTGGCTTGAACGTGCCGGGGAGGCAGCACGGGGCGGTGTAACCACAACAGGACCCCCCCCCTCCTACGGGAGACACCGGGCGACCGTCCGATGGCGTTGGCCCGATAGAACTCCTCCAGGAGTGCGGGGTCGGCCAAGTAGGACCGGGGAACCCAGCTGCGGTCCTCGGGCTCATAGCCAACCCAGTCCACCAGGTATTTGTACCCACGCCCCCGGCGGCGTACGGCGAGCAGCCGGTCGACATCCCAGACCATGTCACCACCGTCGAGGACCCTGGGGGGTGGAGGAGCTTGGACAGGGGGAGACAGGGGGCTGGAGGCTACCGGTTTGAGGCGCGAGACATGGAAGACGGGATGGATCTTGAGTGAGGTGGGGAGATGGAGACGCACCGCCGATGGGTTGACGATGCGGTCGATGGTGTAGGGACCGACGTAGCGGGGAGCCAGCTTCCGGGCCAGGAGCCATACCCTCTGGCCAGGTCGATAGGCTGGGGCCGGCACTCCCCGCCGGTTGGCGCTGCGCCGGGCCCGCTCTGTAGCTCGCAACATAGCGGCCCGGGCGGTCTTCCAAACGCGCCAACATCGGCGGAGATGGGCCCGCCACCTCCAACTCCTGATGGGGGAACAGAGGGGGTTGATAGCCAAGGGAACACTCGAAGGGGGACAAACCGGTAGCCGAACTCTCCATGGAGTTGAGCAAGTACTCCACCCAGGGCAGGTACTTGCTCCAGGAGGCGGGGTTGCTGGTGGTAACGCAACGCAAAGCCGCCTCCAGGGCTTGATTGGCCCGCTCTGCCTGCCCATTGGTCTGGGGGTGATACCCGGAGGAGAGGCTGACCGTGGCCCCAATCCCCTTACAGGAGGCCTGCCACACCTTCGAAGTGAACTGGGGACCACGGTCAGAGACAATGTCCAGGGGAATCCCATGAGGTCGGACGACGTGGGAGACGAGAAGGTCCGCCGTCTCGGCTGCAGAGGGGAGTTTGGTGAGGGCAACAAAATGGACGGCCTTGGAAAACCGGTCGACAATGGTCAGGATGGTGTCATTGCCTTGGGACACGGGGAGGCCAGTTACAAAGTCCAAGGCAATGTGGGACCAAGGTCGGCCGGGGACAGGAAGGGGGCGCAGGAGACCTGCTGGAGGGCGATGGAGAGCCTTGCTGCGGGCGCAGGTGGTGCAGGCAGCCACGAACTCTCTGGTGTCTGCCTCCATGGTGGGCCACCAGAAACCCCTGCGGATGAAGGCCGCCGTTCGGTAGACACCGGGGTGGCAGGCAAGATGGCTGGAGTGGCCCCACTCCAGCACCTGGGGCCGGACAGAGGGAGGCACAAATAGCCGGTTCCGGGGTCCATTGCCTGGGTCGGGATGGGCGCGCTGGGCCCTTCTCACCACTGATTCGATGGCCCAGGTGACGGCGCCCACCACCCGGGCCGGGGGAAGGATGGTGTCTGGGGCGTCAGGGGACCCCTCGGGAAACAGACGGGAGAGGGCGTCTGCCCTGACGTTCTTGGTGCCCGGGCGGTAGGTGAGGGTGAAGTCGAACCGGCTGAAGAAGAGAGCCCAGCGCGCTTGCCTGGGGTTGAGCCTCTTAGCCGTCCGTACGTAGGTCAGGTTTTTGTGATCGGACCATACGATGAACGGCTGCCCTGCTCCCTCCAGCCAGTGTCTCCACTCCTCTAGGGCGGCGTGGACGGCCAGCAACTCCCTGTTGCCGATGTCATAGGCTTCGACGTTCTGTTATGCTCGCGCACCAGAACCTGACCCGTGTGGCGAAACCCAAGACAGACAGACACGAGATAACTTCCAAAGCTGCAAAGGGAGGTTTTATTGTGGGAGGGAAATGTACGGTGAAAAAAGGCGTTCTGTTAGTGGGATGTGTGAGTAAACTATGTGTGGTGTCCCGTGGTTTGCGTGAATAACTATGTGTGAGTGTTTTTAGCCAATGTGTGGTGCGATATGTAAATGACCAGGAGGTGTTGAAAAAATGTGCGTGCACCTGGCGAGAAAGTCCAGTCCGTGATCCAAGGGGGGTTGTCCGAGAAAGTCCAGGTCCGAGATCCGGGAAGTCGAGTCCGAAAGGAGGGGTCCAGATAGAGGGACAAGGGGGGAGATCGCAGGAGAGGTCCGGGGAGAAACGTGAAGGTCGCTGGGGACGAGGGAGACGCGGGGAACCGTGGAAGTGGCGGAGGGAGAGTCTTGGGAGGAAACAGAGACACGAAGATAAGACACTGGGGAATAAACAGAATGCAAGGAACGCTGGAGGGCTTATCAGAACTTTACCGCAGGGTTCAGTACGTCGAAGCACTGAGAGACGTTCTGGGAGGCTTCTTGTAGAAGGCTGCCTGATTGCCACAGGTGTGCCTGATGGATGATGGCAAACACCTGGTGCAGTGCAGCGCTCGTCTCCTCAGAGCGCGAGCCGAGCGCTCGGATGTTTCCGGCACGTCCGAGCTGGGGGAGTGGCTTGAACGTGCCGGGGAGGCAGCTCGGGGCGGTGTAACCACAACAGAGTGTTGACTCGCTGGGCTTCCCCTCCACAGTCAGTAAGCCGTGGCCCCAGTGAGCATCTCTGGGAACTTTTGAAAAGACAGAAGCAGGACAACCTCTGAGATGTTCTCCAAGAGTGCTGGAACAATTTGGATCCTTAAACCCCGCATAAACTTTCAGAATCAACGCCAGACTGAATACAAACCGGATTTAAGGAAACTGGTGGACGTACCAAATACTGAAGAATTTTGACTTACAGTTGGCAAAATGTTTGACTTGTGTTAATAACACATGTATATAATCTCGCTCCAGATATATTAACTGAGTGATGAAAACAAAGACCTTGCTAGTGGACTCAGACATCACAGGACACAGAGCACACTATGTTATTTACCAAGAACATCTCTTTCTTCATATGTATCTCGCTTTAAATCAAGTGCAGGGTGGAGAGGAGGCTTTGCTGCAGACGCCAGCGTGCGACCTCGGAGCCTCGCAGAACACTGTTGCGTGTGAGGACTTGTGAGACCAAGGCCTGAGGCAGCATGTCAGGTTTCAGGTGTGCTAAGAGGAACATTCTGAAAGTGATTATATGTTAAATAATGCTAATCAGTGATAAATGCTGGGTGGCGTTGTTTGGATGTAATGTGGAGTGTAATTGGGGTTTTACAATAGCATGTCAACACGAGGGAATTAATCTGACAGGCTGGGGTTTTGAAGTTCACCCAGCTGTCGTGGTGCTTTGTATATTAAACACATAACGGTGGGTGTAGCAGCAGAACTGAAGTCTGGCTTTGGCTCAGGGTCCAGTCTGTCCGAGCTCCGCCGATGTGGCTCAAAGCTTCAGGGTATGCAGCCACGACGCATGTTCAGAGTCCTGGCAGGACTCGAGTCTCCTCGCTGGTAGACCGAGTGTCAACGAGGAGACTCGAGTCCTGATGGAGCGTGTTGCTGACAGAGGTGTGTATAGCGAATGTGTGTATATTAAAAACAGGACCGCAATTCTACAGCAAAATATGTAGTTTCATGAGCTACAGCTGATCAAGACCGGGATTTCACTCCTACCTAAAAAGACTATAGGCGGTCAAAATGACGGTTTTTAAAGACTATATTCTGTCAAGATAAATACCCAACTGAGATATTAATGCACTGCATATATTAGTATGTCTGTTATGAAACGACTGACACCAAAATTAACATTTTAACAACTGTAATACTATTTTTAACTAATTTAAACTTCAGAGAGACATGATCGAACTTAAACAGCAAAATTGAAAAGGAGAAAATATTCCCTGAAAAACAAAACGGAAAACACATATAGCTAATCTAACAAACGTAACAAAGCCTATAAAACGTGACATGTAAAAAAACTGAAAATGACCATTGAAACAGTCCCAAACAACGACCGGAACGTAAAACTACTAGAACGACCACGGGCGGTCAAAATGACCGCCACTGGTTTAAACTCTATATTCTGTCAAGGTAAATACCCAGGTGAGATATTAATGCATTACATATGTTAGTGTGTCTGTTATGAAACTAACTGACCCCAAAATTAACATTTTAACAACTTTCATACAATTTTTTAAAGAATTTAAAATGGCCGCTGTTCAACGCCTGTAAATACTGCAGCGCCTTGGTGGTAGTCATGGTGCGTCTGTAACGGCGTCTGTAACCAGACATGTTGGACAGAATCACACACCACTTTTAGACTATTTCTCTGCACTGGAGGGCGCTAGTGTGTTTCTAGGACAGAGCAACAAACTTCACCAAGGAAATGACGCGACCAACACACGTCATAAATACTGACATGACGCACAAATAATGAGACGGTCATTTTGACGGCTCATGGTCGTTTTAGATAGATCTTATAACTTTTTGTGTAATTGGTCTAAAACTAATCTTAATGCAAATATATGCAATTTTAGGGGCATTCAGGGAGCGGCAGGTCTGTGTGTGTGTGTGTGTGTGTGTGTTTGTGTGTGTGTGATTCATGGATTGCTTTGAGTGGCTGTTGCAGCTAGAGAAGCACAATCCATTTAAGTGAAAATCTTTACTTCTCATGTTCAGTCACAGCCTCATTCAGACATACTCTGTCTGGGTACACACTGGATGAGGCAATACATAAAAATAGCAGGATAACTGTAATCAGCAATAGCTGGCCATCATGACATTTGGCTGATGGCATTGTATATTCTTAGGGGT
Source organism: Lampris incognitus (assembly GCF_029633865.1). Classification (NCBI taxonomy): domain Eukaryota; kingdom Metazoa; phylum Chordata; class Actinopteri; order Lampriformes; family Lampridae; genus Lampris; species Lampris incognitus. Next base: position 54,821,298 of record NC_079213.1, read on the forward strand.
CAGTATTTGTTGTGTTTTTAGAACAGGCGATACACGCACGGTCAAACCTCATTGAGATGTTGTACTCAGTGAGCAAATAACAGCTGATCACTGATACGAGATGATATAAGATGATACAATATGTGATACAAGATAATACAAGATTATACAAGATGTGATACAAGATGATACAAGTTGATACAAGATGTGATACGAGATGATACAGGATGTGATACAAGATGATACAAGATGGGATACGAGATGATAAAAGATGATACAAGATGGGATACGAGATGATACAAGATGTGATACAAGATGATACAAGATGGGATACGAGATGATACAAGATGGGATACGAGATGATACAAGATGTGATACGAGATGATACAAGATGATACAAGATGGGATACGAGATGATACAAGATGTGATACAAGATGATACAAGATGATACGAGATGACACAAGATGATACGAGATGACACAAGATGATACAAGATGGAACAAGACGTGATACAAGATGATACTGTAGTGACCTACTTTGAGGTTATATATCTATCATGCGGAAGAGACGGTCCCTTTAAGACAGTGGGTTCAGGGGTTAACAGGGGGGATTGTGGGTAGACTTGAGGGCCTGGTTTGGGATATAAAAATCTGTTGACCAAAAGTTTGTTTTGTGGAATAAACGACCCCACGGCTGTGTGGTCAAAAGTAGAAGCGGTCTCGTCTCCTTTCTTTACATCCTCCACATTGGTGACCTCGACGTGAGCCATGGAGAACGAAGCTACCAGTGCAGCGGCAGTGGCTAACGCCGTCTCGCTCAAACTACCCGGCTTCTGGGAGGCGGCTGCGGCAGCATGGTTCGCTCTCATCGAAGCCCAGTTCGCTATTGGGAACATCACCGTGGCTGAGACCAAGTACCACTACGTCGTGGTGGCACTCGGAACATCTACGGCGTCATGGATACTGAGGCTGCTGCAAGCCCCGCCGCCCGTGGATAAGTACGGCACAATTAAGAGACACTTGCTGCAGGCTTTTGAGCTAGCAGAGGTGGAGCAGGGGGACTGCTTGTTTTCACTGCAAGGCTTGGGAGACGGCAAGCCATCGGAGCTAATGGACAAAACCCCGCCTTCTTTTTCGGCCAGCCGTTCCTCCGTCAGCTCCCTTCGAACGTCCGTACGCCGTGGGGGCAGCGTATGAGCCGTGGGTGGGCGGAGCCTGGCAACCGCTCGCCTTTTTTCAGCCGCCAGCTGCGCAGGAGTGAGAGGAAGTACAGCACCTTCGACCGGGAGCTTCTTTGCCTGTTTCTCACCATCCGCCACTTCCGGTTCCTGCTGGAAGGCCGCCGGTTCTCTGTGTTTGTGGACCACAAGCCGCTGATGTTCGCCATGGCCAAAGCCACCGATCCGTGGTCTGGGCGTCAGCAGCGCCGGCTATCTTACATTTCTGAGTTCACCACGTCGCCAGCAAGGACAACTTCGTCGCCGACTGCCTCTCCCGGGTGGTGGTGGTGGGGGGGGGGGGGGCTGTCCACTTGGGACCTGACTATTCTGCCATGGCTGCAGACCAGGCTGCTGACACAGAAATGCAGGCCTACCGGACCGCTGACACTACGCTGCAGTTGAAGGATGTTGTGTTCTACGACGCCGGGGCCACGCTTCTCTGTGACATATCCACGGGTCAGCCTCAGCCCATGGTACCCACTGCCTGGTGGGGGCGGGTTTTTGACGCCATCCATGGCCTTTCACACCCAGGTGTGAAGGTGTCAACGAAGTTAGTGGGTGGGGGCCAAGTTCGTGTGGAATGGCCTCAGGAAGGATGTCAAGGACTGGTCAGGCACCTGTGTGGTGTGTCGGCGCTCCAAAGTTCACCGCCACACCAAGGCACCCCTGGTGCTGTTCCTGGTGCGCAGGAGGCGTTTCGACCCTGTCAATGTGGAACTAGTGGGACCCCTTCCCTCCTCCCGTGGTTTCACTCACCTCCTCACCATGGTGGACAGGACCACCAGGTGGCCGGACGCTATTGTTTATGTGAGCGGTTTCATCGTTCGACGAAGGCCGCTCTTCGGGCCAGCCTCAAAGAGAGCAGCTGGGTCGACCGGCTCCCATGGGTCATGCTTGGCCTGTGGACCGCCCCCAAGGAAGACTTCTAGTCCTCATTGGCCGAGCTGGTTTACGGCCAGCCGCTGCAGGACCCGGGGGAATCTCTGCTGGACGGCGCGGCACCCTGGTCTGCTGCCCGCCATCGTGCTGTGTTCCAGGATGGCGCTGGCGTTTTCACTCCACTCCCCAATTTCGCGGCACGGCCTCCCTCAGTCTTATACCCCCAAGGTACTGAGTCGGCCGGGTACGTCTTCATCCGGCATGACGCCCTCCATACCCCCCTGCGATGGCCCCTTCCGCGTCCTGGCGGCGGGAGCTAAGAACTTTGTAGTGGGCGGTAAGCCGGAGAGAGTTTTGGTGGACCGCCTCAAGCCGGCTCACCTGGACGTGGACAGGCCAGTTCAATTGGCCCAGCCCCCTCAGCGTGGATGCCCCCCTGCCCCTACAACCCCAAAGAGGAGCCGTTTTGGCCGCATTATTCATCCCCTGCCACGTTGATTTTTTTTTCTTTCTTTTTGTCATGGTAAATTCGGGGGGGGGGCGTGTTTAGTGACCTACTTTGAGGTTAGATATCCACCATGCGGAAGAGACGATCCCTTTAAGACAGTGGGTTCAGGGGTTAGCAGGGGGGATTGTGGGCTGACTTGAGGGCGTGGTTTTGGATATAAAAATCTGTTGACCAGAAGTTTGTTTCATGGAATAAACAACCCCTCGGCTGTGTGTTTAAAAGTAGAAGTGGTCTCGTCTCCTTTCTTACATCCTCCACAATACAAGACGGTACGAGATGATACGAGATATGATACAAGATGTGATACGAGATGATACAAGATATGATACAAGATGCGATAGAAGATACAAGATGGTATGAGATGATACAAGTTGATACGAGATGTGATACAAGATGATATGAGATGTGATACGAGATGATACAAGCTGTGATACAAGATGATATGAGATGTGATATGAGATGATACAAGATATGATACAAGATGATACGAGATGTGATAGAAGATTATACAATATGGTATGAGATGATACCAGATGATGCAAGTTGATACGAGATGATACAAGCTGTGATACAAGACGATATGAGACGTGAAACAAAGATGTGATACAATGTGGGCCATCCAGCAGCCAGCCAGTCCTGTCTCCTGTCAGCATGGCCTTTCTTTGGTTGGTGTTGATCTGACACCATCCACTTTCTGTTATGGTGACTGACCAGTTTCAGGTTCCCTTTGTGAAGTATACTCTATCAGGTACTATCAATATAAAGTTCATTAGTATCACCACATTAGTCAGTGTGTGAGCTGGTCTTCGGTGTGACTATGGAATATGAGAATTGTTACATCACATCCTACACGCTACTGACTTGAAGAGTTGTGCATCTTGCAGAAATGCACTTATCAGAGAGAAGAAGCTGCTGAAAGTGTGTGGTGGAGAAGTGAAACGAATTCTCTCCACTATGTGTCACTTGTGAAGTTACACCATCTCCACAGTGTCCCAGTTGATGAATGGGTGAAGATCAGGTGCATCTTCTTTTCAGACACACTAGCTGGACTCTCACATATCCTGACTACACCGCCATGGCGTTAGGATGCCTGACAGATGCAGCTGAAGATAGATGAAGATAGACGAAGATAGAATATTCATTAGCAGTGAGTGGGAGCCAGCAAGCAGCTGCAGCTTTGGTTGCTTCCAAACATCCATCCGTCCCACAACGTGTGTTTGAAACCGTTTGCCGTTTCCTCCGTTCACATAGACAGCTTGTATCTGTCAGATTTACACATCGCATTTGTCCACACGAGTTATATGAGGTTACACATGACACCCCATTCAGAAATGTTTTGTACTTTATTGTAGACTCGACATCCCCTACACCAATATTATTTTATGTATTTATCATGATGGCAGTCTGGATTCTCCATCACACACACACCTCTGCAGACTGGAAGCAGTTCTCTTATTTCCAGCTCAGTCCATGTTCCAGACAACCAGTTATAATATGTCCTTAGATGTTGGCTGTGAACAGATGTGTTGCTGCTGACTGGTTTTGACTGCAGCAGCATCTCAGCTGAGACTGACACGACCAGCTTATGGATTTGTTCACATGATCATCATTAAGAAATGTTTCCATACACGTCACTAGGTCTTCAGCTGACAAATTGTCATTACAACTTTTACAGAATATAGACTCTGGCATACATTCACATGAGCCACCATGTAAAAGTGCCAGATGATGTGTGAACCAGTCTGCACATGTGAAAGAGGCTTTAGACACACAGAGTAGGCTCCTCTGGGTTCAGGGGTCAGTGGGTTTTGCTAGCGTTTGCTTTGTGTGTGCTGTTAGCATTTGGTATGAACTTAGCATTTGTCTCAGTCATTTGATGGGTTTCCTTTCAGTCTGATTTTAGTTATGTTTGTTGGAGGACGGACAGATTGGGTGGTGTTCAGTGGCATAGCCTCCTAATATGGCAGCATGCACATACACACCCACCCATTTGTGGGAAGTTGGAAGATGGCGGCGCAAACTTATGTTTGCGGCGGCCTCACCCAGTACCTTCCATGCAGCGTCTTCGTCCACGTCTGCGTCTACGTTTGTCTTCGTTTGATGGTGGCGAGAGCTGGTGCTGGATCAGCTGGGAGGGCTTGGTCTGCTGAGCCCTGTGGGCCCAGGGCTGTGGGCCCAGGGCCCTGCCTGGAAAGTAACCGAGGAGGTAACATCAAGGGTGGTCTGACAGGACACGGAAGCGGGGCACTTTATTTTAAGATGCACATTTTTCGAAAGCTCTTTGATATGTATTTTATTTTGAAATGCAGCCCCGATTTTACTTGAAATGAGGAAATCACATTTGTTTATAGTAGCCCACTTGTTATTTGTAATCCCTCCAGTTAAATGTGAAAACTGACAGTAAATATTGTTGAAACATTATTGACATGTACTTTATTTGTTTGATTTGAAAGTCCGTTGTTGTTCATCCAGCCGGAGGGAGTGACAGCACCTCCTCTTCATGTGAGCATCCACAGGAACACAGCAAAGGCAGCCGTCTGATAGGCTTCACAAACCACACGCGCGTCACCAGCGCGCCTTGGCTCGAGGCCATTTTATCCAACCGGGCCTCTTTGACTTTTATTTCAACGCCTCTGTTTTACTGTCTCATCATCATTTCTACTACCTCACTTCTTTATACTCTATGTTGTTTGTTCTGGTTTTTATCTTGGTCTTTTTTCATCATGTACTTTGTGTGGTTGCTGGTCTGAGAGTCACCAAACGAAATGTCATCGTGTGTACTGTACACATGACAATAAAGTAGTGTAACGATCACGGATGAATAGGCTCGCTAGCTCTTGGCTAACGGGTCGGACCATGTAGTCGACCGTTGTCGCCCGCGGTGCGGGAGCCACGGGTTCGCGTCCCGGCTGTTACGGTCCGGCCGAGCTGCCCCCCCGACGCCACATTGGTGTCAGAAGTGGGATGTAGCGTATTAATGGGGGCAGCCTGGGTACCGCCACAGCCGGGACGCGAACCCGTATCTCTCGCACCGCGGGCGACAACGGTCGACTACAGGGTCCGACCCGTTAGCCAAGGGCTAGAGAGCCTGTTCATCCGTGGTCGTTACAGTAGCTTATCGTCTATGTAAGCCACGTGTTTTCTCCCTCATGTCGCCAGTTCGCCACAGTTCCACCGACTTTTTCGCCTGATGAACCCTTTCTGGAACTTTCACGGCCTGTGCCAGTCTGCTTTGTGTGTCCTTCCTCATTGTGAGGCTGATAAGTTTTGTTTGTAAACTGAATGTGCTCGTTGCTCCATATGTAGTATCTGTGCGGAGAGAGATTGTGCCTATAGGCCAAGGTCCACGCTAGTAGTGCCTGTTGGTGAAAGTTAGCTACTTCCATGGGTCACTGTCTACGGAATAGATACATTTAAGACGACATTCAATCCCAATAGCATTACCACACGAGTATTCGGGAAAGGTGTTCCATATGCTATTTTTGTTATTTAAATTTTTTATAAGCCAACTTATTTTAAAGCTATTAAGTGTTTCATAATGTAAGACTTCCAGGCCCCCGTTATCTTTTCTGTTACACAAATTCTCTCTTTTTCAGTACTGAAGTTTATTCTTCTAGATAGAATTCATTAATTGGGAATTAAGCACTTTATACTGTAGCGAATTCGGGGGGGGCAGTCTGGGAGACCGTCGCCACAGCCGGGACGCGAACACGTGTCTCCCGCTCCGCAAGCGACAACGTTGACCAGTCGACTAAAGGGACCGACCCGTTAGTCAAAGACCAAGGTGTCTACTCATCCATGCACGTTACAATACATGTCAGCTGGTGTAGGGGAGACTCGGTGGTTCAGGTGAGATATCCGTCGCCCGGGCGTGTTGATCAAACACAGAGGAGGCAGAACTTCCCTTTACCACTTTATTGGCACTTATGAGTGTGTGTGTGTGTGTGTGTGTGTGTGTGTGTGTGTGTGTGTGTGTGTGTGTGTGTGTGTGTGTGTGTGTGTGTGTTTTTTGTTTTTTGTTTTATTCACGCACACAAGTAATACAAGTGGAATTAACTATTAATTAACTGGTCGACCTAGATTCACTTCCCGAGTTTTTCCCTCACTTCCTGGTTTACTGTAGGACTAACCTGTGCTAACCGGCTGCGGCCACTCAACGAGCACCCCCTCCCACCAAACTTCCCCCTTTCTCCCCAGTTGTATCTGACCAATTATCCCGCTCTTTTTGAGCCGTCCCGGTCGCTGCTCCACCCCCTCTCTGCCGATCCGGGGGGGGGGACGCCCGGACCGACCAGAGGAGGCGCTAGTGCAGCGCAGGACGAATACCCACATCCGACTTCCCACCCGCAGACACGGCCAGTTGTGTCTGTAGGGACGCCCGAACAAGTAACACGGGGATTCGACCCCGCGATCCCGTGTTGGTAAGCAAGGGAATAGATCGCTACGCTACCCGGACGCCCACTCAACGAGCACATGGGGGGTGCGCATGCACATCACGTGGTCGACCCCTGAGTCGACAAGCCACTGTCATGCATGGAGCAGAGCACTTCCCTTGTAAGGCCACCCCAGCTGCTGTCCACCCAAAGTTAAAGGAAAGGGAAAGAGTCACTGGCCCTCCTGCAGCAGTACAGCACCTCCTTTGAGCCAGGGCACAGACTTTGCTGCCCTTACCAGAGCTCAGGCTGACATTTGGATTAGAGAGAATAAGCCATGCTGGAAGTGCAGACTGACTTAAAGAAGCCTTGCCATCTCTAAGGGAAAGCACTTGTCTTCTCTCCACGAGCTAAATTAGCGGAGTGCTGCAGAGCCCCTAAATAGCCTCACGTGCTCTTGCTAATAAAGAAGCCAGGTCACGTACCGTTCCGTACATGACATGGCACCTTATTGTTACACTACTACTACTACTACTACTACTACTACTACTACTACTACTACTACTACTACTACTACTACTGCCTTCAGATGCTCCCGTTAGGGGGCGCCACAGTGGATCGTCCATTTCCATGTCTTCCTGTCTTCTGCATCTTCCTCTGTCACACCAGCCATCTGCATTTCCTCCCTCACCACCATAGGCGGAAATCCCGGGGAGGACACGACCCCCTTCCTGGAAAAATATGATATATCCCCCCAATATATCACTATAAACATAACTATGTAATTTCAACAATATTAATAATACACATCAAAAGCACCTGTGCTGATTATAGACACTTAATAGTACATATTTAAGTTTCAAAAGATCGCGATCCCCCGCCCTTTACATCACAATGGTTTGATCCAGTGCCACTGTCTCTCCCCCTCCCCCTCCTCCCGAGTACTGCAGTGCGTGTGGGAGATCTGACAGTGTTTCTCTGGTAAGTAGGTCAAACAAATGATATGTTAGACATTTCTTTACTTCTACCACTCAGTACAATAAAACACATTTATAATCGTGACCAGTCTTCATTTTCACTGCACTGAATTACAGGCCACTCTTTATGTTAGCTAGTGGCTACCTGACGTTTGCTAGCTAACTCAGCTAAGTTGCAGTAGCGTCAACCAGTGTTTGTGGCTGTTTGAATTTGAGAGAAACTAGCAATGCAATGACCTTAGGTGACCGTGTGTTCGTGTCTACTGCCTGAAAGGCACTCAGTGCACATAGCTAACAATCAAGTCAGTCGCATTATCGCCATTTTGTTTTCTGTTGGCAGGGATCACACAGTAGCTGAATCTGCAGAACTGGCGAGCAAACCGATGGACCAAACTAAAGCAAGCAAGCTAACTAGCAACACCTATTCCATTTATGTGGCGTCGTCAAAGATGGAATCTTTGCTATCAGTTTATTCCAAGACCAACATTCAGCTGTAGCAATGCAAGATCAGCATGCATAAGTTTTATCCTCCAGAAAACACAGAACAAACATTACATCAAATCATGTGGTTAAACTCTAATATATTGATAGATATAAAGCTTATATTTTGGGGAAAATATGTTTGATGAAGACATTATTTTTATAAATGACATTGTGAATAAGGAAGGTAAAATTATGACTTACAAACAACTAATTAATATTTATGACAATGTCTGCAAATTTAATCACAAAAATGTAATCGTCTCATTGGAGCCTTTGAACAAGTTGAGACAACCCTTTAGTTAACTACCTATCAATTATCCAGTAGTAGTAATTATGGTTCCTCCATATACATTTAACATATTACAACGTAGGCTATGTAGTGATATAACGCCATGTATATCCACTGGAACTACACTAGGTGTTATGTACTACCCGGACTGTTATTATGGTTACACCACTACCATGTATGGTTATTACGTCTGCCTACTGAGCCACGATAAAACCTGAGTTCTATAACCCGGTGTGGTCATTGATCCTCGACCAATACTACCCCAAGTATTACTTCATGGTGGCAGCGGTAAAGTACTCTCTATGAAGAATGAAGATAGACTGATAAAATTGCCCGTGGATAATTTCTGTCATCATTCAAGCAAGAGTGCGCCGGAGCTGAGATAGCCGCAAAGCTAACTAGCTAGCTAGTAACAGGAGACGTCATGGCATCGCATCTACCGACGATGAATTGGTCAGACCCGGACCTGGGTGAGGCAATTTCACTGTATAAACAGAAAATGACTCTGTATTTAGAAGATGAAGAAATAAATGGCGCAGCTAAACAGGCTAGGAAAATATGTCGTGGAATCGGAGATGAAGGATTAAAAAGACTGAACGCCAGTGGTCTCGCCGATGATGAAAAGAAAAAGCCTGCCAAACTATGGGACTTCTTTGAAAAACAGCTAAAGTTGAACGTAAATTTCAGAATCCATAGACTGCAACTGATGCAACACAGACAGAAACCAGATGAGAATATTGATGATTTTGTGACCAGAGCCAGAACACTAGCACAGAAATATCAGTTTTCAGACGAAGAGCTTAACAAGCGTATGATTGAGCTTATTATTGCGAGCACTCCCCATGATGCTCTGAGGAATGATCTATACAGCAAACCAAAAGGATATTCCTTAGCAGAGGTTCTGGCCGAGGGACGAAAATATGAAGCCCTGACAGCAGGCAATGAACAGTTAGACAAACTTAGCCTGTCACACAATGAGAGAATCCACGTTGTGGACAGGGACCGCATATGTCGTAACTGTGGGAGAAGCCACAAACCACGTCGATGTCCTGCATATGATGATGAATGCAATGCGTGTGGTGCAAAAGGTCACTGGGAGCGGTGCTGCAGGAAGGCCAAACGAGAGCGCCAGGAACACTCCAGCAAGAGCAGGAGCGGGGGAAGTAAGTCCCACACACCACAAGACAAACAGCACAAGCGCAAAACCTATATAGACAAAAAACAACAGAGCAGGACTCGCATACATGCTGTAGAGAGTAGCAGTGAAACAGACAGTGAGAACGAAAGTACTTACCAGAAACAGTTCCACTCCATAACTATCAGTGAAAAGTGCATGCATAGCATAGAGAGCAAGTCGGCCAGAGAGGAGGCGTACACAGTCCTGAAGGTGACACCACCTGACCTACCTGGTCGTGGATACACACTACGTCTGAAGATAGACACAGGTGCGTCAGGCAACACACTCCCATTGCATACCTTCAAGCAGATGTACGGTGAAAATGCATGCACCCAGAAACGACTGAAAAAAACCAACAGGAGGCTATCTGCATACAGTGGTCACGCCATCCCCTGCCTAGGCACCATTGACATTCCATGCCAGTACAAAGAATCCAAATGGATCAATGCAAAGTTCTATGTTGTAGACGTACCAGGGCCAGCCATAGTTGGGCTGCCAACATGTGAACTGTTAAACCTAGTGACTGTCAATGTAGATGCAGTGACCGAGAAAGGACATGCAAACCAGAAAAAAGTCAACACAAGACAGACAAAACCCAAAATGACCATATCTAACAGTGCAGACCTAAAGAGAGCATACCCAGACCAGTTTGACAAAATTGGCAACTTCAGTGGAAAGGCCAAGCTCTTCCTGAAAAAGGATGCTGAACCATTCATAGACTCACCACATAAGTGCAGCATTCACATCAAAGACAAACTGAAAGATGAACTGAATAACGTAGTCGAACAAGATGTGTTAAGAAAAGTAGAACAGCACACAGACTGGTGCTCGAGTCTGGCATACAGCACAAAGAAAGACGGTTCCCTTCGCATATGCTTAGACCCCCAAAAGCTTAATGCCAGCCTTAGGAGATGCCCACACAAGATTCCTACTGTGGAGGAACTGAACCCGAAGTTTGCAAATGCAAAAATATTCAGCAAACTTGACGCAAAAGCTGGATATTGGTCAATACACCTAGAGAAAGAGTCACAACTGCTAACCACATTCCGAACTCCATTTGGTAGATACTGCTGGAAACGTTTGCCATTTGGTCTCAGTGTCTCTCAAGATCTCTTCCAGGCAAAGATGGACCAAATCCTGGAGGGGCTCGACGGTGTCGTCAGCATAGCCGATGATATCGCAGTCTATGGAGCAAGCGAAGAGGAGCATGACAGGAACCTGACCAACCTGATGGAGAGAGCAGCCAAGACAGGTATTGTGTTCAACAGTGACAAGTGCACAATCAAACAGACAAGCATCTCATTCTTTGGCAACCTGTACACAGACAAAGGTATCAAACCTGACCCAGCCAAAATCAGGGACATCCAGAAAATGCCGACACCCCAGAACAAAGATGAACTGAGCAGATTCTTGGGGATGCTGACCTACCTGTCACCCTACATCCCAAAGTTTGCAGACAAAGCACACACACTGAGGGTGCTGCTGAAAAGTGACGTGCCTTGGACATGGGACACTGACCACCAAAACAGCTTTGAGGACCTGAAATCAGTTATCAACGAACATGACTGCCTGAAGTACTATGATCCAAGCACACCTCTGACACTTGAGGTCGATGCATCACAGAAAGGACTGGGCATGGCATTAGTGCAGAACAAAAGACCCATAGCTTTTGGCTCAAAGACACTGGACGACTGCCAATCCAGGCACAGCAACATAGAGCGAGAAATGCTGGCCATAGTCTACGGAATGCAGCGATACCATACCTACCTGTATGGGAAGTCATTCATTGTAGTTACAGACCACAAACCCCTCGTTACCATATGCACAAAGCCACTGCATGCCGCTCCGCCACGGCTTCAGCGAATGCTGATAAAAACACAAGGATACAACTACGAGGTCACGTATCGACCAGGAAACCAGATGGTCCTGGCAGACACACTCAGCCGACTACCCAACCCTGAGAACAACAGCAACATTGAGCTGGACGAGCGCATTGACGGAATAGAGGCAGAAGTCGAGGATCCAGAGATGCTCACTGTTGCAATGATAAACTTCTCTCCCGAGAAACAGGACGCACTCCGCACGGAAACCACCAGCGACCCCAGACTCAATGCACTGAAAGAGCTGATCCACCAGGGATGGCCAGACAACATCAAAGCTCTACCAAGACAACTACGTGAGTACTGGTCATTCAGAGATGTAGTCCATGGGCCAGACAATATTTCGGTACACTCAAGGTGGCAAAACTTACTTATACTTTTTGAAAGGATCCATGTCTGTAGATGATATTTTGGTATGATAACCATTCCTGAGTGGCAGCTGTATCACAGTTATCAGCTCATGAAGTTAACCACCCGCTAAAGTAAATTGCATTTTAGACGCTGGTGCATATCCTGGTTTAGCCTCATGGTCAGGACATTTTTCAATGTTCTATAATATTGTCTTTGGTATCATTTTAAAGGGGACCTTCTTAGCTTTCATTCAAGCCCTGTTGTGGATATTTCTCACAAATATAGAGGTCACTTGAGCTCTTCAACCCGTCAATAACACACATCTTTCTGCAATTTTCGCCTAAACTATATACTTTCTTTTAGCCCTGTGGCATCTAGGAATATCAGGGACACAAAACACAAAAACTGGAATACTCACAGGACTGTAAAGATTCAGAAAATGTATAATATACCCATACTATTTCATTGTGTGAGGTGATTGTGAGCCTTAAATGAGAACTAGACCAAAGCCTGTTAGGTCACAAACTGGTCTCTATACATTTGTTTAAATACACAATCAAAATACATGATAAAAAGGAATACCATAGTGAGGTAATGAACTATTTTAATATTTTAAACAACATTGACATTTACATATACTTAGTCAATGATACATGTAATCCCATATCATTAGTGGGTATATGTAATGGTAATGGGTAGGGTAATGGGTATATGTGAATATGGTTACATTATTGTTATCAAGCTCTGGGTAACCAAGTCCAGAATCAACATCCTGTGCATCAATAGACTACTACCACAGTAATACCATCAGAATCATCACACTGTCATTCATCAAACTGCTCGTTTCTCTCATCATCTGACTCCCCAAGTTCAAAGTCCAGTTCTGGACCATCCTGCTGTTTTTGGTTACTGCAGGTCTGTAACCTGCACATGTCTGTGCATGGAAGTCCATTTGACAGGCACATGCAGCTTGGCATTTTGCATGAATGCACACACTTGCATGTTAGCATTTCCAAGACCACATCTGGTGCAGGTGGGGAGCGCATCCAGTAAATGGCCAGCTTGCCTTCATCGTCTGTCCATCCATACTCAGTAGGGCTTGGCACCACAGGGTTAGCCTGCAGACAGCACTTCCATATTGCTGCCTGATAGTTGGCTCGTTGAACATGCATAAAGAGACACTCTCTACATGGTGGCAGCTGGCTGGACTCAACCTCTCCCCTTTTGGTGCAGAAGAGCTGGTAACGCAGTTTGTTCACCTCAGCAGTGCTGCTATTAGCAACATACATCCGACAGGTGAACTGCTCAATTTTCTGGAACAGCTCATCACTCACATTCCATGTCTGTCCCAGTTGACTAAAAGTCTCTTGGCAGGAAGTGTGCTTTCTCACTATCTTCAGGGCATTCAGCTTCCCTCGACCAGCGAATGCACTGACAGTGTCGCAGCCTGTGAAGGCATGTAAGCCAATTAGGCTGTCACAGATGCTGTCTCCAAGTGAACCTGCCAGTTTGGTGATGTCGACAAACCGTGTGCGGTTCTGAGTCCCACACTTCTGGTAGATGGGACAGGTGATGTCCTTCTGGAAGCCAAGACAAAGCACCATGACATCAGTGTCCTCAGCTGTGATGATAACTGACTTTGAGCCCGCATTTGCTGCATGCAATGCATGCAGGAGCAGACGGGTGTCAGCTTCTTCATGTGTGGAGTGCAGTTCTGCTGCTTCCTCACACCCATCTTCTGTCAACTTGTAGCAGGTTTCCTCACAGGTCATGTACAACACCTTGCCATGCAGCATAGCTCTGTATCGTGGGAGTTTCCACTCTTCCACCAGAAACTTGATGAGACTGGTCTTGTTGGAGGAACTGCACAGAAATTTTCTCCACTGCTGGACGTGGTGTCCCCCTGCAAGATTCTTGTACTGGAGAGTGATGTCTCCACCCCGGTTCAGTCGTTCAGCATCTTTGATCGAAGTCTGGTGATAGACATAAAAAACAACATCAATCCTCCCACTCTGTGCTCCCTCATGGAGGACCTGGGTCAAGGCTGACTCTGCCACCTGTGCAAAGGTTTTGTTGTTGCCATTCATTTTTTTGGACCAGGCTCATCCCATCAATGATGGAAGTAGATGGGATTGGGATGTCTTCTGCAGGATATACATTCTTTTCAAGCTCTCTGGCAAGTGCAGCCTTGTTTGTTTTTCGTAAGGACCCATCAGCATTTGCCAGTGCCCATGGTAGTGGGCCCAATGGGTAGGCAAGGACATCCTTCAGATTCACCTTCCTGCTTTCAGCCACCAGGATCATGTGACTGAAAAGGTTTCTATCTGCCTTCAGAACCACATCCTGTGCTTTCTTTCCATGAGCTTGTTTTGTGCTGACATTGGAGAATGTTTTCAGACTTTGCTTGGTCATCTTGTCGTGGAATTTCACAGGTGGTGGGTCTGCATCTAACCTTGTTTGCTGGAATGCTTGGTAGGCCTCTTCTCCTTTCTCAAGAGCTCTCAAGAGATCTATGGTCACATCAGGTGGAGCCATGTTGCCAGTGGAGAGGCTAACCAAATCAATCTCATCAGGGGACATAGGATTGAGCCAGTTATTCTCCATAAGGTCCATGAGAGACTGGACATCTGCTTCATCTCTCTTGATCCTTGGACTCTGTAGATCTGGATGAGACCATTTGCACCTGCCTTGACCTGTCAGGTCTCTCAGCTGTCTGAGGTACATGCTTCTATACTCAGCTGTGAGATAATATTTGGTCACAGCTCCTGGCTTCAAGCTGAATCCCTTTGTCCCTCCAGCTGTTTGGGTGTCTTTGTTCACCATTTCTTCTATAGCTTGGTCAACAGGGATTCGGCCAAAGGGATTGGTGGAGCCCAGTTGGACTGAGAAGCCTCCTTCCATGAATTCTGTGTACACATCTGGGTGTGTGATGGGCAGCTCAGACATCTGGGCGTAGTAGTAGGGGAGGTAGCGTGCATAATTCATCCTGTCATAAGCAAAGCACCATGGGATCATTGCTCGAATGCTAGCCCAGTGAAGCATCCAGTCTCCTTCTCTGGATGCTCGGATGAGCCCCAACAAGATTTCAACCATGTCCAAATAGGACATCCAGAAGTTCGAGAGGCTGCCATTTCCACCTCTAAGGAACTCACGGTAGACTTCAAATAGATCCATGATGCGTGTACAAGAGCCGTTCTCGAGGACCTCCTTCAAAGCATGTTGTGAGACTTCTTTCCCAAGGCTGTCAATGGTCTTCAGTGTCTCATTCAGGTGAACCATGTCATTTCTGAGTTTCTTCCAACCAGGACAGGAAACCATTCAAGGTCAGTCGCATGAGAGCCTCATACAGGAGCTTGTGTAGTCGCACTGCCCTGTTGTACTTGCGGCCATCCATAACACCAGCAATTGAGCCTTCTGCAATCATGCCAGACTCAATGCAGAGGTCTTTGAGTCCAGCATCTTAGAAACGCTTTCCTATTATTGCCAGCAGTGTGCAGATGGTGTGGAATACCCCAAGCCTAACGATGATATCATGGAACTTGTCATGGTGTTTCCATGTGATCTCGACAGCCTTCGCATACAGGGCTTGGTCAAAGACACAGACAAGCTTCCTCAGGCCTAAGCACTGCATGATGCTCAGTGACTGGTTAAGCACCTCGTTGACAGTAGACATTTGTGTCGCTGGAGCATTGATGGTAGGCAGATAGCCTATATTGTCGGGGATGACCGTCATCTCTCCTCGAGTCAGGATGTTGAAGCCTGTCCAGCTGCTGACTGACTGTTCTTCTTGTTGTGACATGCGTGCTAGGACCCAAAGAAGGTTTTTCTCTCTGGCAAGCTTAGTATTGGCTGCAGTATCGGCATCTGACTTTTTGCTTTGTGGTGGCCCTACCCGTTGTCCAGCATTGTAAGTTGGTAACATTGGTGGGGGTCCATCAATGCTTCTCTTCTTTGTTTTGGGAACAGTGGGCATGGGTTGGACAGGAAGTGGGTTGACTGGCTTTGCTTGCACAGCAATCCCATTGACTCTGTGAGATGTTCCCTCACCACTGACAGTTTCTTCAAGACGGTCGATATTGTCCCAGGCTAAAGTTGTGACTATGCCAGGATGGATGTTAGCTGGAAGGGCAATGCCACTCCCTGATGATGAGAGTTTCTGGAGACACAGGGCAGTGTTGATCTCTTCCATCTGTGAATAGGACACACTGTGACCAAGTCGGTTGAGGATGTTTATCAACTCTACATTTCCTGTCGACGATTTGACACTGAATGGCAGAACAATGTGCTTGGAAGGCTTGGTATTTCCATATGTCACTGCATATACTATGTCATGGCCAAATGACTGCAGAAGGCACTGCACTCTCTGGGATGCATGATCAGGATCATTTGAGCCTGTGAGTAGAGAGTACAGGAAGATAATGAGCGACTCTGGAATGGTAGGACATTCTGCTTCTGGTTTGACTTCAGGCGGCCAGGTTTGAGGAACATCTTGATTTAATGTCTGCTCTCAATTTGATGGCTGCTTTGGCTATAACATCTTGTGCACGGACACTTTTCAGGGTCTGCAGCTCCCTTTTTAGAGACTGATTTTCTTTGGCAATTTCCCTCATGGACAAGTTATCGGGATAGAGGAGGAATTTTCCTTTCTCATCAGGGAATATCTGCAAGGCTCCAGCAAACTCACTCTCCAGGTTTCGCCTTACGTGCTTCTTGGTTGATTCCTTGACTTGGGCAATGCCTTGGGAGTTCATTGAAGCTACCAGTCTAGAAGAGAGATCAGTCATTGTCATCACTTGAGGATTGCCAAAAAGCTCCATCCTGATGAAGAGGAACAGCTCATTGTATGCCTTATTCACAGCAGCTTCATACTGGGCTGCAGCATCATCATCTTCATTGCTGGCAACCTCTCCTTTGGAAACCTCTTCTTTGGTGTAAAGTCTATAGCATGACCTGTGGTAGTGCCCTTCAGCTGCTACAAGGTCTCTACTCACAATGGCAAGGATTCTGCTGTCCCTTTTCTTTGTGGCTTCACTCCTGATCTTTGCATCAGCTCGCAGTTCTCGACACTGCACCAGTACTTCTCTCGTATTCTGTCTCTTGGAATATTTGCTGTTTTTCTGACAAAATATGCACTCTGCATCATAAGTCCTAGATGTACTTGGAGCATGTCGAGCTACTCTCTTAGATTGTTTCTCTTCAGCAGAGACACAACTTTTCTTTTCTTTTGCAAGGAGGCCATCAAGAATTAGCTTCATAGTGAAGATACTGCGACACTTTCTGTGGTAGTAGATTGCTGGAATCTGTCACTCAGGAATGTCTTTTGCCAGTATCAAAACTGGTGCATGATTTCGTATCTGAGCTGCCCTGAGCAGAGTTCTCCATGAGTCGACACTTTGTAGTGAAACCAGCTTATCTGTATCATCAGAACAGTGGATAATGCACTCCACCTGTGGGCGCTTTGGTATTGGGTAAAAACTTGCTTGTTCACCAGTGGCCATATTCAGTCAGTTTTCACCTGCCACATACAAACAAATACATGTAACTTGGGTGTATGAACACTACTAAAACAAAGTTTACTTTGCTTCACCAGCGTCATATTACCATTATTTATCTTACATAGCCACAAATAGATACATTACCTAGTTGCTATGCAACAGCTGTATTTTGTCCACATGAGGCCGCTAAAATCAACACAAGATGAAAGTTCCTCGTAGCCACTTTAACTAATCATATTAACATATACATTAAAAGAACATGCTAACATTATGGGAAATTAGCTTACAATCTTCTCCAGAGTGAGACAAGAAGATAGATACCAGTTTCCTCTATATGTGTTTAGTAGAAAGCTATCTGGCTGCACATTAGCCTAGCTTAGCACAATGAATGGAAGTACACAGTACTGGTTATCCTTGGTTGTTGGCCAACTAAGAACTGTCCCAGAGTTTAAGCTAGGCTAATCAGTACCAGGGGTGTTGAAATGCTATATTTGTAAAAATCTGGGCAAATACACAATCGTGAGAGGCACAGAAACAGGTTTCCTGAAAGAAAATTGAAATAGCTGCTCATTTGGAAAGGTTATCATGTATTATTTTACTTCTGTTAGTGTACCAAATAAAATGGCACCAGTGAAGTTGTGTCACCTTGGGTGATATCGATATCTGGTCTGACCCATGGACTAACTGGCTTTGGTCTAGTTAGTTTCTTAGTAATAATGCCCTTCTAATTTAAGGTTCACAATCACCTCACACAATGAAATAGTATGGGTATATTATACATTTCCTGAATCTTTACAGTCCTGTGAGTATTCCAGTTTTTGTGTTTTGTGTCCCTGATATTCCTAGATGCCACAGGGCTAAAAGAAAGTATATAGTTTAGGCGAAAATTGCAGAAAGATGTGTGTTATTGACGGGTTGAAGAGCTCAAGTGACCTCTATATTTGTGAGAAATATCCACAACAGGGCTTGAATGAAAGCTAAGAAGGTCCCCTTTAAAATGATACCAAAGACAATATTATAGAACATTGAAAAATGTCCTGACCATGAGGCTAAACCAGGATATGCACCAGCGTCTAAAATGCAATTTACTTTAGGGGGTGGTTAACTTCATGAGCTGATAACTGTGATAGAGCTGCCACTCAGGAATGGTTATCATACCAAAATATCATCTACAGACATGGATCCTTTCAAAAATTATAAGTAAGTTTTGCCACCTTGAGTGTACCGAAATAGGAAATTTTGGGCTCTGGCCCATGGACTAGCTCGCAGTTGAAGCAGGAGTCATATTCAAAGGCAGACAGGTGCTCATCCCAGACTCCATGACTCATTCTATACTCGAACAGCTGCATGTAGGACACAAGGGCATCGAAAAGACATGGCGACTGGCGAGAGAAAGTGTCTACTGGATCAGAATGAACGATGACATCGAAAGAGTCTGCAGGTCATGTAGCGTATGCGTGGAACATCAGGATGCAAATCCAAAGCAACCTCTCAACCCACACAACACACCGTCAAAACCATGGCAATCCCTAGCTTCTGATCTATTCGAGATCGATGGACATCAGTATTTACTGATTGTGGACAGATATTCTAAGTTCCCTCTAGTGGATGAAATGCCCATGCCTGTGTCCAGCCGGGCAGTTGCACAAAAAATGGAAATGTACATGTCTCTTTTTGGAAGGCCTGACGAGATACTTACAGATAATGGACCCCAGTACACAGGGCACGCGTTCCAGAAATTCACAGCTGACTGGGGAATCAGGCACGTGACAAGCTCACCCCAGTATCCAAAAAGCAATGGATTCATTGAGAGGCATGTGCGACTCATCAAATCCATTGTGAAGAAAACCATGAGACAAGGAGGTAACATACAAGTGGCCTTACTACAGGTCAGAGCAACACCCATTGACAGTAAACTACCATCACCAGCAGAACTGATCTTCGGAAGGCCAGTCACCACCCTGCTGCCGAGTCGAGGGGACCCAGGCAAGGAGGAAAACCGACTCCACCTGGAGCAGAGAACAGCAAACATGAAGGAACAACATCATCAGCAGCAGCGGCAGAGAACTACCTCCACTCGGTCCCGGACAGCACATATCTGTCCTAAACAAGGAAAAAGGGACTTGGTATCCAGCCACCATCGTACAAAAGTGCGATGAGCTAAGGAGCTACATTGTGCAAACATCAAATGGGAACAAACTCAGACGTGGCAGGAGCCACCTGCGGGAAATTCACCACCCCCATGCACTGAGGAGCGCAAGAACCCGCTTCACAGAACCTCAATGGGACACTCATGCAGCTGGAACTTCTTCCAGCCAAACCTGTGAAACACACAAGACAGTACGCACAAGATATGGAAGAGCTGTTTCCAAACCAGCTCACTACAAGGACTATGAGTAGAGACAATCACACACAAAAGGAGGGCTCTGAATATGTTTATTGTTTTTTGAGATGGACAATTCTGAGCGTGTTGTCTAAAAAAAAAAAGAGAAGGCAACCTCTGTGTAATGACTGTACAATGCTGATCAATGATTGTACCACATTGGAATGTTCTGGAGTATTTTGATACTGTAAAAATTGAAAACTAAACAGGGGGGATGTAGTGATATAACGCCATGTATATCCACTGGAACTACACTAGATGTTATGTACTACCCGGACTGTTATTATGGTTACACCACTACCATGTATGGTTATTATGTCTGCCTACTGAGCCACGATAAAACCTGAGTTCTATAACCCGGTGTGGTCATTGATCCTCGACCAATACTACCCGAAGTATTACTTCAGGCTATGTGTTACAGCACTACTTTTGGTGTCCCCCTCAGGAAAATGGTGGATTGCTCCCTCCGGGTTGGGGATGAGTTGTTACCTCAAGCGAAGGAGTTCAAGTATCTCGGGGTCTTGTTCACGAGTGAAGGTAGGATGGAGCGGGAGATTGACAGGTGGATTGGTGCAGCATCAGCAGTAATGTGGACGTTGTACCGGACCGTTGTGGTGAAGAGGGAGCTGAACCAGAAGGCAAAGCTCTCAATTTACCAGCCAGTCTTCGTTCCGACCCTCAGATGGTCATGAGCTTTGGGTAGTGACCGAAAGGGTGAGATCGCCGATACATGCGGCTGAAAGGAGTTTCTTCCGTAGATCGTCAAGATAGGGTGAGGAGCTCGGACATCCGGAGGGAGCTCGGAGCCATTGCTCCTTCGCGTCAAAAGAAGTCAGTTGAGGTTATTCGGGCATCTGATCAGGATGGCTCCTGGGCACTATTGTATTTAGAAATCACGTCAGGACACAGCGCTGTCGCTCGACACAACCTCTCCGTGGCATTCTTTATTTAGACTGACGCAGCATCAAAGGCAGACCCGATCAAACAACCCAGAGCCCACAGGCATCACCAATCGATCCCAGCACAATAGAACAGCACCAAATCAAATGCAGCACTGTCGATGTGTGCATACATAACATTCCCCCCCCCCCCGGCAGGATTTCAAACATGAAAGGTTGACACAAAGTCCTCTAGGTGGCCAGGGCGTAAACGTGTGTGAACAGGTCGCGGGGCGGCCTGAGGCTGGGCAGGCCGAGGTGGGGAGGGAGATGGCAGGGGGAGCTGAGGCCCAGAAATGTCTGGGGCCCGTGTAGGAGCTGCATGAAGCCCCGGGGCGTCTCGCCATGCTGAGGGAATGGCTATGGTTGTGTCACCAGCTGTGTGTGGCGGAGCTGACACCTTCCGTAGATGACTGGAGTGCCACCGAGTGCCATCGCTGAGGAGGTAAGTGGCTGGGCCCAGCTGACGGGTGACTTGGAGAGGAGAGGACCAGTATGAAGCCATTTTATTGTCCCTGTGGGGCCTGCGGACCCTGACCCAGTCTGACACATTGATGTCTGGCACCCTGGTTCGTTTTGACTGGTCAAACCGTTGCTTCATCCGCGTCTGCTGACGAGTGACTGAGGCTCTGACCCTAGAGGGAGGTGCCTGAGGTGTGGAGGGGCGGAGCCTGTCAAGGGGCATGCACAGTTCCCGGCCTAGCATGAGAGAGGCTGGGGAGACGCCTGTGGTCGAGTGCTGTGTGGCCCGATAGTGTAGCAGAGTGTGACGGATGGCCTGCGTGAAAGAGCACCCTTGGGCCATGTGTGCTCTGAGGCCGTTCTTCAGTGACTGGTGAAAACGTTCAACGCCGCCATTGGCCTGGGGGTGGTAGTACGCAGTGCGTATATGACGGATGCCCTTGCTTTCGAGATAAGCAGTGAACTCAGCAGAGACCAGCTGAGGGCCGTTGTCAGTGGTGATGGCCTTTGGGAGGCCCCAACGAGAGAAAAGAGAGTCCAGGAAGTCGATGATGATCTGTGAGGTCACAGTGCCGGAAGTGGTGAGTTCAGGCCATTTTGAGTGTAGATCGTAGGCGACCACCATGAAGCGTTGGTGGTGGGGAACTCCATGGATCTCACCACAAATGTCCAACTGCAGGTGTTCCCAGGGCTGAGAGGGCCAGGCGAGAGGTTGCAGGGGTGGGGGAGCCTGGTGGCCAGTCTTGCCACTCACAAGGCAGGCAGAACAGTCCTTCACCAGAGCCTCAATATCTCTGTCTATCCCCGGCCACCACACCAGGTCTCGGCAGCGCTGTTTCAGTTTCACAATGCCCAGGTGGCCTTCATGCGCCGTATTCAAAACACGTGCACGGAGAGCAGCTGGGACCACTGTGCAAAACCCACGTGCCACGCAGGTGTCGTTCCAGCAGGAGAGCTCCTGTCTGACTCGGGCGAACGCAGCCAGCTCCTCTGGGACCTTGTGAGGCCAGCCGTTCTGGATGTAGGTGCGGAGCTGGGAGAGGACAGGGTCCTGTTCGGAGGCTGCCCTCAGCTCCTGCAGAGAGACAGTGGCCTGGAGAGGTGTGTGTAGCATTTGGACAATGTCCTTTTCCACACAGTCAGTGTCCGTCTGTGGAGCTGGGGTGGAGACAGAGCGAGAGAGCAGGTCGGCGACAACATTGTCTCTGCCTGGGGTGAACTGCAGGCTGAAGTTGTACTGGCGGAGGCGGTCAGACCAGCGGTGCAGCCTCAGGGGTTTGTGGCCTGTCCCAGATGTGGACAGCAGCGCTGTCAGGGCCTGGTGATCTGTCCTGAGGGTGAAGGAGCGGCCATAGAGGTAGAGGTGCCACCTTTCACAAGCCCAGATACAGGCTAACGCCTCACGCTCACCCACGGAGTACCGCTGCTCGGTCAGGTTGAGGGCACGGGAGGCGAAGGCAATGGGCTTCTCCACACCGTTCTGGGTTTGAGACAGCACGGCTCCTATCGCTGTGGCTGATGCGTCACAGGTCACAAAGGTGGAGCTGGAGATGTTGAAGTGAGCCAACACTGGTGGTGAAGTCAGTTGAGTCTTGAGATCACGCACAGCGTCACTGCATGCCTTTGACCACACCCATGGCTCGTCCTTACGCAGCAGCTGGCGCAGGGGGGCTGTGGTCGCAGAGTACTGGGGAAGAAACCTCAGGTAGTAACTTGTCATACCAAGGAAGGAGGCGACCTGGGCGGCCGAGCTGGGCTCAGGGATGGCCTGAATGGCGTCCACGTTGGATTGTAGTGGAGTTACACCGCTCGCTGACAGCCGGAACCCCACGAAGTCGATGGCTGGCACAGAGAGGACACATTTCTCAGCATTGAGAGTTAGCTTGTGCTTGGACAGGGCTGCGAAGACCATGTTAAGGCGCTTGTCGTGGATTTCACTGGTGGGCCCGTGTACCACTATATCGTCCAGATAAATGGCCACGCCCAGTATGCCAGCCAGCACGGAGACCATGATTTTCTGGAAGCAGCTAGGGGCGGAGCTGAGACCGAAAGGCATCCTGGTGTAGCGAAACACTCCTGCATGTGTCACAAAGGCTGTGAGGTTTCGGCTGCTGGGGTGGAGGGGCACCTGTAAGTACCCCTGTCTGAGGTCGAGCTTGGAGAACACCTCAGAGCCATAGAACTGAGCAGTGAGTTCTTCTGAGGTGGGCAGTGGATACTTATCAGGGACCACTGCCTTATTTACTGCACGTAGATCGACGCAGACACGCAGGCCCCCCGACTTCTTCTTAGCCACCACGAGGTTTGAGACCCAAGGTGACGCGTCCACCGGTTCAATGATGCCAGCTTCCAGCAGTTGTTGCAGCTCGGCGGAGACCCCATCACGGAGAGCCAACGGGATGCGGCGCAGTGGTTGGATGACAGATTTCACAGCAGGGTTGAGGAGAGGTTGATGGGTGAAGGCGGAGAGGCAGCCCAGCCCCATAAACAGCGATGGCCACTTCTGCTGCCAAGGTGTGGCGACAGTCAGGATTGCTGCCCCCCTTGTGTCTAAGAGGGAGAACCCCAGAGCGGAGAACAGGTCCAGGCCCATCAGGTTGGCCCCACGGCGTGCCACATGAAAAACTGCATTAGGCACCAGCTTGGTTCCATAGCGGACAGTCAGTTGGAGAGAGCCAACCAGATCGATTTTGGAGTCACCATACCCACAGAGGACAGCTGAGGGTGCGGACAGTGGCAGTGAACCGAAAAATTGACTGTAGGTATCAACATTCAGGAGAGACACACTTGCACCGGTGTCCAACAGCAGGGGAATGCACACATCATTAATGTTGACTGTGCATGATTTGAATGACACTGGCGCAGAGCTCACCTTATGAATGACGGCGGTTGAAGACTGGGGGGTGTGGCCCTCTGACCCAGCCGGGGAAGATCGACAGACGTTGGCAAAGTGATTGTGCTTACCGCAGCTACGGCATGTCTGGCCACGGGCAGGGCAGTTCTGAGCCCTTGAAACATGAGACCGAGATCCACAGTTACCACAGGACTGTTGAGGGCGGGGCCGAGAACGCCGTCGTTGCAGTTGCAAGACGTCCCCAGTGGAGTCGGCGCCCGCCTCGCTCTGGTTGGGTTGCGTCCCGAGGGGCAGCCGTGAGTAGAGGGAGGAGTCGTTGGCAGCTTGACTGGAGGTGGCCACTTGCTGTGTATTTAGCATAGCAGCACACTCAGCTGCTACCTCAACCTGTAGTGCGATGGTAATTGCTGTGGACAGCAGCAGACCGTCTTTTTCCAGCAGGAGAGTCTCACGCACCTTTGCGTTGTTGGTGTGTTCGATTAGCTGGTCGCGAACCATCTCGTCCTGAAGCGCGCCAAACTTGCATGAGCTAGCTAGCCCTCGCAAATTAGCCACGTACTGCCGCACAGACTCACCAGGCAGTTGGTGTCGCTGACGGAATATAAATCGCCGAAGGAGGGCACTCTGTGGAGCAGCGAAATGGGTGCTCATAAGTCCCACAGCTTCGGCAAAGCTTGTGACGTTCCCCAGAGACCCGAGCACACGATGACCCTCTGCTCCCAAGCAGTGTATCAACAGAGCCGTCTTCCTAGCCTGGCTCACGTCGTCGAGCCCTGAGGCGATGATGTAATTTTCAAAACTATGTAGCCAGCGAGTCCATGGTACCGGAGGCTCGCCAGGTAATGCCAGGAAGGGGGCAGGTGGTGGGAGGGAGATATCAGCCATCCTCGTCGCCAATATTGTATTTAGAAATCACGTCAGGACACAGCGCTGTCGCTCGACACAACCTCTCCGTGGCATTCTTTATTTAGACTGACGCAGCATCAAAGGCAGACCCGATCAAACAACCCAGAGCCCGCAGGCATCACCAATCGATCCCAGCACAATAGAACAGCACCAAATCAAATGCAGCACTGTCGATGTGTGCATACATAACAGGCACGTCCAACTGGGAGGAGACCCCAGTGTAGACCCAGAACTCGCTGGAGGGACTAGATGTCCAATCTGGCCTGGGAACATGTTGGGATCCCCCAGGAGGAGGTGGAGGGCGTTGCTGGGGAGAGGGACGTCTGGAGTGCCTTACTTAGCTTGCTGCCACCGCTGGTGATGAGATGAGATGAGAGATGGTAGTCTGTATTATTAAATCACAGTCGCCCCATTGATTTTGAACTTTAACCTTGTGTAGACGTTACGTGAAACATTGGCCGCAAAAAGGCAATTCTGCAGCAGCAATTCAGAACGAGCAAGCAAAAATACCTTAGTCGAGCGCAACAACGGCAAAATGAGAAACGGGAAAAAAAACTTTAAAAAAACTACTGAAAATATCTTCAATATTCATGGCTGCGAAACCGATGCGGGGGATGCCAATGCAGATGTGGATAGAATTGGGACAAACTTAGGCATATCTGTTGTTAGCAACATGGAGGCTAACGCTGCTAGCTGCCGCCCTCCTGATCAACAGGTACACATGGAGACTGAGCCTGATGGTGGTAATCAAAAGGAGGCAACAAGGAGGCAGAGATGAAGATGATAAGATTTTCAGTGGGAGTGATGAAGAAGGACGGGATTAGGAATGGGTATATTAGAGGGACAGCTCAGGTTGGACGGTTTGGAGACAAAGCAAGCGAGGCAAGATTGAGATGGTTTGGACATGTGTGGAGGAGAGATGCTGGGTATATTGGGAAAAGGATGCTGAATATGGAGCTGTCAGGGAAGAGGAGAAGAGGAAGGCCAAAGAGGAGGTTTATGGATGTGGTGAGGGAGGACATGCAGGTGGCTGGTGTGACAGAGGAAGATGCAGAAGACAGGAAGAGATGGAGACGGATGATCCGCTGTGGTGACCCCTAACGGGAGCAGCCAAAAGTAGTAGTAGTAGTAGTAATAGTAGTAGTACAGAGCGGTATGTTGCTTAGCGTTACATGGTTTGTGTGATGGGTTTTATTCCAAGTTGAGTAATCGGAAGATGACGTAACTACTGACTTAGCTGTCTTCCTGGGCTTGCAGTATATATCACATATTGATCATTTTACTCCGAGTCACGTAATTGTTGCGTGCGTGTGCGCGTGCTGGTAATATTTATGTTCTAGCTAATTTTGCTGGCATCACTATAACCGCACCTCCATTGCGAAAGGGCCCACGCCCCTCCCTGTGGGGGGGGCACGGAATTTTACGGTACGCCACAGGAGATACAACTAATCACTACTGCCACAACTACTAAGTATTACTACTGCCACAACTACAGTTATAGCAGACATCTGTTGGTCCGCTAAATGTTCTTTATTGCCGCTCCCTAAGTACACACAGCCTCTTCAAAACATTTTTCAGGATAGAGTACATGTGCATTTTTATATGGTGTGTGTGTGTGTGTGTGTGCTGTCATTTGTTTGGTTTTCAATCAGAGTCTGAGGTGCCAGATTTCAGGAGATTTGACCCCCTTGGCTTTATCTTTCCAGTGCGGGGATGACACGAGCATGCCTTTGTTCGAGGATGTGAAACTGAGTACTGAACTCTGACCTTTGCTGTTGCAGCCCTGGGTGACCCACTCAGGAGAGTGGCAGTAAAGACCATCTGACAGGTGGACCAAACAGACCTGTGACATGGAGGTAAATCTGATCACCGGAGACGGGGAGAAGAGAAACACGGTACGTCGGATGCCCTTCCTGACACCACCACTGACACCACCACTGACTCTGTGGACGGGGGCGCAGGTGAAGCGCTGGACGCCGTCCCAGCTTTGCTGGACTTGGGCACATGTCTGTTGCTGAACTTTTAAAACTGGTCTAAAGTTCATAATTTCCGTTATACACGCCAAGAGTTCTGCACATTAATGTGCACCAAAACATCAGATAGTGTTGCTTTGTGTTTCACGTGTCGTGTCTGCTGCACCACGTGACTCCAGCTCGGCACAAATAAGCAGTCGGTATTTGACATTAATGTCAAACAATTTTCAAAATATTTGACATAAATGTCAGTGTTTTGACATGTGTAAATATTCTTAAATGTTGTGCAAAATATGTTAGAGCAAAAATGTGATCTTTTCCTCTGCAGCTGTTGTGCAGATCATAGTGTGGCGTTGGAGAGGGTTGATCTTTTGGAGGCAAGTAAATCATATTTTCTCATTCCTATGTGAAAAGGAAAAAATGTGCCCCCCTTGAGCACATAATGATCAAATGTGCACCCCCCCCCCAAACAAAAGTTAATATTTACTGAAAGAATCAGCTAATGTCTTGGCTGAGCCTTTTCACAGACATGCTGAGCCTTTAACCGCTGTCAGTATGTGTGTGCATATGTGCTTTACTGTGTATTCAATCATTCCTGATGTCACCTTTAATTCGATATCACACGCATGCTGCTGACAGGCAGGTCAGAAAAGCATTTGTGTTAAATTTGCATTATTCGTCTTATTTATCTCTCCATGTTTTACTTAGTTCAGTGTCGTGTGATTTAGTTCGTTTTGCACTGGGATGTGGTGGTGAAAAACCGACCCCTGCCTGTGCAGCGGTTGGAACAGTGATGATATAAACTGATTAAAACCCCACTGCGTTGCCACACGCCATGCTGCAGGTACGGCAACGTGAGAAAAGAGAAGACATGGGGAAACAGTGTGTGTGTGTTGCTGTAGGTCTGACTGTTAAACAAGGCGAAAGAGATGACTTGCGAACTGAAATAGGAAATGCATGCGATGCAGCACAGCATCCCCAGATTCTTTGTAATCCACGTGGACATGCGGTACGATGTCTGGTCAGTTGAAGTTACCTGCAGAACAGACTGCTGTACTGCTGGACTGACTGGGGCTGCAGAACAATGGCAACAACCACACCAGGTAACACAATTACTGCATCAACATACCGACATGGAAATGAAAGTAAATGTCGTACAGTTCAAGCAAATACAACTTGAACCATCTATCACCCTGTCTGTTGGGCTATGTCTCTGTCTGTCTGTTAGTGTCTGTCTGTCTATTGATTTGTACCCCTGTCTATGTTTCTGACTGACTAGCCCCGTCTGTCCCTCTCTGTCTGTCTATCTGTTGGTTTGTGTCTGTGCACACGAACTCTGCTAATCAACCTGTGGAAGCCAGTCTTTGCTCATGAAGATATCTATCCACCCTCGTCACTCGCCTTCGTCTTCCCTCAGGTTGTTGTCGACTCTACAGTCTAACATGACCCAGCACCGTGGGGGGCAGGAGGGCCACTGCGTCACCAGGTTCCTCCCTGTGGAAGAGAAGAGACTTACACTGTGTGAGGTGGCGACGTATGGCACTGCCAGTATTACTGTAGGTAAAATATGATGATTCGCTGGCATGTGCAGTCAAAGACACAGTCAGACACAAACCAACACACAACTACAAGCATACTCATTTATTACAATGATTATTAATCATAGTGAAACAATAACAACACCACAACAGGGTACATTTTTGATAAACTTTCTTCATCAAACAGAGAGTTGGTCTGAAGATATGTTAACATGTTCCACTTTGTCCCTGATGGTTAACCTGGCCTTGACAAGCTTTGCTTCTCAGCTGACTGACCTAACTTCCTCATCGACTTAGCACACCACACCATCGACAGACTTCCTCAGCCTGATAAAATAACAGCTAAAGGAAATAAGTCCTGCTCCTCCATCTCAACACAGGACAGCCCATGGTGGGAACGAGATCTAAGGTGTCTGCCATATAACTACTGTTTCTGTCATTAGCAGAGCAGACTGCTGCTTAGGCAAGCTGGACGATTCAGAGGTCTGCATCGGCTAAAAAGAAACCCAAAACCCCAGGTAAAACCTCAAGAGGGTGCAGTGGGAATAGGTACCATGTGCTTTTTCTGTGTTTGTAAAAGAAAGAATGTTATATCACATTATGATGCAGAGCTTGGGGTTTAAAGGTAGAATCTGGTGTGAAAGCGCATGACGATTGTGAAAATACCTTTTGTTGTTATGTGGAACCACCAGGTGGCGCTCCCTCGCCACAGCGACAGGATAACATTGCAGCAGGCTGATGTGCGCTCAGTTTGCCAAGCTTAGTAAACATAGAAAACTGTTAGCGCCCGCTAATGATAGGGGGAAAATTAAGCCGTCACTTGCACAGTAAAATTGCTGCAAACGCAGCATCACTTGTGAAACTCGAACATACACACGCCCAGACAGAAGAGCCAAACAAAAACATGGAAGCAAACTGCAGCAACCCAGCGATGCTCATTTGCCCAGAGGCAGCTGTGTCACTCCATGACAGATGGAGCTTTAAAGGTGCCTCGTGTATTGGTAAAAACACATATTTCCCCCATTCTTCTCTGCAGATCCTCTTGAGCTCTGTAAGGTTAGATGGGGAGCGTCGCTGCACAGCTATTTCAGGTCTTTCCAGAGATGTGCAATGGGGTTCAAGTCTGGGCTCTGGCTGGGCCACTCAAGGACATTCACAGATTTGTCCCGAAGCCACTCATTCGTTGTCTTGGCTGTGTGCTTAGGGTCGTTGTCGCGTTGAAAGGTAAACCTTCGCCCCAGTCTGAGGTCCTGAGCACTCTGGAGCAGGTTTTCATCAAGGATCTCTGTACTTTGCTCCATTCATCTTTCCCTCGATCCTGACTAGTCTCCCAGTTCCTGCAGCTGAAGAACATCCCCACAGCATGATGCTGCCCACCACCATGCTTCACTGTAGGGATGGTACTAGCAAGGTAATGAGAGGTGCCTGGTTTCCTCCAGACGTGACGTTTGGCATTCAGGCCAAAGAGTTCAATCTTGGTTTCATCAGACCAGAGAATCTTGTTTCTCATGGTCTGAGAGTCCTTTAGGTGCTTTCTGGCAAACTCCAAGCGGGCTATCGTGTGCCTTTTACTGAGCAGAGGCTTCCGTCTAGCCACTCTACCAGAAAGGCCTGATTGGTGGAGTGCTGCAGAGATGGCTGTCCTTCTGGAAGGTTCTCCCATCTCCGCAGAGGAATGCTGGAGCTCTGTCAGAGTGACCATCGGGTTCTTGGTCATCTCCCTGACCAAGGCCCTTCTCCCCCGATTGCTCAGTTTGGCTGGGCGGCCAGCTCTAGGAAGAGTCCTGGTGGATCCAAACTTCTTCCATTTACGAATGATGGAGACCACTGTGCTCTTCGGGACCTTCAAAGCTGTAGAAATTTTTTTGCATCCTTCCCCAGATCTGTGCCTCGATACAATCCTATCTCGGAGGTCCACAGATAATTCCTTTGATTTCATGGCTTGGTTTCTGCTCTGGCATGCACTGTCAGCAGTGGGACCTTATATAGACAGGTGTGTGCCTTTCCAAATCATACCCAATCAATTGAATTTACTACAGGTGGACTCCAATCAAGATGTAGAAACATCTCAAGGATGCTCAGTGGAAACAGGATGAACCTGAGCTCAATGTTGGGTGTCATAGCAAAGGGTGTGGATACTTAATGTACATGCAATATTTCAGTTTTTTATTTTCAATAAATTTGCAAAAATTTCTGCAAAACCTTTTTTACTTTGTCATTATGGGGTGTTGTGTGTAGATTGATGAGAGAAAAAAGGAATTTAATCCATTTTGGAATAAGGCTGTAACATAACAAAATGTGGGGAAAGTGAAGGGGTGTGAATACTTTCCGGATGCACTATATCTGATAATGTGACAGAAGTCCTTTTCCGAATTTTAGGGGTTCGCCGGTAGATCAAGTGTCACTGACTGTGAAGCAGGAAATTTGAATTTTTCAGCAGAATTTGCTAACAACAACAACAACCGTCTTTTCTAGGCTAGAGTATTCATGTTAACGCTGGCTATCATCCCCCCCCCCCCCCCCAGTTGTATGCAGCCAATTACCCCACTCTTCCGAGCCGCTCCGGTCACTGCTGCACCCCCTCTGCTGATCCAGGGAGGGCTGCAGACTACCACATGCCTCCTCCCATACATGTGCTAGCTATGCTTCTCTATTGCCAGCTGTCTGCACAGAGCTGGTATGATAACATAAGATTTTTTTGATAGTGGCTGCTTTACATCCATGCAAGCCTTGGCAGTGAGAATAAAAGCAACATAACGTCGTTATGACCGGTACCAACGGTTAGCACAGTCGTGGGGTTTTCCACATAGGAGAGTAATAGAAACACATTTTTTGTACATTTTTTTTAAACTATCAAATTTCCTAACAGTCAGAATACTGTCGTGATGTAGTCAGCCCCACCCACCAACTACTTAGGATGGGTTAAAAACGAGTGCTGAGAATTATTTGAAAACAGTTTAGATATATCCCGGCCGTTACTCAGTGGGTGAATCATACCAAGTCATGGAGAGGGCACCCTCTTTTTGCCATGAGAAATTGCCTCCAATGCAGGAATAAAAAAACTACTACATTTCAGTCACCCCCAGCCGTTCCTTATTTTAGGGGGGCACAAAGGGTATTCATGGGTTAATAATTTTCACCCTGCTGCCATAAGAAACCGTATGCTTTCTTTACTGCCCTGCTCTCTTCAGCTGTGCTACAGTCTCCATGGCAGAAGGGCAGTATACTTACCAGTGGAGAAACAGGGAGACTGCTTCATCCACATGGTCCTCCCAGGAGTAGCGAAGACACTGACCCTGTGTGTAGTGCAGTATGTGTAGTGTAGTGTAGTGTAGTGTAGTATAATGTAGTGTAGTGTAGTGTAGTGTAGACTTTGTGTGTAGTGGAGGTTAGTGCGATCGCCTCACAGCAAGAAGGTCCTGGATTCGAGCCCCGGGGTAGTCCAACCTTGGTGGGTCGTCCCGGGTGGTCTTGTGTGTGGAGTTTCCATGTTGTCCACGTGGTTTTCGTCCGGAGGCTCCGGTGATACTGGAGCCTATTCCAGCAGCCATTGGGCGGCAGGCGGGAGACAGCTTATTTCCACATGGGAGGTTGACTGTATGCTGCTGGTACAAACACAGCCTTCTTCTACTGGAAGGCTCATATTCTAAAAGCCGGTCAGGGACGTGTTCCAGCCCTGACCCACTGAGAGGTTTCTAAACAAGCAGAAGCATTTTAACATCCATTGCCTGATTCCCTGGAAGCCAGTGAAGGGATTTGTTAGAATATTTAGGGATAGAATATAATATTTGATTTATCAAAGATGGTTGAATCAGTTCATCAAGAAACAACTTTTATTGACAGTTACATGTCATGAACTAATTAAAACTTCTTTGAATTTCTTAGCTGATTATATTGAGAATGCACCAAGACAATCTTTGATTTGTTTCCTCAGATCTTTAAGCCATTTCTGTTAAACTCAAAATTAGCACCACTCCCATTTCTGGTTTAATTAATGGTCTATATTATCATTTATTCTGACAGTTTATCAGACGGATTTCCTGCTGTACTGGCATTCACAAATTGTTTTTATCTGTAATAAGTTTGGAAAATATCACCCTTTCAGCAAGTTTTTGGAATTAGTATTTGGGTAAATTTGCTAAATGGGCCAACAGATTACTGTGCAATTCAGATTACCTAGTTTTGTCGATCCAGTCACATATTGGGTCATAATGGCCATAATTAAACAAACTTTATTAGATAAGGCTGCATTGGTTTTATTGTAGGGTACATAAAGATACTGGAAATTCAAATCAGCATTTAAGTAAATTAATTTTTTTTATTGGTGATCATTGAAGGTGTCGTGGATTAGTCATTTATTTTGATACTTGCTTTTTTCCGCCTGTAAAGATGATGAAAAAGGACACCACGTCCGAAAAGGTTTTGGTGACGTAATAAATGCAGACATCATGGCTGTCTGCATCACATTTCAGTTTTCTCTACGAAATTCCTCTTCAGAAGCTAAGGGAATGAAAGAGGACATTTATACCCATTTGATTGAAGCTTTTTACAGGAATCTAGAGAGCATCGTCCGTAAAGAGATTTGACAAAAAGTACTTGGATGGGAGACCTCCCGGGAAAACTGAGTCGCTGTTGGAAATGGTGTCGGTGGGCAAGTAGGAGGTAGTCTTCCCTCTGTTGCTAATAAACAAATGCCAATGCCCCAGTGCAGTGACGGGGACACTGTGCTTTAGGAGATGCTGTCCATCGGATGCGACGTTAAACCGAGGTCCTGACTCACTGTGGTCATTAAAGATCCCATGGCACTTATCACAAAGAGTAGGGGGTCCCCCAGTGTCCTTGCAAAATCCCAACCAGGCTCTCTCCATCTGGCCACCTAATCACCCTCGTGTAATTTGCTCAATGATAAATCCCTCTCCACCTCAAGCCGATGTGTGGCGAGTGTCCTGGGACAAAATGGCTGCCGTGCGTCACCCAGGTGGTGCTACACACTGGTGGTGGTTGAGGTGAGTTTCCCCCCTTCACTGTGAAGCACTTTGAGTGTCTAGATAAAGCGCTATATAAATGTAATCCATTATTATAATATCTGCTTTCCAGTGTGGGAGGGCTCAGTGATGATCTTGCCCGCAGACTTGGCCTCACTGAGACCCTGAGATTGGTCAGGTTACAATGAGTTATCTTCTCAGCTGACCAGGTGATGCTCCGTAGTCTGGCTATGTCCCGTGAGGTGACTGACCCAAACACAGTTATGGAGGAAGTGAAGCTGGATTCACTGATGGCTGCAGCAGAATCAAACAAGCTGTCATTGACTGTGGCTTGTGCCAGTCACAGAACACACATAACTAAGGCCTGAGAAAGGGGGGGGGGGGGATAATCAGGTTGAAGTTGTTTGTGGGATGTGTAGTAACTAGGTTTAGCCTGTGGTGGAGCTGCTGCTGTTATTTACCAGTTGAATGACATGTAACACCATAGAAGAAGGCATTCAGCAAAAAGACGGTCAAGCTGAATCAACGTGCTGTCCGTCTGAGTTATTGTGTCGCCTCGTTGTTAATCTAATTAACAACACATATATGACATGGTGTCAGCAGTAAAGCATGGAGCAACTAAAGCCACCGAACAGCTCGTGTCTGGAAGGGAACCTGGCGGAACATTGGCGTTCGTGGATTCAGAGGTTTGAGCTGTACCTCGTTGCTAGCGACATCTCCGAAAAGTCAGAAAAGGTGAAGTGCGCTACTTTTCTCCTTGTGGCTGGAGAGGAAGCCATCAAGTATTTAATACCATGGACTCTGATGATGATGCAGACCGCGGCTTAGACACAACAAAAGAGAAGTTTCGGCAGTACTGTGAACAAGGAGCAACACAACACACCTGAGACACGTGTTTTTCACAAGGGTCCAAGGAAAGGGTGAGTCAATCGATGCATAAGTGACTGACTTGAAAGATAACGCAAAGGACTGCGAGTTTAGGCAGCTGACAGACTCGCTGATAAGGGGCCGCATCGTGTGTTGAGTAACAAATGATCAGGGGAGAGCCAGACTGCTCAGAGAGCCCGACTTGTCATTGGCAAAAGCTGTTGGTATCTGCAGAGCTAACGAAGCTACACAAAGCCACCTGAGAGCTTTGCATGAAGAAACTGAAGTGGCAGTTAGCAAGCTAAGCAAAACGAAACTAAGAAAAAAGCCTAAAGAGAGCAGGGTCAGTGATAATAAATATGACTGCAGTAAATGTGGATACAAACTTGAGACTCGCAAGTGTCCTACCTATGGTCAAACATGCAAAGTGTGCAAAAGAACAAAAAAACCCACTATGGTCGCATGTGATGTGCAAAGCAAAGAAACCGACAGAAGGCTATCGGAAAATGGAGAGACATGTAAATGAAATTGAAGAAAGCCCGACAGAGCCGAGGAGACCCATATCTTGCTCTCCTTGAGTCCAGAAATTCACCTTTTGATGGAGTGAGACTGTCTCTTGCCCACCTGCTAATGGGTCAGCGACTGAAGACAAAACTAGCAGCAACTACGCAGCTGTTGAAGCCTCAGCTGTACAAGGAGGTGCATGGACAAATGAGGAAGAGACAGTTGAAACACAAACACTGCTTTGATCGAGGCGCGGGAGACCTGCCTGCACTACAGGAGGGAGAGACTGTGAGATCCAGAGTGGGCAATACATGGCAGCCAGCTGTTGTGGAACATCGCCATGTTCAGCCAAGGTCTTTTGTGATCCAAACACCTGAAGGCAGCACCTTTCGCAGAAACAGGCGACATGTGCTAAAGAGCAGAGAGGACAGACTTCCAGAACTGGACACAACAGGTCAGGAACAGGAGGACTTCACGGCGTCTGCTAGTGAACCAGCAGACATCACAGTGATGCCAACACCAGTCGCTTCTCCTATAAGAGAGACTGTAACATCGGAGGTAACTACAACAGGTCCAGTAAAGATCTCACGCTCTGGGAGAGTGATTAAACCTCCACAACGTTATTCACTGTCAATTTAAATAAATAAAAAAGTAAAGTAGAGCGAATGTCACGGTGAATTCATGTTGTTACATTACAGGTCACATACTTGTTTAATGTTTGTACTGAGTTGAAAGTAACATTGCGTAGATGTTTTGTTGATTAGTAAAATAGGCCAAGTAAAAAAGAAAAAAAGGGAACAGAAAGTTAATGGCTTTAAGTTAAGGATAAACATCTCTAAGATGAAGCACATAAATGCTTTAACAATGCTTAGATTGTTATTTGAGTTTATTATTACATGATTCAGGTTTATTTGCATTGGTTACATATTCAGGTGTTCTGCTCGAAAGTGGGAGATGAGATGTGTAGTAACTAGGCTTAGCCTGTGTTGGCGCTGCTGCTGTTACGTACCTGTTTAATGACATTTAACACCACAGAAGAAGGCATTCGGTAAACACGATAGTCAAGCTGAATCAACAAGCTATCCGTCTGAGTTATCGTGTCGCATCATTGTTAATCTAAATAACAATACATATGTGACAGCTTGGATGAGCGGTTGTCGAGAAAAACAAGAAATTAGAAGGACAGACGTATTGACCCTTTTAGAGCCTACGTAATGATTACGTCAGCTGGCGGCAAAACAAAGCCAGAAGCAGTAACATTAAATATGAATCACGTCCTCAGGCAGCGTACATCATCTAGCTAACGTTAGCCAACATGTCTTCATGCTGTGTTTTTGGGCGCCAGAATCGAAGAAGTAATAAACTAAACTTGAAGTTTTATCGCATACCAGCCGCCACTCCCAGTCAAAAAGATCGGAGACAACTGTGGTTAAAAGCGATGAGACGAAAGGATTGAACTGAGGATATCATCAAAAATGCTTGTGTTTGTAGCGCACACTTCATATCAGGTAAGTAAGGTAACGTTACACTATACTTTTGTCTGATGTAGGTATGGATATTTTCCTTCACCTAAGCCCCGCCCACAGAAAAACGTCACTATGTTAAGGGGCTACGGAGGCAGGAAAAATGGGTACTGTCTCTTTAATTGCTGAGCCGTCACAGCATATAAAAGGCGGAACGCTCGGCGCTCGCCGTCAGTTTGCTTCAAGACTTTGAGGGTCAAGCTGATAGATTTTGGGCTTGCCTGCCTTGTGACAGAGGTGGATGTTGACGAGTTTAGTGGCACCCTGTATTACTGGTGAGTGACAGACAACATGAGGGCGGGAGGTATGGTTTTAGTTTTCATGACGGATGTGCTGTAATGTTTTCCTGTTTCTCTACTCTCAATGCTCCAGAGTTGCTGCTTGGCCTCCCATTCGACGAGTCCATTGACATCTGGGCTCTTGGTTCTGCGGCTGTGGAACTGGCCCTTGGAAAGACACTATCCAGGGGAGAGCTTTTATGACATGGTCAGTGCCTCAGTTAAACTATGCAATAGGTCTGTTTTTAAAAAGACATTTCATCTATATGTTGTGTGTTTATAACAAACACAGACCTCCTAATAAGTAGAGATGTTTTCACATCTTTTCACTGAAGATCCAGTTGTTTATTAGGTAATTTTTGAAGGAGGTTGCCATGGCATAAAGTCAGAGATATCACTTGTCTTATTTAAAGATGATATATGATAAACTGCCAGATTAGTAACAGTTGTTCATGTTGCATTTCATACATTGTACAGAAATCATCTTTCAGTTTTGTTTGCAATGGTTGGTCGATATTTGTCTTTCAAAAGTTCACCTGTTGTGTTCTTCTTGACAATTGTTATAGTGTGCTCATGTGTTCAAAATGTGATGCTGTGTTTTGTGTGTAGATGAGATACATGGTGGAGACATTGGGGCAGTCACCTGACAGGCTTCTAAACTGTGGAATTAGATCCAAACGTTTTTTTGTGAGAAACGCCTCCTCCTCCGAGCAAGCGTGGAGACTTAAGGTACCATCACTCACTTTTCTACTCTGATGGAGCTGGTCTCTGACCTAGCATGCTATCTGCCTGTGTGTCAGTCACACTGTCTGTTGGTCTGCCTGGTTTACTGTAGTTAGGCAAGATGTAACATGTAGAACATTATCTCTCTGTAGACACCAGAGGAGTCTAAAAAGCAGAAGGACACCGAGTCTGTGGCCAGAAAGTTGAGCCCGAAATCCCTTGGCGAGCTTAAGGGTGTAAGTGATCTCTTTTAAACATTCAACATTTAGGATTTGAAATGAAGGACATTTTACAAGGATGTGTGACAATCTGAAGAACCTCATGTACTTCTCATTATGTATAACCACTGTCATTGTTAACCCAAGAGTGATGTGAAATATTCTTGACTCTTGTTGCCTAATGAACTTCCAGCTGATTCAACATCAACATCAAAAGCAAGGTTCTTCTGTAACAACAGCCATGGAGGTGGAACATTTTGCAGACTTGTTGAAACAATTTTTTGAAATGGATGCGAGCCTGAGAGTAACACCTAGTCAGGTTCTGCAACACCCATTCATCACCATGGACTACTCTCAGGATAACTTCCCCTGCAACTCCCAGTAAGTGTGTTACAGTGCTCTGTGTATCTGTGGGTAGATGCTTTCATTTATCAAGAAGATGGACGAAACAATGCACATTATAGTCTCCGTTAAAGAGATCAGAAATGTGTCTAGTAATGTCAGAGAATCCTCTTATATTAACAGTAGGATGTGTTATAGTTTATAAACAGTAGGATGACAAGCATTTTGGACTTTGCAGTGTTGCATCTACAACCTCCTCTAAGGAAAAGGCTCTAGCGTGGTCAACGTGTGACTCCAACAGCATCACAGACGAAGCCCAGGGAGGAACATCCTCCGTTGATAAAGATAAGGAGAAGGCCAAGGGAGCAATGTTTAAGTGTTGTGAAATGTTGCCCTTTGATGAAGAGGAGTCCAAGGGAGCAAGTGATATCCAGCCTGGTCAGTAAGATGTATAATGGATTAGAGTTTCCTTGTGTTTAGCTGAAGCATGATACTGACCAACAATGTTTTTATTATTTTCAGAGGTTGTTGTCAAGTCCAAGAAGGGCCATGTCAGATGCTTCTTGGAGAGGGTGATGAAGGTTCTGTGCTGCTGCTGTTCCAGCACAGATGAAGATTAACACCATTTTTAACTGTATAACATCTGTAAAACATCTCTACCATGCACTGTTGATGTCAGGCTGGGGGCAGGAACAGGACCCAAACGAGGACAGCATAGACAGGCTGGGCTAGAGCAATACTACTTTCATAAAGCAAAAAGGGGATCAGGTGATCAGGACAGGAACAAAAACGGCACGCCAATCGGAATGGGGAACAGGTGAGCAAAGCAGGGGCAGGAAAAGAAATGTCAAGCCAATGGGAAACAGGTGAGCCTTGAGGACCCAGACCACACAACTATGACAGGACCACTCCCTCCTCAAGGGACGGATTCCAGATGTCCCAAATGAACAGACCAGGAGCACCAAGCAGGGTGGGCGGACGGGGTCTTCTGGGGGACGGCTTCAGAGCTAAGTGGTCTAGAAGTGGATGAATGGGGCCAGAGATCTCAGGCGGCTGGCGTGAGGGCTGGACCGACGGGACGCAACTGATCGGGAGGGCGACCAGGATGCAGGACTGAATGGTGGAGCAGCCCCGGCGGACGGGCTGGCGGACGACCCAGAGGTCGGCGATGTGGACAGGACAGCCGCTCGGGTGGCCGGAGACATGGACAGGGCAGCTGCTCAGGGGAGAACAGTCGCTCGTGAGGCCAGGGATGTGGACAGGACAGAGGCAGGAGCGCTTGAGGTGCTGGCGTCAGAGGTGGGACCACTCGGGGTGCTGGCCGGACTGCTCAGGGTGTCGGCGTCGGCGGCTGGACCACTCGGGGTGCATGTTTGGGAAGCTGGGCCACTGGAGACATGGGAAGCGCGGCCACTGGAGACACCTCCCCTTTCTCTGATTCGCTGCCCAGTTCGTCCTGCGTACCTGCGCCCAATCTCCCTTCCCTTCTCCGACTGGTTGTACGGGTCCTGCGCACCTGCACCCAAGCTCCCTGATTGACCTCCACCAGGTATATATATGCCCCTTGGTTGCTCTGTCTCTGTTTGTCTCACACTCTCACTGAGACACACACAGAGACTCTTGGTCACCAGAGTGCCTCGTCAGTTTGTGTGCTTTCCCGCTGTCTGTACCTGCAGTCTGTTCCTGCTTTTTTGTAAGGTTTTTGTTTTGTTTTGTTGTTAAAGCTGTGCTCTAACCCAGCCTGTCCTTGCTGTCCGCTTTTGGGTCCCCTTCTGCTCCCACCTGTGACGGAACGAACCAACCAAGTATGGACCCAGCAGATCTGCTCAGCCTGCCGTATACGTGTGAAGATTTTAGGGTTGTCGAGGGACACTTTCCTACATGAAGACCCAGCCTTCTTTGGGCTTCTCACCGTACTCTGGAAGCGGGACCCTCAGATAGCCCAAAGACTTGCTTGCTTCAGGTGGAACTTGCATATGAATCCGTTTCCTCCCAAGCCCTGCACAATGGCATCTAAGTGGCCCAGCACCCCCAAGCCTGAGCCGCCCGGCATTCCAGAGCCTCAGCCACTCGGCGCACCCGAGCCTCAGCCGCCCGGCGCCCCAGAGCCTCAGCCGCCTAGAATCCCATAGTTCCAGAATGGTCTTTCTGTTGCTTTGCCGTCGCGGTCTATTTCTGTGCCGCCAGCCATCCTTGCCAAAGTGCTGATTTTTCCTGTGCTGTTGGCCGTCTTTGCCGACAGCTAACCGGCCGCCTCTGAACCCTGCTCCCCAAGTGAAGCTGGCTCCCCGAGTGGCTGCCCCGAAGCCGGATCCCTGATCGGCTGCCCCGCTGTGGTCTCCGAAGCTGGCTCCCCGAGTGATGGCGCTTTTGCCGCCTCTGAAGCCTGGTCCCCGAGCGGCGGCCCTTCCACCTCCTCCAAAGCCTGGTCCCAAAGCGGCAGCCCTTCCACCGCTTCCGAAGCGTGGTCCCCGAGCGGCGGCCCTTCCCCCGCCTCTGAAGTCTGGTCCGCAAGCCGCTGCCGTTCCCCTGCCTCCGAAACCCGGTCCCCAAGCGGTGGCCCTTCTGCTGCCTCTGAAATGTGGTCCCTGAGCAGTGGCCTTTATGACGCCTCCGACATTTGGTCTACAAGCGGCGCCCTTCCGCCTCCTCCGAAGTCTGGTCCCCGAACAGCCCTTCCGCCGCCTCCGAAGTCTGTTTCCCGAGCGACCCTTCTGCTTCTGATGTCCGTTCTCCAGTTGCCGTCCAGCCGCCTCCCGAGGTCCGTTTCCCGAGCGGCCGTCCCACCGCCTCCGAGGTCCGCTTCCCGAGCGGCCGTCCCTCTAAGCCAGTTCTGCTGGCATCGCCGCCTTCCGGGTCGTCCGTCTGCCCGTCCGCCGGAGCTGCTCTGCCCCTTGGTCCTGCGTCCTGTTCGTCCTCCCGATCGGTTCCATCCATCGTTCCAGCCTTTGGACCATCTGCCTGAGATCCCTAGCGCCATTCATCCTCCTCCTGGGGCCCTCGGTCCATCCCGATTGGTGCTCTTGGTCTTGTAGTTTTGGACGTCTGGAATCCGCCTCTTGAGGGGTGGCGGGGTCCTTTCATGGGTGTGTGATCTGGGTCATCGGCGCTCTCCCATCCCAATTGGTGTTTTAGTTCACCTGTGTCCTTGTTCCTTCATGACTGATTGCCCGGCTTCACTCACCTCCCCTTTCTCCGATTGCTGTCCGGTTCCTGCCCTGCGCCCAATCTCTCTCCCCTTTCTCCGATTGGTTGTACGCGTCCTGCGCACCTGCACCCAATCTCCCTGATTGACCTCCACTGAGTACATATGCCCCTTTGTTGCTCCAGCTCATTGTTGGTTCGTCTCACACTCTCACTGACACCCCCATAGACACCCCCAGAGACTCTTTGTCGCCGGAGTGCCTCGTCAGTTTGTGTGCTTTGTCTCTGTGTGTGTGTTTTTTTTATTTTTTTATATTAAAGCTGTGTTCTAGCCCAGCCTTTCCTTGCTGTCTGCTTTTGAGTTCCCTCCTGCTGTCGCCTGTGACAGGAAACCAAATTCAGACCCCTGTCCCTAAGTAACTACAGGTCAATCTCCAAATTGTCTATTTTATCTAAGGTTCTGGAGAGAGGAATTTTTTCTCAGTTGCTTTCTTTTAGGAACATTAAAACAGTTTTTAATCGTTTTAGAGCACTACATAGTCATGGGACAGCTCTAGTTAAGGTCACTAATGATCTACTGCTGAAGTCAGACAGAGGTGACTACTCGATTTTAGTTCTTTTAGACTTAAGTGCTGCCTTTGACACGGTTGATCACAACATTCTCCTACATCGCTTGGGTTGGCATCAAGTGCTCGGCTCTTAACTTATTAAGCTCTTACCTCACCAACAGAACTTTTTCTGTTGTTCTGCGTAACTCTACCTCCTTGGTAGCTCAATTGAGGCTCAGTTCTTGGCCCCCTTCTCTTTTCTATATACATGCTGCCCCTTGGTCAGGTCATTCAAAATCACGACACTCAGTTATACATGCCACCAAAACCCATAGATCCTAGCGCAAGAATAACTACAAAAGAATAATTAATATTCAGTTTAAACCTTTCCAGAACGTGCTTTACAGGACATATTCTATGTAAAATGTTTAATGACACCTCTCAATTTTTGTAAATACAATATTTCTCAATATTCTCTGTGCCTTTTTCCAATTCAAGTCACCATAAATAGAAGACCAGAACATTTGCACCGGGGTAATATTATTTTCTACAAGGATATTCCGGATTTGTTTATTACTACATTTTTTTCATTGAGGACATCTAATGAAAATATTCCTTCTCCAATCTAAGGACTGAGTTGTATCATCATGGGAGTTTTTCAGAACCTGTAAAGCACCTTTTGGAATAGCATCAAACACTAATACACATTCTTTCGGTGTAACAGGCAATTAAAACTTTTTCAGAAATTCACCATAAGACAATATAACCCATCTTTATTCAAAAGTGCTGCCGGACCTGGATGCTGTGTATGCTGGCCGCCTACAGAGGAAAGCCAGCAACATCAGCAAAGACACAACAAAGCCAGGTCACTGCCTGTTTGTTCCCTTGCCATCGGGGAAAAGATACCGCACCATCAAAACCCAGACTAACAGGCTCAGGGACAGCTTCTTCCCCAGAGCTGTAGCCACCCCCCACACACACCTGCCTAGAGCTGCCGAGGACTTCACTGGTACTAAAGCCGCTGCAATATGGGTAACTACTTGCAATAACCCCATGCACTGTTTTGAACTTTAAAGGCCGCTGTTATCTTTAATTGTAGGGGTCACTAACAGGCAGACCACTTCGCTCTGCTGCCTTGGGACGCCTAGTCGCCCTGTCGCTCAGAGGCCCCTGCTGCCGATCGACCCGGTCAAGGCTCTTTTCTGTCCTGGCCCCACAATGGTGGAATGAACTCCCCACTGATGTCAGGACAGCGGAGTCACTGCCCATCTTTCTGCGCAGGTTGAAAACTCACCTCTTCAAGAACTTCCCTCTTACGTGCTCTTAGCACTTATTGTATTTACTCATTAAAAAAAACAACTCTTTCTTCCACTTTTACTTTAGCGCTGATTTTGCTTAGACGCTTGTTTAGAGAGAAGATGCACTTATGACCTCTGATAACTAGTAGTTCTCCTGATTTCCTACGTTACATGATGCACTTACTGTAAGTCGCTCTGGATAACAGCGTTGGCTAAATGACTGTAATGTGATGTAATGTCATGTCATGTAATGTCTCGGAGACAGGTTTCCCAGGTCTAAGGAAAGTAGCACTGTACATCTTGACCATGTTCAGCTCTACATACAGCTGTGAGGCAGCTTTCTCCACTATGAACTTTATTAAAACCAAATATCGTTCCAGGCTCACCAATGAGCTCCTACACATGTGTATGAGAATGGCTCCGACACCATTCCAGCCCAGATTTAAAATCTTGTCACTTCAGTTAAAAAAGTACATAAAGCCAAAATATGGAACAAATAACTTGTAATTACCAAATGTCAGGTAAAACAACCACATGTGTTCTTACAGAGGTTTAATGGTAGTACTATATACACTCACTGGCCACTTTATTAGGTACACCTTGCTAGTACCGGGTTGGACCCCCTTTTGCCTTCAGAACTGCCTTAATCCTTCGTGGCATAGATTCAACAAGGTACTGGAAACATTCCTCAGAGAGTTTGGTCCATAATGACATGATAGCATCACGCAGTTGCTGCAGATTTGTCGGCTGCACATCCATGATGCGAATCTCCCGGTCCACCACATCCCAAAGGTGCTCTATTGGATTGAGATCTGGTGACTGTGGAGGCCATTGGAGTACAGTGAACTAATTGTCATGTTCAAGAAACCAGTCTGAGATGATTCGAGCTTTCATGACATGGCGCGTTATCCTGCTGGAAGTAGCCATCAGAAGATGGGAACACTGTGGTCATAAAGGGATGGACATGGTCAGCAACAATACTCAGGTAGGCTGTGGCGTTGACACGATGCTCAATTGGTACTAAGGGGCCCAAAGTGTGCCAAGAAAATATCCCCCACACCATTACACCACCACCACCAGCCTGAACCGTTGATACAAGGCAGGATGGATCCATGCTTTCATGTTGTTGACGCCAAATTCTGACCCTACCATCCGAATATCGCAGCAGAAATCGAGACTCATCAGACCAAGCAACGTTTTTCCAATCTTCTATTGTCCAATTTTGGTGAGCCTGTGCGAATTGTAGCCTCAGTTTCCTGTTCTTAGCTGACAGGAGTGGCACCCGGTGTGGTCTTCTGCTGCTGTAGCCCATCGGCCTCAAGGTTCGACGTGTTGTGCGTTCAGAGATGCTCTTCTGCATACCTCGGTTGTAATGAGTGGTTATTTGAGTTACTGTTGCCTTTCTATCAGCTCGAACCAGTCTGGCCATTCTTCTCTGACCTCTGGCATCAACAAGGC
The DNA here is from genome assembly GCF_029633865.1 of Lampris incognitus. Classification (NCBI taxonomy): domain Eukaryota; kingdom Metazoa; phylum Chordata; class Actinopteri; order Lampriformes; family Lampridae; genus Lampris; species Lampris incognitus. Next base: position 54,865,851 of record NC_079213.1, read on the forward strand.
ATTTTCGCCCACAGAACTGCCGCTCACTGGATATTTTCTCTTTTTCGAACCATTCTCTGTAAACTCTTGTGATGGTTGTGCGTGAAAATCCCAGTAGATCAGCAGTTTCTGAAATACTCAGACCAGCCCGTCTGGCACCCACAACCATGCCACGTTCAAAGTCACTTAAATCACCTTTCTCCCCCATTCTGATGCTCGGTTTGAACTGCAGCAGATCGTCTTGACCATGTCTACATGCCTAAATGCACTGAGTTGCTGCCATGTGATTGGCTGATTAGAAATTTGCATTAACGAGCATTTGAACAGGTGTGCCTAATAAAGTGGCCGGTGAGTGTATATCAACACAGATTCAGGAAAAAAGTTTTAATATATTGCAATACAGGCCTATTTCGTGCGTCGCGCACTCATCAGCTGCTAATGTGGTTCAACAAAGAAACATACAGATTACGTTGCCCAGCGTCACGCACCTAATTTCGGTTGGACAGCAACCAATCAAATGAGGAAACATTTAAACTATAACAACCAACGGGGTAGGTATTTATGATGCACAACAACCGACGGTGGGGTGGAAAACATTACACATACACACACACACACACACACATATATATATATATATATATATATATATATATATATACTATATACACATATAAGCACATCGAACTGACCCTATGGAAACCTTAATCAATTTGCCTTTTGTCGAATCGACTCGTCTTGATGTCACTTGTTGTGTGTCCAGTAATCTTTCAGCCAACCGAGACCTTCATCTGTAGATCCTGAAGTAGAGACCGTTGATAAATTAAACAAATTAAGAAAACAATTGACTTGTGTACGCATAAATCTGATGTGATAAATTGCAGCCACCTCGTGGTTTGTATTCACAGCCGACGTAGCCCTGGTAGCCCTGCTGCTCCAGCATGCTGAGCAGGTACGGGAAGTTCAGCTCTCCAGCGCTGTCCGGCTCGTTACGGCCTGGAACCTGAGCTATCTGGACATGGCCTGCACAAACACACAAGTCAGGAATCAGGAACCATTTATTGTCATTTCTTTCATGTACTTGCGTACAAAAAAGAAACAAAATTCCGTCTCCCCCATCCCACAGCAGTGCGACACAAAACACAAAAACACACATCCAAGTTTCCCAAAACCGACACCACCAAAAACATACAAAAACAGAGAGAGCAAAGCTTGAAAACAAAACAAAAACAGTCCACTCAGTGCAAAACAGTCCAAACATTCCACTGCCCATGGGAACGAACGCCAGCCAGGTTGACTGTTGGAACTGCCGGTCTGCATGCGCTAGCAGTTAGCTTAGCCTGCCACGCTTCCGCATCCTGTCAGCCCGCCCTCGGTGTTTCCTCCTTGGGTGCAGCTGCAGCCGGGCTGTGGTCCCTGGGCCCACAGGACACAGCACACCAGGCTCTCCCAGCCAGACACCTTCGACACACCTCCCCGCACTCCACACAACGACACCAAAACACAGGCAACACTAGGCAAGGCCGCCACCAGACCGTCCTCAGTGTTATCGGAACTGCCGGTCTGCGCGGGCTAGCAGTTAGCTTAGCCTGCCATGCTTCCGCGTCCTGTCAGACTGCCCTCGGTGTTTCCCCCTTGGGTGCAGTTCCGGCAGGGCCGTTGTCCCTGGGCCCACAGGACGCAGCAGACCAAGGTCTCCCAGCCGATCCAGCGCCAGCTCTCCCAGCCATCAAACGAAGAGAAAACAAACAGTCACGGATGTGGACAAAGACACTGCATGGACGGTATGAATGAGGCCTCCGCAAACTGAGTTCGTGCTGCCATCTTCCCACACCAGTACTGGGTGAGGCCACAGCAAACATGAACTTGCGCCACCATCTTCCCATACCAGAAGCAGAAGCCAGTCAAGGCATTCAAATGAAACCAGGTCATGTGACCATATCTTTTTTTGAAATCAGCTGATATCACTGATTTCAGTTCATTAATTTACTATACCAGCTTAATCTGAGTCCCTGTTCCAAGGGGTCTGCAGCCTACCACAGCAAACACTGGAAGAGAGCCAGGAGATGTCCTGCACAGATCTTCCTCGTACTGGCCACACATTTCTCACATACCCATTCAATTCTATGGACAACAAGAGTCTACAGCTCCCCAACAGAAACCAGGGTACACTGAAATAAACCCACGAGAACACAGGAAGGACACGCAAACGCTACACAGTGCTGACCACTATGCTATCATGCCCCTCTTTTATCATTAACACAATGGGATCTCCAACATTCTGCAAGTTTCTTTAAGGAGATGTGAACACAAAATACAGTTAGGAAGAAAACTTATGATATCAACTAACATTCATATGAATGATTGGAAAAAAGAGGTCATACAACCACAACATCCACCTCTGAAAGTCCATTTTTATCCAGAGGTCCCTCATCATCGATGAGCTCATGAATTCCACCATTTAAACTCTTTTATCCATTCAGAGAAATTTTCCGCATGTCTTGTGTAAACGCTCTGACGTCACGTGGGCTCAGCACACGGCCAGTAAGACTGGGAGCACTGGGAGCACTGGGACGGCAGGTCATCACATCAGGTGTTTGTTAAAGGACACTGTTGGTCTGATTCATACTGCTGCCTTCCACCATCTGGTCTGTGGACGCTGATTTGGGCTTTACGCGTTTTGTCTATTCTGTATTGAAGAGTGACACCGGTGGAGTTTCTCAGCATTGAGTCTATGCGATGTCACCCATCGCTCTTCAAGCAGACTGCATGGCGCCTCCTAGTGGCACTAGCCAGCCATATGAAAACACACTACATCCTCATCTTCTTCTTGTGGCTTGTTCCCTGTTTCCTAGAAGTCATCACAGCAGATTTGATAGTTCCCATCGGTACCCAGTGAGGGCACAGCACTGACTGCGGTCTTGTCAATTCACATAATGATTTGGCAAAATGTTATGTCAGGTGCCCTTCCTGACACAACCACTAACCCTATGGATGGGGGCACAGGTAAAGCGCTGGATGCCATCTCTGTATTCAGTGCTTTACTTCCTCACTACTTCCTCATAAGCAGTCATAAACACCTGAAACTTTTTTTTTTTCGATTTTCCCCCTTTTCTCCCCAATTGCACTTGACCAATTACCCCACCCTTCTGAGCTGTCCACCCCCTCTGCCGATCTGGGGAGGGCTGCAGACTACCACGTCTCCTCCGATACATGTGGCGTTGCCAGCCGCTTCTGTTCACCTGACAGTGAGGAGTTTCACCAGGAGGACGTAGCGCGTGGGAGGATCACGCAATTCCCCCCAGTTCCCCCTCCCCCCGAACAGGCGCCCTAACCGACCACAGGAGGCACTAGTGCAGCGACCAGGACACATACCCACATCTGGCTTCCCACCCGCAAACACGGCCAATTGTGTCTGTAGGGATGCCCGACCAAAGCGGAGGTACCACGGGATTCGAACTGGGATCCCCATGTTGGTAGGCAACGGAATAGACCGCTACACTACCCGGATGCCCTACATCGCAAACTTTTCTACCGGGTTCTCAGTATTACAAGCTACCCACCCATATACATGTTTAAGTTACACTTCCTATCGCTTTACACAGACACACAGACAAAAGGCTCACTCACCAATGAGAGGAAAGAAGGTGTGTATGTTCTGCGTCAGGTTTCCATCCATTATCTGCCAGTGAAAAACATCCTGAAACACACAAATCATGTCAATATTTCTGAGTAACTGGCCTCCTTCTTTTTCATTTTTAAATGTGTCCTTACCAAGTACCCACCATTTGCAACTTGATATTCTGCTTCCCAACCCTCTCCAGTATTGAAGCAGCTGTAATTGAATAAAAAGTAAATATAAACCAATATTGAAATAATATTTGAAATATACTACTGCATGCTCAGAAATATAACCACAAAAAATACAAGACCCACAAGCCTGATTCAAAACCAAACCTTCCCGAAATAAACGTTAATTTCTTTGTTCTCATTACCTTTGGGGGCTTATGCCTGAAACAAATAAGAAAACGGGAGGAAAAGCCCAGCCCAGCCTAACCCAGCCTAACCCTGCCCAGTCTAACCCAGCCCAGCCTAACCCTGCCCAGTCTAACCCAGCCCAGCCTAACCCAGCCCAGTCTAACCCTGCCCAGCCTAACCCAGCCCAGTATAACCCAGCCTAGCCTAACCCAGCCCAGTCTAACCCAGCTCAGCCTAACCCAACCCAGCCTAACCCAGCCCAGGTAACTCAGCTCAGCCTAACCCAACCCAGTCTAACCCAGCCCAGGTTTCCTCAGTTTGGGGCTCTCACTTAAAGGATAGGTGTATGAAGCAGTTTTCAGACAATTAAAATCAAACCAGCAACGGCAGGAGAGAGAGTCAGGAATTTTACAATGCAATTTCATTTCTATGACAGCAGGAAACACATGTCTACAAATTCCAAACAGCAGCTTCATCATGTGACTTGTTCTATGATGTGGTTTTAGGGACACGACTGTTTCTTCCATGTGCCCCTGTTGTTTTCCTGCTCACTGAGTAAGTAGCGGATCAACATGACATGTAAACCGTGACTGTTAAGGTCCATTCTTTGGGGATGGCTCAACTTTTTGAAATTGCTCTCAAGGCCAAACTCAAGCTCACAAGAGACTGTTGTGATCAACAAATGGTCTGACTTTCAAGCATGCAAGCAGGTGATGAGTCTGGTCCAGACTTGACAACAAAGACAGTTAAAATGTCTTCCATCATTGTGTTACATTGTGTAAAGAACCATGTAGCTTATGGAAGCACACTGTCTTTGCTAGCGTCTATTTGGTTTACCTGTCTTTCATGATAATCTGATGTCTTACCCTGATGAGGAGAGTCCAAAAAATACCTTGGATCAGTGATCCTTGTGTTTATTGGTTCGATCAACCCAGTGATTCCTTCCTGTAGGTCATATCAAGGTGTCATTTGAATGAAATGAAAGCCACTTTATTTTGTCATTGTACAGTTACAATGGAATGTGTTCTCTGCATGTAAGCCATCCTATTGTATAGGAGCAGTGGGCAGCTGCAGCAGCCAGGGAACAACTCCAGTTCGTCTTGCCATGCCTTGCTCAGGGGCGCAGACAGGAGTATTAACACTAACATGCATGTGTTTTTGATGGTGGGAGGAAACCGGAGCACCCGCAGAAAACCCACGCAGACACGGGGGGAACATGCAAACTCCACACAGAGGACGACCTGGGACGACCCCCAAGGTTGGACTACCCCGTGGCTCGAACCTAGGACCCTCTTGCTGTGAGGGGACAGTGCTAAGCACTGTGCCACTGTGTCAGCATTTTGTGTTATTGTTGTTGAATATCCATTAATTTATTAACTGCTTATCCTGCTCGCGGGGATGCTGGAGCCTATCCCAGCAGTCATTGGGCAGCAGGCGGGGAGACACCCTGGACAGGCTGCCAGGCCATCACAGGGCCCACACACACACACACACACACACACACACACACACACACACACACACACACACACACACACACACACACACACAAACACACACACACACACAGGAACAATTTAGTATGGCCGAGCCACCTGACCTACATGTAGGCTACATGTCTTTGGACTGTGGGAGGAAACCGGAGCACCCGGAGGAAACCCATGCAGACATGGGGAGAACATGCAATCTCCAAACAGAGGACGACCCGGGCAACCCCAGAGGTTGGACTACCCCGGGGCTCAAACCCAGGACCTTCTGGCTGTGAGGCGACTGCGCTAACCACTGCGCCACAATGTCACCCATTGTTGAATATGTTGATTATTATTCAAAAATCAGTTTACATTTAATTGAATTGAAAGAAAAATATTGTTACTAAGATGTATTTATTAAAAAAACAATCAACAATCAATGACATTCAATTTACTTTAGGAGGAAACTGTCGATTACTTGGACTCAGAGGAAAGAAATGTTTAAAGCAGAAGAAAGGTATATTGATTAAGTATCTAGGTAATTGAAACTGAGAAATTGATAATACAGAAGATTATTTTAAGGATGAATCAACATATTTGTTCCAACTCTATGAATATTTGTTTCAATACAGACAACCTTAGGTGACGTGTTTTTTAGTCTTTCTCTAGAATACTTGAGAGGTTTGTGCCCTACTGACTGACTAACAGCCGAGCTCCATCCAACACCATTTACAACACAAGTTTCACCTCCACTGGGTTTGTATTGGGATATTCCACCATGTCCATATTCCATGGAATATCTTGAGATGTGAACCAAGATTGTGGCTTGGACAAAGGGGTGGGATTACAGTGGAAGTACAGTTAACTTTATGCAAATGGGGGCAGAGCTCAAGCCATGATCAGCCGTTTAATTGTACAAACGAGACTCGGGTTGTTCTCGTAGTCAGTCCTTTGGGACCTTGTTGAATTTGGTTTCCTGCTTCCCACCAGGCTGGTCATGCTCACAAGCTTCCATGTTGTCAGGGCGGACATGAGTCTATGTGAGTCCATGGTATTTGGTGGGGCACGACGGTGTGTTCACATGCCACCGGAGCAGGCATCACAGAGGTGAGACTTTCTCAACGTCACACATATGAAAAATTAACATCTCTGAGTAGCAGTCGATCAGATAGGGCAGATGAAGAAAAGTTTAAACTAGGGATTGTAGACCTGAAAGGAAGCAAGATTCAGTGACTGAATGGTCTACTTCTTGGCTAAAATATATACTGAAAACTATTTTGGTAGACCATACAGGCGAAACCCCCCCCCCCTTTTCTCACCAATTGTACCCGGCCACTTACCCCACTCTTCCCCACTTCTGAGCTGCCCCGGTCTCTGCTCCACCCCCTCTGCCGATCCGGGGAGGACTGCAGACTACCACATGCTTCCTTCGATACATTTGGAGTCACCAGCTGCTTCTTTTCACCTGACAGTGAAGAGTTTCACCAGGGGGACGTAGCACGTGGGAGGATCACGCTACCCCCCCCCCCCAACAGGCACCCCGACTGACCAGTGGAGGCGCTAGTGCAGCGACCAGGACACATACCCACATCCGGCTTCCCACCCGCAGACACGGCCAACTGTGTCTGTAGGGACGCCCAACCAAGCCGGAGGTAACACGGGGATCTGAACCGGCGAACCCTGTGTTGGTAGGCAACGGAATAGACCGCCACACTAGGCGAAAGTCATTCTTTACAGGCATGTCTGCCATTTTTATTCAGCTGAAACCGGGAGCAAAAACCAATGACAGACCAGCGGGTGTCATGTTTGGCCAATGAAGTTGCTGACAAGTGGTCAGGTTGACAGAGAGGGCGATTTGCTCCTCTGGCATGTGAAGGCACCATGAGGGGACTGCACTGTCCTGTTTGTGTTCAGGGCACTGGTCAAACCTTGGCATTCCCACTGTTAGTACGTAGGAAAAGATCGTACCTTTGAGAGGACATCTGAAGCATACTTCAGGTTCTGAACAAATGTGGTCTCCATTTCCAGGGCAACGGCAGCTCGGTCTGACCCAACAGGTATCCTTCCTGCCATCAGGTGGAGCCTGTTGGTGTAACATACATTAAGAGATATATCGCACTCATCACATCTACAACACTATGGGTGGTATAGGACCAGTTCTCAAAACGCTTAAACATGGTCTTCTCAGACAGCTAGTGTTAAAGCCCTTTCTGGGAACCAGTCCTATTAACACATGCTATTACTGGTAAGGGCCATACCCAACAGAAAACAATGACAAAGCATTTGGATTTTGTCAAGTGGAATTCAGTTTAGTTGAATTAGCTCTAGGGAGGGTTGAGCTATAAATGTTTTTGTTCAAGTCTGTCAGATGTGCTGTGTAATAGTGGCTGGCGTGGTGCCTGGGTGGTGCAGCATAAAATCTGCTGATGTCCAAACTTCAAGAGTCACAGTTCAATTCCTGGTGTAGCCTCTGATTTAGCCAGGCATAACAGGACGTCCAAACTGGCAACGATCCTGGGTGGCAGCGGTGATTTAGCTCACCATTGCAATTAGTGAGTTTCACAAACGGTGGGGAGTGAGTACAACTATGGGTGGGTAGCCTCAGCACTGGTCTGCACCCTCCTCATGGGATTGGGACAACAGCAAATTGGAAAAGCCAAACTGGGATGAAAAGGGAATGAAATACAAATGCTATCTGTCCTCTAACTATATTGTCACAGGAGTGACATTTATTTATATGACCATACAGGTAAAGTGCAGAATCAGATCTAAAAAATATGATGGCTTCAGTAGAGGTATAGATGGGATAAGACAGAAGATTCTGCAATTCTTAAAGTTAATTCCATGTTCAGTCTTAATTATAGTACATTAGACCTACTGGTGCTAAGGCTGCCTGCATACTACTACTACTACTACTACTACTACTACTACTAGTATTACTACTACCACTTTTGGCTGCTCCTGTTAGGGGTCACCACAGTGGATCATTCATTTCCATCTCTTCCTGTCCTCTGCATCTTCCTCAGTTACACCAGCCATCTGCATGTCCTCCCTCACCACATCCATAAACCTCCTCTTTGGCCTGCTTCTTTTCCTCTCCCCTGGCAGCTCCATATTCAGCATCCTTCTCCCAATATACCCTGCATCTCTCCTCCACACATGTGCAAGCCATCTCAGTCTTGCCTCTCTTACTTTGTCTCCAAACCGTCCAACGTGAGCTGTCCCTCTAATATAATCATTCCTAATCCTGTCCTTCTTCATCACTCCCACTGAAAATCTTATCATCTTTAACTTTGCCACCTCCAGCTCCACCTCCTGTCTTTTCATCAGTGTCAACTGTCTCCAAACCATATAACATAGCTTGTCTGACAACCATCGTGTAAACCTTCCCTTTAACTCTTGCTGGTACCCTTCTGTCACAAATCACTCCTGACACTCTTCTCTACCCAATCCATCCTGCCTGCACTCTCTTTTTCACAACTCTTCCGCACTCCCCGTTACTTTGAACAGTTGACCCCAAGTATTTACAGTCACATCTTCTCCTTGCATCCTCACCATTCCACTGTCCTCCCTCTCATTCATGCGTACACTACCGTTCAAAAGTTTGGGATCACCCAAACAATTTCGTGTTTTCCATGAAAAGTCACACTTATTCACCACCATATGTTGTGAAATGAATAGAAAATAGAGTCAAGACATTGACAAGGTTAGAAATAATGATTTGTATTTGAAATAAGATTTTTTTTACATCAAACTTTGCTTTCGTCAAAGAATCCTCCATTTGCAGCAATTACAGCATTGCAGACCTTTGGCATTCTAGCTGTTAATTTGTTGAGGTAATCTGGAGAAATTGCACCCCACGCTTCCAGAAGCAGCTCCCACAAGTTGGATTGGTTGGATGGGCACTTCTTTGAGCAGATTGAGTTTCTGGAGCATCACATTTGTGGGGTCAATTAAACGCTCAAAATGGCCAGAAAAAGAGAACTTTCATCTGAAACTCGACAGTCTATTCTTGTTCTTAGAAATGAAGGCTATTCCATGCGAGAAATTGCTAAGAAATTGAAGATTTCCTACACCGGTGTGTACTACTCCCTTCAGAGGACAGCACAAACAGGCTCTAACAGGTACTATTTAATGAAGATGCCAGTTGGGGACCTGTGAGGCGTCTGTTTCTCAAACTAGAGACTCTAATGTACTTATCTTCTTGCTCAGTTGTGCAACGCGGCCTCCCACTTCTTTTTCTACTCTGGTTAGAGCCTGTTTGTGCTGTCCTCTGAAGGGAGTAGTACACACCGGTGTAGGAAATCTTCAATTTCTTAGCAATTTCTCGCATGGAATAGCCTTCATTTCTAAGAACAAGAATAGACTGTCGAGTTTCAGATGAAAGTTCTCTTTTTCTGGCCATTTTGAGCGTTTAATTGACCCCACAAATGTGATGCTCCAGAAACTCAATCTGCTCAAAGAAGTGCCCATCCAACCAATCCAACTTGTGGGAGCTGCTTCTGGAAGCGTGGGGTGCAATTTCTCCAGATTACCTCAACAAATTAACAGCTAGAATGCCAAAGGTCTGCAATGCTGTAATTGCTGCAAATGGAGGATTCTTTGACGAAAGCAAAGTTTGATGTAAAAAAAATCTTATTTCAAATACAAATCATTATTTCTAACCTTGTCAATGTCTTGACTCTATTTTCTATTCATTTCACAACATATGGTGGTGAATAAGTGTGACTTTTCATGGAAAACACAAAATTGTTTGGGTGATCCCAAACTTTTGAACGGTAGTGTATGTCATCAGGACCAACTGCCTTTCCACTCTTCACCCTCTACATTGCTGCCCTCACTTCCTCCTTGTTAATCAACCGCACTTCCTGATTCACCATCCCCACATCATCCAACCTTCTCTCTCTCTCATTTTCTTCATTGATCAGCCCCTCAAAGTACTCCTTCCACCTTCTCTCTCCTCGCTCGTCAGCACATTTCCATCACTATCCTTGATCGCCCTAATTTGCTGCACATCGTTCCCAGCTTGGTCCCTCTGTCTAGCCATTCGGTACAAGTCCTTTTCTCCTTCCTTAGTGTCTAACCTGTCATACAACTCACCATACGCCTTTTCCTTTGCCACCTCTCTCTTCACTTTACGTTGCATCTCCTTGTACTTCTGTCTACTTTTTTCATCTCTCTATCTCTGTTCTTCTTTGCCAACCTCTTCCACAATCCAGTACTACATAGTTCCCAATCTTGTCACTTTTTCAGCAATTAATTTCCAGCATCTATAATGTGTTTAGAAACAAATCTCTGAATTTCATTTACACAGTCTTTAAAATTCCATGTCATAACTTGCCACAATAGCAACACCCTAGTCATAATTACCAACTGCAGGTCTCTACTGCAGTCGCTCTTGTTATTACATCAGACATGAAACAAGCGTGCACAATGGATTTACACAAACTACCAAAATGGTAGTAGAATTTTTTTTTTTTAGAATTTGTGTTCTTTATAAGCTACATTAACAAAAGACGGCATTTTAAATTACCAGACAAATTAGAATTAGCATTTACCAGGCCTTTGGCATCTTCTAAGGGTAACAGGATGTTAGGTAAAATGCATCACTTCCAGTGCAGCACTAACATTTCCCACCAGTTTACTTAGCAGTCTCATCTCATCTCATCATCAGCCGGTCCTCCGGGGTCGGGTCGCGGTGGCAGCAAGCTAAGTAGGGCACTCCAGACGTCCCTCTCCCCAGCAACCCCTTCCAGCTTCTCCTGGGGGATTCAAAGGCATTCCCTGGCCAGACTGAACACATAGTCCCTCCAGCGAGTTCTGAGTTTAGCCTGGGGTCTCCCCCCAGTTGGATGTGCCCGGAAAACCTCCAATAGAAGGCGCCCAGGAGGCATCCGGATCAGATGCCCGAACCACCTCAACTGACTCCTTTTGACACGAAGGAGCAGCGGCTCTACTCCGAGCTCCCTCCGGATGTCCGAGCTCCTCACCCTATCTCTAAGGTGGAGCCCAGACACCTTGTGGAGGAAACTCATTTCAGCCGCTTGTATCTGCGATCTCACCCTTTCGGTCACTACCCAAAGCTCATGACCATAGGTGAGGGTTGGAACGAAGATTGACTGGTAAATTGAGAGCTTTGCATTCTGGCTCTGCTCCCTCTTCACCACAATGGCCCCATCCAACGTCCGCATACTGCTGATGCTGCACAAATCCACCTGTCAATCTCCCGCTCCATCCCACCCTCACTCGTGAACAAGACCTCAAGATACTTGAACTCCTTCACTTGAGGCAACAACTCATCCCCATGGTTGGTGTACTAACAGTACACCAGCCATTAAGACTAAGCAATAGTGAAGGGTCTCACGAAAAACTTAATGTCTTGTTGCATCTCAAACAGCCCGATTGCAACATTAATAGCAATTAAGAATGTATATTTTACCCTAAAAAGCTGTCAAATGAAGCTTTGAATCTCTAGATGCAATGTATCCATTCTCCTATGATGTCTCAGCACATTAGTTTTTAGCTTCCCTTCCTAACCTCTTCTAGTAGTCAATCTAAAATGGAAGGTCTTTACATCACAAAAAGGAAGGTGGACTGGGTTATGTTTGTCTTTTTTACCACTTAGCTTGGCAATTCTCATTTATTCTCCAAGTTATTGGAAATTGCACGCTTTGCCATGCTCTGCATGTCTTTTAGATTTTTTCAGCTAACAAATCATTGCAACGTTTTCTGAATATTCAGTTTAAAAAGAAATAACACAGAAGGTAATTCAACAAATACCTTTTGTGTATTTAGGTGTGTGTAGGAGGGGACTGAGATGAAGGTATATAATTCTTAGGCTGGGTTTCAGAGACAAAAAGCACATCCAAATGCCTCATATTCCTCATGCGAGTACAGACGTCACTTGGCAAAATCTGCATCGGCAATTGTGGCTGCAGGCAACGATTCATAGAAATGTTCAAGAATGAAGTAGCCACTTCTACACAGCATGTCTGCAGGGAATTTTGAAGGACACAGGATTGTTTGGTTAGAGCCTGCAAAATGTACAGCTAGTTATACTTTGAGCATACTCAAAAACTTTGGTAGTGGGACAGCGATGGGCAACATGATCCAGAAAGGGCTGGTGTGGGTGCAGGTCTTTGTTCCAACCAAGCAGATACACACCTGAGTCTACAAATCAAGGTCCTTAACAAAGACTGTTAGTTGATTAATAGAATCAGGTGTGTAACTGCTTGGTTGGAACAAAGACCTGCACCCACACCTGCCCTTTTTGGATCACCTTGCCCATCCCTGTGTGTGTGTGTGTGTGTGTGTGTGTGTGTGTGTGTGTGTGTGTGTGTGTGTGTGTGTGTGTGTGTGTGTGTGTGTGTGTTTTTTAAAATTTATTTGCCCGGCCCCTTTTCTCCCCAATTGTACCTGGCCAATTTCCATATTTTACAAGCTGTCCCAGTTGTTCCTCCACCTCCTCTGCCGATCCGGGGAGGGCTGCAGACTACCACATGCTTCCTCTGATACATGTGGAGTCACCAGCCACTTCTTTTCACCTGACAGTGAGGAGTTTCACCAGGGGGACGTAGCGCGTGGGAGGATCACGCTATTCCCCCCAGTTCCCACTCCCCCCCGAACTTGCGCCCCGATCAACCAGAGGGGGCGCTAGTGCAGCAATCAGGACACAATACCCACATCCGGCTTCCCACCCGCAGACACGGCCAATTATGTCTGTAGGGATGCCCAACCAAGCCAGAGGTAACACGGGGATTCAAACCAGTGATCCCCATTTTGGTAAGCAACGGAATAGACTGCCACGTCACCGGGACGCCCCCATCCAGTGGCGTAGGCAGAAATTGTATTTTGGGTGGGCCAGTAAAAAAGTGGATGGGCCAACTTTTCCTAGAAAAAAGGATTTAAAAACTAAAGCAGAATAAACTAAAGGAGAAACATAGACAAACTGAGGAAACCGACATTTTTATTTGTAATATTCTGCTTTACAAAATCAATAATAGCAAAACACTGCCTACACAACATGCTCAATCAACAGAGCTCAGGAAAGGCTGTGCACAACACTATAGACAAAAACCTGTCTATTACATCAGAGTAAAATATATTTGCTTCTGCAGAAACAGCTCTACAGCGCATGGCACTGTTAACTATTTTATTGCACCAAGTTGGCAACTAAACATGAACACAAACAGCAATTGCATGACATGGCATACATCAGACTTAATTGCACTACTGTAATATAGCCCTTGTGCATTAATTACAGCCATTGCCACTTCACTACCACGGACAGCTCACAAATGACAGCAAATATGCAAGATGTTCTCATAAATCAGCAGTAAAAAACAAAACAAAGAATGAAAACACTCAGTGGAGCATGAGTTGAATTAAGAAATAAGACCCTCCTTCATTTCTACTAACTAAATCACACATACATTGAAATCTGGTTGAAATTTAGCTTCTGTGAGGAAAAAATGAGCAACTCATTTAAAATAAACAATGTAGCATATTAACAGCAGGCCTACATGTATGTGGCTACTACACAACGCACCGTTATTTAAAGTGAAATCCCTTCACATCACAACTATGTAGCAGTGGTAAATGAATAAAACAGGCCTACCTTTTGTTTTCATGGCCTACAAAACAAGGCGCAAACGCCTGGGTTTTACACTGAATACAGTGATGATCTCATCATAGTTCAAAGAGTCACAGAGTTCCTTTTCAAAGGACAAAATGGACAGGTTGTTGAGACAGGCAGTACTCATGGATGCTCTGAGGTGCGTTTTAATCCGACCTGCAGTGGAAAACAGTCTCTCAACACCACAAGAAGTCATGGGAAGAGTAGTGATGACTCGAAGTAGTTTATTGAGGGTAGGAAAAACATCAGAAGCACAAATGTCCAAAACTTCCATGAGGAATGGAAATTCAAGCCCATTAGCCACTTTCCGACATAGTTGCTCAATGAATACCGTTAACTCAGCATCCTCAACCGAGATGTGATAGTGATTACATGGGGTCTGCGCAAACGTCTTAAGAGTGTGGAAGAAACGTTGCTGCTGCCCTCATTATTCCATACTGATCCTCTTGGAAACGAGTGTCCAGCTCTGTCAGTTGTCTGTCAAGAATGTCATACCAGAGGTGTCGCAGGTCATCATCATTTCTCACACTAGTTGCTTTTACCAAACTAGTTGTGACCACAGATTCTGCGAGCCTCACCGGGAGCCTTCTCCCTCTGGCCCCGGCTGTGAAGTCCCAGCTCGTGATTTCATATTTCTGCATCAGCTCTTCTGTCAGCTTCATCACTTGTTCAAAACCACACTTTGAATTGTCTCTGAACCGAGCAAAGTTCTCTTTTAGTCCCTCAATGAGGTCGATGCACTCAGAAACTGACAGTGTCAGGCTTTGTAAACCCCGTGTAGCAAAATCGCTCGTTTGAAATAATTTCCCAAATGTGACGAGTAAGAATATTAACGTTTTTTGTTTGCATCTGTTGGAGCAGGGACTGCGCCTCAACCTTTGTTGGTCCGCTGCTTTCAGCATACTCAGCAAGTACCTCTAATATTACGTCGAGTAACGTCAGTATTTTGCTCACTGCTCCAGATTTGGAGCTCCAGCGCGTGTCTACTGACCGCTCAAGTTCCATGCACACGCGTCCTGGATGCAGCTCCTTTTGCACCTCCACAAGCCTTGCGTGTCTGCTGCTGCCTGTCATGAAACTATGTATATCATTCACTGTGTCAAAAAAAATGTGCTGACATGCCCGGAGACTTTTGATGCTGCACAGAGTACCAAATTCAGTCTGTGAGAATTACAGTGGACATACACAGCCTGAGGAAAAGTTTGTTTTAGAATAACATGCACACCTCCCTTGTGTCCTGACATAATGGAGACCCCGTTGAAACTGAAGCCAACACAGAGAGATGGGTCAAGCTGCAGTGGTTCAATCACCTGCAATATTTTCTCTGAAATACCCCCTGCGCTCATGTCACTTGTGTCCATGAACCCGATCGCCCGTTCTTTTATTTTTCCTCCGTGAATGTATCTCACACAAACAGCTACGAGTTCACATTTTGACTCATCCTTGCATTCGTCTGCCACGAGTGCATAATAGGTGCCCGGTTCACATATTTCTGCTTTGATCTTGCGCAACAGCAAAGAGGCAGCTGACTCCAGCAGCTCATTTTGAACATCAAAGTTCCGTTTCTGGGCAGCTGCTCTAGACGAGTTTGGATCTGTGGATCATATTTGCACATGAACTTGAACAGCTCAAGGAAGTTTCCTTTATTGAGAGCGTCCACCTCCTCCCTGTGTCCTCGCAGGGGGATGTCCTGCTTGGCACAAAACAGTACAATATCCAAAACGATTTTTAGATGCTCCCGATTCCTCTCGATGAATGAATGGTCCATGGCATCACGGTTCATTTGGTTTAGCACATTTCCCTGGCCTGAAGTTTGGTTGGCCCGGTAGCTTAGAAACTTTTCCAGTGAAACTGAGTGAGGCTTACTCCTCTCGTGTTTCTCACATGCCTGACGCAGGTGTTTCCAGTCCACAAACCCCTCTCTCACAAGTGGGCCATCAGCTCCGCTGGGGAAATGTCTGCACATTTTACAGAAAAGCGCATCCGTTTTCACACTGTATTCCAACCAAGAAAACTGTCCATACCACTTGGATGAGAAGCACCGTGACTTTACATTTTTAATCGTGCAGGGAAATTCCTTCAGATTTGGCTGTGAAGGTGGTTCATCAATTGCTGATAAATCGGCGGGTAAAGCCACATTAGGCTGACCGGCAGACAGCACTGGCTGTGGGTAGCAAGTGGCTGGGGTTGGCGCCGGCGAGCTAACCGTCTTGTGGGCTGATGAATCTGTAGAACTGGGCTGGGTGGACTCAGTTGTTGGAGGCAGTTGTGTGGCTTCCTCCTCGACTCTTGCTCTTTTAAAGTAACACATTAAGGAACTTTGTTCAGCCATTGTTCTGGCAGTGACGCTACGCCAGGTAAAAAATCCCCGTGTCACCATCAGAATTGTTCCGGAGGCTTCTTTCAACTTGTTTCAGCAGTTCCGTTTTAAATCAGATGACAAATTAAACACTCATAACAAGTCAACAATAAATCCATTTTATATTTACTTCTTTTCATATACGAGTTTTAATTTATTTTAATTTTATTTTCTAACAAATTAATGAATTTTGATCAAAAATGGATGGGTGGGCCAGTGACTAGTTTGGGCGACACTGGCCCACCTGAGCCCATTACTGGCTATGCGCCTGCCCCCATCCCATCAGTTATCAGCTTCAGGTGTGACAAATTAACAACATCCACTTTATAAACCACAGTGATCCTGAGCTGACTGACACGAACACGGGGACCCAATTAGCAAGCGAGCGAGAGGGAGAGGGAGAGGGAGGGGGGGTTGTGTTCACCACCTAACTTGTGTCTGCCTCTCCACCCTGAACCCTCTCACTGGCAACAGTCTTGCCACAAACTTCTAAAGATATTTTCAAACTTAAAATCCCAAGAATTTTGAAAATGCTTTGTGTCACACACATAATGACAGACTAATTTGTATTTCTTATTGTTGTCTTGGTTGTACATATACTCAGACGACACGTGGCAAAGACAGATAATAATAATAATAATAATAATAATAATAACAGATCACACACTTGTAGAAAAAACAGCTTCAGATTTAAAGTCACATGAATTTTGTGTGATCCAATGTGATGCCAACCAAGACAACATGAGAGGCCAGCTAGACTCATCTTGCTGTGCACAGTGAAAATAAAATAAGCACAAAACAAAGGATTCAGTGCTTGTAATAATTTTTATTTTTTATTTTTGAGATATTATATTGATCCCTGTGGGGAAATTATGCACTGCATTTAACTCGTCCTAGTGTGCAGCTAGGAGCAGTGGACAGTTGCCGTGCAGCACCCGGGGACCAGCTCTAGTTCGTCTTGCCATGCCTTGCTCAGGGGCACAGACAGGAGCATTAACTCTAACATGCATATCTTTTTGATGGTGGGGGAAACCGGAGCACCCAGAGAAAACCCACCGCAGACAAGGGGAGAACATGCAAACTCCACACAGAGGATGACCTGGGATGACCCCCAAGGTTGGACAACCCCGGGGTTCGAACCCAGGAAATCTTGCTGAGAGGTGACCGTGCTAACCCCTGGGTCACTGTGCCGCCCAAATAAGTTATACTTTCACTTGCATCATTTTTTAAATCCTCCCGTTTGCCTCTGTTTTACCTCCCTGCGATGACGGTGATTCTTAAAACACTACAGGAATTAAATTGGGACAGATGTCAACTCACACATATGAAAATTATTTGATAAAAATCAGGTCAGCTCTGTCTGAGTTAATTGGGTGATTAACACCTAACCTGTAAAACTGGTGTTCCTGAGTAATCAAACCAGGATCTCCAGTCTCATTATCGAGATGGTCCAGTCACGCTCTGGTGTTTCCCACATTATCAATTAAAGTGAGAGACACGTTTACTGGTGCATCTCTGAGGTTACTTCGTCCATTACCTTTTGCAGTTTAAAGCTCTTGCATATTGCACAGCCAGATCTAGACCACGTTTGAACTCTGCTTCTCTTCCAGGGACTGCTCCAAGTCCAAGGTCCCCCGCCTTGACGTCACCTGAAATGTATTCGCCAATGTCAACACCATTACTGATGGATCATTAATCACATTATTTTTATTATTAATTTTATTATTATCAATTAACACCATCACCATTTTCCACAACACTTAAGAACAGCGGGTGCTAAATGTCATGACCTACAAGACAAACACTGCTTAATGTTGAGGCTGTGTGAGGTACTTCTTCAAATCCACCTCTGATCCACTATCCATCCAACTTGTTTTCAATCCCTTTCCATGAAACTACTCCCAAGACTACCAGTGACTGACACCAAATCTACTGTTAAGCATGTACTGACTGACTGAAATATTGTGACATTGCACAAGGGGATGAATATTTTTTAGTAAATAGTTCTTAATTTATATTAGCGGACTAAGATATCTATGCAAAGCCATTTACCTGTCTACCATTCCTGTGCTGAGCTGCAGAAATCTTACTAAAACACACAGATAATGTCCCCCAAGACTACGGGCCTCATGTGAGCTAGTTTAGACTAAATAGTTGGTGAGACTAAAATTAATTAGTTGTCTTTAGACAGCTCCGAGGTGCTATGCAAAAAAATCACATCAACTTAATGCATTTAATGCACTGTTTCTGTTTCAATTTCAATTTAACGTAAAATAATTTAATTCTTTGTTTTCATGAGTGACCCATCACAGGGGATGAAACGGAGCTCGTGATCTGGAAAACTGAACAGTTGTTGGTGTGTCTAGGAAAAGTAACATAGGGACTTCCAATTAATGGTAAGCCAAGACACATCAATTCTTTAACTCAGAGGTGTCCTGACACGATGGCTTGTCTCTGGAACACCAGTCAGCTGCCATGGTGGGTTGGCTGTAGTGGTGTGACATGTCACAATACTATAACCGAGTGTCCCCATGCATGAAGTTACTGAGCATGTAAAGCGTAACACGGGTGATAGAAGAAACCCAAGTGTTAAACATTAACCTGGAAGAGATGACCTGCTACTGTGGAAGGTTGACCAGTGTTTCCAGGACTCATGGGATATAATACCATGTCTTGATTTAAAAATACATAATGTTGTGAATAAACTAGTACAATATACAGCAGGGTGTGTGCCTGTTTGCTAGTGGATTACAGCATTCAAGCTAAAAACAAAAAATAAAACAGTGCACTTCTGAGTGTTGGGTAGTTTAAATTATACATGAATTTCCCAACTTCATATAGCCTGCCCCATGCAACACGCCACAGTACAGATTGCATGTATACTGTTGACCTTTTTGGCACCACCCTTTTAG
Source organism: Lampris incognitus (assembly GCF_029633865.1). Classification (NCBI taxonomy): domain Eukaryota; kingdom Metazoa; phylum Chordata; class Actinopteri; order Lampriformes; family Lampridae; genus Lampris; species Lampris incognitus. The sequence continues at coordinate 54,885,183 of NC_079213.1, forward strand.
ATCTCCTCCCAACACCCCTGGTCTCCTGCACACGTCTAACATACAGGGCTCAACGCTTTGAGTTGTTAACAGGGTCTGGCTCTCACAAATCACCCTTCCGAGCCTCACATGTAGCTGAACGTTTCAGCCGAACTGACCGCAGCTCAGCATGTAGCTGCACATCAGGTTTTGGTGGATATGACCCAGTTGTGTGACACCTTGACACATGGTGACAGACGTCATGGTGGAAGCTCGATAACTGCGGGTCTACCCTACAGCTTCACTGCACTCCTGCAGTATCTGGAAACCGGATTTCTGGACGTTTTCATGAATCCCAGACACATGATTTTGGTTCTGTGGGATCACGACACCTGGGCTGGAAGTACTGCTTCAACCACAAACCACCACCACCGACATCCAAACCATGCGTCCGCGATATGGACGTGTGGGACCCACGGTGTCCATTGCCCAATATGTCCAACATTACCGTGGGTCCCACAAATGCAAGACCGAAGCCACCAGAGTTAAAAAAGAAAAAAAGGATAAAAGTAAGAATTAAGGTTCGAGTCCAGAGAACTTTACCGGAAGGGGTGTTTATGAGGACCACTTCCAGTCCGGTGGCCTCCCTGGCTCTCCGGAGCTCCGGGATCTCCGTGTCGTACAGCCAGGCGGCTTCCACCGCCTGAAACCCGGCAGCCGCAGCCGCATAGATCCTCTGGGTAAAGTCCGGCAGTTCTGTGAACAACCATGAAATATTGGCGCTGAACTTCAGCGGCATTCTGCTGTGCGGCGGCGTGAGGAGGGCTGGCGGTGTATTTACCTTACGCGTTGACTTCCCCTTTGACCCCGCTATGTGAACGTCCACCGAGCGTGTGGTTGGTCATTCGGGGGGCGGGGTTTCCGACAATGTCGTTAACGTTTAAGATGCGAAAAGTAGACCACGGCGTAGTTCCTAGCGTTATGTTTCCTAAACGTTTCTCTTTACGTCATAGCCTTTGCGGTCCGTAAAGCATGTCGTAAAATACGTCGTAGCGCGCTCAGCGGAATCGCTATCGAGGAAGTTTTGTTTTTATCAAGACTAAAGGATTTTGTCCTTTCCAACTTCGATTTCTAGAGACAATATAACATTTGGTATGATTTTGCAAAACAAAAACGACGAACTCTGTTCCAATGTAACCCTCTGCTTAGCCAAATTCTTTATTCATAAAAATAGATACTTTAAGTCATCACCCAAATTTGTTGTTTTTTTAAATGAATTTAGATTATACTTGAAATCTTTAAAACTAATGACCGATACAAAAGCTCTAGAGATATATGAGGTGTTAAGACATTTTCCCACTGAATCAGAAGACTGATATCCTTATTAATTCCCCCTTGTATGATGGACTATGTTTTATTATTTTTCAATTAGTGTATGTCATGTATTTGATTTATTATTGTTTGTACCCTTATTTTCATAATACATTACCGTATATTTGTCATGTGACATTCAATCTCTATGCACTTCCTGATATACTGTATAGAAATGTTTACATACTGTTCCCTTTGACACTTTGGATATATCTACGTATTTTTGGATGGAATGTATATTTGCCATGTTTGTTTTGTAATGCACTTTTTTCAAGAATCTGTACATGAATATGAACAATGTTCAATAAAAAAAAGTTTTTATCAAGACTACAGATACACAAACACACCAGACAAAGCCACTATGCTCTAACACAACAGAGCAGGCTAAGAACAGAGCATCACACATGTCAAAGACAATGAGAACGAAACAAGGAAACAAAAAAGGAAAATTAAAAAGAGATAAAATAAAATAGGACAATGCAATATTCTAGGGGTTAAATTACATTAAATTGTTCAGATGCAAAGAATAAATTTTGGGCATTTCTGTTTTTCATACATTTTAGAGATTTGGACGAAGTTATTAAATCGGTTTTAAAGGCTGATAAACAGGGATGCGTTTTGCAATATTTACATTTGTGCATGAAATATTTTGCCAAAATAATCACATTATTCAACAAGAATTCTATATTTCTATCCTCCATAAACACTCCAAATTTGACACTTACTTGTAGAAATGGCGGTAGAGCACTAATGCTCGACTTCATCCATACATACAAATTATACCAAAACTTATAAGTAAAGTTACCATGGAAAAATAAATGATTGATTCTATGTCTGTCTTGCAGAATTGGCAGAAATTACAATCTACATTAAATTTTAAACTTATAAATTCACTGGAGGGGTAAATATCATTAATTATCTTGAAGTGAACCTCTTTGGCTTTGGAGGGGGTAGGGAATGAAATGTATCTTTTTCTAATTTTATGGGCATTCAAATTTGAGTACATGTCTAAAATATAATTCCTTCTTAAAGGGTCAGGATAGCATATCCTCAACAGAGAGTTTCTGATAAAGATATTATTGCAGGTTCTGTCGACACATTTTAAGTTGTCAATTATTAAGGGGTGAAGTGTGGGGCTGACAGAGGAGTAAATAAGACACTGTGAGACCATCATCTTGAGTTGTATAGGGATTGCAACTGTTACCATGACATAGACCTTTACAGAGGAGGATAAACTATATTTCAAACACAACTCATTATAATTCACTAGCTTGCCTCTGTCATCCATGATGTGTGTAACGGACCAAATACCCTTCTTCCACCACTCTTCCAAAACCACGGATTTTCCCTTAAACAGGACACATCTATTATTCCAAATTGGAACTGCATGGGGGGGGGGTAAAGTTGTGTTTAAACAACAGTTTCCAATATTGCAAAACTTGTTTATGAAAGGCTGATAAACGTAACGGTATCTTGGACAGTTCAAAATCACAGTTCAAAAGAAAAGCAGTCATTCCCAACTTTTTAAAGATTGCATTAGGAATGGCATACCAAATCACAGTCTCATCCATGACAAAGGCTTTTAGCCACTTCAGTTTGATCATACCATTCATAATGTCAAAATCAATAGCATTCAACCCCCCGTTTTCATAACTTTTCAAGAGGTCACTTTTCCTGATATAATGACACTTGTTTTTCCAAATAAAATTGAAATTAGTTTGGTTTATGGATTTAATCATTCTTGATGAAATAGCCAATGATTAAGCAGGATAAATAAATCTAGAGAGACTCTCTGTCTTGGTGAGTAGAATCCTCCCAAATGTCCCTCTGTAACCAGCTGTTTAATATAGCTTTACACTTTGTAATATTATTCTGAACATTCATCTCTTCTCTTGATTCAAGGTTTTTACTTAAGTTAATTCCTAAATATTTAACCTCAGTTTTAACAGGGACACCAAATAAAGAACTAGAATGATGCCCATGTATCACCACAAGTTCACGTTTGCTTATATTCAGAGTTAAACCTGATGCTTTGGTAAAGAGCTCAACTGATTTAAGGGCCAAGGGGATCTGGGAGGCATTTTTTAAGAAAAGTGTGGTGTCATCCGCAAGTTGGCTTATCAATAACTTGTTGCCCAAGGCCTCTAGGCCATCAATGTTATCATTTTTAATTAGAATGGAAAGTAATTCTGCTACAATAATGAGGCATTGTCTAATGCTTCTCTTAACACCAAATCTCGGGCAGGTACCACCAGGTAAGGACACGCAATTGTTTATATCCTTGTATAACATGCTTATGACACCAACAAACCTTTCTCCAAAACCAAAATGATGTAGGGCTTGTAAGATGAAAGGGTGCTCAACAGAATCAAACGCTTTGTGAAAATCTAGAAACAGTAAGAATCCATCATCTTCAACTAAATCACTGTGATCTAATAGATCCAGAACCAGACGGATGTTATTGTGAACAGATCTTCCCTTGATAAAATCAGACTGTGTTTCACTAATTATTTGTGTTATACCTTCTTTCAGTCTGGCAGGTAACACTCCTGAGAGAATCTTATAGTCTGTATTTAGCAAAATGATAGGCCTTAAATTATCAAGAATACTTTTATCTTTCCCCGGTTTCGGGATCAAAATTATTACTCCTTGTTTCATAGTTGGGGTCAGTTCCTGCCTTTCTATGCAGTCCTTTATTGCATTTAGTAATAATTCTCTAATATCTGACCAAAAACATTTGAAAAAATTTGTAGTAAGACCATCGGAGCCAGGAGATTTACCTGTAGCCATTTTTCGGATAACATCATCCAATTCTTCTATAAGAACGTCTAAATCATACAAATCTTTGAAAGGGTTGATCAATGCTAGGCAGGTGACCTTTAACCTTGTCAAAAACTGCATAGAACCAGAGTCAGAAAACGAAGAGGAATATAGTGACTTATAGAAATTAAATACCTCATTTGCTATATCCTTTGGCTCAGAGGATTCAAACCCATTAATAACAAGCTTATTTATTGTGTTTTTCACCTGTCTCCTTTTTTCAAGTTGAAAGAAGTAAGCAGCATTTCTTTCGCCTTCTTCCATCCATCTGGCCCGAGCTCTCACAGATGCTCCTTGGGCTTTTTTAATGTAAAGCCCATCTAACCTAGACTGTAAAGCAACAAGATTGTCACTATGTTCATTACTGTGGTTATTGCCCTGATTATTATAAGTGTACATGCAGATGTCATTTAGCATCATACTCTCTGTTTTGTCTGCACAGATTTTTACTAAAGCCAATAGAGTGCTCCCGAATCTTGTACTTCAGAAACTCCCATTTGCTGCAGTTAGAGGAGAGTTGAGCGTCCGTTTTAATTTCAGAAATCAGTCTTCTAATATTGGCACAATATTCCTAATTTTTCAACAGATCATCATTAAACTTCCAATAGCCTTTGGAGTTTAGAGGCTTCATGACTGGATTCAAAACTACCGAGACTAAACAATGGTCAGTTAAGGGGGCCTGTACGATGGTAGAATTAAATGTAACGCTCTTCACTGTCTCTGTACCAAGCCAAATATCAATTCTCGACTTGCTGCTTGCATCAGGTTTAATCTAAGAGAACTGTTTTACGTTGGGATTTAAATTTCTCCAAATATCAAGCAAATTGTTGTCAATGTTAAATTGTGAAATAGCTGGGTTGTAATGAACATTAGCATAATTGGATGGCCACCTATCAAGCCACTCATCAGGCGCTAAATTAAAGTCGCCACCTACCAACACATAGTCAGTTGGGAAGGACGATTTCAATTCAACTATAACCTCTGTGATTTTCGAAAGGAGCTTACCGTTTTCTTTATAATTATTATTCCCATATATATATTGACTAAAATAAAAAATAAACTGTCTATATCCACCAGTACCGCTAACCAGTGTCCATTAGTATCAGCCATATGTGTGACAACTTTACCTGGAAATTTATTAAAACAGATTGACACTCCTCCAGAACGGTTGGAACCATGGCTGAATAACATAGAGTCACCCCACTGATTAGACCAGAGAGTGAAAAACATAGAGTCACCCCACTGATTAGACCGGAGAGTGAATAACATAGAGTCACCCCACTGATTACACCAGAGAGTGAATAACATAGTCACCCCACTGATTAGACCAGAGAGTGAATAACACAGAGTCACCCCACTAATTAGACCAGAAAGTGAATAACATAGAGTCACCCCACTGATTAGACCAGAAAGTGAATAAGATAGAGTCACCCCACTGATTAGACCAGAAAGTGAATAACATAGAGTCACCCCACTGATTAGACCAGAAAGTGAATAACATAGAGTCACCCCATTGGTTAGACCAGAAAGTGAACAACATAGTCACCCCACTGATTAGACCAGAAAGTGAACAACATAGGGTCACCCCATTGGTTAGACCAGAGAGTGAATAACAGAGTCACCCCACTGATTAGACCGGAGAGTGAATATCATAGAGTCACCCCACTGATTAGACCAGAGAGTGAATAACATAGAGTCACCCCATTGGTTAGACCAGAAAGTGAACAACATAGAGTCACCCCACTGATTAGACCAGAAAGTGAACAACATAGGGTCACCCCACTAATTAGACCAGAAAGTGAACAACATAGAGTCACCCCACTGGTTACACCGGAGAGTGAATAACATAGAGTCCCCCACTGATTAGACCGGAGAGTGAATAACATTGACACCCCACTGATTAGACCAGAAAGTGAACAACATAGAGTCACCCCACTGATTAGACCAGAAAGTGAATAACAGTCACCCCACTGATTAGACCAGAAAGTGAACAACATAGAGTCACCCCACTGGTTACACCGGAGAGTGAATAACATAGAGTCCCCCACGGGTTAGACCAGAAAGTGGCGTCAGCGACGCAAGATTGAGTCTCTTGAAGAAAGCAACAGTTAAACATTTGCTCTTTACAGAAGAGAAATAAGGCTTTTCTTTTAACATTGCCCTTTAAACCCCGGGTATTTAAGGAACAAAAAGAAACACGAGTATTCAACAATAACATTTAACAACTCTACTGAACGAAAGTAGATATCACAACAGATGGACTGTAGAGTATTGAGTGGGGGAAAAAAGCAGAAAGAGCGAATGAAACGCCAAAAACAATTAATTAGTGACATCTAATGTAATTCTGACTATTTAATAACGTACAGTGGGTATCCAAAGGAGTTGAATCAAGTGCAACTGGACTTGGTATATATCCGTGAAGACGTTTCGCCTCTAATCCAACAGGCTTCATCAGTTCGTGCCTTTCTGACTAGACCAAGCTAGTCTGACTGGCTGGTGATGAAACTCAGATATTTATACTCTTGGAGTCGTTATCAGAGCTAACGATGTCCATGGCTCTTTGTGTTCCGATGTGTAGCAACGCCCGTTGTTATCAGAGCTATAGGCTAGTTGCGTAGCGACATTCCACCACTTCCGCTTCCCATTTCCGGAGTGCATTTCCATTTCCGGTCTTGATGCGAGAAGCAGAGAGATGCGATGGGATTTTACACAAGGTTTCTTCAGGATTTACCAAAAATCACAGTAATATGTTTTTATTTATTGATTCCCCTGTTGAAGTTTGTCAAGCACCAACAGACCAAATACTCTCGATGACGTTATGACCGGAGGAATAGAAAAAATGAATAATAGATAGATATGATGTAGGACAAGTCAGTTTTATTTATAAAGCGCTTTTTACAATGTGCTTTACAGAATAAACAAGCAAGCATAGATGAACAACAATTGGTTGTAAGTAGTTATACAATAAGAACTTAATCTGTCAAATAAAATTTTCTCCATCACTTTAGATGCCACACTGGCTAGAGCAATCGGTTGATAATTATCTAAACTCCCTATTTTGCCTGCTTTGTCCTTAACAACAGGAACAAGAGTGGCAGACAGCATGGAGTATGGCAAGATGCCATGTGACAAAAAGCTTGTGAAGCATATGGCTGGTATGTACTATGGACTATGTATTATGAGCTGCGTACTATGGATAGACAATATTATACAACAGGATAAGGCACTTGAGTATGGGCACTATACACAATAGAAGGACAATGAATACAACAAATACAATACAGGTGAGATATGATGTGTTTGAATGGAGAATTGGTTCACTGGGACAATATGCTGACATCTGATTAGGTAAATCGAGCAGTAGCTCACATGTATGTGAATGTGACCTCTGGTGACAGAGGTCTGTGTGGCTGTGGGCTGATGGTCCTCCTGGTCCTGGTGACAGAGGTCTGTGTGGCTGGCTGTGGGCTGATGGTCCTCCTGGTCCTGGATGCTTGTGAGGTCAGCGTGGGTTCGCTCCTGAGGGCGTCTCTCTTTGGAATTAAATGCATAATTATTTAATGTCAAATTTGCTTTATTACTAAAATTATAACCTTAACCCCGCTAATGTCTGCAAATGTGCCATTATTCCATCAATTTATAAGTAGTAACTGCAAATACTAGTTACACATTTACCTGCCCAGGCCTTCACCAGTGGTCCATTCTGGTAGTTCACCAGGATGCAAGCTACATTGAACAGCTGATCGATACTTCCACACACAGACAGCGGTATGACCTGACTGAACAGCTTGTTTTCTTTGACCCTCCGGATACACCTGTCCAGGTTTGAAACAAAGAAGAAAAAGTAAAAATGAACAACATAAGGATACCCATAAGATATAAAATATACATTTCTTGTAAGAGAAATGAGCAGAATATTTAATTCATGAGATACAGCATATCATCATCAAATCTTTACCTGTGTAAAATAGAATTGATATAAATATTAGTATTCAAAACAAAATCACCTCTCAACGTGGACTGTCAAGTGGGCAATGGACTGCGTCTACTGGACATCCTCCCTACATATTTGGGCATTCTTCGACAGAAAGGCGGGTCAGTAGACCTTGCAGGGAACGAGAGAGTCCACCACAAAACCTTGTCCACCATAATGGCTGTGTCTGCTGTGAGGAGGTTAGTAATGCCGGATATCTTGAAGATCTCTCGGTCGCTCATAGAGCCAGCATACAATGCAGAGATAAACGTTATGGGGCTGTGGGGGGTAATTCCTATCAAGGCCTTGAATGTTGTGTGAGATTTGTATGTTGAGAAGACCTCACTCTGCAGAAGGAGAGAGGAGGGAGTTTGGCAATAGATCTCTGTACAGTCAAGGATCACCTGTGTGTCAGGGTAGGACTCAAACTCTGGTGGCAAAAGAGCTTTCACTTCATCTTGTGGTATCCACAGGCGGATGGAGCCAAGGACAAAGTAAAGAAAGTTTGTCCATGTTGTAATGATCCTGCTGGCTGTGGTGCGGTGAATGTCAAAGCGTTTGGCAAGATCTGAGAGGGAGGCCAACAGACAAGTACATCAAAAATAGCAGCAGTTCGTCAATGGGTGCCAGTTTCTGTGAAAATAAATGAAAAGGGCTTTGTGTCTTTATCAAGCAGAGACCAGTTAAATCACAACAGCAATAGCATGACAGTAAAAGCAATTAAACCACCAAAAAGTGCCACTAGAGAGATGTTGCCTATTCACCCATGATCACACTGAGGCAGTCTTGGCCCCAGTAGCCTATGCCCTATGCCCTATTGTATATTGTATATAGTGCCTATTGCCCACATGAGTGTGTAACCACAAACCATTCTCAACATGCAGTACATGCACATACATGCGTCACATCAACATTGGATACAACAATGATCATCATTTCTCTTCACTGGATTTGATTCTCATAACATACCTTACTGTTTCTTTGTGTTGAGTGGAGTTGACAGAGGCAGCACCAGGCCCGTAGCCAGAAACATATTTTGGGGGGGGGGTCGGGCAACACTGCCGAAAGCTACCGGTAAATAAAATTCCCACACTGTATACTATAGCCTAATACCCAACCGTACGGTAAATGTCAACGTTTTAATGGCCCATAGATAATCATCAATGCGTTCATAAATAAAAGTGGGTCTTACCTTATAAAAGCAGGTCCAATCGTCTTTTTTGTCTGCAAAAGATGTCCAGTACCTCTTCCGGCGTCACCACAATGTCTCTGTGCTCCGAGAGCAATGTCAGTCCATTAAGCCATCTTTCCGTCACTGTACTGCGCATTTTGTCCTTGATTCTTCCCAGACGGGAAAAACTTCTCTCGACATGGGCACTGGTGACAGGAAGCGTGGTCAAAACGCGGAGAAGCTTGAAGATGCTTGGAAACAACTCACTGTTACAGGCATTTAATGCCTCAATGGCATTTTGTGGAACATAAGTTGCAGCTTTCCATTTATCCCGCCAGGTGTCAATTTCTGACTTTACAACTTCCAGATGCGGTGACACTTCATCAGGATACAGGTTGGAGAGCGCTTGAGCTGAGCTGTCGTTCAGCATGCTGACCTTAGATGGCAGTAAGGAGCAGAGGTTGGAGATCACATTTCTGTGTTTGCTGAAGCGTTCCTTCATCTGTGATGAATAAAAGTCAAGCATGACTATGAAAAGCTTTTGCCGGTAGTGATTTTCACAGGCCTTCAATGGATCCTCATTGCAGTCCATGCCTCTTCGTGGTCGAAATTCAACCCCATACTTGGCTGCTTGGGAAGAGGTCTTTTGGAAAATCTGCCTGAACTCCATCTCAGAGTTAGCCCTCATCTCATCTACCTGCTTAATAACAGCATCAGCAGCTGAAACGCAACTCACCAAGTCACAATTTTTCCTTCTGAAGGAAGGTGGACAGGTGGTAGGTTTTTGCAAGCATCTTCTCACTCACATTCATGCACAGCATGAATTCTGCATTGTCAATTGAATTAAAGAGCTGAGTGGCTTTGACAGATGTGTCTCCTGTGAAGGTTTCACTGATTTTCTGCAGGCTGGATCGCACAGGGTCTAAAAGCTCGTTGAATGTAAATATTGCGTCGTGGCGTTCGACACATCTCGTTTCACATAACTTCGTCAGTCGCGTTTTCTTGCAGTCGGGTAAAAGACGCTCCGTCTCGTGTCGCAGACTGGCAGACCGCAAAGCCGAATCATGGAAAAAAGTGCAGATTTCCGAGACAATTCCAAAGCAATTTCGCACCATTTGTACAGTGCAGCACTTGTTTAGGACCAAATTCAAACTGTGGCTGGCACAGTGCACATAAACTGCTTGCTTGTGCTTCTCTTTGATTTTAGCTTGGGCACCATTTAAACGGACACTCATGGCAGATGCGCCGTCGTATCCCTGGCCACATAAAAACTGTAAATCAACGCCTGCATTTGTCAACTGACTTTCGATTGAATTGGCGATTGCCTCCCCGGTTAACTTCTCGATATCAACAAAGGACAAAAAATCCTCTCTGATGCTATATTGGCTGTCATGCTGGTTCACGTATCTGACACAGACAGAAAGCTGCTCCCGCCCTGAAACATCTTTCATTTCATCTGCCAACACAGCGAAACACTGCGCGGAGGTTACTTTCTGCACCAGTTTGTTTGTTATCACATCTCCAATTATGCTGATTATTTCATTTTGTACATCAGGACTGCAGTAGCTAGCGTTTGCTGCACATTTACTCAAGTGTTGTAACAGTACCGTGTCGCCAGAGGTAGCCCTAAACCTGAGTAAAGCCCTGAAATGTCCGTCATTGTGAGTTGGCTCATTAAATGTCACTGGTCCTGAATCAATATCACCTCTCAGGGCGAGTTCTTGGCGACCGCAAAAAATCAACGTTGCAATGATGCTTTTGAGTTTTTCTCTGTTTTCTTGGACTCGCTTTTTTCTCTCAGAATCTAGCCTCAGTGAAATTGCATCCATTTTATTGTTGAGAACCATTTGGAAATTGTCCGCTTTCAAACATGCATCCTTGTGATATGCCTTTTGTGCGTGGTCTTTGAACGTCTCTAAAGCATGTCTCCAGTCTGAGAAGTGGACATTAATTAGCTTGCCAGCTTTTCTGTGCCCTCCCTTGCCCACATGCTCGACTGCAAACGCAACACAGTGCTTACAGAAACAACCGCCGGACCTTGTTGAGTATCCTAGCCAGCTAAACTGGTCAATCCAATGACGTTGGAAACGTAGTTTACCTCCTAGTTTTGTAGGGAATGTTTGTCCGATATTGGCCGTCCAGTCCAGTGAGTATATTTCTCTTCTCTGTTTGTCTGATATTTTCCCACCAATATAATCCACAAAGTCGTGTGAAAACGTTTCCGAGGTAGAGGGCGGCGGGTCTGCTAACTCTGGCTCCGTTTCCGAGGAGGAGGGCAGTGGGTCTGCTAACACTTGCTCCGGGAAAGTCGGTAACGTTAGTGACCAGATCATCTGTAACGTTCTTTTTTTTTCTTTTTTGAGTCGGGACACGTTGAAACAAAAAAATCACTGATTTTACGAATATTAACTTTACTGCTCTTGCCTGATTTACAGGTAGCTTTCGGCGGCTCCATTGCTTTTGAAACGCAAACTATAGATCGACCATTTAGCTAGCATAACCAGTGGCAGGTTGCTTAGCTGACTCGTCAGACCCCTGAGCCAATCAAAAGCGTGTGATTTTATTTGTTTTACGAAACAGACCAATAAGATACATCATATTTGGAAACAAATTAACTGACAGGTTTAACGCCTGTCAGTCACGATAGATGCAGTGTATGAGTAGGCTAGAGGGGCGGTGACAAATAATCAAAACGATAACTAAATAATTATTGGTGCCCTTTCAGACGGGCCGTGGGGTTTCGGGGGGGGGGGGGTTCAGACACGAAAACCACCTACCTGGCTGCGTATCTGGTTGTGACTATATGGTGGAGGGGCAGTGGGTTGGGTTTCTATAGTCGGGTAAAGATGTTCCCCTAGTTTTGCCCCCCTTTTTCAGCTTCCTCCTCCTTTACTTTGGTTGCTTCATCCTGCTCTTTTCTTTTTTTCTGCTTGGTTTCTGGTTGAGTTGGTTTCGGCGTTTTCGGCATAGTCTGTAACATTTCGAAAAACCAGAGGGCCATGGTGGCCTGTCTGTCTGCCTCTCGTTCTGCTTTTCGTATCCGTGATTTCTTTGTTAGACATCCCGTCTGTTCAACTTTTTCTCCTGCCTTAGCCGCTTTGACGCCGAGGGTGTTTCTAAGAACGGGTTCAACCCGTTCTTAGAAACCCCCTCGGCGTCAAAAACACGACCCCAGGGCACAGTACAATATATACAGGCCCCTCTAATGACTGTTAAAAGCGGGGTCATAGGTGTAAGCATCGCCCCAGACAACGCAGGAGACGCTCCCGTCACTCAAGCAGACCTGGAGCAGAAACTCGCACTGATAAGCAAACACATGAACGAGATAGAGAAGAAAACAAAAAAAGAAATGATAGAGCTGTGAGGAATGGCCGCCCAAGAACAAGAGAGACGAGGAATGTCACATGCAAGTAGCTTAGAAAGACATACTGAAGAGTCAGAGGAAGGGAACGAGAACTTAATGCAAAAACCAGACAGTAGGAATAGAGGAGACGAAGAGTGGAAAGAGATGGATGAGGGAAAGAAGATAAAGCAAGAAACAGCAACTAAAGCTAAGACTAGGAAAAAGAAAGTTGTACAAAAAGTAGACAGTAAGAGTGAGGATAATACAAGTGATTCAGAAGGAAACAGCACAGGAAGTGATTAAATGGCTGGTTAAAGAACTCATACCCAGATATGGGTTGCCAAGAACCATCAGATCAGATAATGGTACCCACTTCACAAGTGAGGACCTTCAGAAGGTTGAGGAAATGTTTGGGATCAAACACAAATCCGGCTCAGTCTATCACCCTGCCTCCCAGGGACTGGTGGAAAGAGCAAATAGGACAATCAAGGAATAACTGGGGGAATTATGTAGCGAACTAAGCCTGAAATGGCTAGACGCCATACCATTGGTACTGTTCAACATGAGATCTCAACCAAATGCAGCACATGGGTTAACCCCTCATGAGGTGCTAGCGGGTAGAAAAATGCCATGTCCATTCACCACTTGCCCTACCACAGACGGACACACTCTTATAGGACAAAGAGAACAGATTGGTGATTATGTAACAATGCTTAACATAGCGGTGAAGTGTTTGTCCTCACAGGTACAGGAAGCACTTCTGCATGATTCAGATGACGTCGTCCCACCAGCGGTGGAAATAGGGGAATGGGTGTTGAGGAAACAACACCGAAGAAATTGGAGTGAACCACGTTGGCTCGGACCATTCCAAGTGGCCCAAGCTACTGACTACTCCCTAAAAGTCTGGTTGCAAACAGACAGACTAAGCAACTGGTGGCACAAGACTCAGTGCTGCAAGACAGACGCTCTGACCGAGCGGACACTGACTGACATCAGAAAAAACCTGAAGGACCTCGACAGTGACTATGACAACCCCGACGAGACCTAGACATGACACAGGAAATCCATTTAGGCTACTCGGATGTGACAGACTCCAAGGACTGATCACCCTATGGTGTCTCTCACTGATGATAGCAGGACCACTGTTGTGGTGGAAAATGGCTCAGGCCTTACGAGAACGATCTAACCTAGAGTCAATTCATATTAAGAGACCTGGAACCACACTAACTGATATCGCTAACGATACCAATCTAACCCAATTACACCACCACATAACTAAAAGAGCGGTCAACACAGCTCTAAGGGACAAATGTTTATCAATTTACGGGGGAATATAACTAAATTATACTACAGGGAAAAGCTACACTTTCCAATTCGACCTATGCGATGTAATTAACTGTGGGGGGAATCCCCAGGCATGGAGGGGTTATGACATATACCTCTGTGGAATGACGGGGCAGCACCCGACATTCGGGAGATGTATGCGCAATGTTCGGCTCTCAGTGTTGTACTTTTATCCCAAATAATATGGCGCCTGATGGCACACTTACCAGGGCATTAACAGGTCTAAAGATGCTCTCAGACGAGCTCCAGGAACATTCGGGAGTAAATGACCCATTTGGAAACTGGATGTCAAAATGGTTCAGCAAATGGGGAAATTGGCTGTCCTCTCTGGCCGGACCCCTATTGGTCATAATATTAGTGTTGATTATTGGAGTTTGTTTCTGTATACCTATGTACAAGGCCTTATGCATTCGATGCATGGACAAACACATGAAATCTAGTATAACATCCATCCCCCTGCCCTACCAGATGACAGAAGTAGAATTGCTCAGACCCCTCAACCCAGATGGAGAGAGCCTGTTAAAAGGTGAGATAGGGACTTTTAGGGAGGATAACCACTCTCTCAACAGTTACCATCTGGAATACTCGGTATGGGCCGCCCCCCACGAGATGAAGGGGGCCTAGACGGACCGGACCTCAGCGAGTTGGATTCGGATGACCCAGACAGCCCGCTGGACAGCCCTGTCTGACAGAGGATCCGTAAAGCATGTACTCTGCGTTTATGTATCTATGCTTGTAGAAACGACCTAGCCTCCCTCAGTTAACTACACTTTGTATTACTTATATACATCTCTGCTGTGTGCAATGAAGAAACGCTTGCTGCTTGTATTTAGCACCTATGTACCCACACACTACACATAGGCCTCGCAGGTCATTGAGGAAGCCCCAGCGGTGCCTTGCAAGGTTGCATGGGGAACATCCCACCATGGGGCAGAATCAATGACTGAATACTGATATAGATACCCACGCACCACACTTAAAATATTATATGAGGTGATAAATCACCTCAACAGGGGGACTAAAGGAGCTGGGCCTGGGAGTAGGAACGCTGTGCACGCCGGCCTGATTAGGACGGCCAGGGAGTCTGTGTACACCGGCCTGATTGGGACGGCCTTGGAGCAGGAACGCCATGCACATAAACCTGATTAGGACATGCGCTACACATGCAAAACAACACGAGGAAAACATGATGACAGTGACAAAGGGAAACCAAAAAAGAAGATTGTCCTATACTAGACTTTATCACATTAGTATAGCTGTAAAATAATAACGAGGCAAGAGACGAGCACCGTACGTTTTCAACTCCTTTCTTTTTATCTCTTCTTCTTCATCACCCTCAGCACCGTACTACACACAGCAACAATCATTAGGCTACTGCGCCCTCTGGTGGCGTGGTGGTATTGCAATGCCTGAACAATGAATGAACCGACTACACAACATATTCCCCCTCTCTTAAGAAGCTTACCCGTACATGAAAATACTATGTCTCATGTCACAGACATCAGTAGTACAATAACTCAAGTGCTATCAGCATCAACAAAACTTCCCACAATAGAAATGTTATAATAATCATCAACCACAATAACCATGAACCACAGTTCCACTGTAATATTACTGTAAATAAAATATAGCAGGAAATCTTGAACCTGTAATCCCAAAAATGTTAATCAGTGTAACATAGGCACTTTCAATCACAAGGCACTAAAATCACAGTAACCTGGTATCAATCAAAATCAGTGCAAAACAAACATTTTTTTTCTCAGTCACAGCATTGTTTTTTTCCCCACATTTTAGTATCGACAGTATATTTTTTTCACATTTTCACATCCACTTATTCTCTCCTCATTTCTCACCGTCCATTGGACTAACTAGTGTTCATAGTCCTTCAGCCAAGCAGGCTCCTTTCTTACTCTCACAGGTCTGTCCATGATCCCAGTGCCAACTGGTTGTTGGGGCGGCTCAGGTTGTCGGGCCAACTCCGGCACTGGAGCAGGGTTGGCAACTGGCTCTGGATCGGATTCCCTGTTTGTTCCGCTTTCAGGGACCAGAGAGAGGTGGGCAGCGTTCCATGTACGCCCATCCTCTAGCACATAAGCACTCGAACCAGCTTTGCGTATCACTCGGGTAGGTCTCTGAAACTTAGACAGTCCCTTTTTCACATGGAAAGGTTTCCTCACTCTGACTAAGCTTCCCTCTTTGATCTTAGGCACACGTGCTCCCCTTTTCTTGTCAGTGTAGGTTTTCGATGCCTCCTGTTTGGCAGCAACCCGACTGCATAGTTGTTCCTCCGACAGTGGGTCAGGTTTTCGTGCAGGGCCAATGTTCACTTTGGTGCGCATCAGTCGGTTGTACATGAGTTCATACGGTGACACCCCGGTGGTGCCATGTGGGGTAGCATGGTAGGTGGACAAGAAATCCTGTACGTATGGCTTCCATGGCCTTCTCTCCTGCTAGGCAGAGAGTAGTGTTTCTTTGAGAACGCGGTTCCAGCGCTCCACGGCTCCATTTGCTTGTGGATAGTAAAGAGACACTCTACTGTGTTTAATGTCTCTCGCTGCAAGGTAGTCTGCAAACTCGGTAGAGGTGAATTGTGTTCCATTGTCACTCACCAGTTCGATAGGATTTCCAAACCGGGAGAACACAGCAGACAGGAAGGTAGTGATTGCAGTGGTAATGATAGTTGAAGTGAAAGCGACCTCTGGCCACTTTGTGTAGTAGTCAGTCAGCGTCACAGCAAAGCGACAGTCCCAAGTACCTGACTCGAACGGTCCCACTATGTCTATCCCCACTTTCTGCCATGGGGCATCCGGGAGTGGGATGGGCTGGAGAGGAGCAGAATGCGTCTTGGCACTTTTATCATTCATCTGGCACGATCCACATGAGCGGATAGTCTCCTGCACACACGTGTCCATACTGGGCCACCAGTATAAGTCCCGCAACCTCTGTTTGGTGCGGACCACCCCTTGGTGTGTCTCGTGTGCCAAGTCCACCAGCTGCTTCCGTAGGGCAACTGGCACAAGTCGTTGGTGAGGCCCCCTGTAAATAATCACATCCTGTATTGACAGTTCATTTCTCATGGCGAAATATGGTTTGAGCTCGTCTGGTAGGGACTTAGCTGTCTTAGGCCAGCCCCTGTTTATCTGTGCTCTAAGAGCTGTGAGCTCAGGGCACGCCTCACATGCCTCCGTAAAGACTTTTACTGAAAGAGCTTTCAGTTCTGTGTCCAACAGAGCAACAAGCTCCGGCTCGGTCACTGGCTCTGTATCCTTGTCTGCAGGGAGGGGCAACCGGGAAAAGCAGTCGGCCGCCTGGTTTTGTGAGGCAGGACGGTACTCCACGTCGTATGTAAAGCACAGTAGTCTCGCAGACCAACGCGCAATACGCATCCCTGCGCGGCCCAGGCCTTTTGTTGCAAGTAGTGTGGTCAAAGCCTGGTGGTCCGTGCATAGTGTAAACCTAGTACCCCATAAGAAGGTCCTCCATTTTTCAGCGGCCCACACACAGGCCAACGCCTCCTTTTCAACAATGGAGTACTTGCGTTCAGCGGGGTTAAGTGTGCGTGAGGCACATGCAACTGTATGTTCTGTCCCATCCGGGTGTAGTTGTGTCAGTACGGCCCCCAAGCCATAATCGGATGCGTCTGTAGACACGTAGGTGGGGAGGTTGGGGTCGAAGACGGACAGCGCTGGGCTGTTTACAATACGGTCCTTCACCGCTTCGAAGCTCTCCTGAGCTGCTGAAGTCCTCTGAAATGTGTCCTCACGCAGACATGCTCGCATAGGCTCCACGAGCGACGCGTAGTTGTTTACGAACTTCTGGTACCACGCCGTGAGCCCTAGAAATGAGCGAAGTGTTGTAGCATCACTTGGCACTGGAGCCTCTGTAATGGCTCTGACGTGCTGGGTGAGTGGCTGCAGGCCCTGGGCAGAGATTGTGTGCCCAAGGAACCGCAGGCTGGACCGGTTAAACTGGCATTTTTCCTCGTTTAGTTGGAGGCCGGCGCCCCTGATAGCGGCGAGCACCTCCTGCACGTTGCAGTTGTGGTCCTCCTTGACCTTGCCATACACTATGACATCGTCCAAGTAGTACTGGACCCCCTTGAGGCCTTTAAGTACGAGCGACATCATCTTGGAGAACGCACTTGGGGCGGAGCACAGCCCGTATGGGACCCGTTTGAACCTGAAAAGTCCGTTGTGCGTTATGAATGCGGTCAAGTCCCGGCTTTCCGGCGCTAAAAGGACTTGATGATATGCGTTTGCGAGATCTATGGAAGAATATACAGTAGCACCGCTCATCTCAGAGAACAAGTCATCCATGTGTGGAAGTGGGAAACTGTCCATCACTATAGCCTTGTTAGACTCACGTAAGTCCATGCACAGTCTCACCGCACCGTTCTTCCGTCGCGTGACCACGATGGGTGAAACCCATGGAGATGCATCAATCCTCTCTATCACGTCCATTTCTAACAGTCTCTCAAGTTCTGTGGAGACAGCTTGTCTCACGGGGAGGGGAAGTCTCCTCAGCTTCTGTTGGACGGCTGTACTGCGTCATTGCCCTCCTTCACTTTAACACGGTGGACAAAACCCTTGGCTAAGCCCAGTTTCACTGGTCCAGTTTTAACCTCTGTCACTGGAGCCGCAGTTGCACATTACGTGCAGAATGACGAAATGGCGCCTTGGCGATGACTATCATGAATTGTCCCCGTGACTCTTATTTAAGCTGTGATCCTGCGACATTAAATGTAGGGAAAGGGGCCCCTGAAGTATGCAATCTTATTGGCCTGTCTTGCCTTCTCGATCTGGGGCCAGAGAAGTTGTCTCTCCATCAAGTCCTCGCGGGTCAGATCCTCTGCGAAACGCACTCCGACCTCCTTACACACGGGAGAGTCTTTAGTGCGTTTCCAAATCTCATCCCTCACATTGCGCATGGCGAACAAAATAATAATTTGGCGATGTTTGCCATCTTCTTTCCTTCCGACTCGATGCACCACATCAACTGCAACCTCCAACTTCAAATCCATGTCAGGAGCAATGCTTTTCAGGAGCTGGATTGTCTCTGCTCTGATGTTTTCCAACGTTTTCTCCTTCCATCCTTTAATCCTCAGACACCACCTTCACTTGTATCTGTCTTGCTCCCTCGCCTTCATTTTTATCTCAGCATTCTCTTTCCGAAGCTGGTCGATGTCATTTCCCATCACCTTGATTCTTTTCTTACATTCGGCGAGGTCTTCCGAGTTGACTTGCGTGATCTTCGCCAGGCTGGCTATCATGGTGCTGTTGCGATTCAGCTGGTCCTTAATCTCCACCAACTGGTCATCCACTCTCGTACCTTAGGATTTTATGGCTTCGAAGATGGCTTTATTGGAGACATCAACTCCCTCTTCCTCTGACTTTTTCTTTTCTCCGCGTTCTTTTGGCTGAGTATTTGGTGGAGAGTCTTGTTCCCGTTCCCTCTTGCTGCTGGTACCTTTCGGATCTACCTCCATGCAGTTGTCGTGTCTGTCATGTACCGGTTTGGCATGTAAGGGCACCCGTATGTATGTGACGTCACCTGTTGATGTGGGGAGAAGCGCGAGGAATATTGTTCGGGCAGTCTTGCAATACGGTGGAATAAAGCAAGCCACGTTAGGCATTGTGTAACAACGGTGTGCCTAATAATTTATTATTAATGACACCTAAATAAGCATATAGGTGGGAATAACGGATCAGAACAATGGCGACGAGTGATGTACCGAGCCTAAGCTAAGTGATGAGCTAAAGTTCGTAACGTTTAGTTAGATCTGAAGTGTAGCTAACAGTTGTAGCTAGCTAGCGCGGCAGCATGGAAAAGACAGCATGCGTACCGGCGTTTGGTTGCTACTCCGACCCGGCGACTTTGGGGCCGCGGTGGACAAGATGGCTAATGTCATTTTAACTGTTTGCTGATGGGAAAGGTCTGATCATCGATGATAACACCGAGGATGCAGTGAAGCAGCGCCGGAGAGCACTTCTTTTGCATCACGCAGGTCCAGACACACAGGACATCTTTTCAACTTTGGACGCCACCGGAGAGGTGACTGATTATGATGCCGCTGTTGCAGCTTTGAACAGATATTTCGTGCCTCAAGTAAATGCTACATTCGCCCGCCAGACATTTCAGAAAATCTCCCAGAATCAGGGGGAGACAGTACAACAATTCGCTACACGCTTGAGACGTGCGGCAAAAGACTGCGGTTTTGGTGGAGACACAGACGATCAGATTAGAGATGCAATTGTAAGCAAATGCACGTCAAGTTATACTCGCCGTAGACTCCTTGAGGAGCGTGGTTTGGTGCTTGCTCGTGCTCTCGAGCTGGCGGCACAGTGTGAACAAATTGAAGAACAAATGGCGGAGATGTCTGTGAGGGAGGGGAAAGCAGAGGCGACTGTGAGTCGTGTCTCACAGAAAGGAGGGAAATGTCAGAAAAGAGGGCAAGGGAGACCGGGCGCGGATAGAGGAAAAACGGACAAAACGTGTTTTAGATGTGGACATTCAGACCACTTTGGGAAAGACCCCAATTGTCCCGCGCGCGGCCAAACGTGTCGCAAATGCAATGGTAGAGACCATTTCGCAAAGCAATGCAAAACAAAAGGTGCAACAGGAAAGGGAAAAGTGCATAAAATAGAGATAGAAGAACATGATTATGCCTTTGTATTGAGTGATACAAACAAGTCAGATAGGCTCAACATAAATGTGGGAGGAGTTAGCTTGAAGATGCTTGTCGACTCCGGGGCTACTTGCAATGTGATAGACGAAAAGACCTGGGAGGGTTTAAAGTCAGAGAAAATTAGGTGCCACTCATATGTCCCAAAGCCGGAAAGGAAACTATTTTCCTATTCATCTAACCAACCTCTACCCATTAAAGGGGCGTTCACATGCAAAGTAAAAATAGGAGAACGCTGTGAACAAGCAGAATTCATAGTAATCAGAGGTGATGGAGAACCACTACTAGGAAAAGAGTTGGCCATGAAACTAGGTGTACTGAAAATAGGTGCCAACATATCAGCCGTCAGAGACAGGAACCAATCACTTCAGCAGCAGTACCCGACTGTATTTCAGGGGGTAGGGAAGCTGAAAACAAAACAGATAAAGCTACACATAGACCCAGAGGTGACACCAGTAGCACAGCCACTCAGTCGTATACCCTTCAACCTACGGGCGCCTGTGGAGGCCAAGATAAAAGAGCTCCTAGATCTAGACATAATAGAACCGGTCGATGGACCAACACCATGGGTAAATCCAGTGGTCATCGTGCCCAAGGCAAACTCAGAAATAAGACTGTGTTTAGACATGCGACAGGCAAACCTTGCCATCATCAGAGAGAGGTATCCAATACCCACTGTGGATGAGCTACTACAAGGGATGAATGGATCGGTGGTGTTTAGTAAACTGGACTTAAAGTGGGGCTACCACCAACTTGAAATGACCCCAGAATCACGCGGAATCACCACATTCGCCATCCACAACGGAGTCTACAGATACAAGAGACTCATCTTCGGCGTGTCTTCCACCAGCGAACAGTACCAGCATGAAATCGCCGCTGCACTGGCTGGTATAGAAGGTGTGGAGAACATCTCAGATGATGTCATAGTCCACGCTAAGGATGAGGAGACACACAACGAGCGACTACACACAGTCATGAGGAGACTGGAGGAGTGCGGACTGACGCTAAACCGTGCCAAGTGTCAGTTCAACATGGATCGACTGATTTTCATGGGAATCCTGCTGTCTGAAAAAGGAATCGGTCCTACAGAGGAGAGAGTGAGAGCCGTGAGCGAGGCGAGAGAGCCGGAAAACGCATCGGAGGTGAGAAGCTTCCTCGGGCTCGTAAATTACAGCAGCAGATTCATTCCACAGTTTGCAACAGTGTCAGAGCCGCTGCGACGCCTGACAAGAAAGGACACTCCGTTTGAATTCGGTCCAGAACAGAAACAAGCGTTTGAGGCGCTGAAAGAGGGCTTAGCCAAAGCAGGGACACTAGCCTACTTTAACAAAGACGCATCGACCAAAATCATTGCAGATGCTAGTGCAGTGGGATTAGGAGCAGTGCTAGTACAGACCCAGAATGGAGAAAATGTTCCCATTTGCTATGTCAGTCGTGGTCTAACCGACTGTGAACGCAGGTATTCTCAGACAGAGAAAGAGGCCATAGGTCTGGTATGTGTTAGGGTTTGCACCCGACCCCAAGAGCACAAACACAGAAGGCACAATATAGCGGGACCAACAGGCTAATTTATTGAAGAGAAAACTCAGGAAGTCCACTCTCACCAGGAAACGCGAAGTCCACCTTTAAGCCGGGAACCGTGGAGTCGCCCTTTAATCCGGGAACAGTGGAGTCGGCCCTTAATCCAGGCAGGAGGGGGGGGGGGTAAACAGGAGGATACCAAAGGAGAACGGAAAATCACAGCAACGCTGGAGTGAAGAAATCCTCTTCGTAAACGGAAAGCAGCGCACAGGGGAAGGGGAGCAACGAGGAAGGTCCAACAGAGAAATCTCCAGGGAACATCCAGGTAAGTAAACAAACTTCGATGAGCAGGACAAGCACAAGTACTCTCCCAGGGAACGGCACGAACTGGCAACAAGCTGAGAGTGACACAGCCAGATATAGGGAGGTGATTGCCAACAGGTGAGTGGAGGGGTAACGAGGAAACAGGCATCAGGTGGAGTTGGCAGAGCTCCGGGTACGCTTACACTGCAGAGCGGGTGTGGAGCGGGGAGACGTTGAGCCTTGGCCAAGGTTACACTGCAGAGCGGGTGTGGAGCGGCGAGACGTAACAGTACCCCCCCCCCCCTCTACGGGAGCCACCTGGCGACTGACCTGGCGCCCCCGGGTGGGCACGGTAGAAGTCGGCGAGGAGAGAGGGATCCATAATGAGCTTCCGCGAAATCCAACTGCGCTCCTCAGGTCCATAACCTGCCCAGTCCGCGAGATACTGGAACCCGCGGCCGCAGCGCCGGACTTTAAGCAGCCGGCGGACCTTCCATTGAGGATGACCATCTACAAATTCCGGAGGCGGAGGCTCAGGAACCGGGGGCATAAGAGGACTGCTGGAGACGGGCTTAACTCGAGAGACGTGGAAGACAGGATGAATGTGCATGGAGGAAGGCAGCTTCAGCCGAACAGCTGCCGGGCTCAGGACTTTCTGGACTTCAAAAGGACCAATGAAGCGGGGCGAGAGTTTCTTGTCGGTTGTCTGGAGGGGAACGTCCTTCGTGGACAGCCAGACCCTCTGTCCCTTCTTGTACTCCGGCGCAGGGGTACGTCGCCGGTCAGCCCCTCTGCGAGCGCGCTCCCCAGCCTTGAGCAGTGCTGTCCGGATGGTCCTCCAGACACGCTGACAGCGTCGCAAGTGGAGCTGTACGGAGGGAACGGCCACTTCATCCTGCTGTGGGTCGAATAGGGGAGGTTGATACCCCAGGGATGCCTCGAATGGAGAAAGTCCAGATGCAGAGCTGACCAGGGAATTGGTGGCATACTCTACCCACGGTAGGTAGTCACTCCAGGTGGAGGGCTTGCTGTTACATACACAACGCAACGCTGTCTCCATGCTCTGGTTTGCCCTCTCGGTCTGACCATTTGTTTGGGGGTGGTAGCCCGAAGACAGACTTACTGTGGCTCCGATGCCTTTACAAAATGCACGCCACACTTGTGAGGTGAACTGAGGACCTCTATCGGAGACTACATCTGATGGCAGGCCATGAAGCCGGAAGACATGTTGCATCAAGAGGTCCGCGGTCTCAGCAGCCGAAGGAAGTTTGGGAAGGGCTATCAGATGGACGCCCTTGCTGAAACGGTCTATGACGGTGAGAACCACAGTGTTTCCCCGAGAAGGTGGTAGTCCGGAAACGAAATCCAAAGCCACGTGAGACCAGGGGCGGCTAGGAATAGGGAGTGACTTAGCACGGGTCTTGCTAAATACCTCACCAAGGTCATGATACACAGGGGGCACGGAGGAGAGATCAGGAGGCAGGGAAGTAGGCGAGCTCAAAGGCGTAGCACTAGGAGCTGCACGAAGGCATTGGGCATGGCAAGTAGAGCCCCATCCAAGGACTGTGCCTGTGGACCAAGAGATGTGGGGTTCATGGTGTCTGAGCCAGGGGCGTCCCAAGATAACTGGATTAAGCGGGGAACGTATGATGTAAAATTGCATTGTCTCTGTGTGGTTACCTGCAACGGTGAGAGTAACGGGGACGGTCCGCTGTGTGATACAGGCTAATCTCCGGTCATCCAAGGCAAACGCATCAATGGGGGTCCCAAGAGACTCAAGGGGAATGTCTGCCTGCGAGGCAAAGTCAAGGTCCATAAAACTATCATCTGCTCCGGAATCAATCAGGGCTCCAAGGGAAAGTCTCTGGCCCGCCCAGACTAAAGCAATAGGAACAAGATGGCCGCGAGATTCGGACCCACGGGAGAAGGAAAGGCGGCTTACTAGGATCTCCCTTGGTCCTGGTAAGCCTAATCTTTTGGCCGTGAGGGACAGTCGCGGAGTCGGTGCCCCTTAAGACCACAGTACAGGCAAAGACCTGCCTTGAATCGGCTCTCCCGTTCAGCAGGAGTAAGTCTAGCACGTCCTACCTCCATCCGCTCTTCTACATCCCCAGGTGGCGTTGTCGCGAAAGAGTCAGAGGAGGGATTGGCCGGGGAAACGGGAACAGCGGTTCGGTCTGACGCAGAGGTAGTTCTGGGATTGAAGGAAGTTCCACGCAAGGCCTTCTCACGCTTTCTCTCCCGGATACGTCCATCAATGCGGATAGCGAGAGCAATGAGGTCATCCAGAGATGAGGGTTCTTCTCGGGTAGCAAGTTGATCCTTCACCGCCTCGCTCAATCCTCTACGAAAAGTGGCACGCAGGGCCTGGTCATTCCATCCGCTCTCAGCGGCAGCCAGGCGGAAGTCGACGGAGTAATCTGTGACGCTGGCGCCGCCCTGCTGGATGTTATTCAGTCGTGAGTCAGAATCCCGACCGCTTACCGGATGGTGGAAAACCTTACGTAGCTCTGCGACAAAGTCTCTATAAGAGTTACAGTAGCTGGCCCCCATGGACCAAGAAGACGTAGCCCACTGCGCTGCTCGACCACTGAGCAGGTTGGTCACGTAAGCGATCTTAACAGCATCACTGGAGAACACGGTGGGCTGGTGTGTGAAAACAAGCTCACACTGCATAATGAAGGTAGAGCAAGTTTCAAAGTTACCGTCAAATGGGCGTGGACTGGTAATGATGGTTCCACGGGGTAAATAAACAGGAACCGGAGGGTCTACTGGAGCGGCGGCCACAGGGGGCGCACTTGCTGGCGGTACAGGCTGGTTCAGCTGCTGGTTGGCAAGAGCTGCTGAAATGGTCTGCAGTTGTTGCATGATCTCTGCCTGCTGACTCGCCATCGCCGCCTGCTGGACAGCTAAAGCTTCCACAGAAGCTTGCAGGGGTTGAACTTGAGACTGGAGACCCTGCACAGCAACCGAAGCCTCTTGTAATTGCTGGGAATGGGCGTTGGTAATCTGAATTTGTTTTACTAGGGCTGCTTGCACCGGATTGGCTGTGGGTGTGCCGTCTGTGCTGGCTGGGGTCGTCATGGCCAGTTCGTACTGTTAGGGTTTGCACCCGACCCCAAGAGCACAAACACAGAAGGCACAATATAGCGGGACCAACAGGCTAATTTATTGAAGAGAAAACTCAGGAAGTCCACTCTCACCAGGAAACGCGAAGTCCACCTTTAAGCCGGGAACCGTGGAGTCGCCCTTTAATCCGGGAACAGTGGAGTCGGCCCTTAATCCAGGCAGGAGGGGGGGGGGGTAAACAGGAGGATACCAAAGGAGAACGGAAAATCACAGCAACGCTGGAGTGAAGAAATCCTCTTCGTAAACGGAAAGCAGCGCACAGGGGAAGGGGAGCAACGAGGAAGGTCCAACAGAGAAATCTCCAGGGAACATCCAGGTAAGTAAACAAACTTCGATGAGCAGGACAAGCACAAGTACTCTCCCAGGGAACGGCACGAACTGGCAACAAGCTGAGAGTGACACAGCCAGATATAGGGAGGTGATTGCCAACAGGTGAGTGGAGGGGTAACGAGGAAACAGGCATCAGGTGGAGTTGGCAGAGCTCCGGGTACGCTTACACTGCAGAGCGGGTGTGGAGCGGGGAGACGTTGAGCCTTGGCCAAGGTTACACTGCAGAGCGGGTGTGGAGCGGCGAGACGTAACAGTATGGGCGTGTGAAAGGTTACACCCATACATCTATGGTAGATGATTTGACTTGGTTACAGACCACAAACCTCTTGAATCTATCTACAGCCCACGCTCGAAACCATGCGCTCGTATAGAG
The DNA here is from genome assembly GCF_029633865.1 of Lampris incognitus. Lineage (NCBI taxonomy): Eukaryota > Metazoa > Chordata > Actinopteri > Lampriformes > Lampridae > Lampris > Lampris incognitus. Next base: position 54,911,501 of record NC_079213.1, read on the forward strand.
CGATGGGTCCTAAGGTTACAGCCTTATGATTTTAAAGTAGTACATATCTCGGGCAAAAAGAACATAGCAGACCCACTATCACGTCTGCTGGGGAACAGCGCACTGAAACAGAAACATGCACACGGATCCGACGAGTACGTGAGATTTGTTGCAGTGAGTGCCACACCCAGAGCATTGACAACCCACGAGGTGGAGGAGGCATCAGCCCACGACGAGGAGCTGATCGAGGTGCGTAAAGCTATTGAGAGTGGACACTTTGAGAAGTGCGCAGCATATGCCGCAGTGGCTAGTGAGTTATGTGTAATAGGACAGTTGGTTCTACGTGGAACGCGTATTGTGCTGCCACAAGTACTGCGGGCACGCGCTCTCTCACTAGCACACGAAGGACACTTAGGAATTGTCGGAACTAAACAGCACCTCAGGAGCAAAGTCTGGTGGCCAACAATGGACAGAGCAGCCGAGAGACATTGTAGGTCATGCCACGGATGCCAAGTTGTTGCCGGAACCGTTAAGACCAACAGAGTTACCAGAGGGGCCCTGGCAAGATATTGCCATTGACTTACTCGGACCCCTGCCGAAAGGTGACTCGATTCTAGTTGTAGTTGATTACTACAGCCGCTACTATGAGTATGACGTGTTAAAGTCCACAACCACGTCAACAGTGATAGACAGTCTAGAGACAATCTTCAGTCGACATGGACTTCCCGTCACACTGAGGTCGGACCAGGGTCCTCAGTTCAAATCAGAGGAGTTCAGTGAGTACTGTGACTCCAACGGAATCAAGCATGTGAAAACAACGCCACGATGGGCGCAGGCGAACGGCGAGGTAGAACGTCAAAACGCCTCGCTGATGAAGAGGATTCGCATCGCTGTTTCAGATGGACTCAATTGGAAGCGAGAACTTAGAAAGTATGTGACAGTATACCGGAGCATCGATCACGCGACCACAGGGAAGAGTCCCGCGGAGCTGCTCTTCAAAAGAAAGGCGAGGGGGAAGCTGCCAAGCATCACAGCAGCACACGCTGATCTGGAGGTAAGAGACAGAGATGCAGAACAGAAAGGACAATCAAAGATCTATGCAGACGAACGGCGTCACGCCAGGTACTCGGATGTCAATGTCGGTGACACGGTCCTGGTGAGACAAGAAAAGACTGATAAACTGACAACACTATTCAACACAACGCCACACAAGGTGGTGAGCAAATCAGGAAACCAAGTTGTCGTCGAATCTCCAACCGGAGCCAGATACACACGGAACACAACATTCGTGAAGCGATACACCAGAACTCAGGAGACACCTGCCGGAGCAGAAGCATCACAGGATGCCGAGGACTGCACATCAAACAGAGAGACACGGTGCTCAAAACGCAGAGCGGAGCAACACCAGCAATGACACCCCGGGGGCAGACAGGCCTCCAAGAGAGAGACGCTTGCCATCGAGGCTGGCAGATTATGATTTGACATAGACTGGAGAAATGTAAAAAAAAACTGTTGGGTCATGTTCAGTGACGATTGTTGTTTGATGATGCAAATGTGAAATTAACATGTTAAAAGGTCTTATATGTTTACAGACTGTTCATAAGTGAATATGTGTTAATGGAGAATTAATACATGGTTCTAATTAAGGTGAAAGCATACATAATATGTGGTATGTGTTTTGGTTAGGAAAGTTTTGATACTGTCATTATATGGGTTCATATTTTTGAATTGAAAATAACCTGAAGTTTATTTCCCAGAAAAGGAGGGATGTCATGTACCGGTTTGGCATGTAAGGGCACCCGTATGTATGTGACGTCACCTGTTGATGTGGGGAGAAGCGCGAGGAATATTGTTCGGGCAGTCTTGCAATACGGTGGAATAAAGCAAGCCACGTTAGGCATTGTGTAATAACGGTGTGCCTAATAATTTATTGTTAATGACACCTAAATAAGCATATAGGTGGGAATAACGGATCAGAACAGTGTCCTATGTTTTCAAGTAGATTGGGGGGGGGGGGGCTGTAGAACTCGAGGGGCGACCCTCAACAGGTTTCCTTGAATTTGGCATTTTAACAGCTTTAAATCCAGCCGTTTGATGTCGATACAATAGTCTAAATTTCTAACTTTGGGCTATAAGGAAGCAGAGCTACGAAAAGTTTCGCTGGTCAGCCCGCCATCCAGCAGAAGAAGAGAAGAAGAAGAAGAAGAAGAAGAAAGCGCTATCGAGGAACTCACCCCTGTTCAACCCCGCGTAGTTTACCGGCTCACTTCAGCACGCATGCGCACTAGAAAGATAATGACTGGTAGGCAGAGCCTTTTTTTATATATATTTTTATTGAACATTGTTCATATTCATGTACAGATTCTTTAAAAAAAGTTCATTACAAAACAAACATGGCAAATATACATTCCATCCAAAAATACATAGATATATCCAAAGTGCCAAAGGGAACAGTATGTAAACATTTCTATACAGTATATCAGGAAGTACATAGAGATTGAATGTCACATGACAAATATACGGTGATGTATTATGAAAATAAGGGTACAAACAACAATAAATTAAATACATGACATACACTAATTGAAAATAATAAAACATAGTCCATCATACAAGGGGGAATTAATAAGGATATCAGTCTTCTAATTCAGTGGGAAAATGTCTTAACACCTCATAAATCTTTAGAGCTTTTGTATCGGTCATTAGTTTTAAAGATTTCAAGTCTAATCAAAATTCATTTAAAAAAACAACAAATTTGAGGGATGACTTAAAATATCTATTCTTATGAATAAAGAATTTGGCTAAGCAGAGGAATACATTACAACAGAGTTCATCGTTTTTGTTTTGCAAAATCATACCAAATGTTATATTGTCTCTAGAAATCGAAGTTGGAAAGGATAAAATCCTTTGCTTTATCCATTTGTGAACGTCAAGCCAGAACACAAGTACCACATCACATGAGAAAAATATATGGTCCGTAGTTTCTATGTCATTTTCACAAAATGAACATATATTATCGTCAAAACCAAACCGTGATCTAAGTAGTTCTTTGGAGGGATATATGTTATTCATAATTTTGAAGTGTGTTTCCTTCGCTTTGGGGGGGATAGGAAATGTTAGATACATTGTTCTCAATTTAATAATTTAATTTTTATCAAATTTGTGTAAAATGTCATTTTTGTTTTGTCTTTCAGGGAATAAGTTTTCAGTGAGACAGTTTCTAATAAAATGATTATCACATTTTTTGTCCAAGATTAAAAACCCTTGAATTGACAGTGGGGCCAATCGTGGCTGTATAGGTTGGGGAGTCATTATATTTGTTATCAGAGATACAAATTCTTTGGGGAGTGCTTTATGTAATTTAGTAAAGTCTGATTTGGAAGGCTTGACAGTATGTTTTGTCTGGAATTGTTCATAATCTAATAAATTACCACTAGGATCCATTAGATCAACTATTGACCATATATTTTCCTCATACCAATCTTTAAAGAATAAAGACTTGTTCCGATACAATATATATCTATTATTCCAAAGTACAGTGGTGTGGGGTGAAAAGTTATGTACATATAACATTCTCCAATACAACAGTATCTGTTTATGGAACTCTGATAATGAAACAGGAAGTTTATTAATATTATAGTCAGATCTGAGTATAAATTACAATCCTCCAATTTTATTGAATAAGTGATTTGGAATACAGTACCAGAAGGAGTTACTGTGTTTTATCCAAGATTTTAGCCAATTTATTTTTAAAGTTCCATTAAGGCAATCAAAATCAATAACTTTTAGTCCTCCATCCTTTACTTCTTTAACCATATGGCTTTTCTTTATATAGTGTGGTCTGTTTCGCCAAATGAAATTTAGATTCATCTGATTGATTGATTTGATTAATTTTTTTTGGAATGGCGTGAGAATAGGCTGGGTAAATACACCTTGATAAGCATTCCATCTTAGTTAAATAAATTCTGCCAAGAATTGATAGGTCTCTTTGGAGCCAGATGTTTAGCTTTGATTTACATTCCTTTAACTTATTTTCTACACTCAAAGACTGACTTCGTTTTTGGTCTTTTGAAAGGAAAATTCCCAGGTATTTGATCTCTGATTTAATAGGAATATTACAGATTTCTTTTAGTTGGGTGTCATGTACAGCCAATAGTTCACATTTTTTTAAATTTAGTGTTAATCCTGAAGCTTTAGAGAATTTTTCAAATTTTTCAATAGTTGTTGGAATTTGGTGTCTATCTTTTAAGAAAATTGTCGTGTCATCTGCTAGTTGGCTGATGATAATATATGTACCTAATACATTTAGTTGTTTAACGTCATCACAATTTTTGAGGTAAATTGCTAACATTTCTGTAACTAGTATGGATAAATATGGAGAAACCGGACAACCCTGAGGAATCCCTACATTAACCTTAAAACTGGGGGTGGTGCCAGCAGGTAGTATGACACAGCTGGTAATATTCTGATACAGTCCACTGACAAAATTCCTAAAATTAACTCCAAATCCAAAATGTTCAAGTACCAAGATGATAAATGGATTCTCCACAGAGTCAAACGCTTTATAAAAATCTAAAAACAGGAGAAACCCATCATCTTCAATTTGGTTTCTGTATTCAATAATGTCCATTACCAGCCTTATATTGTTGAGGATTTATCTTCCTTTTAGAAAACCTGATTGTGTTTCTGCAATAAGATTCGAAATCCCTGTTTGAAGACGAGTAGTGAAAATGTAGGTTAGGAGTTTGTAGTCTGAGTTTCTCAGAGTGATGGGCCTTCTATTATCTATAATTCTGGGGTCTTTTCCAGGTTTTGGAATTGAAATGATAATCCCTTGTTTCATTGTAGGTGGAAGTGTGCAAGTTTCAAATATTTCCATGAAAACTTGATGTAGTAGTTCTCTAATATCTTCCCAGAAATGTCCGTAGAAGTCACCTGTGAGGCCGCCTGACCCAGGGGCTTTATTTAAAGACAAGTGACTAATAACTGCATCAAGTTCTGCAATTGTTATTTGATGATCGCAAGTTTGTTTGAAACCATCTTCAATTTTGGGAATATAACTTGCTATATCATTTAAGAATGCATGACATTCCTCATTAGAAAATTTAGAGCTGTAAAGCTGGCTATAGAATTTAAGGATTTCCGAGGAGATTAATTTTTCATCTGTGGTTTCTATATCATCAGTTATCAAGGATTTAATGTCATTTTTTTCTTGCCTTCTTTTTTCAAGGTCACAGAAATATGGTGAGTTTTTTTCACCCTCCTCTATCCATTTAGCTCTAGACCTAATAAAGGCTCCTTTTGCTTTCTGAGTGTAGATTTCATCCAAATTGGGTTGAAGGTTTAATATTTTCTGTTTATCGTCTTCAGTGGGATTAGGTTTATTGCAGTAAACATTAAGCTGTTTAATTATATCTAGTTCTTTTCTTTCAAGATCTTTTTTAATTTTTTTACTGAATGAGATGGTGAGTTGGCGTATTTTATATTTTAGGAACTCCCATTTCTTGACAGGCGTTGTTAGTTCTTCAGAGTTTATGATCTCTTGAATCAATAGTTTAATTCTTCTACAGTAATCAGAATTTTTATTTAGACTGGAGTTAAATTTCCAATATTTGTGAGAATAAGTACTCCTGTTTTTAGGTTTAACATGTAGAGAAATAATGCTGTGATCAGTAAGTGGAGCAGCCGAGATATCAGAGTTGATATCATAGCACAGCAAGTGTCTTGCAATTAACCAATAGTCAATTCTAGATTTTGAATTTGAATTTGGGCTGAACCATGAGTATCTAAATATTCCTGGATTTAAATATCGCCATGCATCAATCAGATTTTGTTCATTGCAAAAGTTAGTAAATATGGAATTAGGATGACTTGCAGAATGTCTAAGAGGATATTTATCAAAGAAATCATCCTGGACTAAATTCAGATCCCCTCCAACTATAATATTATCAGTTGAGTATGATAATTTTAAGTTGTCTAATTGTAAGCTTATTTGATCAAATGGTCTTCTGTTTTCTGTGCTATTGTTGTAGCCATAAACATTAATCAGGATGAATTTCAATTCATCTATGTTTAGGGTAAGAATCAACCGGTGGCCATGTTCATCTGCCTTGTGGGATATAACCTGACCTCTGAAGTTTTTTAGGAGGATGGCAACCCCTGCTGATCTCGAAGTGCCATGGCTGAAGAAAGCATAATCTCCCCATTGTTTAGACCAAAATAAAGTATCCTTAATCTTGGAGTGAGTTTCTTGTAGAAAAACAACATTTGCATTTTTCCCTTTACAGAATAAGTAGAAACTTTTCCTTTTTGTCATGTCTCTTAGACCCCTTGCATTAACAGAAATGAGAGATATATAATTTTTTAGACTAAAAATAGAACACCAAAAACACAGAGATAATTAACTGAGCTGTTAAAGAACAAGAAAAATGGTTTATCTGCTAGTAGTTACTGAACTTTGTGTAACAAAACCCTAAGATTTTTTCTATTTATAACTCACTTGTTTTAGGAATCAACATTCCAGGTTATTTAGGTCTATGGTGTGACTCTCTGACCGTTAATGAAAGCATATGGTCCACGGAAAAAGTCTTCAGACCTGCCCTCCTTGCTTGCTCAACTTTCGGCCAAACAGCTTGCCGTGCCTCCCTGTCTTCTTTGGTGAGATCTTCTGCGAAGCGGACGTTGAGATTCTTGCAGACTGGGTGAAGTTTGGTGGTTCGCCAGAGTTCATCCCTGAAGAGCCGTCCATTGAACTGCATGATGATCTGACGAGGGCGGCTGTTGTTGTTCGGCCCCAGACGGTGCACAGAGTCCAGGATGAGATCCATCTTCTCCTTCCAGTGTGGAACAATCTCCCCGATGATTTCAGCGACGAGCTGTCGTGTATTCTCCTCCTTTTCTTCTTTCAGGCCGTTGAGTCTTAAGTTCCATCTTCTCTTGTAGCTCTCCAGTTCTGCAGCTCTCTTTTCCACCTCTGCAGCTCTCTTGTCCAGCTCTGCGTTCTTCACACGGAGTTGTTCTATTTCTTCATCCAACTCTTTGTTTTTAACCTTGCACTCTTTGATTTCGGCCGAGTTAAACTCGACCGCTTATGCGATGTTAGTGTAAACTACTAATAAGACACGTTAGTCCCTAGCTAACGGGTCTGACCCTTTAGCCGAGCGGTTAGTGATGTCGCCTTGTGGTGCAGTACACCCGTAACGAATCCCGCACCGGGCAAGAAAATAACCGGTTACATTGGTGGCAATGGTGGGATCCGGAAGTGTGCAGAGGGCGCGCTTCCGGGGAGGGTGACGACTGTAAACTAATGCTAAGACACGTTAGTCCCTAACTAACGGGTCTGACCCTTTAGCCGAGCGGTTAGTGATGTCGCCTTGTGGTGCAGTACACTCCATATCGAATCCCGCACCGGGCAAGAAAATAACCGGTTACATTAGCAATGGTCAGTGTGTTTTGTTTCAACTCCGTCTTGAAATCCTCCATCGTGTTGCGGAGAGTACCGATGGCAGCTAAGATAGCAGCATTCGAGGTATCCTCGGCATGGGCTCCAGCAGTTATGGCCTCGTCTCCTTTTTGTTTTTTCTGAGGACCTGGCGGCTTAGCAGGAGATGTAAGGGTGTTTTGTGTGCCTTTGGCGTTTGTCTCCATATTCTCTGGACCGCAGTAGCCGTGCATTTGGAGAGCCTTTAGCTTCGCGTTAGCTTTAGTCGTTTTTAGTTTAGCGTGTGCTTTAGAAAGTGGCCGAAATGACCTACTCAGTTCTAAGAGCGACTCCGATAGATTCCTGGTAGGCAGAGCCGTTGAGTTACGACACTGACTGATCTCGCCGCCACGCGATCACGTGGTTCATGTACGCATTACTAGACCCTTTTACAGCTACGTCATCAAAAGTATGCGCGCGCATTTAGGCAACGGAAGTGAAATGCTACCCCCAAGTCTCCCTTTCATTCACAGATTCAGACGAGGAAGAGGAGATTACAAAGTTTATTCAGAAGTATAACCAGCATCAAAATGTCCGGTTTTTGTGTGTTTGGCTGTACGAATCGGTACTCTACCAACAGCGGTCTGAAGTTTTACCCAATTCCGACGGGATCACGGTCATTTCAGAGCCACTGGAGGCGCCTGTGGCTGCAAGCCATCAAACCTATTGATGAAGCTGGTCTGAGGACACGATCAAAAATGCTGGCGTTTGCAGTGGCCATTTTATATCAGGTAAGTTATCTGTCTACTCTGTGGTTTCACTGGAATGTCTGGTTTAGATGGAGACTAATATCTAAAGTAACCGATAAGCAGCGTTAGCTGGCATTATTTGGCTAATGTGGTGTGTCTGGCTGTTGACAGGTGAGGCGTCACTGGACTCACAGAATCCTGATTTTGTGCCCTGTGTGTTTAAGTACACAAAACAAAGTCAGAACCCCGAGGCAAAGGTGGAAAGGTCAGAATAATTAGGCCTAATACTTCCTAATCGTTTTAGAATTACTTTTTCCCTTTCATTTCATGCCATTCAGTGCACTTTGGAGCTTGCAGCTGCTGGCTTTGAGAAAATGGGGCTGTATTACAAATATTTACCGTCTTAAGTTTAAAGTGAAGATAGGGATGTCTAAGATAGGATTTTTCTCCAGTTGGTATTAAGCAAATCATTAGATAATATGTAATCGTAACCAAACAGTTAAGATAGGATCTGCAAGTTAGGAATTTCTTGTAATATGGCCTCTGATCAGTATTTCTGTGCATTCATTTAGCTTTTTTATGTTAAGGTACCATAGGAAAAGGAGACGAGATGAAAGGGTTTACACTCCACCAAATCAGCGTGCTCCTTCTGAAACTCCAGGACAAGTCAGCAGCATGGATCACTGTCCTGGTAAGGATATATTTTTGTGGTGCAATCAACCAATTTGTTGTGAGCTTGTGCCGGCATATCCCAACTGTTGGCTTTTCTGTTAAACCTGAAGAGGACATCCCAGTCCCAAGGACAGAATATGAATATAATCCAAATATGTATATATATATATATATGTGTGTGTGTGTGTGTGTATATATCTGGCCACTGGATATTAGGCCACTTAGTAACGTCTTCCACCCACTCGGTAATACCACACAGATCTGGAAGTCGGTTGCGGTTCGCCAAAGTTAATTTATTCAGGTCACTTTCGCGATCTTTTGTCGTTAATCCCCTTGTATAGTTTGACAAACTAGCTGACTCCGCCATACTTCCGTTGCCTAAATGCGCGCGCATCCACACCTACGTCGTCACTGTTTACAAACGGTAAAAGGGTCTATAGTTCCCAACAAGCCCCGCGCTGTCAAGTTGTCCTATGGGACTGACAGCAGCGAGTGCAATACTAAACGGTAAATACAAACATATGAAACCATTTATTTTTACTTTTAATTGCTTTTACATGTATTGCATATACTTTAATGTTAATTTGGTATGTGGAGTGACGGAGCGATAACTTCATAAGTTACTTATATCAGATTTATTTTTTGGAGGGAAAGAGTTCGTTCGTTCGTTCATATTAGCATACACTATGTTAGCACACATCACATAACCAAGTTTCCTGCAGTAGTCGGCTTTATTTTAACATCAGTCAACCTCCCTTTACATTCCTGTTGATAATATCAACAGTTTTAGACATGCACTACCCATCAGCTATGTTATTGGGTTCGATGTACTTGCACTGTACACCACTTACCTGCATTGTCAAAGATGTGTCAAACATCTGATGGTGGAACGTGTTAGCGGGTGGACATTCAGTGTGTTGGTATCCAGTTTTATGGTGAGACAAAGGTGGTAACCCTAGCTCCACCACATATCCCTGATATTATCCTGATATGATCCCTGACTTTCACATACAATGTAAGCATGCATAATGACAAATAACAATCAATGAATACCAATAATTGCTTACTGTAAATAAGCAAGTTTGATCAGCAGTGCAAAAAAAAAAATACAAGGCAACAAACTGCATTCAAGAAAACAATGGTAATGTGTTACAGCCTGGCTGGTGAGCCTGCAACATAAAAGGGAGGCTGACACAAACTTTGTTTCCAATATATAGAAGAATTTAATTAATGGTATGGCAATGTAAACATGATGACAAGGCAAAATTGAGTGTGAGTACAGTAAGGGTAGGTCTCCATGTACTGGGCACACCTTACCAGGTGGGACTAACTAATAATTCCTCCCTGTTACCACCATAGCCTAAAGAATAAAAGAGGGATACTGTCGGGAAATGAAACTGTAAAAGAGCAATACAAATCCGCTTCACTGCAGGCACACCAGGCTACATGCCCATACACTGCCAACTGCCAGTGCACCCCCACTGCAAGGCCAGTTGGCCGGGATGCAGAGGGGCACCACATCTCTCATGAATGCTGGATCTTCTATAAGTACTCAGCACAGCGAGGCCTACCAAAAAAAGAAAGGGTGTCAAACACACAAAGTTGAAAAGAACACTCCAACACCACTGGTATTGGTATTCATAAGAGAAAAAAACTATATCAAAGTTAACAGCATAACACAATCGATACACCATTTTCTGTGAGGATTTGTTTTCCTGGTCTTGTTATGACCTCTGGCATCTGACCGTATCTAAGTCAGGGAGACATGAGTGGACAGGAAGAGGTTGTGACCTGCTCTCTGTGGTCTGCACTATTGTCTTGACGTCTGACAGCAACGGCTACATGCAGCATTTTATAGATCAACTGTCATACCATGGTTGGCTGTGCAGCATTTGGATGCACCAATCGGTCCGAGAAAGGAGTGCGGATGTATGGCTTCCCAAAGGATATGGACATAAGGAAGAAATGGTTGGCAATGGTCAGCAGAAACAACCTGATAATCAAAAGAGACTACAACAATAGAAAACTCTGTCAAGTAAGTTGTGTTTACACAGGTGAAACAGACAAGCTACTTGTGGTCAACTCCTGGTTCTGTAGAGAACCTAGGTTCTATGAGCTACGGAGTAGTGCTATATTTACATATTGCCCTTTGACCTCGCCTCTGGCGACGCTAGGCTCTGAAATTCACCGCTCATGCGACAGCATCCCCTAAGCCCCGCCCACAACTGCACTTGACATGCGTCACCACATCACTCGTCAGTTCGACCCACCAAAGCCTCCTTCAAGGGACCTCAGCAGGCGAGTAGGAAAATATAGCACTACTCCGTAGCTCATAGAACCTAGGTTCTCTACAGAACCAGGAGTTCTATTATCGCTACTCCGTAGTGCTATATTTACATATTGCCCCAACTACGGAGTAGCGGCGGACTAATGCCCCTCGCCTGCCACCCGCGCTGAGGACAATAAGGGGAACAACACCTCACACCCAGTACTCAAATCCCCCCTTTGGCCGGCTAGTATATCGTAGAGGGGAGGCTCGCATAAGGGGGCGGGAAAAAAGAGAAAAGGGAACGTAACCGTTCCAACTTTCCATATACGTACATATACACATAGGCTATAGCCTATATATAATATTCTTTTTTTTTCATTTTATTTTAAATTAATTATGTACAAACGTCCGCGCTCCCGACGGGAGACACTTGCGTATGGCCGGAGCGCATTACGCATCAGTGCGCCTCGCTGTGCCAAGCACAGCACTGGTCACTGTCATAGCAGACTGGTCAGTTAAGTAATGATTAATGAACGAATGTGGCGAAGACCACATTGCCGTTGACATAATAGACTCCATCGCCACACCAGCATAGAGAGCCACCGAAGCGGCTGTGCCCCTCGTGGAGTGCGCTTTAAACCTGGGTACATCTCTACCAGCCCCCCACATAGGCTTGGGAAATCCCGGAGCAAATCCAATGAGAAAGCCTCTGGCTAGACAGCGCCTCTCATTTCCTGCCCGTCGCCCCGTAGCAGACAAGGACCTGTTTAGTCTTTCTGAAAGGACCAGTGCGCTCCAGGTAAACCCGTAGCGCACGAACCGGGTAGAGGAGATGGAGCCTCCTCTCCTCCTCCGAAGAGGGCGAGGGATAAAAGGCCGACAACACCAATGGCACCCGCTGGTAACGCGCGGTGACATAATTCGGACGAAACGACGGATTCGGGTAGACTATCACCTTTGAACTGTCCGCGGAAAATTCGATGCCCTCCGTGGAGAGCGCGCACAGTTCGCTGACCCTACCCAAAGACATCAGGGCCAGCAGGAGCGCCACCTTGGCCGACAGCCACTTAACATCAGCCGATTCCAAAGGCTCGAATGGCGCAGAACACAACGCCGACAGAACCAGGGATAAATCCCAAGTGGCCGTGCGGTCGTTCCGAACACCCTGCCTGTTCCTCACCCCCTTGAGGAACGCCACCATACGGGGGTGAGAGAAGACAGTGTCGCCACCCAGCCTAGGCATAAAGGCGGAGATCGCTGCCAAGTACCCCTTGATCGATTCGTAGGCTAAATTGTCAGTCGATCTCTTGTATTCCAAGAACCCCGCAACGTGGGCCAAGGATGCAGACAGAGGTTCCACGCCCTCTCCCACGCACCACCTAGCAAAAACTCTCCACTTGGAGTCGTATTGCGCCGATGTGCTTGGAGCGCGCGCGGCTTGTATAGTGGCCACCGTGGCCTCATCAAAGCCCTCCTCTCTCAGCCTGGCCCTCTCAGAAGCCAGGCCGCCAGTTGGAACCTCGCTAGAAGGGGCTCCTGTTGGATAATCCCGTCTGCCTGCGTCAGAGCGTCCAGCCACATCGGGAGGAGGAACTGTGGCGCGCGCACCATGGAAACCATGTTCGGAAACCACGGCGCGCCTGGGTTGTTGGGAGCCACCAGGATCACCGACGCGCCCGTGCATCTGATCCGTTCCACCACCGCCGGTATCAGACCCAGAGGGGGAAAAGCATAGAGCAGCTCGCGTGGCCACGGCTCGATGCCCAGCGCATTCACTCCCATAGGCGGGTTGTCGCTCGGGCAGAGCGAATACCATCGTGCGCATTTGGCGTTCCTCTTGGACGCAAACAAGTCCACCTGCGCCACTCCGAACCTCGCCCAGATCATCTCCACGATAAGAGGATTGAGGGACCAGTTGTCCCAGCTGGGCCCGCCGCGCGATATGATGTCCGCTGCCTCGTTCTGGCTGCCAGGCACATGAACTGCCCGAATGGACTGCGCGTTCTGATGCACCCAACTCCACAGGTCGTAGGCTAACGCACGGCACGCAGCCGACCGAGTCCCGCCCTGCCTGTTGATATACGCCCCCGTAGTGGTACTGTCCGACCTGACCAGAATGTGTCGATGTCGTAGGAGAGGAGCGAAATGACGCACCGCCAACAGCACTGCCTCCAGCTCCAGCGTGTTGATGTGCGCATTGTGACTCACGGGCCATACTCCTCTGATTGTGCCGTGGCCACAGATCGCACCCCAACCTCCCAGGGATGCGTCCGTGAATAGAATCACCTCCTCCGATCTGGGTCCGAGGGGAACCCCAACCCTGGATCTGCAGGCATCTGCCCAGTGATCCAGGTCCAAGCTTACCCCCTCCGGGACCATTAACCTGTGCCGTTGGCGCAGCCGGCGGAACCGGCCCTCTCGAATAAGCCAACACTGGAGTCTCCTCATAAAAAGCAGACCCAGAGGCACCACCTGGTGAGCAGAGGACATGATGCCCAGGAGCCGACGCAGTTGACCTACCGTCACCGACCGGCCCGGGGCAAAACTGGCAAGAAGGTCCTCTAACCCCTGCCACCGCTCCTCCGAGACGGAAGCCAGCATCCTCCCTGAGTCCAACGCTAATCCCAGATAGGTGGTTTCGCGTGACGGCCAGGGAGCACTCTTCTTCCAGTTTACCGTGAGACCCAGGTCTGACAGGTGCGAGACCAGGTGACTCGTGCGTTCCATAGCCAGCCGGTGATCTGGGGCTATCAGAAGCAGATCGTCCAAGTAGTAGGCTATAACGTAACCCTGGGCGAATAGCGGAGTGAGAGCCGCCTTGACGCACATCGAAAAGACCCGTGGGGCCAAACTGTAGCCGAATGGGAGGACTTTGTACTCGTAACACGTTCCCTGAAACGCGAACCTGAGATATTTCCAGTGGTGACCCACTATCGGGACATGGAAATATGCGTCCTTGAGGTCCACAGATGTGAACCAGGCTCCGCTCGATATCATGGCTAGGAACTGGGGGACCGTCAGCATGTGGAATGATTCTTTGCGCACCCAAGTATTGAACCATTTCAGATCTAGAATCGGCCGCATGCCCCCCGATTTCTTGGGCACGAGGAAATATCTCGAACAAACCCCTATTTCCTCTGTGCCTCTCTCCACCACCTGTATCGCGTCTTTGGACAGCATCTCCAATATTTCCTGCCGCAACACCTCTGCTTCGGCAGGTGAATGGATCAGCGTCTGACGTATGCCCGTGTAAGGGGGAGGACCCTGCTCGAACCGAATCTCGTGCCCATGCCTGACCGTCCGGAGGATCCACTCTGGTACACCCGGCAGCGCCTGCCAGCGTGCGTAATGGGGAGACAGAGGGCGCGTGACGCGTTGTGTCTGGCTGTCGAGAAATAGGCTGTATCGCTGCCATTCCGGTCCAACCTCCGAGCTCTCCACGGAAGTGTTGAGAGGCTCCCACGGCAGACCGCGTCCCATATGGGGAGCGAATATGTGCAGGATTTTGCCCAACAGAAGGTGGGAGCGCGGAAAAATCCGCATCAGCATGCGCGCGCCCAGCACCCTCTCCGACTGGCCACAGACAGCGAGTCATGCGCTCCGGTAACCCTGCTTTACGCACGGGAAAATCCAGCGCGTAACTCTGGACGCCTGTCCGATGGGATAAACTAATTTCATTCCCATCTGACAGCTCATGATTATCCGAGACAGGCATAGATACAGAGTTCAACAACCCATAACCTTGTGTACGGTTTGAAACAGAACTGATCTCAGCGGTATAATTCACATAGCCTACACCCTGTGAAGCTAGTGAACCCGTTGCCATATCTGGAACATCTTCGTTTCTTCTGACTTGCTTGCAGAGTCCGGTGGCATGTGACACAACATTACTCACTACACCATGTGCGTGTGGAATAAAAGTAGCATCGACATCACCAACATTATATGACAGACCACCCACCGTAGAATAATCTACAGACGAGGAAAACGATGGATAAAATGCAGAACTGAAATCTTTATTCATCAACATGTTCCCCTCATTGCATGGTAAAACCTTGCCACCAGTGGCCATCACATCAATACCTGCAATGTTCGAACAGGGGGTGTGGGGGTCTGTCGCGCACACCCCCTGGCACCCCTGGTCTGGTGCTCGTACTTCCGCTTCACGTCAGGCTGAGGACCACCCGCGCCGCCTCCGCCAGCGTGGTGGGACTGACTGTGAGCCCCAGGGGCTGGCGCAGGGCCAGCCGACTGGCTCTTGTCGTAGTTCTTGCGGCGCTTCGAGGCTCGACCTCGCCCCCCCTGCGGCTGGGGCTTCGGAGAGCCTTGAGCGCGCGTTCTCTTTGAAGGTCTTAGCCAGCAGCTCCGCGTTGGCCAGGTCGTGACGGATCTTTTCCAGTGGTGGCTCATCCACACCGAAAAGGCCGTCCGTGTTGATGGGGAGCTTGCGGATCATCTTAACGACCCCGTCCTCCAAGCGACAGTCCTTCGTCCAGAACTCGCGCCTCAGCAGGACTGAGGAGGACAAAGCCGCACCAAGGTTCACCGCGGCATCACGGAGGAACGTGCCGATGATCTGAGAAGCCCTCCAAGCCTCGTCCAGGCGTGAGGCATCGGTGTCGTCATCCCCCTGGCTCTCACTGTTTGATCTTCATCGCCGCCTCCTTGCTCTCCGGTTCGCGTAGCTTACCAGGGTAGAGCCGGGGAAAAAGAAATTTCTCCACAGTGGGGGGCGGCATAGAAGCAGGAGACCAGCCGGCAACCGTCAGCTGGCTCTTGGTGTTCACTTTAACAGTGGAGCGCACCTTCTCTGGTTCCGGCCACGTGGCTTTGATGGACTCCGTGATGGGGGGGGCGGAATGTGCTTATGGTCTTGCGCACCTCCACCGAGGCAGAGAACGCCTGATCCATTCCGGGCGTCACCGAGGGATGGACTGGGGCAACCCTTGTGGTCCCCGTCGAAGCCACGGCCCTCTCGAAGAAAAAAGGGAAAAAGTCGTCGAACTTTGCCTCCTCCTCGGACCCTTCCTCAGGGACTTGGTAGGAGCAAGATCCGCCATCTTGAGTAGCAGCCTGAGGAACCGGCGGCGGGCACATGTGGTCCTGGCTCCCAGGGAGCACAGCAGAAACTAACGAGCCCGGCCGGGGAGGGATCTCGAACACACCGACACCAACCTGAGTGGAAAGGCGTGTGAAACCCAGCTCGTCCGTCGACTGAGCGGCCATGAAGCGCACACCATGCATGGTGGCGCCTCTAGGCTAGCTGCAGTCTCCCGAACATGAGCCATGCTAGGATGGTCGCTGCAAAAAGGATGGAAATCGCCAGCGTCCTTCTTCCTGTGGCAACAACTGTAAAACTCGGCGAAAAGAACATCGACGTCGACGTTAACACCAGCCATAGTGACGGAGAAAACCGCACTATTGTCAAAATAGAGAAAATAGCTAAGCTAGCTAGCAATGAAGAAAAAACCCGCAACAGAGCTCAGCGCAACACGTCTTCCCTTGAAGAAGGCTCTAGTCGAACTGACGAGTGATGTGGTGACGCATGTCAAGTGCAGTTGTGGGCGGGGCTTAGGGGATGCTGTCACATGAGCGGTGAATTTCAGGGCCTAGCGTCGCCAGAGGCGAGGTCAGAGGGCAATATGTAAATATAGCACTACGGAGTAGCGATAATAGAACAAAGGGTTTTACGCTTTTAAATGGAGAGCACAATGCAATTCCAACTGATGATTAAGGGGGGTGTCTGAAATATGGGTGAACACTGAATTTGCATGCCTCTCTTCAGGCGCATTTTGAAGAGGACCAATTCATTGCCACAAAAAAAGGCCAAATGAAGTTGAGGGCTAACACTATGCCCACCATATTTGTGCATCACCCAAGGCCTAAGAAGAGGAAGGCCCCTTCACTGAGAATCCTGCCAGCAATGGTTACTGCAATGACCAGTGACCACACTGTCTTTTCTCTAGGCCTATGTCTTTTTTCACATAATGACAGACGGAGTACCCCCCTTCATTTTGCATGTTTTACTTTGTATTTCTGCGCATGTGACAAATAAAAAACCTGAACTTGAACTTGAACACCTATTGTGGTCAACAAACAACAAACTTTGGTGTGACAAATGTGAACACAATATTTCTTAATAACATTTCTGATTTCATTGTATTCATATATAGATAGCACATGCGCCTGTAACCAAAACGACTAATTGTTATTGCAGAGATTGAGAGAGAAATTGAGGGAAGAGAGGGCATGAATTATGTCAACTATGAAGTGAATGAGAGGGACATACCAGGACACAGTGTGCATGTAACTTAAATTATGCTAGCGAGCTAACAATTTAATAACAGGTTAGCCAAATATAGTAATATTAATTTTATTCAAGTGTAACAATATATGGTAGCAGTACAGCAAACTGCCATCACAGACCCGCTGATAACCAGAACACTGTAATATATAATGTTCCCCAATGGAAATAACTGGATTAAATATGTTATATGTAGTGTAGGATTTTAACCCAGCCGCTGAGGATGCACAAGCCAGTGCATCCTTAGTGCCGGTCCCAAGCCCGGACAAATGGGGAGGGTTGCGTCAGGAAGGGCATCCGGCGTAAAATCTTTGCCAAATCAAATATGCGGATCATAAATAAGACTTACATACCGGATCGGTCGAGGCCCGGGTTAACAACGACCGCCACCGGTACTGATAACCAGCAGGGTGTCGGTGGAAACTATGCTACTGTTGGGCGAAGGAGAAGGAGAGGGGGAAAGCATGTCCAGAGGCAGCTAGAGAGGAGGAAGGGTAGGCATGTGGAGGTGAGAGTTGGAACTTTGAATGTTGGCACTATGACTGGTAAAGGGAGAGAGCTGGCTGACATGATGGAAAGAAGAAAGGTAGGCATACTGTGTGTGCAAGAGACCAGGTGGAAGGGGAGTAAGGCCAGGAGTATCGGAGGTGGCTTCAAACTCTTCTACCATGGTGTGAATGGGAGGAGTAAAGGGGTAGGGGTAATTCTGAAGGAAGAGTATGTCAAGAGCGTGCTGGAGGTGAAGAGAGTGTCAGACAGAGTGATGAGTATGAAGCTGGAAATTGAAGGTTTATTGCTGAATGTTATCAGCGCATATGCCCTGCAAGTTGGGTGTGAGATGGATGAAAAAGAAGAATTCTGGAATGAGTTGGACGACATGGTGGAGAGGGTACCCAAGGAGGAGTTAGTGGTGATTGGAGCCGACTTCAATGGACATGTTGGTGAAGGGAACAGAGGTGATGAGGAGGTGATGGGAAGGTATGGAGTCAAGAAGAGAAATGTGGAAGGACAGATGGTGGTGGATTTTGCGAAAAGGATGGAAATGGCTGTGGTGAATACATATTTCAAGAAGAGGGAGGAACACAGGGTGACGTACAAGAGTGGAGGAAAGTGCACACAGGTGGACTATATCTTATGTAGAAGGCGCCATCTAAAAGGGATTGGAGACTGCAAGGTGGTGACAGGGGAGAACGTAGCTAGGCAGCATCGGATGGTGGTCTGTAGGATGACTTTAGAGACCAAGAAGAGGAAGCGAGTGAAGACACAGCCGAAGATCAAATGGTGGAAGTTGAAGAAGGAAGACTGTTGTGTGGAGTTCAGGCAGGAGTTAAGACAGGCACTGGGTGGTAGTGAAGAGTTGCCAGATGGCTGGAAAACCACTGCAGAAATAGTGAGGGAGACAGCTAGGAAGGTACTTGATGTGTCATCAGGACAGAGGAAGGAAGACAAGGAGACTTGGTGGTGGAATGAGGAAGTACAGCAAATTATACAGAGGAAAAGGTTGGCAAAGAAGAAGTGGGATAGTAAGAGAGATGAAGAAAGTAGACAGGAGTACAAGGAGATGCAGCGTAAAGCAAAGAGAGAGGTGGCAAAGGCAAAGGAAAAGGCGTATGGTGAGTTGTATGACAGATTAGACACTAAGGAAGGAGAAAAGGACTTGTACCGATTGGCTAGACAGAGGGACCAAGCTGCAAAGGATGTGCAGCAAGTTAGGGCGATCAAGGATAGAGATGGAAATGTGCTGACAAGCGAGGAGAGTGTGCTAAGAAGGTGGAAGGAATACTTTGAGGGGCTGATGAATGAAGAAAATGAGAGAGAGAGAAGGTTGGATGATGTAGGGATAGTGAATCAGGAAGTTCAGCGGATTAGCAAGGAGGAAGTGAGGGCAGCTATGAAGAGGATGAAGAGTGGAAAGGCTGTTGGTCCTGATGACATACCTGTGGAGGCATGGAGATGTTTAGGAGAGATGGCAGTGGAGTTTTTAACTAGATTGTTTAACACAATCCTGGAAAGTGAGAGGATGCCTGAGGAGTGGAGAAGAAGCATACTGGTACCGATTTTCAAGAACAAGGGCGATGTGCAGAACTGTAACAACTACAGAGGTATAAAGTTGATCAGCCACAGCATGAAGATTTGGGAAAGAGTAATAGAAGCTAGGTTAAGAGGAGAGGTGACGATCAGCGAGCAGCAGTATGGTTTCATGCCACGAAAGAGCACCACAGATGCGATGTTTGCTTTGAGAATGTTGATTGAGAAGTATAGAGAAGGCCAGAAAGAGTTGCATTGTGTCTTTGTAGATTTAGAGAAAGCTTATGACAGAGTGCCGAGAGAGGAGGTGTGGTATTGTATGAGGAAGTCAGGAGTTGCAGAGAAGTATGTAGGAGTGGTGCAGGATACGTATGAGGGAAGTGTGACAATGGTGAGGTGTGCGGTTGGAATGACAGATGGGTTCAAGGTGGAGGTGGGATTACATCAAGGATCGGCTCTTAGCCCTTTCTTGTTTGCAATGGTGATGGACAGGTTGACGGACAAGATCAGGCAGGAGTCTCCATGGACGATGATGTTCGCGGATGACATTGTGATCTGTAGCGAGAGTAGGGTGCAGGTTGAGGAGAGCCTGGAGAGGTGGAGGTATGCACTGGAGAGAAGAGGAATGAAAGTCAGTAGGAGCAAGACGGAATACCTATGCGTGAATGAGAGAGAGGACAGTGGAATGGTCAGGATGCAAGGAGTGGAGGTGACAAAGACATCTGAGTTTAAATACTTGGGGTCAACTGTCCAAAGTAACGGGGAGTGCAGTAGAGAGGTGAAAAAGAGAGTGCAGGCAGGTTGGAGTGGGTGGAGAAGAGTGTCAGGAGTGATTTGCGACAGAAGGGTATCAGCAAGAGTTAAAGGGAAAGTTTACAAGATGGTTGTGAGACCAGCTATGTTATATGGTTTGGAGACAGTGGCACTGACGAAAAGACAGGAGGCGGAGCTGGAGGTGGCAGAGTTGAAGATGCTGAGATTTTCACTGGGAGTAACGAAGAAGGATAGGATTAGGAACGATTATATTAGAGGGACCGCTCAGGTTGGACGGTTTGGAGACAAAGCAAGAGAGGCAAGATTGAGATGGCTTGGACATGTGTGGAGGAGAGATGCTGAGTATATTGGGAGAAGGATGCTGAATATGGAGCTGCCAGGGAAGAGGAGAATAGGAAGGCCAAAGAGGAGGTTTATGGATGTAGTGAGGGAAGACATGCAGGTGGCTGGTGTGACAGAGGAAGACGCAGAAGACAGGAAGAAATGGAAAGGGATGATCCGCTGTGGC
Source organism: Lampris incognitus (assembly GCF_029633865.1). Classification (NCBI taxonomy): domain Eukaryota; kingdom Metazoa; phylum Chordata; class Actinopteri; order Lampriformes; family Lampridae; genus Lampris; species Lampris incognitus. The sequence continues at coordinate 54,932,204 of NC_079213.1, forward strand.
GACCCCTAACGGGAGCAGCCGAAAGTAGTAGTAGTAGTAGTGTAGGATTTTCCTCATAGTTTGTCTAAAACTAGCGAGCTAACTAGCAAGTATCAGATAGCCAAAGTTCTACTTGTCCATACATTTTATTCATACAATCATTTTCATGCTTAACTTTAACCTTCATTCCTTGATGTATTAAAAACTGATTTGACAGAAATTCGTCAAACATGCTAGCCCGGTAGCTGACCTAGTTCGGTCATTATGTTAACAATATTTAAGTTAAAATATTGAACAGCTAATGTTGAGCACATACAAAAATAACTGTAAGTGGCCAGCTTTCTCCAAATTTGTTATGTCCTATTCATGGTGCGGGGTTTGGCGCACCCCGGAAAGGGTTAAACGAATTTGGAGAAGGCTGGCCACTTATAACAATATGTACTATACTAATGACAGGTAATGCAGTAAATGGAGTGAATTATCAAAAATCTTACCTCATAACTTATCAACTTACCGCTGAAATGGCTTGATACGCAATGGAAAGCAACGCTGTGACTATCAATGGAACTATTCGTTTTGCCCCATAACCCAGAAGCTGGCCGGAAAAGTCTCCGCCATTTTTTACAATGGGAGCCTATGGGAGTGTTGCCACTCTGTTTTTCAACCGCTCTGGTAGCAGTCTCTCTCTCTCTCTCTCTCTCTCTCTCTCTCTCTCTCTCTCTCTCTCTCAATTCAATTTCAGTTCAGTGATGCTTTATTGGTATGACTGCATTAATTACAATGTTGCCAAAGCATAACAGGTCAACAGAGTACTAAAAGAAAAAAAAGGAATAGATAGAACTGGCAGAAACATAGAACAGCAACTGAACAGCAACTGACAGTGATTGACAGTGTTTTGGTCACTCACTGACCATAAGGCAATGGCATTCTGACACATATTATGCTGCAAGGTGTGACCTTTGACTCTCTCTTAAATAAGTGGCCATTTTTCTTTCTCATCCAGGAGTAGAACATTTCGAATCTGGTTTTCTCCTGGTATTTTTTTTCTTCTTTTGTTCAGAAATTTCTCACAATTTAGCAGGAAGTGCATCTCTGTCTCAACCTCACCTGCTGTACAGCAACCACTTAGTCTTTGCTGTTTTGTTAGCCAAGATTTTGTGTGTCTGCCCTTTTCAATGGCTAGACTGTGGTCAGTGAGCCTGTACTTGGTAAGGATGTGTCTATGCTGACTGTCTCTGACAGTGGACAGACAGTCAGCCAGTTTGTATTCTCTTTTTAGGGCCCCATAACATTTTAACTTGTGTTGTCATTTGGTTTCTACATCCCAATGTTCCACATATGCACATGCATTGTGTGATGATGTGGTTTACTCTAATCTGTGGTTGGTTAGCAGTGCTAGTCTGAAACTCATCTGTGTTAGTGCTTACGGGTTTAGTTAGTTTCACAACCAGCTGACTCTTTCCTACCTCGAGTTTGAAATGCTTTAAATAGCGATGTGTGGTGGGGACTTGTTTTAAGGTGCATCCAGAATTTAACAAAGATCGAGATGGTGAACTCTTTTGAGAACTGGCGTCAGAACCTGCTTTATATACTGTCGCTCGACGCCGGGTTTGCCTCCTTCCTGCTCAATGGCGTGGAGTGGGAGAAGAAGTCTAAAACGTCCCCTGTCCGGGGATTCACAGATGACGGTGAAGATATTCCCGTGCCCCAACATCGCAATAAAGAACAGAAGGTAGCCATGTTAGAGCTAATGTTGGGACAGATAGCCAATTATTGTCCTGTAATCTCTCGTCACAGCATAGTCAGGCACTCCACATCTATTGACAGCATATGGCAAGCTTTTCGTTTACATTATGGCTTTCAGTGCACCGGGGCTCATTTCATTGACTTTGCTGCTATTAAACGGGAGCCTGATGAGAGACCAGAGGATTTATATCAACGCTTGATGGCCTTCACGGAAGACAATCTACTGTGTAAATATTCTGGCTTCAGTCACATGGGAAAGACTGTGACCAAGGACGAGGAGTTAACGCCCTCACTGGAGAACTTTGTTGTGCTCACATGGCTCCGCCTCATACATGATGATCTACCGAAGCTCGTCAAACAACGATACGGCACTGAGTTGCAGTTGATGGCAGCTATTCTGCCATCTGATTTCGCTAGCCACAACGCACCAGAGTGTGACAACCCCACCTGCCAGATATGTGCCTTTGTCTGCTCTACCGCCGACTCTGTCATGCGCCAAGGCACAATGGAAGATGTTGTGCGTGGGACTGAGAAGTTGCCCTTCACCAACAGGTCGGCCTGGCTTGCTATACAGGCAGAGTGCTCTGACCTCAGACGGACCCGCGCTCACCTCCGTCAGGGTACGCATCCATCCAAGAAGCTGACTAACATTCGTGATGTGAAACGTTACCTGAACATCACCACAGTGGCTAAGGACGGCCTCCTAGTTGTTCGCCGGCACACCTCCCTCTCAGCCTCGACGGACTGCATCACTGTGCCTTGGTCTGTCCTCGATGGCCTACTGACCTCTCTCCATATCAAGCTCAATCACCCCACCGGCACCCAGTTGAAGACAGTTGTGCAACGCTACTTCTACGTGTTGGATATGGACTCTGCTGTGCAACGTGTCTCCGGCGGCTGCCACCAGTGTGCAGCTCTGAAGAAAGCCCTGTGTTCGTATCTGACCAGTCTACAAGTGACCTTCCGGAAGTCGTAGGGTCTTCTTTCACGGCTGATGTGTTCAGGCGGGACCACCAGTTCATTCTGATTGTCCGGGAGTGTGTCACGTCTTTCAAGCTGTCTTGTCTCATCGAAGATGAGCGCAAAGACACTCTCAGGGACGCTTTAACCCGCTTATGTGTGGGTCTGTTCCCTCTCGACGGCCCCTTTGCTGTGATCAGGACTGACCCTGCCCCTGGTTTTGCTGCATTGGCAGGGGATGGGGCCCTCGCTATGCACAGACTAGTTGTTGAGGTGGGCAACGCCAAGAATGTCAATAAGAACCCAGTGGCGGAGAAGGCTGTTCAAGAGATTCAGGGGGAGATTCTTCGTCTCGAGCCTAACTGTAGGGCTGTTACTCCCCTGTTACTCTCTGTCGCTACGGCCAACCTGAACAGTCGTGTTAGGTCGCGTGGATTGTCTGCCCGTGAAATGCTGCTTCAGCGTGACCAGTTCTACCATAGGCAGTTGCCTGTGGTCGACCAGGACCTCATATTGAAACAACACTCGGAGTGTGTCACCAACCATTCGTACAGCATGAAGTCAAAGGTGCCCTCTGGTCATGTGGCCGTGCCTCCCGCCATTCGACCTGGTGAACTGGTGTACCTGTATGGTGACCGGAATAAGTCAAAGGCCCGTGACAGTTACCTCGTCACGAGCGTGGATGGTTCATGGTGCAATATCCAGAAGTTCACGGGGTCTCAACTCCATCCTACCTCCTACAGGGTCAGGCTGGGTGACTGCTACAAAGTGGAATGTCCCTTCACGGCCTCTGAACCCCTCGCAGAGGACTTCGCGTCTGATGAGGACTTGGACAACCCTGTCCCGCACTGCCCTGACATACCGCCAGCCATTGCCGAGCCCCCACCTGCACCTTGCCTGCCTTGTGATAACGATATGAGGCTGGGGGATGAGACTGTGCCTCCCATCGAGGTCGAGCCTGGGGGGAACTCGCCTGGCGAGTGTGTACCTGCTCTTGCACCTCGACGCTCGGAGTGTCGCTGGCGCTTGCCGCGGCATTTAGAGGACTTTGAACTTTAGGCCAGTTGTTTGTGTGTACTGGTGATAATGTTTTGTCTTACCTTACAGGTCTAGTTATATAGCCTGAGCTGTGATGTTGCCTGGTGTTATGTGGTGTTATTGTTGTACTGTGTGTAGGGGGGGGGTCTTACTTTTGGGAAAAAAAGGGGTGACGCCAGTATTGGTTGTGGTTGCTATAGTTACCAAGCCTCCCTTCTGGTCTGCCTGTGTTGCAGGCTCTGTTGTTCTTCCTGTTTTAACTAAATGGCTGCTGCCGCACGTTACCGTCTGCATTGTGTGATTCATTGATGTCGTCTCTCATTACTGGCGCAGAGCTATAAAGTAGTAAAAGTAGTAGAAAGAGTGAACAATATCAACATCAGTCCATGTCCCGTCACTGTTGAATGGCTAAATTAGCAGGTAATCACAGTGTAAAGCATACCAAGATTGTTTAGCTGTGGGCAACATTAACTCACGGTGGCGGTGACGAGGCGTCCATCTTGTCGCCGTTGTCCGGCTCCCGGAGCAAAGCGGCCGTTTCTTGGTTTTGCAGGGCTGGTGGAGGTTGAAAGGTGTTTTGGAGAAACTCCTCGGCTTCGTGTGGGGTCCCAAAGTTGACAGTGTGCCCACGATAGGTGATTTTCAGCTGGGCCAGGTAAAGCAGGAACGGCGGGAGCCCAAGCGAAGTCATCCTCTTGTGGACCGGGGCGAACTCCTTCCGTTTGCTCGTCGTTTCTCTGCTGTAATCCGGGAAGAACAGCAAGGTTTGCTTGTTATGCTTAACGGGCTGAGCTCTAGCTCCCTTCAGAATGGCTTGACGATCAGAGAAGGCCAGCAGTTTGAAGATCAGCGGGCGAGGCCGGTTAGCATCTGTGATAACTCTGTTGTAAAGTCTATGGGCCCTCTCAATGCGGATAACCCGTTCTCCCAATGAAGGTATCCACTTCGGCAAGTTTTTGCTCAGAAAACCAATGGCGTCCGACCCTTCCACGCCTTCCTTCAGCCCGACCAGTCTCACGTCGGACCTCCGGCTATGGTCCTCCATCTGAGTGATCTTTGAGGTGAGTTCCCCCACTTGATGCTGAAGATCATTAGCTTGTTGCTTGGCAGCTCTCAACGTAGCCTGCAGCGCGTCAAACTTAGCCGTGTTGCTCCGGAGCTTTGTGAGAGGACTCGAGGTCTTTGGCTATTTCACCCATATTATCTTGGATGTGTTGAATTTGACGCGTTAGCTCTGTTAGCTGTGGGATGAGGACACTGCTGATCACTTCTTTCACTGCCGACTGGATTAACGTGTTGAGGTCACTCTGCTGTTTCAGCAACGCGGTCTTAACAGCGTTAGCTATGGCGTCGTCGAGCTCTTCCTTTTGCATCGTAACCATAGGTTTTTTCTTTAACGTCGACATACTCTTGACTTCCCGTTTGCCTCCGGGCTTTCCTTGAGACATTATTCTAGCACTGTAGATGTTGACAGTTGACTAGGACCAGTTCTGGGATCGTAGGAGCAGTTTATAACTAGCATCAAATGATTGCAGACCACAGACCAGGGGATAAAGTTTGAACTACCGGCTTGTTTTTATATAAAGAATTGTAAACATAGACAGAGCAACATACACAATTACACAATAACACAGTGAGAATGGATAAATTCCTTGAAACCTCTTGTTTTATGATTTAACCCTTATTAAACCACTATTTTGAGTTTCAGATATTTTAGATAGATATTGTAACGTGCATGGATAAGAAGACACGCTGGCCGCTGGCTGGCGGGTCTGACCCTTTAGTCGAGCGGTTAGCGATGCCTCCTGCGGTGCGGGCGATACGGGTACGCGCCCCGGCCGCGGCAGTTCCTGTGGTTGCGTTGTCTCCCGAATTCGCTACATTGGTGTCAGAAGTGGGATAGAGCGACCGTAAGGCCATCGGAAGCATATGCGCCCTGAGGCGTGAAGGAGTTGATATGCTTAAACGCGGGGACGCGCTTCCCGAAGGAGGGGGGGTAGTGTAACGTGCATGGATAAGAAGACACGCTGGCCGCTGGCTGGCGAGTCTGACCCTTTAGTCGAGCGGTTAGCGATGCCTCCTGCGGTGCGGGCTATACGGGTTCGTGTCCCGGCCGCGGCAGTTCCTGTGGTTGCGTTATCTCCCGAATTCGCTACAATATTTTAGTTCTAATTTAGGATCCTTTTAATTCTAATTTGAAGTTATCTCTTTGAGTTGACAAATTATGTTAATTTGTTTTATGTTCTATTTTGTTCAATTAGGCCTTTAGGTTTCAGTTCTAATTTCCATTAACCTAAGTTACTTAACCAGTAAATCAGAATGCCAAAAGTAACACGCAATTTTATTACGCCATTAACAGTATGAATGAGTAATAACTCAGCCGATACTGCAATTAACAATACAATATCAGATTAGAAATCAAAATCAATAATCAATGTAGGCTATAATCAGTCCTTTCTGGAAAGTCCGTTGTTGCTCCAATGAGTCCAACGGCGTTTTGCAGTAACAAACTGGAAATTTCAGTCCTACCACAATCCAGGTGCTCGAATCTGTAGGCTACTGTCCTGAGAATGAGCTGTCTGAAGCCGCAGACAGACCACATGGATCCAGCAGGTCTCCTATAGGTGGCTCGCCATCTTGTTTCCAGCTTGGGGTATGAAACACCAAGCGCGATCTTCTCGATCCAAAAAAAAAAAACCTGGCCTGCATTATAATAGGCACATCACACATGCAAAGACATTAGTTTACATATCTCTCAATAAAATACTCAAAAGAAAACAACAGAAGTACCAATTGACATAGTCAATCTACCAGCCGCTAAAACGTGACGCAGTTTAATTTCTGTGCTAATACACCATGCTGCTGCAGCCTAACTGCAAGTAGCTAGCTTATCAATTCGGTTTGCACAAAAGAAAAATACATTCTGAATTCGGTTTACAAAAGAAAAACGTAGCTCCTTAATAATCTTTACACAAATTATCATCTACAACATAACTGAGCTACTTATAGCTTTAACTAGCCTATGCACACAGACATTGAAAACGGCAATGTTTGGCTAGTTAGCAATTGACTCACCAAGTCCTGGACGATACTCGGACACAATACAAAGCCTAGGGCCCGGAGGACGATTAAACCAACAAAATACTCAATTTAGATAAAGAAAGAACCAATTGTAGCTCACTGCTATTTCAAAGTAGAATATTTTATCTCTCGTTCTAGTGGCTTCTCTCAAGCGTTTGCCTAACGTTCTGAAACCTAGCTGGTTCTGGACGTCCTCCCTCTCGAGCAAGACAGCTGATTAGCTAATCAGCACTGCACGCGCTGCGTTTGAAGAAATAGCAATCTGAACCAACAATATGAATATGAATTTATTGGTACCATGAATTACTTATCTACGGATTACAATTTATTTGCAAAATGAATAATTATGATTATTTATTTATTTATTATGATTCAACTGTAATTATATGTAGGTTATTTTAACCGGGGTTATCTTGACCTGGGTTACACCTTCCCCTCTTAACTCTATGCATGTCCCTATGCATAGTGTACATAGACTATCCAGGGGTGCCCAACCTTTTTTGAACCAAGATCTACTTTTACATTTGTCAGCCAGCCGAAATCTACGAGCCCAAATAGGGACCCACATTACTGTAATACCCATTCGATACACACGACAAACAGAAAATAGTACAGCCACTATACTGTATAGTTCTCTGTTAAAAAAGCAGAAATAAATGTCATTCTCTACCTTAGTGGGACCGTTGGCACTGGGAGGAGGAGGATAGTTTCTCATAGTCAGGGTTGTAGCAGCTGGTTGCAAGCCTTAGGCAGGCCAGAAGGCAGTCATCTGTCATTGTGGCTCTGTACTTCCAACTTGATGATCTTCATGTGAGAAAAAGCAGATTCACATAGGTAGGTTGATCCAAAAAGTGCTGCGAAGTTCATGGCACATCTCCTGAGGATGGGGTACTTTTCCTGCAGCAGTAGCTCCCAGAAAGCTCCCTTCACCCCTTGTGTTGCCCTGGATTTAATCTCAATGTCAGTTTGAAGTGTGAGGATCTCATTCTCCACAGCAGGGCTGTCCATGTGAAACAGTGATGCCACTTTGGAGGCAACGTCATCCACATCAATACTTCCAAATGGAAAACACAGACAGCTGGCAACAGGTCCAATAGATGCAAAGTCAGTAAAGCGCCTATCAATCTCTGACAAGATGCTCTGAACTTGCTCCTCATAATGTGCATTACCAAGCTGTGCTGTGTCGTTACCCTGAAGTTTAAGTTCTGCCTGCATGTGAGCAGTTTCGCAGGTCACTGCATTGCAGCCTACTTGACAGCAGTCGGAGCTTGCTTTTAAACGCGTTCACTGAGCTGATCATGTTTATTACGCATGTATCCTTTCCCTGTAGTTCTAAATTCAGCTCATTCAACATGCTGGTGAGATCGTTTAGGAATGCCAAATCCAAAAGCCACTTGTTGTCCTCTAGCTGTGTATATTTAGTGAGCTTGAGAAAATCTCTGATTTCAAGCAACAACTCACTGAATCTCTCCACAAAATGTGCCTCTGCTCAGCCACCTTACATCCGTATGCAGCAACAGATGTGTGTGTTCTGCCGAGAACTCAATCTTCATAGCAATATCCATTACTTCTTTCATGTTTAAGATCTCCCCACACAGCGCTTAATGGTGAATTATGCAATGATAATTAAAGAAGTCGGGGAAAGAATCACTTTGCTTGCACAATCCAACGAACCCATTAGTAAGGCCTACCATAGCAGGTGCGCCATCAGTTGTAATGCAGATGAGCTAAAAAGGGGCCAGTTTCTTCTGGTTAACGAATTCCATGGATCCTTGAAAAATATCTTCGCCTCTAGTCTGTCCTTTAAGTGGCAAAATAGTGAGTAGCTCTTCTTCTGCGCTCATAATGTCGTCAAAGGCCATTCTAATAAAAATGCAGAACTGTGCCACATCCGCCATATTGGTTGACTCGTCGGACTGGAGGGGAAAACACTCACATGCCTCAGCGTCCTTCTTCAGTTGCTCATGAAGACTCCCGGCCATTTCCTCACAGCGCCGTGTGACAGTATTCCGGGGTAGTTGAACGTCTTTAATGGCATTCACAATGTCCGTTTTGTTCTTGAAATCACCGAAGAGTGCAGCCGCAGCCACAGCAAACGCCTCTTCCACAGTTTAGCAAGAACATGACTGACGCGATGCGACGCTGTCGTTGCAGCCTCCCCCTCGGCGCTGGGTCTCGTAAAAGTGCGTTGCTAGCTGAGACTTCAACTCCTGCAGTTTCTGGTTGGTAGAGCTGTTTTCACCGTGAAATCTGTATCACGGCTTTTGGGCACCGTTTTAAAATGGCGCTCCCAATGACCCTTCTTCGGTATTGACCCTTTGCACGTGACGTCACGTCCCACTCGCGGGGAATATGAACGCCATGACGGACGGCAGTAAGTGATAGACCGGGAAATTCAAAAGCGAACAACAAAAACAAACAAAATATTGCGACGGATGAGTAGCTATTATAGTTTAAATTTAAGTGATGGCTACCAATAGTCAGAGTAATGTTGTGGAGTTGTCCTGTGAAGTGAGTCACCTTGTAGGACGGCACAAAGAGCAATATGTGGAGAAGCTAGCGATAGCAGGGTTAGCTACCGACCCGTGCCTTCTTCCTACCGATGTGTTCACGGATCAAGCAAAATCGTCCAGTCTGCCCGAGTTCAATCCACACGATCTGTACCACTATGTTACTGTAAACTACTAATAAGACACGTTAGTCCCTAACTAACGGGTCTGACCCTTTAGCCGAGCGGTTAGTGATGTCGCCTTGTGGTGCAGTACACCTCGTAACGAATCCCGCACCGGGCAAGAAAATAACCGGTTACATTGGTGGCAGCGGTGGGATCCGGAAGTGTGCAGATCCTCAGAAGTCTCTTCGGAGCGCGGGAATAACAAAGCGCGAGGGCGCGCTTCCGGGGAGGTTGACGACTGTAAACTACTAATAAGACACGTTAGTCCCTAGCTAACGGGTCTGACCCTTTAGCTGAGCGGTTAGTGATGTTGCCTTGTGGCGCAGTACACCCCAAATCGAATCCCGCACCGGGCAAGAAAATAACCGGTTACATTACCAACGGAGTGTCCCCATACACAGGTGCTGATCTAAAAGCATACAAAAGTCTGGATGCTTACCAGTTCTATGTAGCTGGTTGAGTTACAGAATCGCGGTGCAGATCGGACAGATGGATTGTGCGTTTGAGTAAACGAAAAAATAAGCTTCCTCCCATTCACTGTGGAAATGATAAGGTTTCGATCGTTGGCTTCTGCCACTTTTGTTGTTTGTCGCTGAACACACACAATAAAGTTAAAGAGAAGCCGGTCTCGTTACCGTTAGCCGCGGCTCTCGTCTCTCCACTTTGACGCTGTTACATCAGAGCTCGCGAGTGAGAGACCAATAACATCTTGATTGATGTTGAATCTGACTAATACAGGACCAGTGCTGACCTTGCCTCTTCATGGTTGGTCAGATTCGATGTCAATCAAGGTGTGAACACAAGGGACTGCCGATTTTTTTTTCAAAATCTAACTCAATTCTTCAAAATCATCTCGCGATCGACTGGCAATCAGCCTGCAATCGACTGGTCGATCGCGATCGACTGATTGGGCACCCCAGGACTATACTATCTCGGGTTCAGGTAGGGGTGTAAGTCTTGGCTTTAGATGTGAATCAGTAATAGCTGTACTCAAGCTTTGCAGTAGGGATTGGATGACAGCTACTAAGGGGTTGCCTAGCTCAGGATAGGTCAACCTTTTTGTCCTTTCTCTTTGTCTTGAGGATTTCCTCACTGCACATTGGATTTCACTTTCACCATGTGTGTCATCCATTTCCATAGACACATAATCACTACATCCCTCTGTGGCGTTTTCATTCTGAATTTCAGTTACGTCTTCAGCATTGTTTGTAAGTGTTTCAGTTTCTGTTTCTTCCACAGGTTCGTCCAATATATGTTCCGGTAAGTTCTCCTTTTCAGGTAGGTCTTCCTCTTCAGGTGTGTCACCTGTAGGTGTCGATTCCTCTTCGGGTGAGTACTCGCTTACCACAGTTGTTGCATTCTCAGGTGAGTTTTCCTCAGATTTCTCTGGAGCTCTATCAGAATTGGACTGCTCCCTTGGAGACATCCTTATCTCAGATTGCTGAGTGGACCTTGTGGTTTCCACGACTGGAATTTGACAGGGGTATAACGGATAGTCATCCTCTTCATCAGAGTTACACTCTGGCTCTTGCTCCTCAGGATCAGGGTCTGGATGTTGACGCGTACTTGGCCTTCGAGGTTTGTTTGACACAGCAGGAGGTTCCTCTTCAAGAGTTGGTAGGAATTCACACGGCAACACAAGGTCTCTGTGCAGAGTTCTGAGGGGACCATTTTTGTTTTCTGGCCTGACTGTGTAAACTGGAAGATCCCCTTTCCGACTGACAACAACATGCACAACTGCTTCGCATTTGTCAGCCAGTTTATGTTTTCCTATTAGGCGCACGTTTCTCACTAATACGCAGTCACCAACCTCTAAGGTGGATTCAGTGATATGTCTGTCAAACCTCCTTTTGTTCTGTTCACCGGCTTTCGCAGCATTTGCAGTAGCTAGGGAGTAGCTCTCTTGAAGATGGGTTTTTAGAGCTTGAACATACTGGGAATGAGATCTTTTGATGACTGTGTTTCGTGGAATTATATGCGTGTACCAACGGATTCACATAATCTCGCCAGTGATTTTTGTCTTTGTTTTCGAGAGTACCAAGCATACTAAGGAGCGTACGGTTGAACCTTTCCACAGGGTTTCCCCTTGGATGGTACGGAGTCGTTCTCACTTTGTGGATACCTGCAAGATCACATAGCTATTTGATCGTCTTGGACTCAAAATCTGCCCCTTGGTCACTATGAAGTTTTTCAGGAATGCCATAATGTATTAGAAAGTTTTCCCAGAGGCATTTGGCTACTGTTCTAGCTTTCTGATTAGGAGTGGGAATTGCGACTGCATACTTAGTAAAGAAGTCAGTGATCACAAGGGCATCTTTTGTATTACTTCATTCTGGCTCTATTGACAAGAAGTCTATACAGACGAACTCTAGAGGTCTAGTAACCTGTATGTTTACTAGAGGGGCTGCCTTCCCTGGCAGTGCCTTTCTACGAACACAACGGCTACAACTCCTTATCTTTTTCTCTATAGCTGTAGCCATTCTAGGCCAGAGGAATCTGGCTCGTGTGAGGTCAAGTGTCTGCTCAATACCTAAATGACCCATGTCGTCGTGAAGGTTTCGCATGACCATGTCTCTCAACTCTTCTGGCAGGACTAGTTGATAGTGAGTTTCCTCACTCACTTGCCTCTTCCTGTAGAGAATATCATTCTGCATCTCGAGTTTGTTTAGGTCTAGCAGAAGGATGGGAAGTTCTGTCCTCAGAGATGGAGAAGGGGTGTTCCCAGTTACTAACTGACAGATTACTTCACAGATGGCAGGATCGGCTCTCTGCTTTGGTTTCAGCTCCTCATCTGATATGCTAGGAATCACAGGGCACTCATCATATTTCTCAACGCTATCTGGTATAGCGTTAGCTGACATAGCAAGAGATGTTATAAGCGGAATGTCGGGACCCTTCTCGTAGGTGTTCACAGGTGAGTAGACTAGACGTTTCTCACAGACCGCACTAACAGCGTTACGAGAGATGTGAGTGAAATCGTCAGACTCAGGAAGGTGATGATGAATGAATTGACGAATTCTCTCCTCCTCTTTCTGGGAAATGAGATCGTTGACAGGTTTACCATGGGGACGTCGTGAAAGTCCATCAGCGTCGAGGTTACATCTTCCTGCACGACACTGAAGCTGAAACTGGAAGGTAGAAATGTCAGACAACCAGCGGTAGCTTGTTGCATTTAACTTAGCTGTGGTCAGAAGGTAAGTTAGGGGGTTGCTGTCTGTGACTACTGTAAAAGAGCCTCCATACAAATAGTCACAAAACTTCTCTGTCACAGCCCACTTGAGCGCCAGAAACTCAAGTTTGTGAGCTGGATTGCGAGATTCGCTCTTCGACAATCCACGGCTGGCGAATGCAATGACACGCATCTCCCCTTCCTGTTCTTGATAGAGGGCTGCTCCTAACCCAGTCGTACTTGCATCTGTATGTAATACATACGACAACTTTGGGTCGGCAAACCCTAACACTGGAGCTGTGGTGAGCTTGTCGATGTTTGCTTCAAAAGCCTGTTGACAGCTGTCTGTCCACCTTCCCCCAAAAGGCTCTTTGGGCTGAAAGTACTGCCCACTGTTCTCTTTCGGTCCACTGGCGCTCTTCCTGAGGGGCGGGTATCCAGCAGTGAGGTCGGTCAGTGGCTTCACTATCTTGGAGTACCCTTCAATGAAGTGCCGGTAGTAACCAGCAAACCCTAAGAATGAGAGCAGCTCTTTGAGGTTTCTTGGACTTGGCCAGGTTTTTAGGGCCTCAACTTTCTGGGGGTCGGTCTCAACGCCATTCTGCGACACGATGTGTCCTAGGTATACCTCACCGACGTTTGGAAGAATTTACATTTCTCCACGGACAGTTTCAGTCCGTATTCCTTGAAACGGTTGAGTACATGGAGAAGGCGGGTTTCATGTTCTTCTAGTGTTTCCGAGAACACTATCAGGTCATCCAAAAACACTAGGACTTCTTTCAAGTTGATGTCACCCATGCACCCATGCATGGGTGACATAATACAAAACCCAGGGCCCGGAGGACGATTCAACCAACAAAATACTCAATTTAGATAAAGAAAGAACCAATTGTAGCTCACTGCTATTTCAAAGTAGAATCTTTTATCTCTCGTTCTAGTGGCTTCTCTCAAGCGTTTGCCTGGCGTTCTGAAACCTAGCTGGTTCTGGGACGTCCTCCCTCTCGAGCAAGGCAGCTGATTGGCTAATCAGCACTACACGCGCTGCGTTTTAAGAAATAGCAATCTGAACCAACAATATGAATATGAATTTATTGGTAATTATGATTATTTATTTATTTATTTATTATGATTCAACTGTAATTATATGTAGGTTATTTTAACCTGGGTTATCTTGACCTGGGTTACATTATGCTGCGATGTGTTATCAGTGTGGGTCGAAAGAGTAACTGAAAAAAGGAGTTTAGGAGTTGTTGAGGATGAGCTACTGAGCTACGCGTGCGTCGAGCGCCACCCGAAAATCTGTTCACATCTCCTTAAAGAAACTTGCAGAATGTTGGAGATCCCATTGTGTTAATGATAAAATAGGGGCATGATAGCATAGTGGTCAGCACTGTGTAGCGTTTGCGTGTCCTTCCTGTGTTCTCGTGGGTTTATTTCAGTGTACCCTGGTTTCTGTAGGGGAGCTGTAGACTCTTGTTGTCCATAGAATTGAATGGGTATGTGAGAAATGTGTGGCCTGTATGAGGAAGATCTGTGCAGGACGCCTCCTGGCTCTCTTCCAGTGTTTGCTGTGATAGGCTGCAGACCTCTTGGAACAGGGACTCAGATTAAGCTGGTATAGTAAATGAATGAACTGAAATCAGTGATATCAGCTGATTTCAAGACAAGCTGTGGTCACATGACCTGATTTAATTTGAATGCCTTGACTGGCTTCCGCTTCCGGTGTGGGAAGATGGCGGCGCAAGTTAATGTTTGCTGTGGCCTCACCCAGTACTGGTGTGGGAAGATGGCAGCGCGAACTCAGTTTGCGCAGGCCTCATTCATACCGTCCATGCAGTGTCTTTGTCCACATCTGTGTCTGTTTGTTTTGTCTTCGTTTGATGGCTGGGAGAGCTGGCGCTGGATCGGCTGGGAGACCTTGGTCTGCTGCATCCTTTGGGCCCAGGGACCATGGCCCTGCTGGAGCTGAGCCCAAGGGGGAAACACCGAGGGCAGTCTGACAGGACACGGAAGCATGGCAGGCTAAGCTAACTGCTAGCCCGCGCAGACCAGCAGTTCCGATAACACTGAGGGCGGTCTGGTGGCAGCCTTGCCTAGTGTTGACTGTGTTTTGACGTCGTTGTGTGGAGTGCGGGCAGGTGTGTCGAAGGTGTCTCGTTGGGAGAACTGGCGTTTGGTCGGCTGGGAGAGCTTGGTCTGCTGCGTCCTGTGGGCCCAGGGACCACGGCCCGGCTGCAGCTGCGCCCAAGGAGGAAACACCGAGGGTGGTCTGACAGGATGCGGAAGCGTGGCAGGCTAAGCTAACTGTTAGCCCATGCAGACCTGCAGTTCCAACAGTCAACCTGGCTGGCGTTCGTTCCCATGGGCAGTGGAATTGTTGGACTGTGTTGCACTGAGTGGACTGTTTTTGTTTTGTTTTCAAGCTTTGTTTTGTATGTTTTTGGTGGTGTCGGTTTTGGGAGACTTGGATGTGTGTTTTTGTGTTTTGTGTCGCACTGCTGTGGGCTGGGGGAGACGGAATTTTGTTTCTTTTTTGTACGCAAGTACATGAAAGAAATGACAATACATGGTTCCTGATTCCTGACTTGTGTTTGTGCAGGCCATGTCCAGATAGCTCAGGTTCCAGGCCGTAACGAGCCAGGCAGCGCTGGAGAGCTGAACTTCCCGTACCTACTCAGCATGCTGGAGCAGCAGGGCTACCAGGGCTACGTCGGCTGTGAATACCAACCACGAGGTGGCTGCAATTTATCACATCAGATTTATGCGCACACAAGTCCATTGTTTTCTTAATTTGTTTAATTTGTCAACTGTGTCTACTTCAGGATCTACAGATGAAGGTCTCGGTTGGCTGAAAGATTACTGGACACACAACAAGTGACATCAAGACGAGTCGATTCGACAAAAGGCAAATTGATGAAGGTTTCCATAGGGTCAGTTCGATGTGCTTTTATGTATATATGTTTTCTACCCACCATATTGGTTGCTGTGCATCATATATACCTACCACATTGGTTGTTATAGTTTCCTCATTTGATTGGTTGCTGTCCAACCGAAATTAGGGGCGTGACGCTGGGCAACGTACACTGTATGTTTCTTTGTTGAACCACATTAGCAGCTGATGAGTGCGCGACGCACGAAACGGGCCTGTACTGCAATGTATTAAAACTTTTTTCCTGAAAAAGTTTCGATATATATATATATATATATATATATATAGTACTACCATTAAAACTCTGTAATAACACAAGTAGTGATTTTACCTGACCTTTGGTAATTACAAGTTATTTGTTCCGAACAAATAACTTGTAATTACCAAAGGTTCCATATTTTGGCTTTATGTACTTTTTTAACTGAAGTGACACGATTTGAAATCTGGGCTGGAATGGTGTCGGGGGCATTCTCATACACATGTGTAGGAGCTCATTGGTGAGCCTGGAACGATATTTGGTTTTAATAAAGTTCAGAGGACAAAGCTGCCTCACAGCTGTATGTAGAGCCGAACATGGTCAAGATGTACAGTGCTACTTTCCTCAGACCTGGGAAAGCTGTCTCCGAGACATGACATGACATCACAATACAGCCATTTAGCCGACGCTTTTATCCAAAGCGACTTACAATAAGTGCATCATGTAGCGTAGGAAATCAGGAGAACTACTAGTCATCAGAGGTCATAAGTGCATATTCTCTCTAAACAAGCATCTAAGAGCAAAATCAGCACTAAAGTAAAAGTGGAAGAAAGAGTTGTTTTTTTTTAATGCGTACATACAATAAGTGCTAAGAGCAAGTAACAGGGTAGAAGTTCTTGAAGCGGTGAGTTTTCAACCTGCGCAGAAAGATGGGCAGTGACTCCGCTGTCCTGATATCAGTGGGGAGTTCATTCCACCACTGTGGGGCCAGGACAGAAAAGAGCCTTGACCGGGTCGATCGGCAGCAGGGGCCTCTGAGCGACAGGGCAACTAGGCGTCCCGAGGCAGCAGAGCGAAGTGGTCCGCCTGTTAGTGACCCCTACAATTAAAGATAACAGCGGCCTTTAAAGTTCAAAACAGTGCATGGGGTTATTGCACGTAGTTGCCCATATTGCAGCGGCCTTAGCACCAGTTAAGTCCTCGGCAGCTATAGGCTGGTGTGTGTGTGTGTGTGTGTGTGGGGGGGTGGCTACAGCTCTGGGGAAGAAGCTGTTCCTGAGCCTGTCAATCTGGGTTTTGATGGTGCGGTATCTTTTCCCCGATGGCAAGGGAACAAACAGGCAGTGACCTGGCTTTGTTGCGTCTTTACTGATGTTGCTGGCTTTCCTCTGTAGGCGGCCAGCATACACAGCATCCAGGTCCGGCAGCACTTTTGAATAAAGATGGGTTATTATTGTCTTATGGTGAATTTCTGAAAAAAGTTTGAATTGCCTGTTACACCGAAAGAATGTGTATTAGTGTTTGATGCTATTCCAAAAGGTGCTTTACAGGTTCTGAAAAACTCCCATGATGATACAACTAAGTTCTTAGATTGGAGAAGGAATATTTTCATTAGATGTCCTCAATAAAAAAAGTAGTAATAAACAAATCCGGAATATTCTGTAGAGAATAATATTCCCCCTGTGCAAATGTTCTGGTCTTCTATTTATGGTGACTTGAATTGGAAAAAGGCACAGAGAATATTGAGAAATATTGTATTTACAAAAATTGAGAGGTGTCATTAAAGCACGTTCTGGAAAGGTTTAAACTGAATATTAATTATTCTTGTGTAGTTACTCTTGCGCTAGGCTCCATGGGTTTTAGTGGCATGTATAACTGAGTGTCGTGATTTTGAATGACCTGACCAAGGGGCAGCAAGTATATAGAAAAGAGAAGGGGGCCAAGAACTGAACCTTGAGGGACACCACAACTCAATTGAGCTACCAAGGAGGTAGAGTTACCCAGAACGAAAAGAGAAAGTTCTGTTGGTGAGGTAAGAGTGTAATAAGTTAAGAGCCGAGCCCTTGATACCAACACATGCGATGTAGGAGAATGCTGTGATCAACCGTGTCAAAGGCAGCACTTAAGTCCAGAAGAACTAAAATCGAGTAGTCACCTCTGTCTGACTTCAGCAGTAGATCATTAGTAACCTTAACTAGAGCTGTCCCAGGACTATGCAGTGCTCTAAAACGATTAAAAACACTATTAATGTTCCTAAAAGAAATCAACTGAGAAGAAATTCCTCTCTCCAGAACCTTAAATAAAATAGACAATTTGGAGATTGGCCTGTAGTTACTTAGGGACAGGGAGTCTAAATTTGGTTTCCTGTCACGGGCGAGAGCAGGAGGGGACCCAAAAGCAGACAGCAAGGACAGGCTGGGTTAGAACACAGCTTTAATATTAACAACAACAAAAGAAAACACAGAAAAGCAGGAACAGACAGAAAGCACACAAAATGATGAGGCACTCCGGCGACCAAGAGTCTCTGGGGGTGTCTCGATGAGAGTGTGAGACGAACCAACAATGAGCTGGAGCAACAAAGGGGCATATATACTCAGTGGAGGTCAATCAGGGAGATTGGGTGCAGGTGCGCAGGACGCGTACAACCAATCGGAGAAAGGGGAGGTGAGTGAAGCCCGGCAATAAGTCATTAAGGGACAAGGGCACAGGTGAACTAAAACACCAATCAGGATGGGAGAGCGCCGATGACCCAGATCACACACCCATGAGAGGACCCCACCACCCCTCAAGGGACGGATTCCAGACGTCCAAAACTAAAGGACCAAGAGCACCCAATCGGGATGGACCGAGCCGGCACAGCAACAGAAAGACCATTCTGGAACTATGGGATTCTAGGCGGCTGAGGCTCTGGGGCACCGGGTGGCTGAGGCTTGGGTGCGCCAAGCGGCTGAGGCTCTGGAACGCCGGGCGGCTCAGGCTCGGGGGTGCTGGGCCACTTAGATGACATCATGCAGGGCTTGGGAGGAAACGGATTCATATGCAATTTCCACCTGAAGAAAGCATGTCTTTGGGCTATCTGAGGGTCCCGCTTCCAGAGTATGGTGAGAAGCCCAAAGAAGGCTGGGTCTTCATGGAGGAAAGTGTCCCTCGACAACCCTAAAATCTTCACACTTATACGGCAGGCTGAGCAGATCCGCTGGGTCCATACTTAGTCGGCTCGTTCTGCCATGAGTGGGAGCAGGAGGGGACCCAAAAGCGGAAAGCAAGGGCAGGCTGGGTTAGAGCAGCGTTTCTCAAACCTCTCCTGGAGGACCACTTGTCCTGCATGTTTTAGATATCTCCCTGCTCCAACACAGCTGATTTAAATGATCAGTTTTGTTATTAGGCAGCTTCGGGAGCTCATAACGCCCCCCCCCCCGCTTGGTGCTCCTGGTCTGTTCATTCGAGATGTCTGGAATCCGTCCCTTGAGGAGGGAGTGGTCCTGTCATAGTTGTGTGGTCTGGGTCCTCAAGGCTCACCTATTTCCCCATTGGCTTGCCATTTCTGTTCCTGCCCCTGCTTTGCTCACCTGTTCCCCATTCCGATTAGCGTGCCGTTTTTGTTCCTGTCCTGATCAGCTCTCCAGCAGTTATATATTCCCCCTGGTTACCCTGGCTCATTGTCGGTTTATAAATGTTACTGTATGTTAATTTTTGGTAGCTGGGTGCTTCATGCCTTGTCTCGAACCTTCCTTGTTGCCTGTATCTACATTCCTGTTTTTGTAAGTTTGCTTTATGAAAGAAAGTATTGCTCTAGCCCAGGCTGTCTCTGCTGTCCTCATTTGGGTCCTGTTCCTGCCCCCAGCCTGACATCAACAATGCATGGTAGAGATGTTTTACAGATGTTTTACAGTTAAAAATGGTGTTAATCTTCATCTGTGCTGGAACAGCAGCAGCACAGAATCTTCATCACCCTCTCCAAGAAGCATCTGACACGGCCCTTCTTGGACTTGACGACAACCTCTGAAAATCATAAAAACATTGTTGGTCAGTATCGTGCTTCAGCTAAACACAAGGAAACTCTAATCCATTATACATCTTACTGACCAGGCTGGATATCGCTTGCTCCCTTGGACTCCTCTTCATCAAAGGGCAACATTTCACAACACTTAAACATTGCTGCCTTGGCCTTCTCCTTATCTTTATGAACGGAGGATGTTCCTCCCTGGGCTTCGTCTGTGATGCTGTTGGAGTCACACGTTGACCACGCTAGAGCCTTTTCCTCAGAGGAGGTTGTAGATGCAACACTGCAAAGTCCAAAATGCTTGTCATCCTACTGTTTATAAACTATAACACATCCTACTGTTAATATAAGAGGATTCTCTGACATTACTAGACACTTTTTTGATCTCTTTAATGGAGACTATAATGTGCATTGTTTCGTCCATCTTCTTGATAAATGAAAGCATCTACCCACAGATACACAGAGCACTGTAACACACTTACTGGGAGTTGCAGGGGAAGTTATCCTGAGAGCAGTCCATGGTGATGAATGGGTGTTGCAGAACCTGACTAGGTGTTACTCTCAGGCTCGCATCCATTTCAAAAAATTGTTTCAACAAGTCTGCAAAATGTTCCACCTCCATGGCCGTTGTTACAGAAGAACCTTGCTTTTGATGTTGATGTTGAATCAGCTGGAAGTTCATTAGGCAACAAGAGTCAAGAATATTTCACATCACTCTTATCTATCTCACATCACTCTTGGGTTAAAAATGACAGTGGTTATACATAATGAGAAGTACACGAGGTTCTTCAAATTGTCACACATCCTTGTAAAATGTCCTTCAGTTCAAATCCTAAATGTTGAATGTTCAGAAAAGATCACTTACACCCTTAAGCTCGTCAAGGGATTTCGGGCTCAACTTTCTGGCCACAGACCCGGTGTCCTTCTGCTTTTTAGACTCCTCTGGTGTCTACAGAGAGATAATGTTCTACATGTTACAGCTTGCCTAACTACAGTAAATCAGGCAGATACACAGACATTGTGATTGACACAGAGGCAGATAGCATGCTAGGTCAGAGACCAGCTCCATCAGAGTAGAAAAGTGAGTGATGGTACCTTAAGTCTCCACGCTTGCTCGGAGGAGGAGGCGTTTCTCACAAAAAAATATTTGGATCTAATTCCACAGTTTAGAAGCCTGTCAGGTGGCTGCCCCAATGTCTCCACCATGTAGCTCATCTACACACAAAACACAACATCGCATTTGGAACACATGAGCACACTATAACAATTGTCAAGAAGAACACAACAGGTGAACTTTTGAAAAACAAATATCGACCAACCATTGCAAACAAAACTGAAAGATGATTTCTGTACAATGTATGAAATGCAACATGAACAACTGTTACTAATCTGGCAGTTTATCATATATCATCTTTAAATAAGACAAGTGATATCTCGGACTTTATGCCATGGCAACTTCCTTCAAAAATGACCTAATAAACAACTGGATCTTCAGTGAAAAGATGTGAAAACATCTCTACTTATTAGGAGGTTTGTGTTTGTTATAAACACACAACATATAGATGAAATGTCTTTTAAAAAACAGACTTGTTGCATTGTTTAACTGAGGCACTGACCATGTCATAAAAGCTCTCCCCTGGATACAGTGTCTTCCCAAGGGCCAGTTCCACAGCCGCACAACCAAGAGCCCAGATGTCAATGGACTCGTCGAAGGGGAGGCCAAGCAGAATCTCTGGAGCGCTGAGAGTATAGAAACAGGAAAACATTACAGCACATCCATCATGAAAACTAAAACCATACCTCCCGCCCTCATGTTGTCTGTCACTCACTAGTAATACAGGGTGCCACCAAACTCGTTCACATCCACCTCTGTCACATGGCAGGCAAGCCCAAAATCTATCAGCTTGACCCTCAGAGGCTCTTGCAGTTGGTCTACCACCATCACATTATCAAGCTTCATGTCACTATGAATCACTCCAATGCCTTTCAGATGGTGAAATGCTGTGGCCAGCTGAAAAGATATGCAGAATTCACCGTCACTTCATGAGCCAAATATGTGTCATTTATTTGTAGTCCCTTTTTCAAAATTTGTATGCGTAATGTTGAGGACAATTCGTTCTTGAATCTTAAAAAGCAGATTAGAAACAGCGAAGTGATATTTCATTTGAATCCTGAAATGCAAATGTCTTCCTCTAAAAAGACAAACTTGAATTTTTCAAAAGTTTTCCCTTCTGGATGAAACCAAAGGTTAGTGGTCCTACAAGGCACCATCTGTATCAATACGTTAGCAGCAGAATAGTTGACCTGATGCAGGATGTTCCTAATCTCGTTCATGGGCAAAGGTTGATACATTCTGTTCTCCATGAGGTCCTCAAGACTTATGTCCAGCATTTCAAACTCGAGACAAAGGAAATTCAGGTGGAGGAAACAGCCACCCCATCTCGCAATGTTGCACTGATCTGCGTCCAATGAGCTGACTCTTGTTAGCATGGCCAGCTGAGGAATACATTAGAGGTTGAGGAGAGGTTCTTACAGTTGAAAATCCGGATTGAAAACAGAGCCTATACTTTTAAAACAAATTCTATTTTACCTCTTGTTTATTGGCAATGGCTGAATTTGCGTCATTCGTGATCATTTTCACCGCCACAGTTGTGTTGCTGTCTGTCTTTACACATTCTACAACCGTTCCAAAGCTGCCTTCCCCCAGTATGTCCTGTACTACATAATTTGAGGACCCGCCACACAGAACATCACCTCTTTCTAACTGAGAGGGATGTGATGGACGAATGATGGAGGGCTCCCTGCTCGCTAAATGACAGGACATCTGCCTCCGTAAACTCATCTGGAAAAGGACAAAATATATATGGGCACGTTATACCCTACATCATAAAAACACAACGACAACAGCACCCGTATGAACACATCTATATAACTTTAACTTAATATGCAGGGCTAAGATTTTCTACACTTCGGTGAGACCCCACTTTTTTTGGACACACCACTTTCACTTGTTTCTGAGATTAATTTATGTTAGGCCTCCTCACTGTCATGTGTTGTTTTTTTTTTTTTTATCACATCCCCTCACATGTCAGTGGACTTTTAAAACCCTGTTGTGATTTATGTGACAAATTCTGTCTGTCCATCTGATCCCCCTTCCACTGCTGTTTGCACTGGTTGTAATATGAATGATATGGAAATAATGATAGGGTTAGATAAACTGGTTTCTCACCTGTCTATATAATTATAAGAAAATCATTTAGCATATCAAAAAAATGTACCATGTTTCACTTGATGTCCCTTGATATCTGTTAAGTTTCTTGGTCTAACAAAAAGCTTGCTCGATTAAAAAGCACTTCAAAACACAAAGTTAAAATGACTAATGTCCAATTGGTGGTTCAGTTATGTTCTGTAACGCCATCACATCGTGACATGTGAGTTTGGGTATTTGTCCTGGTCGCTGCACTAGCGCCCCCTCTGGTCGGTCGGGGCGACCTCCGGATCGGCAGAGAGGGGGTGGAGCAGTGACCGGGACGGCTCAAAAAGAGCGGGGTAATTGGCCAGATACAATTGGGGTGAAAAAGCGATAAAAAAAAAAAAATTCCAGAATCCAAGAAAAGTTCCGGAATCCTCAGCGCTACAGAAAGTTGATTGGCAGACGGAGCTCCTCAGCCGGACAGCAGAGACGGTTTAGGTTGTACAACAAATGCAACTACAATCGATAATAACAGTAGTCATAACTTGATGTGATTGTAAAGCAAATTTGTGTGTTGTTTTGTCAAGCGACAGATTAAATTATGTCAATTCTCAGTCCTCAGCTGTGTTTGACGCTATGTATTATGGTACATTACTTACGCCTGCCCACTCACACACGTTCAGCATTAATACCTTTTTTTTTATAAAGAACTCCAACCACAATGTAGGTTACGCTCTTCAAATCACTAGTGATGTTGCTTTGTTCGGCACTGACTCCGACCACACTGTAGGTTACGCTCTTCAGATCTCTGATGTTGCTCTCTCAAAGTCTTGAAGCAAACTGACGGCGAGCGCCGAGCGTTCCGCCTTTTATATGCTGTGACGGCTCAGCAATTAAAGAGACAGTACCCATTTTTCCTGCCTCCGTATTAGCCCCTTAACATAGTGACGTTTTTCTATGGGCGGGGCTTATCTGGAGGCAAATATCCATACCTGCAACATACAAAAGTATAGTGTAACGTTACCTTACTTACCTGATATGAAGTGTGCGCTACAAACACAAGCATTTTTGATTATCTCCTCAGTTCAATCCTTTCGTCTCATCGCGTTTAACCACAGTTGTCTCCGATCTTTTTGACTGGGAGTGGCAGCTGGTATGCGATAAAACTTCAAGTTTAGTTTATTACTTCTTCGATTCTGGCGCCCAAAAACACAGCATGAAGATATGTTGGCTAACGTTAACTAGATGATGTACGCTGCCTGAGGACGTGATTCGTATTTAACGTTACCGCTTCTGGTTTTGTTTTGCCGCCAGCTGACGTAATCATTACGTAGGCTCTAAAAGGGTCAATACGTCTGTCCTTCTAATTTCTTGTTTTTCTCGACAACCGCTCATCCAATATGTCATATATGTATTGTTATTTAGATTAACAATGATGCGACACGATAACTCAGACGGATAGCTTATTGATTCAGCTTGACTATCGTGTTTACTGAATGCCTTCTTCTGTGGTGTTAAATGTCATTAAACAGGTACGTAACAGCAGCAGCGCCAACACAGGCTAAGCCTAGTTACTACACATCTCATCTCCCACTTTCGAGCAGAACACCTGAATATGTAACCAATGCAAATAAACCTGAATCATGTAATAATAAACTCAACTAACAATCTAAGCATTGTTAAAGCATTTATGTGCTTCATCTTAGAGATGCTTATCCTTAACTTAAAGCCAGTAACTTTCTGTTCCCTTTTTTTCTTTTTCACTTGGCCTATTTTACTAATCGCCAAAACATCTATGCAATGTTACTTTCAACTCAGTACAAACATTAAACAAGTATGTGACCTGTAATGTAACATGAATTCACCGTTACATTCGCTCTACTTTACTTTTTATTTATTTAAATTGACTGTGAATAACGTTGTGGAGGTTTAATCACTCTCCCAGAGCATGAGATCTTTACTGGACCTGTTGTAGTTGTAGTCACCTCCGGGGTTACAGTCTCTCTTATAGGAGAAGCGACTGGTGTTGGCATCACTGTGATGTCTGCTGGTTCACTAGCAGACGCCGTGAAGTCCTCCTGTTTCTGACCTGTTCTGTCCAGTTCTGGAAGTCTGTCCTCACTGCTCTTTAGCACATGTCGCCTGTTTCTGCGAAAGGTGCTGCCTTCAGGTGTTTGGATCACAAAAGACCTTGGCTGAACATGGCGATGTTCCACAACAGCTGGCTGCCATGTATTGCCCACTCTGGATCTCACAGTCTCTCCCTCCTGTAGTGCAGGCAGGTCTCCCGCGCCTCGATCAAAGCAGTGTTTGTGTTTCAACTGTCTCTTCCTCATTTGTCCATGCACCTCCTTGTACAGCTGAGGCTTCAACAGCTGCGTAGTTGCTGCTAGTTTTGTCTTCAGTCGCTGACCCATTAGCAGGTGGGCAAGAGACAGTCTCACTCCACCCAAAGGTGCATTTCTGGACTCAAGGAGAGCAAGATATGGGTCTCCTCGGCTCTGTCGGGCTTTCTTCAATTTCATTTACATGTCTCTCCATTTTCCGATAGCCTTCTGTCGGTTTCTTTGCTTTGCACATCACATGCGACCATAGTGGGTTTTTTTTTGTTCTTTTGCACACTTGGCATGTTTGACCATAGGCAGGACCCTTGGGAGCCTCATGTTTGTATCCACATTTACTGCAGTCATATTTATTATCACTGACCCTGCTCTCTTTAGGCTTTTTTCTTAGCTTCGTTTTGCTTAGCTTGCTAACCGCCATTTCAGTTTCCTCATGCAAAGCTCTCAGGTGGCGTTGTGTAGCTTCGTTAGCTCTGCAGATATCAACAGCTTTTGCCAATGACGAGTCGGGCTCTCTGAGCAGTCCAGCTACCCCCTGATCATTTGTTACTCCACACACGATGCGGCCCCTTATCGGCGAGTCTGTCAGCTGCCCAAACTCGCAGTCCTTTGCTTTAGCTTTCAAGTCAGTCACGTATGCATCGATCGACTCACTCTTTCCTTGGACCCTTGTGAAAAACACGTGTCTCGGGTGTGTTGTGTTGCTCCTTGTTCACAGTACTGCCGAAACTTCTCTTTTGTTGTGTCTAAGCCGCGGTCTGCATCATCATCAGAGTCCATGGTATTAAATACTTGATCGCTTCCTCTCCAGCCACAAGGAGAAAAGTAGCGCACTTCACCTCCTCTGACTTTTCGGAGATGACGCTAGCAACGAGGTACAGCTCAAACCTCTGAATCCACGAACGCCAATGTTCCGCCAGGTTCCCTTCCAGACACGAGCTGTTCGGTGGCTTTAGTTGCTCCATGCTTTACTGCTGACACCACGTCATATATGTGTTGTTAATTAGATTAACAACGAGGCGACACAATAACTCAGACGGACAGCACGTTGATTCAGCTTGACCGTCTTTTTGCTGAATGCCTTCTTCTATGGTGTTACATGTCATTCAACAGGTAAATAACAGCAGCAGCGCCACCACAGGCTAAATCTAGTTACTACACATCCCACAAACAACTTCAACCAGATTATCCCCCCCCCCCTTTTCTCAGGCCTTAGTTATGTGTGTTCTGTGACTGGCACAAGCCACAGTCAATGACAGCTTGTTTAATTCTACTGCAGCCATCAGTGAATCCAGCTTCACTTCCTCCATCACTGTGTTTGGGTCAGTCACCTCACGGGACATAGCCAGACTACGGAGCATCACCTGGTCAGCTGAGAAGGTCACTCATTGTAACCTGACCAATCTCAGGGTCTCAGTGAGGCCAAGTCTGTGGGCAAGATCATCACTGAGCCCTCCCACACTGGAAAGCAGATATTATAATAATGGATTACATTTATATAGCGCTTTATCTAGACACTCAAAGTGCTTCACAGTGAAGGGGGGTAACTCACCTCAACCACCACCAGTTTGTAGCACCATCTGGGTGACGCACGGCAGCCATTTTGTGCCAGAACACTCGCCACACATCAGCTTGAGGTGGAGAGGGATTTATCATTGAGCAAATTACACGAGAGGGTGATTAGGGGGCCAGATGGAGAGAGCCTGGTTGGGATTGTGCAAGGACACCGGGGGACCCCCTACTCTTTGTGATAAGTGCCATGGGATCTTTAATGACCACAGTGAGTCAGGACCTCGGTTTAACGTCTCATCCGATGGACAGCATCTCCTAAAGCAGTGTCCCCGTCCCTGCACTGGGGCAATGGCATTTGTTTATTAGCAACAGAGGGAAGACTGCCTCCTACTGGCCCACCGACACCATTTCCAACAGCGACTCAGTTTTCCCGGGAGGTCTCCCATCCAAGTACTTTTTGTCAAATCTCTTTACGGACAATGCCCTCTAGATTCCTGTAAAGAGCTTCAATCAAATGGGTATAAATGTTCTCTTTCATTCCCTTAGCTTCTGGAGATGAATTTCGCAGAGAAAAACTGAAATGTGATGCAGACAGCCATGATGTCTGTGCATTTATTACGTCACCAAAACCTTTTCGGACATGGTGTCCTTTTTCATCATCTTTACAGGCGGAAAAAAAGAAAGTATCAAAATAAATGACTAATCCACAACACCTTCAATGATAACTAATAAAAAAAATTAAGTTACTTAAATGCTGATTTGATTTCCCAGGATCTTTATGTACCCTCCAATAAAACCAATGCAGCCTTATCTAATAAAGAAGTGTTGTTTTTTTATGATCGGTAGTTTTTATTTTCCTTTAACACAAATGCAGGCCATGACATCACACATGGATTACAGAGATGGAAGGAACAATTTAACAGGGCCTACTAGACAACATCAAGAGACAGACACATTTGGATTAAGGGTGATCATAAGACGAGTCTTAACAGTATACAAGACAATAGGAACAGCAGAGAGAAAATAAAAACAAATAAAAACATAGTTGGCAGATAGAGAGTAGTCTATAAATAGATGTTAAGATATAGATTAGTTGTCACAGATTACACGGGGCCTTTAATGAAGGAAATATAGTGCGTCCACTTGGCCTCGTATTTCTCCACCTGGTTGATGAGTCTAAAGGAGAGTCGCTCGTGTTGCTGCCACAATTCCCAGATGGGAGAACCATACATTGGTGTGAGGTAGGGTGGCCGACCTCCACTCTGTTACCATGAGCTTTCTGCCCAACATCAGGGCTGTCTGGACCCACTCTGCCCGTGCTCGTGGAAGGGCTTTTAAAGGAGTAGGGTCTCCCAGAACAAAGAGGCTTGGAGAAAATGGGATGTCTGTTGTTAGTATGTTTGATGTTCTCATATATAGCTGTCCAGAATTCTTGTGCAACACGGTAAGACCACAGCATGTGGAGAAGCGTACCCGGGCCCTCCCCACACCTCCAGCAGTCAGGGCCGTGTCTTAGTTTCACCCTGTATAACCTTGAGGGGGTCCAGTATACCCTGTTAATTATTTGAACTGTACTAATCTTGTCCTGAGTTCCCGTGATGTTTTCTTATAATTCCTTAAAATGTTTTCCCACTCCTTATTGGTAAAGGTAAGATTAAGGTCGATCTCCCAGATTAACTTTAAATTGGATCCCAAACCATCAGAGTGTTTAGTCAACAACAAGTAATATTTTGAAGCTTCATGGCCTGTGCCAAACACCTTAACTATATCCGACAGTACATCTGAACTAGGCGGGGTTGTGGAGATAGACCCAAAAGTTTGAGACAAGAGGTGTCTTAGTTGAAGATATCTCCAGAACTGCTGTTGGGGGAGGCCATACTGTTGCACAAGCGCCGTGAATGATTTCATCGTACCACCTTCATCATATAAATCTCCGTTAACCAATATTCCTTTTCCCGCCCATTGTTTCCAAATAAATGGTTTTTTGTCAATCTTCAACTTGGGATTCAACCAGATACTGGCTGCTAAGTTCAGGTGGGGATTGAATTTGAGTCTAATTGAGATTTGCTTCCAAATCCATTGAGTGTTGACAACTATCGGATGGGTCATAGCTTCTGTAGGCAGTGCAGCGGTTATAAGATGGAGGGGAGGGAGAGCCTCACAAAGTGTACTTTTGATGCCAAACCGGGGGGTGGGGGCGCTCGGGAGGTCAAGTCCAGTAGGCAAGATGCCTGAGACCAAATGCTTGGTAGTATAACAGTAAGTTTGGGATACCCAGCCCACCCTGGTCCACTGGCCTTTGTAGTTTTTTCAAATTAAGTCGGGGGCGTTTACCATCCCAGAGGAATCTGCTACATAGCTTGTCAAATTGTTTGAAATATTTAAGCGGGATTCTCACTTGGGGTGCTTGGAGAATGTAATTGAACTTTGTTGTACAGGTCATTTTCAAAACATTAGCTTTCCCCCATAGTGACAAGCAAAGAGGAGTCCATCTTTCAATGTCTGCACTAAATTGACTCAGTAGAGGTTCGATGTTGACCTTCACTAGATCATCTAATTTAGGGGGGGAAGTCACCCCCAGGTATTTAATGCCATTGCTGGGCCAGGAGAATCTGCCTCCCTGGAACAAGGTCTTGGGGCAGTACGAGGTTAAGGGGAGGGCTTCTGATTTTTGCCAATTAACTTTGTAACCTGATAAATGAGAGAATCTGTCTATAATTGTAAGCAGTGCAGGAAGGGTCTGAGACTAGAACTAGGATGTCATCCACGTAAATGAAGAAGTTTGTTTATTTCTGACCATTATGACCCAATATGTGACTGGATCGACAAAACTAGGCAATCTGAATTGCACAGTAATCTGTTGGCCCATTTAGCAAATTTACCCAAATACTAATTCCAAACCCTTGCTGAAAGGGTGATATTTTCGACACTTATTACAGATAAAAACAATTTGTGAATGCCATTACAGCAGGAAATCCGTCTGATAAACTGTCAGAATAAAATATAATATAGACCATTAATTAAACCAGAAATGGGGAGTGGTGCTAATTTTGAGTTTAACAGAAATGGCTTAAAGATCTGAGGAAACAAATCAAAGATTGTCTTGGTGCATTCTCAATATAATCAGCTAAGAAATTCAAAGAAGTTTTAATTAGTTCATGACATGTATCTGTCAATAAAAGTTGTTTCTAGATGAACTGATTCAACCATCTTTGATAAATTAAAGATTATATTCTATCCCTAAATATTCCAACAGATCCCTTCACTGGCTTCCAGGGAATCAGGGAATGGATGTTAAAATGCTGCTGCTTGTTTAGAAACCTCTCAGTGGGTCAGGACTGGAACACGTCCCTGACCGGCTTTTAGAATATGAGCCTTCCAGTAGAAGAAGGCTGTGTTTGTACCAGCAGCATACAGTCAACCTCCCATGTGGAAATAAGCTGTCTCCCGCCTGCCGCCCAATGGCTGCTGGGGTAGGCTCCAGCATCACCGGAGCCCCCGGATGAAAACCACGCGGACAACATGCAAACTCCACACACAAGACCACCCGGGACGACCCACCAAGGTTGGACTACCCCGGGGCTCTAACCCAGGACCTTCTTGCTGTGAGGCAACCGCGCTAACCTCTGCGCCACTGTGCCACCTCATTATAACAATCATAATAATAGTAGTAGTAGTAATAAACTTTATTTATATCGCACCTTTCTGAACAGCGTTATACTGACTATCTCAGAGACCAAGGGTTTTGCCAACATGGTGGACTACACACACACACACACACACACACACACACACACACACACACACACACACACACACAATCAAAACACAAGTAGCCATTGAGAAGCAACAGCACACATTTCCTGGATAAATTTGCAAAATGTACACTGTAAAAAAAACCCGTAAAGAACGGTCAATGATTGGCAGCTACGGCTGCCAAACAAAAACCGTAAAATTAATGTAAACTATCCTAATTCAAATTAAGTCCAGAAACATTACTTTTACAGACATTTTCATTTAATGCTCTGCAGAACAATACCTTTATTTTACAGATTTTTCATAGTTATTACAATCAAACACTTTTAATAAAGTGACGATGCTAAAAGTTCTACAGAAAAATACCTTTATTCTACAGATCTTTCATAGATTATTACGATCAAACACTTTTAATAAGTGTTAAAAACCACCTTAAAAAAACAGTTTGTCTGGCAGGTACGACTGTCAAACAAAAACCTTAAATATTTTCACTGTTAATTATTATCAATTAAAGTAGGGAGGGGAACTTAATCACAAATAAAATACACACCACTGTTGATTCTAAAACCCCTTTATTTAATGTATTGAGTTGTAAATTTACAATATCAACCAATTATTCACAAACAGTTCTTCAGATCCCAGAGGGGGAGTTGAAAAACTAAAAATTCTATTTCTCCATATGTGTATCTTGTCTGTTAACAGTACTATCATGATGAGGTCATGATTTCACCTTTGAAACAGGTGGAGAGCTTTTGGGCTGAGGGGGTTGTGGTCTGTTGTTTTTTAGCTTGTATTTTCCATTTCAGTTTTGTTTTCCACATTATTCTCCTGACCCTTGGCGGCTCTGTATACTGTCGTTCTGACAATATTTGTAGTATTTGTGGACAAGCATTACATTCTTGATTTAGAACCCTTAAATAGGCAGTGTACTACTAAGTAAAATCAAAACATACAAAAGGTCAATGAATCTGTACCAGAAGTGACAGTGCAACGTAGCAGATAAAGAAGAATCCTCCTCCAAATTGCCAGTAATCAGCTGGATCTTTGGTGCATCTGGGGGTGGGGGAAGGGGAAAAGGGAAAAAGTAAGATCCACAGAAAAGTCCTTACTATAAAAAGTAGGTTGTTTTTTTTTTTACCATTTATTTAAACAACCATGAGGAGTTTGCAGTTTGCTATTTTGGGATGTGACCTTTTTTCTTTTTTTGCAACTTTCTAAAATAAAAGCCATAAATATGGTGTGAAAATGTGTCACTACACCCTATGGTTTAATTGATTAAGTGGGGATATGGGGTTCGAATCCCACCTCTGGCAGGACATTTTCACTTACAAACAAACTTCTTTTCTTTCAACCAAATTTAGTTCGTTTAAAACTGCAAGTGAGAGACAAACTTCGTTTGTTTCTTTAAAACACAAAATTAGCAATGGATTTTGTGTCTTTCAGACTGAAATAAATACAGGATAAGGCTGACTGTTCATTAGTGAAAAGACATGTATGTATGTATTGTCAATGGCAAGAGACAAATAATTTTTTGATCCTGTTTGAATTGAGCCTTGATTCACACATACAGTATGATGTCGATTTAAAAGATAATTTTGCTAGTCAGGGAAGTCGAAGTTTATTGTAAAACTATTGAAGTAAAAGCCTGTGAAAATACGTAATTATAAAGACGACATCGCCACGACTCACATAAGTGACGTTGTCTAGTTCAACATTCACAGAAAGCCAGTCCTACAAGCAGCTCTCACGGACTTAACTGACTAACTCTTCTTTCACAGCGCTGCAACTCTCAACAACAGCAGACTTGTAGTCATTTTCATCTCTTTTAATACTTTTTCCATCATTATGTGTCGAGCTAACAGCCATGTCGCTGTTAATGACTACATGGTTCTTTACTATATCTACGACAAGCTACGACTTTCTTTACTTGTAAAATTATCTTTTAAATCGACAAACATCATATGTGTGATTCACGGCTCAATTCAAACAGGCTCAAGAAATCATTTGTCTCTCACCATTGACTGCCATACAAAACTTTTCTGAAATAAGGTCCCATGGGGCACACCGGAAGGGGTGTGACTTCGGCTCTCTATTATTGTAGTAAAACTATTTACAAATGTGTGCGGAGAGTTGTGTCTGTATCGATTGTAAATGTGAAAAAGAATCCCACGCACACAAATCACCACACACATTTGCAAATCTTCCGCGGCAGAAGTGTAGCAAAAGTCACGTGTGAAAAGACAACCAATTGAGAGGCCCATGTGAGTTGTAACTGATGACTTGTCTGTATTTCCAGCTCTTGGAGCAAAATATTTAGACTTTTCCACCAAGGCTTTTAAAGATTTGTCTACACTTACAGATCTCCATCATAATTTAAGGGATAGTGGATAAAATTGACTAATATCTTGTCTTATATATTGCAGTTGATACTTACTAATGGTAGACTTGTCTCTCCATTGGGTGCCTGTTCTCTGCCGTAAACCTTGTTCCAATGCTTGATCTACAAAAAATACAAACAAATTTCTCATCATTAGCAGTTATCAGTATTGGAAATGAGAATGTAAAAAATGTTCAGAAATAAACAGGCAGTTACACATACACAGCACACATGCATAAGGCCAAATATAACATCTCTGTAACAGCTCTCCAAGATAAGCATAAGCCTTATCATATACTGTATTTCTGTGTAATTTAGGGGGGAGCTGATGTAAAACTCTTCAAAGCAGTTTGATATCAAATTCCAGTGTGTAGTATTTTGTGGTATTTACTCCATATAGGGGACCTGACAGAAATGGAATATAATATTCATACGCAGTTTTTCTTAGCATATAACTGCATGAAAATAAGAATCAGGGTGGCTGTGGCTCAGGGGGTACAGTGGTCATCCAATCAGATGGTTCGATCCCTGACTCCTCCTGTCCACATGTTGAAGTGTCCTTTGCTCCCGATGGCTGTGAACTCGTGGTCACCTGTCGATATCAGTGAGTGTGTGAGTGGCAATAAATTGCACATGGCCTATCACAATACGAGACAATAACTATAAATACCTCAAGGCGGTTTTATGCCTCTGCGCAGATGTTATTTTGAAGTTGACATTCATGTGTGTCTAGATTCATATAACATATGCAGTGAAGAATTATTTATTTTTTTAAATAATGTAGTGTATATTTTCTTCAAAATTGAGAATATTACTTCATATGTGTAGTTCGGATGATCCGCTGTGGCGACCCCTAACGGGAGCAGCCGAAAGTAGTAGTAGACTTCATATATGTAGTTACATAAATGTCAGAGAAAAATATGCTGCTGTCAGTTAAAACGTGATGTGCATTGCATTGTAATGCCATTGTGAGTGATTTTAATGTCTTATTGTTAATATGATTTTAGTTTGTTATAAACATCCAGATTATGTGCTCATTGTTTTTGGTGTGTTGAGGTCAGTAACATTCATTAATGATTTTCCAAAACACAATAACTGTGTTATCATGCATGAGAGAATACTGAACCGTTGTTGAATATCATTTAAACTTATTTAGGGGGTCACAGTGACCTTGACCTTTGGGCAGTTAGCCCCCGAGTCCAAGTGAATGTTTGTGTCGAATTTGGAGAAAATTTCTGAAGCTGTTTTTGAGATATCGCATCCTCAAAACATGAGGTGACAGTGACCTTGACCTTTGACCTCCAAAATCTAATCTGTTCATCTTTGAGTACAAGGGAACATTTATGCCAAATCTGAAGAAAGTCCCCTACGGCGTTCTTGAGATATTGCGTTCACAAGAATGGGACATATGGACAGACGGACAATCTGAGAACTTAATGCCTCCCGGCCCTGGCTATCGCCAGGGCGGAGGCACAAGAATTTGAATGTAAAAATGATCATTCCAACGATCGTAATATCTGTCCAAAAAAATTGCAATATGATTTTTTTTACCATATTGTGCAGCCCTATTTGTATTTAATACAGGCACTTACTTTAAGAATTTTATATTTAACCGCATGTTGTTATCTGCCTACCTACACACACCAAACTTCAAATCAAATCGAAAATATTTCACACCACTGAGTAAATGTATCATTTCACGTGTCAATGTATGTTTGGATGTGTGTGAGAGGAGGAAAGGGTATTACCTGCAGGTTGAGTGAAGGCCTGCAGTGAAGTTGTTGAAACTAACAACCCCACAATACATCACAGCAACTCCCCGGGCACTTCTGGAGCTCATGCTGCATTTTCCCTTTTGCAAAGACAGAGAGGACAGAGACAGGATAGGTCATGTTTATCTTTCTTCTACTAATTTCTCAACTACTTGAGCAACACCAAATGAGAGATGAGGATGGTAGTTATGCTAAGCAAGCACAGTCATTCAATCTCTTAGACTGATCAGGATTTTTTAATGGGGCAAATAGTATGATTTATGTAAATAACTTGAAAACATTCCCATCTTTTATTGTCTTAGAATGACCTGTACTATAGGCTGTATATATAAATTACTTACCTTTCCCTCTGACAATCATCATCTTGCCTTGATGAGCGTCTCTGGAATTAGAATGAGAAGTATCAGTGAATTTACATAGTATGTATATAGGTACATGGAACTTCACATAAATGTTGATTCATTCCAACTTGGATGTATTGCTAGGTATTCATTAAGTGAATAAAATATCCATTAATCAATCAGTTGCATTTTGGCTGGTAAAACAAGGTGTGAAATAGGTCCTCTAAAGCTTATAAGGGTGGGATAGGCAGGGGACATACACACAAAAGTTTCCAGTGTTGTGTTAATGTACAGTAAAATGTACATTTAATCAATTTATATTTAATCTAATTTAATGTACATTTACAGTCAGCATATTGAGAAAAACTCACCCACGACTTAATGTTAATTTACTGCTACTGAAGTAATTTAAGGCAGACATCGGTTCATGGCAGACACTTAAGGACGTCACCTTGGTCTTTGGGAAACAGTGATCAACATTCTTCACCATTTTCTGACAGATACGACAGACAGACAGGTACGATGTAACGTAACGTGTGCTCTGCTG
Source organism: Lampris incognitus (assembly GCF_029633865.1). Lineage (NCBI taxonomy): Eukaryota > Metazoa > Chordata > Actinopteri > Lampriformes > Lampridae > Lampris > Lampris incognitus. The sequence continues at coordinate 54,967,600 of NC_079213.1, forward strand.
CTCACATCATGTTCACGTATTAGACATTTACACCTTGTTTTCCTGGCTGAGTTGTGCCACTGCTTTAATTATTTTACCATGTAAACACACACGACACACCCTTTTCACAAAATTACCTGAATCTGCACGAATCACACAAATGACTTATTGAGGACTCAAAACGGCGATTTTCGCGGAAAGGTGACAAGTTTGCATCCCTGACACACACACACGGGGGGGGGGAGAGAGAGAGAGAGAGAGAGAGAGAGAGAGAGAGAGAGAGAGAGAGAGAGAGAGAGAGAGAGAGAGAAGAGCAACCGTAAGGTTACTAACATAACGTTAATGACATGACAAAGACTCGCTGCCTGCAAACAGACGCAAACCCAACCTCTCGTTTAAACCACATTTAATATTAACACCACGAATCAGGCAAACAAGCTAACTAACGTTGTCACCTGTGACGCTACTTAATTTAACGTTCCTTAATGGTTAACTAGCTAATCTGTTTGAAAACATCATCACTGTAAGTTAGGGAATGAACACAAACATTGCGTTTGGTTATGAATTTACAGCAAATAGCAGGGAAATGCTTTCTTACCTGACATAGCAGCAGGAGAACAGTTATAACCCTGAAGTTCACTTAGCTAACGTTAGTGTAAACTACTAATAACACACGTTAGTCCCTACCTAACGGGTCTGATCCTTTAGCCGAGCGGTTAGTGATGTCGCCTTGTGGTGCAATACACCTCGTAACGAATCCCGCACCGGGCAAGAAAATAACTGGTTACATTGGTGGGATCCGGAAGTGTGCAGATCCTCAGAAGTCTCTTCTGAGCGCGGGAAGAACAAAGCGCGAGGGCGCGCTTCCGGGGAGGGGGACGACTGTAAACTACTAATAAGACACGTTAGTCCCTAGCTAACGGGTCTGACCCTTTAGCCGAGCGGTTAGTGATGTCGTCTTGTGGTGCAGTACACCCCGTAGAGAATCCCGCACCGGGCAAGAAAATAACCGGTTACATTAGCTAGCTGACCGAACATCCGTCTCACCCTTCAACTGTGGTCATACTCCATTTGTTTGTTCTCCGTCGAAATCCCACAACTCGGATTCGGTCAAAATAAAAACATGGCAAGCAGATGTAAAATAATCCAGGTATAAATCCAGGTAATAACCCAGGTAATCCACTAGTGATCAGATAGTCCACTAGTGGACCGACTGGCGCTAGCGCCGGACCCAACTGACGTAGCGGATCGGTATCCAACTTCGGACGGCGAAGCCCGAAAAAACGCACAATTTGGCGACTTTTTGTCTTGCTAGTTAAGTTAGCTATGTTGCCGTTTTCGTTAACAGCTGTCGTGTTTTTGGCATGCTATATTCGCTAGCTTCCAACTGTAGCCTAGCTTTAGCTTCCACCTGCCGGTGTTTTTCTTTAAGTCCCTTCAAACTGAGGACGTGTCCGTACTTTGGACGGCGAAAAACTGCGTCCAACTTCGGTCGCTTCCGACGACAGACAGACATACAGACAGACAGACAGACAGACAGACAGACAGATATACGATGCGAACGTCGCCCAAAGGTGGATTCTATGGGATGTGGCAGCTTTTTCGTACCCGAGGTTATAAATGACCGATTTGTGTTCCCAAATATCAAAGTACCTGAATTTAATTTTGTATTTCACCGGTTATTTTCAAAAAAGGCGCGCACAGTTGTCATTGGCCAGTTTTCTTGATGACAGCCACATCAACCAATCATGTTCATTCAAGCTTTTCCCATCAACAAGTATACCGATTTAATTAAAGAGTTTTAATGTAAAAGTACACATAAATCTAAAACTAATAAGATTTACCTTAAAATTACAGAGAAAAACGTTAGATTGTTTGTATGGACTTAAACCTTTATATAACAAGCTACACATTTAATTACAGGTTGAATGTATAATTACATGCAAATATAGAAATAATAAGATTTACCTTAAAATTACAGAGAAAAGTGTTAAGATTGTTAGTATGGACATAAACTTTGATATACCAGGCTACATATTTAATTACAGATAATTACTGTCATTTTACGTGAATTTGAATGTAATTTAAGAAAACAGAAAAGATAATGTAAAATTAATATAGTATTTTTCTGTAAAAGAAATAAATAAATGTAGTGTAAACTAGTAATAAGACACATTAGTCCCTAGCCAACGGGTCTGACCCTTTAGCCGAGCGGTTAGTGATGTCGCCTTGTGGTGCAGTACGCCCCGCATCGAATCCCGCACCGGGCAAAAAAATAACCGGTTACAGTAGTTTGTCATTACTTTCATAATACTTAAAATAACAGGCGGATTGTTGATTTACAGATAATGTCTGTAATGTTACAGTTTTGTGCACTGTTTTTAAAGGACAGGAAAAGTACTGTAAAAAATTAGAATCATATACTGTAAAATTAGGATTTTTTTTAATGTGTAGGCGGAGATTTTGCACAAATGTGTGCGGCATTATTAGCTAACATTCCAGTGAGAGCCATTATCTGACCAGCCGTTATTGCCTTGAAGTCAACACAACTCTATCCTTAAACCTTGCTAACAAAGTTAGCATGTCCCAAATAAACCCTCATGAGCTGTGTCCTCGGTCTGATGAAACATCCCTTCTGTCATAATCTAAGATGGAAGGTGAGAAAACCAGTTCCAACTGGTCCTCCGGCTTGCCCAACTGATGACTGAAAGCAAGGTCATTCTGACTCAGCCAATAACCATGTTCATGCAGGTCAGAGGGCGGGACAAAAACAATGTGAGTTGAATATACACATGTAAGTGTAACCCATATGACATATAGGGCTACTAATGGTCATTGATTTAGGGGTGTAGTGACATGCCGCTCCTTAAGGGGCGCACTATGCAACTCGCTAGAGTAGAGACTGCTACACGCAGTCGTCATTTTTTTCCTCTTTTCTTCTTGTGAACATCCGGGAAATTGTGCTCTTGAACCGACGACTGAATGTCATTATACATAGCCTCAGAAAGTTAAGAGTATTGACATGTTTTGATTGTGAAAAGTGTTATGTGTAATCAGAACCTCATCTGTGAGCTTACGAGACGAAGGTGTGTCGAGTTGTAAGTACTTGGAACTGCGGTTGGTTTTTTAACTACCACATAGAATTTGGAAGATTGTGATGGCAAGCCCAGCCCAGTGAGACTGTGGACCATCATAGAAGCGGTGGCCTACCGTAGGATCTGTCCCAGGAAACGTCTGACAAGCCTGAATCATCATCCAGACACCAGATAAGAACCCATTCACACTAGCCTATTTCCTCTACCAGGGTAGAAATAGTCTTGGTTGAAGTATATTCAGTACACTGAGGACCAGGAACCGAACTTTTCTTTCATCTCAGACTGCTAACACTCATTGGGGGTTGTGATTTGAACGAGGTTTTCTTTGGTTTATTATTTTATTTACTTTAAAAGAGCTCTATTTTGTTTTATTTCAATTCCTTTATGTAAAAGTCAGTGTAGTGTATATTTTGCTATTGTGAGGCAATAAAATTGTCAACTGTTCAACTACACATCAACTCCTCTCGTGAGTTAGTCAAGGCAAAGCCCTCACCGAACCTGGTTGGATGTTAGCGCCTTTACTGCAACCCCTAGTTTGCACTGGAGGCGCTACATAAGAATGAAATGATATAAAAACTTAATTATTTTTGTTCTTTTCGTAAATTAATGAATGATTCAAAATCAATCTAATTGGTTCCTTAATTGCATCAGAACTCTTCCATGTTGAGTTAATGACACCAACCAAGTGTTAATGAAATAGTCTTCATTATGTTGTCTTACATAAGGTCTCCCATAAACTAAATAAATAGATAAATAAAGGTGGAAAGTGGCCCAGTGGTTCGCACTGTTGCCTCACAACAAGAAGGCCCTGGTTCGAACCCCAGGCCGTCCCAGGTCCTTTCTGTGTGGAGTTTGCATGTTCTCCCCGTGTCCAAAGCCACAATTGCCGATGCAGATTTTGCCAAGTGACGTCTGTACTCGCATGAGGAATGTGAGGCATTTGGATGTGCTTTTTGTCTCTGAAACCCAGCCTAAGAATTATATTCATTCATCTCAGTCCCCTCCTACACACACGTAAATACACAAAAGGTATTTGTTGAATTACCTTTTGTGTTATTCCTTTTTAAACTGAGTATTCAGGAAACGTTACAATGATTTGTTAGCTGAAAAAATCTAAAAGACATGCAGAGGATGGCAAAGCGTACAATTTCCAATAACTTGGAGAATAAGTGAGAATTACCAAGCTAAGTGGTAAAAAAGGCAAACATAACCCAGTCCACCTTCCTTTTTGTGACGTAAAGACCTTCCATTTTAGATTGACTACTAGGTTAGGAAGGGAAGCTAAAAACTAATGTGCTGAGACATCATAGGAGAATGGAGACATTGTATCTAGAGATTCAAAGCTTCATTTGACAGCTTTTTGGGGTAAAAATATACATTCTTAATTGCTATTAATGTTGCAATCGGGCTGTTTGAGATGCAACGAGACATTAACCTTTAGTTGAGGCCCTTGGCTATTGCTTAGTCTTAATGGCTGGTGTACTGCTAAATACACCAACCATGGGGATGAGTTTTTGCATCAAGTGACGGAGTTGAAATATCTCAGGGTCTTGTTCACGAGTGAGGGTAGGATGGAGTGGGAGATTGACAGGCGGATTAGTGCAGCATCAGCAGTAATGTGGACGTTGTACCGGACCATTGTGGTGAGGAGGGAGCTGAACCAGAAGGCAAAGCTCTCAATTTATCCATCAATCTTCGTTCCAACCCTCACCTATGGTCATGAGCTTTGGGTAGTGACCGAATGGGTGAGATCGCGGATACAAGCGGCTGAAATGAATTTCCTCCGTAGGGTGTCTGGGCTCAACCTTAGAGATAGGGTGAGGAGCTCGGACATCCGGAGGGAGCTCAGAGTAGAGCCGCAGCTCCTTCCTGTTGAAAGGAGTCAGTTGAGGTGGTTCGGGCGTCTGATCAGGATGCCTTCTGGGCGCCTTCCATTGGAGGTTTTCCAGGCACATCCAACTGGGAGGAGACCCCGGGGTAGACCCAGAAGTTGCTGGAGGGGCTACATGTTCAATCTGGCCTGGGAATGCCTTGAGATCCCCCAGGAGGAGCTGGAAGGGGTTGCTGGGGAGAGGGGCGTCTGGAGTGCCCTACTTAGCTTGCTGCCACCGCCACCTAACCCCGGAGAAGCGGCTGATGATGAGATGAGATGAGATGAGATGAGACTGCTAAGTACACTGGTGGGAAATGTTAGTGCTGCACTGGAAGTGATGCATGATACCCTTAGAAGATGCAAGAGGCCTGGTAGATGCTAATTCTAATTTGTCTGGTAATTTAAAATGCCATCTTTTGTTAATGTAGCTTATAAAGAACACACATTCTAAAAAAAATGCTACTACCATTTTGGTAGTTTGTGTAAATCCATTGTGCAGGCTTGTTTCATGTCTGATGTAATAACAAGAGCGACTGCAGTATAGACCTGCAGTTGGTAATTATGAGTAGGGTGTTGCTATTGTGGCAAGTTATAACATGGAATTTTAAAGACTCTGTAAATGAAATTCAGAGATTTGTTTGTAAACACATTATAGATGCTGGAAATTAATTGCTGAAAAAGTGACAAGTTTGGGAACTATGTAGTACTGGATTGTGGAAGAGGTTGGCTAAGAAGAGGTGGGATAGTCAGAGAGATGAAGAAAGCAGACAGGAGTACAAGGAGATGCAGCACGAAGAGAGAGGTGGCAAAGGAAAAGGGAAAGGCGTATGGTGAGTTCTATGAGAGGTTAGACACTAAGGAAGGAGAAAAGGACGTGTACCGATTGGCTAGACAGAGGGATGGAGCTGGGTAGGATGTGCAGCAAGTTAGGGTGATCAATGATAGAGATGGGAATGTGCTGACGAGCGAGGAGAGTGTGTTGAGAAGGTGGAAGGAGTTCATTACATTACAGTCATTTAGCCGACGCTTTTATCCAAAGTGACTTACAATAAGTGCATTTAACGTAGGAATTTGGGAGAACTACTAGTCATCAGAGGTCACAAGTAAATTCTCTCTCTAAACAAGCATCTAAGAGCAAAACCAGTTGCTAAAGTAAAAGCGTAAGAAAGAGATTTTTTTTAAATGAGTGAATACAATAAGTGCTAAGAACAAGTAACAGGGTAGTAGTTCTTGAAGAGGTGAGTTATCAACCTGCGCAGAAAGATGGGCAGCAACTCCGCTGTTCTGACATCAGTGGGGAGTTCATTCCCCACCTTTGGGGCCAGGACAGAAAAGAGTCGATCGGCAGCAGGGGCCTCTGAGCAACGGGGCAACTAGGCGTCCCAAGGCAGCAGAGCGAAGTGGTCGGGTGGGGGTGTAGGCTTGACAATGGCCTGGAGATAGGAAGGCGGTGTTCCTTTCACTGCCCTGTAGGCTAGCACCAGAGTCTTAAACTGGATGCCAACAGCTACTGGGAACCAGTGTAGGGACATGAGACGGGGAGTTGTTTGGGAGAACTTAGGGCGGTTGAACAGCAGACGAGCTGCAGCTTTCTGAATAAGTTCCAGAGGTCTGATGGACGAGGCCAGGGCGCCAGCAAGGGAGAAGTTGCCATAGTCCTGCCGGGAGATGACTAGAGCCTGGATGAGCATCTGTGCCGTCTCATCAGTGAGGAATGGGCGAATCCTCCTGATGTTATAGAGGAGAAATCTGCAGGAGCGAGCGACCGATGCAATGTTTCCAGCAAACAACAGTTGGTCATCCAGGAAGACACCCAGATTCCTCACAGTCCGAGTTTGCATCACCATGGTGTTGTCAATGGTGATGGCCAGGTCTCGGTGCGGGCAACCTTCCCCCGGGAGGAACCTCAGTTTTGCCTTGCCCAGATTGAGCTTCAGGTGGTGTGTCGCCATCAACTCCGAGATGTCAGTCAAGCATGCAGCAATGCATGTCTCTACTTGTGTGTCAGAAGGAGGAAAGGACAAGATCAGCTGGGTGTCATCGGCATAACAATGGTAAGAGAAGTCATGCGAGTGAATAACAGAACCCAGGGATGTCGTGTATAGGGAGAAAAGGAGAGGACCCAATACCGAACCCTGTGGAATGCCTGTAGTCAGTCTGCGAGGCTCCGACACAGATCCCCTCCATGTCACCTGGTAGGAGCGACCTGTCAGATAGGATGCAAACATTGAGAGTGCAGAGCCTGTGACACCCAGCCCCTCGAGGGTAGAGAGGAGGATCTGGTGGTTCACTGTGTCGAACACAGCTGATAGGCCCAGGACTATCAGGACAGAGGAGAGAGAGTTTGCTCACACAGAGTGCAGCGATTCTTTTACTGCAAGGAGGGCCGTCTCTGTCGAGTGACCCATCTTGAAACCAGACTGGTTAGGGTCCAGGAGGTTTTTCTGGTGGAGGTACAAAGAACGTTGGTTAAAGACAGCACGTTCGAAAGTTTTGGATAGAAAGGGTAGAAGGGAAACCGGTCTGTAGTTTTTGACGTCAGAGGGGTTAAGTGATGGCTTCTTGAGAAGGGGGGTGACTCTAGCAGTCTTGAAGGCAAATGGAAAGCATCCTATCTGGAGGGAGCTGTTGATGAGGTGGGTTAGAAAGGGAAGGAGTTCAGGTGCTATAGACTGAAGAAGAGGGGGGTGACCGGGTCAAGGGAGCATGTGGTGGGGCGACTAGATGTGATGAGGTTTCGAACCTCGTCGGGGGAGAGGGGAGCAAGGTGGGATAGGGTGGGGCGTGGAGAGGTGAGAGAGGGTGCAGAGGGTGGGATAGTACAAGCAGCACTAACCAGGTGGTGAGAAAAGGAGGATATGATGTCGTTTACCTTCTTGTCAAAGAAGTTAGTGAAGTCATCAGGGAGAAGGGAGGAAGTGGGAGGAGGAGGTGGGGGTTGAAGAAGTGTAGAGAAGGTTTCAAAGAGTTTCTTAGGATTAGAGGCAGAGGATAGGATTTTTGAGTGATAGAAGGCAGCCTTAGCAGCAGAAAGGGAGGAGGAGAAAGTGGAAAGAAGAGATTGGAGGTTGAGAAGGTCCTCTGGGAGCTTGTCTTTTCTCCATTTGCGCTCTGACACTCTTAGACTCCGTCTGTCAGTACATACTGAGTAGGACAGCCAAGGGACAGGTGGAGTTGAGTGTGCAGGCCTGGAGGTGAGGGGACAGAGATTGTCCAGAGAAGAGGAGAGGGTAGAGAGAAGAAGATCAGTAGCAGTGTCAAGGGATAGGAGAGAGGACGATTCAGGGGTAGGGAGGATAGCGGTAACAGAGGAAGAAAGATCAGAGGCGGCGAGAGAGCGGAGGTGTCTACGGGTGGAAACCATGTGGGTAGGGGGAGGGGCTGAGGGGGGTGAAGAGAGGGCGAGAGAGTAGGACATGAAATAGTGGTCAGAGAGCTGGAGGGGAATAACAGAGAGATTGGAAATAGGACAGTGTCTAGTAAAGATAAGGTCCAGCTGTTTGCCGGCCTTGTGGGTAGGAGGAGAGGGTGAGAGGTGAAGGTCAAAGGAGGAGAGGAAAGAGAGAAGAGGATCTACCTTATCAGTGTGGATGTTGGAAGTCACCGAGAAGGATAAGTGCAGAGTCATCAACAGGGAAGTGCGAGATCAGTGTGTCAAGCTCCTCCAGAAACTCACCAAGGGGGCCTGGTGGGCGGTACACAACCACAATGGTGAGCTTGACTGGATAAGAGACAGTAGCAGCATGAAATTCAAAGGAGGGCGGAGAAAATTGTGGAATGGAAACAAGAGAGTATTTCCATTTCAGGGAGATTAGCAGGCCAGTACGACCACCTCGACTCCCAGCTCTGGCAGTGTGAGAAAAAGAGTACACATCAGACAGATACCACTACCACAGGTGTGGTAGTGTTTTCTGGCATGATCCAGTTCTCAGTTAGAGCAAGAAAATTGAGGGAGAGCAAGGATGTGTAGCCTGAGATAAATTCAGCTTTCCGCACCGCAGACTGGCAAGTCCAGAGCCCTCCCATCACCACCTGCTCAACGTGAGTGGAGAGAGTGGGATAAGATGAGATTGGTTGGGGCACAGCGCCTAGGAGTTACCCAACGTCTATGCCAGCCCCAGGAAGAGGAAGGACAGGAATGCGAATGAAACACATAGTCTATACTAGGTACACAAAATACAGATGACTGACCGGATCTAAAAAGAGCAGTTCTTGCTTGACGAAGTCTTGGCTTGAAAAAGTCGCGCTTGCCTTTGTTCACTCTAGCCTTCGTCCAGCCTAGAACTGTTTGCCCTCGGCTTGTTTGCCTGACGCTTCCAACTAGCAGCAGTGATTTAAAGAACACTGATTGCTAATTGTCTGCCAGGAGTGCAGGCCAAACCCTGGCCACTTAACACCCAATTGGCCAAGGAGATACACTGAAAATAGGCCTATTGCCCAGAAACGGGTCACTTATGTAAAACTCTATCAAACCTCACACAAAACTATTAAAGCTGCAAACAGCAACTTAACAATGTCTTAATAAGATCCCACTAGTTCCCACTAGGAACCAGCAGCAGATGTATAGAGAAAAGGACTAATACTCAAGCAGGTGGAATAAGACTAATAGCAACTTGTTAAGCAAGAAAGACGACACTTACTCTATTCTAGATGAACCATCAATTCAGAATTACTCCAGAAGTTAAAATGCACACTTTGAGGGGCTGATGAATGAAGAAAACGAGAGCAAGAGAAGGTTGGATGATGTGGGGATGGTGCATCGGGAAGTACAGTGGATTAGCAAGGAGGAAATGAGGGCAGCTATGAAGAGGATGAAGAGTGGAAAGTCAGTTGGTCCAGATGACATACGTGTGGAGGCACGGAGATGTTTAGGAGAGATGGCAGTGGAGTTTTTAACTAGATTGTTTAACACAATCTTGGAAAGTGAGAGGATGCCTGAGGAGTGGAGAAGAAGCATACTGGTACCGATTTTCAAGAACAAGGGTGATGTGTAGAACTGTAGAAGCTACAGAGGTATAAAGTTGATCAGCCACAGCATGAAGATATGGAAAACAGTAATAGAAGCTAGGTTAAGAGGAGAGGTGATGATCAGCGAGCAGCAGTATGGTTTCATGCCACGAAAGAGCACCACAGATGTGATGTTTGCTTTGAGAATGTTGATGGAGAAGTATAGAGAAGGTCAGAAGGAGTTGCTTTGTTTCTATGTGGATTTAGAGAAAGCATATGACAGGATGCCGAGAGAGGAGGTAAGGTATTGTATGAGGAAGTCGGAAGTTGCAGAGAAGTATGTAGGTGTGGTGCAGGATATGTATGAGGGAAGTGTGACAGTGGTGAGGTGTACGGTTGGAATGACAGATGGGTTCAAGGTGGAGGTGAGATTACATCAACGATCGGCTCTGAGCCCTTTCTTGTTTGCAATGGTGATAGACAGGTTGACAGATGAGATCAGGGAGGCGTCTCCATGGACTACGATGTTTGCAAATAATATTGTGATCTGTAGCAAGAATAGGGTGCAGGTTGAGGAGAGCTTGGAGAGGTGGATGTATGCACTGGAGAGAAGAGGAATGAAAGTCAGTAGGAGCAAGACGGAATACATATGCATGAATGAGTGGGAGGACAGTGAAATAGTGAGGATGCAAGGATAAGAGGTGACGAAAGCATAGGAGTTTAAATACTTGGGGTCAACTGTTCAAAGTAATGGGGAGTGCAGAAGAGTGGTGAAGGAGAGAGTGCAGACAGGGTGGAGTAGGTGGAGAAGAGTGTCAGGAGTGATTTGTGACAGAAGGGTACCAGCAAGAGTTAAGGGGAAGAAGATGGTTGTGAGACCAGCTATGTTATATGGTTTGGAGACAGTGGCACTGATGAAAAGACAGGAGGTGGAGCTGGAGGTGGCAGAGTTGAAGATGCTAAGATTTTCAGTGGGAGTGCTGAAGAAGGACAGGATTAGGAATGATTATATTAGAGGGACAGCTCAGGTTGGATGGTTTGGAGACAAAGTAAGAGAGGCAAGACTGAGATGCCTTGGACATGAGTGGAGGAGACAGGGACGGATTAAACCAATCTGGGGCCCGGGGCACAATAATTCACGAGGCCCCCCTATAACAACACCAGAGAGTCTGAATGCAATTTCACCAAGCAGTTTTGATTAGTCATGTGACTTACAGTAATCACCGGAAACAACGCAACGCATGTGATATTATTAAAGGACCTACAAAACGTTACATTATTATTATTATTATTATTGTTGTTGTTGTTATTATTATTTCACCCGTCACCAGCACTAACTGCTAAGGCGCGCAAACGTCACGTTAACATTACCTCCCAGAATGCATTGAATATGTAAGGGATAATGTACAGTCTTGAATCACCCTGAAGGGGTTTATTTCGTGATAAGAACCGGCTTGCTGTACATTATCCCGCTTGTTACATGGCTACTTACTAAATAAATCAATAATTTGCCACAAACTATAACAAAAATGTTTTTATTGATTTAAAAATTATTGTAGGCTATTGCTTCCATTCATCCAGATTACGTTAGATTTCTACGTTCTACGCATAGCAGCGGTCTGTTATACCTAGTAGCGGTGTCTATCAAGAAATAACAGACCGCTGAATGTCGTAATTGACCAATCAGAATCGAGTATTCAACAAAGCCGTGTAACAAACTACAGTATAGGCTACTGACATAAACATTAAATATGGCTGCGCCCATATTGAGTAGGAATTAATTAGCTTAGCATAACCAGTAAGGTTACAAGATTATAAAAAGCATTTTAAACACCTCACATGTGCCAACAATTTATACAAGCACCGAAAAGAATCGGAATACACGCTTTGGTATCAATATTGAAAAACGCATGAATAACAAAGTTATCAGCAAGCCAATCATGATGTGACAGTGATTTTTCGTGATACAACAGCAACGAATAATGCCCGTAACTGCGGCAAACACGAGCGCACAAGATAACACGATATAGGACCGATAGACTACCCAGTTATCATCTCACGGCGAAGATGGTTACCTAGCCTGCCTGAGCCGGCCTTTAAGTTACATCTCCAAACGCCAAATCAGCGGACACAGCATTAAGTAAGAAACCCCCGTGGTCTTACCAGGCTTTCAGCATTATCCCCTTGTCTCAGGCAGTCTTCCTCCTTGACTTTCTCCTGGAAAAGTCCTCGACGACATCGTTAAAATCCATGGATCTCAATAGGATAGCCATAACTGACAATGCTTTCAGCCTCTTTTGGCCCACTTTTGATCTTAGTTCGTTTTTTATACGTGCTGATCGCGAAAAGGAACGTTCACCTTCACAATTCGTGACAGGTAAAGTCAGGAATAGTTTCAGTGCGATAAAAACGTTTGGGAAGGTCGAGTTGAGCCCATGTTTGATCAACATCTGCAACAGTTGTGTGGGGGATTGTTGACCAGGCTCATCTTTCACAAAAAAAACGAACTGTAAAAGTTCGTCGGCCAAATCTTTTTCCAAGTCATTTGTATAAGCAGCAGCCAATTCCATGGCTCGATTGCGAGCGTCACTCAAATCAGCAGGGTTCTTTTCGAACAACACCCCAAAAAGATTGTTCACCTGCATATAGGCCTGCAGTCGGTGATCCAGACAAGTCAGTAATCGATCAGTGATAACATTAAAAGTTTCGACTCTGAACTTCTGGCTTCCTTCCAGAGATGCTGCAGGTTCGCTCGAGTCATCAGAAAACACCCTCGGCTTCCTTTTGCGATGCAGTTCATGCAGGTACTGTTTAGAAACACCGTCGACGCTTGTGGCAGATCTTTCAAAGTCTTCAAACTGATCTCGCAGCGAAGCTACAAAATTTCTCAGAGTCCAGTAATCCGACTGCTGTCTTTAAGTCAATGTCATTCTTTTGCAATTGAACACTTGTCATTTTAAATCGTTGCAAAACAGTGTTCCAAATTTTAGCCATAAAAACAGTGTCAAGTTTGCCCAGTTTACCGTGCAATGAATCAGCCTCCCTTCGAGTATCAGCTGATTGATTCGCATCCTCAGATAACGCCATCAAGGCTTCTCTGATTGGGACATAACTCTGGCAAAGTGCTTTCGTTGAATCGGCTCGACAGCTTCACCTAGTATTCGATAATGTTTTCAGCGTTAGGGAGCGGCTGTCACTGTCATCATGAAAAACTTTGTTCCAATGGTAGGTAGACGCGGAACAGAAATTATACAGTGACTGTAAAACTCCAAAAAAATTACTAGCGGTTGGGCAGCTGTTCTCAACACTGTTAACCCCTACTAAATTCAGGGAGTGGGCAGCGCAAGGGATGTAGTGAATAAGAGGGTTGCGTTGTCTCAAATGGGCCTGACAACCATTGTAGTGCCCAGACATGTTACTAGCGTTGTCATATGATTGCCCACGTCAATTTTCCAGCTCCAAACCCAAGTCGGCGATCATTGATAGCACACAATCCGCGAGGCTTGCGCCGGTGTGGTTTTCTATGGGCTCAAATGCTATAAATCGTTCAACGACTTTTCCATCAGTGCTTACAAATCAAAAAACAAAAGGTCAGTTGATCAACATGGGATATATCGGGCGTTGAATCCACAATTGCGGAAAAATATTTGGCCTGCTGGAGTTCTGCAGCTATAACTCTTCGAATTTTTCCCCCCATCAAATCGATAATCTCTTCACAAATTGTTGAGCTTAGATAAGAGGTGTTTCCCCTACCCTTTTGACCATATTTCTCGATATGCTGGGCTAAAAACGGATCGTATTGGGCCATTAGCTCGAGAATACCCAAATAGTTACCGTTGTGTTCAGAGCCCAATAATTCATCTCTGCCACGAAATGCCAATCCACGCTAGGCCAGAAATTTAATCACTGATACAACTCGTCGCAGGACCTCCTTCCAATAATGACATTCTGACTTGAACTGCTGAACAAGAGCAGAATCGACAGTCCCAGTTCCCCTTGACCGATACATTAAAGCCACCATACTGTTCCGATGGTCCGGGCTTTTCTCGTGCTCTCCAACACGCTCTGGGCGCTTCCAGTCGCAGAATCCACCGACAAACGCATTATTTTTCGTTAGAAATAATTTGCAGGCAAAACAAAAAACGCGTCCATTTGATGGAGAGTAAATCAGCCATTCACGAGCCACCTCTTCCCCGTTGGGCAAACGACATAAAAACAGTTAATTAGAAAGTGATCTTAACTTTCTATTGATTTCCCGAACAGATGCAGCATATGTCTTGCTTCTATTCTGACAAGCTGTCGGACCCTTCTGAAGCAAACAACACATTAAATGTTCACTAATCTTCTCACCCCACTCCCCAGGATCGCTGATATATTGTTTGTGATTGTCGTCATGCTGCTCATCACCGTTTTTCTCCACGGTTGGGCTTGGCGGTTGCTCTTGCTGCAGTAACCCCCCGAACGTGGCGACAGTTAGCTCGCCTGCTGATGAGCAGCCACTTTTATCCAAATGCTGCTGCTGTCCATTCATGGCAGTTGCTGTTAACGTTAGCTCATTTTCAGTAGACCTAACGTTGCTAGCTTCATCACAGTTGCTAACGCTTGGCGGTAGTAGCGCTTCTTGTTCATCCTTATCCGGAGTTTGAGTTTCTTTCTTTTTAAAAAAGCTATCAAATTTTGGGATCTTTTGCAACTCGGACGCCTGTCTTTCAACTTTTTCCTGTTTTGTTTTTCTTTTAAGGAACCCACTAGCATAACGCCTCTTCTCCATTTTTGTTTTTTGTATAGCCTACAATGACGTAGCTACGTACTTGAACGTGAATCATGATTGTCAAGAGCAAATCTATTGGCCCATGATGCAATTTATTTTAATTTTTTAATGATTTTTGTTTTTGTTTGTATGTGTAGCCTATAACATTTAATTGTACATTGGTGCTAATGAATCCATATTTGAAATAATACAGGAATATTTTTGGCATACAATTGGAAAAAAATGTTTTGCCACCATGATTGAGAATTCTAGTGAAATCATGTCTTATATAAACCCTGGTAATCGACATTATCTCTTGTAATGATTATTTATAGAAGGGGTAATCATTGGGCGGATTTCAGAGGACGTAATTTCGCTAATCTTGGGGGCCCCCAGAAGGGCGGGGCCCTGGGGCCTGGGCTCCGTCGGCCCGTGCATTAATCCGTCCATGGGAGGAGAGATGCTGGGTATATTGGGAGAAGGATGCTGAATATGGCGCTGCCAGGAAGAGGAAAAGAGGAAGGCCAAAGAGGTGGTTTATGGATGTGGTGAGCGAGAACATGCAGGCAGCTGGTGTGACTGAGGAAGATGCAGAGGACAGGAAGAGATGGAAATTAATGATCAACTGTGGCGACCCCTAACAAGAACAGCCGAAAGTACTAGTAGTAGTAGTAGTAGTATGCAGGCAGCCTTAGCACCAGTAGGTCTAATGTACTGCAATTAAGACTGAACATGGAATTAACTTTAAGAATTGCAGAATCTTCTGTCTTGTCCCGTCTATACCTCTACTGAAGCCATCATATTTTTAGATCTGATTTTGCACTTTACCTGTATGGTCATATAAATAAATGTCACTCCTGTGACGATATAGTTAGAGGACAGATAGCATTTTTATTCCATCCCCTTTTCATCCCAGTTTGGCTTATCCAATTTGCTGTTGTCCCAATCCCATGAGGAGGGTGCAGACCAGTGCTGAGGCTACCCACCCATAGTTGTACTCACTCCCAACCGTTTGTAAAACTCACTAATTGCAATGGTGAGCTAAATCACCGCTGCCACCCAGGATCGTTGCCAGTTTGGGCGTCCTGTTACGCCTGGCTAAATCAGAGGCTACACCAGGAATTGAACTGTGAGTCTTGAAGTTTGGACACCAGCAGATTTTATGCTGCACCACCCAGGCACCACGCCAGCCACTATTACACAGCACATCTGACAGACTTGGACAAAAACATTTATAGCTCAACCCTCCCTAGAGCTAATTCAACTAAACTGAATTCCTCTTGACAAAATCCAAATGCTTTGCCATTGTTTTCTGTTGGGTATGGCCCTTACCAGTAATAGCATGTGTTAATAGGACTGATTCCCAGAAAGGGCTTTAACACTAGCTGTCTGAGAAGACCATGCTTAAGCGTTTTGAGAACTGGTCCTATACCACCCATAGTGTTGTAGATGTGATGAGCGCAATATATCTCTTAATGTATGTTACACCAACAGGCTCCACCTGATGGCAGGAAGGATACCTGTTGGGTCAGACCGAGCTGTCGTTGCCCTGGAAATGGAGACCACATTTGTTCAGAACCTGAAGTATGCTTCAGATGTCCTCTCAAAGGTACGATCTTTTCCTACGCACTAACAGTGGGAATGCCAAGGTTTGACCAGTGCCCTGAACACAAACACGACAGTGCAGTCCCCTCATGGTGCCTTCACATGCCAGAGGAGTAAATCGCCCTCTCTGTCAACCTGACCACTTGTCAGCAAGCTGATTGGACAAAGATGACACCCGCTGGTCTGTCATTGGTTTTTGCTCCTGGTTTCAGCTGAACAAAAATGGCAGACATGCTTGTAAAGAATGTCTTTCGCCGAGTGTCCAGGTGGCGTGGCAGTCTATTCTGTTGCCTACCAACGCAGGGTTTGCTGGTTCGAATCCCCATGTTACCTCCGGCTTGGTAGGGCGTCCCTACAGACACAGTTGGCCGTGTCTGCGGGTGGGAAGCCGGATGTGGGTATGTGTCCTAGTCGCTGCACTAGCGCCTCCTCTAGTCGGTTGGGGTGCCTGTTCGGGGGGAGAACTGGGGTGGGGGGTAGTGTGATCCTCCCACGTGCTACGTCCCCCTGGTGAAACTCCTCACTGTCAGGTGAAAAGAAGCAGCTGGTGACTCCACATGTATTGAAGGAAGCATGTGGTAGTCTGCAGCCCTCCCTGGATCGGCAGAGGGGGTGGAGCAGAGACCGGGGTGGCTCAGAAGTGGGGAAGAGTGGGGTAAGTGGCCAGGTACAATTGATGAGAAAAAAGTGAAAAAAAAAAGTTTTCCGTCTATATAGTCTACCAAAATAGTTTTCAGTATTTATTTTAGCCAAGAAGTAGACCATTCAGTCACTGAATCTTGCTTCCTTTCAGGTCTGCAATCCCTAGTTTAAACTTTTCTTCATCTGCCCTATCTGGTCGACTGCTACTCAGAGATGTTCATTTCTCATCTGTGTGACGTTGAGAAAGTCTCACCTCTGTGATGCCTGCTCCGGTGGCATGTGAACACACCGTCGTGCCCCACCAAATACCATGGACTCACATAGACTCATGTCCACCCTGCCAACATGGAAGCTTGTGAGCATGACCAGCCTGGTGGGAAGCAGGAAACCAATTTCAACAAGGTCCCAAAGGACTGACTACGAGAACAACCCGAGTCTCGTTTGTACAATTGAATGGCTGATTATGGCTTGAGCTGTGCCCCCATTTGCATAAAGTTAACTGAACTTCCGCTGTTATCCCACCCCTTTGTCCAAGCCACAAGCTTGGTTCACATCTCAAGATATTCCATGGAATATGGACATGATGGAATATCTTGGAATATCCCAATACAAACCCAGTGGAGGTGAAACTTGTGTTGTAAATGCTGTTGGATGGAGCTCGGCTGTTAGTCAGTCAGTAGGGCACAAACCTCTCAAGTACTCTAGAGAAAGACTAAAAAACACGTCACCTAAGGTTGTCTGTATTGACACAAATATTCATAGAGTTGGAACAAATATGTCGATTCATCCTTAAAATAATCTTCTGTATAATCAATTTCTCAGTTTCAATTACCTAGATACTTAATCAAGATACCTTTCTTCTGCTTTAAACATTTCTTTCCTCTGAGTCCAAGTAATCGACAGTTTCCTCCTAAAGTAAAGTGAATTTCATTGATTGTTTTTTTTAATAAATAAAAGCTTAGTAACAATATTTTTCTTTAGATTTCTTTCAATTCAATTAAATGTAAACGGATTTTTGAATAATAATCAACATATTCAACAATGGGTGGCATGGTGGCACAGTGGTTAGTGCAGTCGCCTCACAGCCAGAAGGTCTTGGGTTGGACCCCGGGGTAGTCCAACCTCTGGGGTTGCCCGGGTCGTCCTCTGTGTGGAGCAGGGGTGCCCAACCTTTTTTGAACCAAGATCTACTTTTACATTTGTCAGCCAGCCGAGATCTACCAGCCCAAATATGGAACCACATTACTGTAATACCCATTCAATACACACGACAAACAGAAAATAGTACAGCCACTATACTGTATAGTTATCTGTTAAAAAAGCAGAAATAAATGTCATTCTCTACCTTAGTGGGACCGTTTGCACTGGGAGGAGGAGGATAGTTTCTCATAGTCAGGGTTGTAGCAGCTGGTTGCAAGCCTTAGGCAGGCCAGAAGGCAGTCATCTGTCATTGTGGCTCTGTACTTCCAACTTGATGATCTTCATGTGAGAAAAAGCAGATTCACATAGGTAGGTTGATCCAAAAAGTGCTGCGAAGTTCATGGCACATCTCCTGAGGATGGGGTACTTTTCCTGCAGCAGTAGCTCCCAGAAAGCTCCCTTCACCCCTTGTGTTGCCCTGGATTTAATCTCAATGTCAGTTTGAAGTGTGAGGATCTCATTCTCCACAGCAGGGCTGTCCATGTGAAACAGTGATGCCACTTTGGAGGCAACGTCATCCACATCAATACTTCCAAATGGAAAACACAGACAGCTGGCAACAGGTCCAATGGATGTAAAGTCAGTAAAGCGCCTATCAATCTCTGACAAGATGCTCTGAACTTGCTCCTCATAATGTGCATTACCAAGCTGTGCTGTGTCGTTACCCTGACGTTTAAGTTCTGCCTGCATGTGAGCAGTTTCGCAGGTCACTGCATTGCAGCCTACTTGACAGCAGTCGGAGCTTGCTTTTAAACGCGTTCACTGAGCTGATCATGTTTATTACGCATGTATCCTTTCCCTGTAGTTCTAAATTCAGCTCATTCAACATGCTGGTGAGATCGGTTAGGAATGCCAAATCCAAAAGCCACTTGTTGTCCTCTAGCTGTGTATATTTAGTGAGCTTGAGAAAATCTCTGATTTCAAGCAACAACTCACTGAATCTCTCCACAAAATGTGCCTCTGCTCAGCCACCTTACATCCGTATGCAGCAACAGATGTGTGTGTTCTGCCGAGAACTCAATCTTCATAGCAATATCCATTACTTCTTTCATGTTTAAGATCTCCCCACACAGCGCTTAATGGTGAATTATGCAATGATAATTAAAGAAGTCGGGGAAAGAATCACTTTGCTTGCACAATCCAACGAACCCATTAGTAAGGCCTACCATAGCAGGTGCGCCATCAGTTGTAATGCAGATGAGTTTAAAAGGGGCCAATTTCTTCTGGTTAACGAATTCCATGGATCCTTGAAAAATATCTTCGCCTCTAGTCTGTCCTTTAAGTGGCAAAATAGTGAGCAGCTCTTCTTCTGCGCTCATAATGTCGTCAAAGGCCATTCTAATAAAAATGCAGAACTGCGCCACATCCGCCATATTGGTTGACTCGTCGGACTGGAGGGGAAAACACTCACATGCCTCAGCGTCCTTCTTCAGTTGCTCATGAAGACTCCCGGCCATTTCCTCACAGCGCCGTGTGACAGTATTCCGCGGTAGTTGAACGTCTTTAATGGCATTCACAATGTCCGTTTTGTTCTTGAAATCACCGAAGAGTGCAGCCGCAGCCACAGCAAACGCCTCTTCCACAGTTTAGCAAGAACATGACTGACGCGATGCGACGCTGTCGTTGCAGCCTCCCCCTCGGCGCTGGGTCTCGTAAAAGTGCGTTGCTAGCTGAGACTTCAACTCCTGCAGTTTCTGGTTGGTAGAGCTGTTTTCACCGTGAAATCTGTATCACGGCTTTTGGGCACCGTTTTAAAATGGCGCTCCCAATGACCCTTCTTCGGTATTGACCCTTTGCACGTGACGTCACGTCCCACTCGCGGGGAATATGAACGCCATGACGGACGGCAGTAAGTGATAGACCGGGAAATTCAAAAGCGAACAACAAAAACAAACAAAATATTGCGACGGATGAGTAGCTATTATAGTTTAAATTTAAGTGATGGCTACCAATAGTCAGAGTAATGTTGTGGAGTTGTCCTGTGAAGTGAGTCACCTTGTAGGACGGCACAAAGAGCAATATGTGGAGAAGCTAGCGATAGCAGGGTTAGCTACCGACCCGTGCCTTCTTCCTACCGATGTGTTCACGGATCAAGCAAAATCGTCCAGTCTGCCCGAGTTCAATCCACACGATCTGTACCACTATGTTACTGTAAACTACTAATAAGACACGTTAGTCCCTAACTAACGGGTCTGACCCTTTAGCCGAGCGGTTAGTGATGTCGCCTTGTGGTGCAGTACACCTCGTAACGAATCCCGCACCGGGCAAGAAAATAACCGGTTACATTGGTGGCAGCGGTGGGATCCGGAAGTGTGCAGATCCTCAGAAGTCTCTTCGGAGCGCGGGAATAACAAAGCGCGAGGGCGCGCTTCCGGGGAGGGTGACGACTGTAAACTACTAATAAGACACGTTAGTCCCTAGTTAACGGGTCTGACCCTTTAGCCGAGCGGTTAGTGATATCGCCTTGTGGCGCAGTACACCCCATATCGAATCCCGCACCGGGCAAGAAAATAACCGGTTACATTACCAACGGAGTGTCCCCATACACAGGTGCTGATCTAAAAGCATACAAACGTCTGGATGCTTACCCGTTCTATGTAGCTCTGGGGTGCCCAATCAGTCGATCGCGATCGACCAGTCGATTGCGGGCTGATTGCCAGTCGATCGCGAGATGATTTTGAAGAATTGAGTTAGATTTTGAAAAAAAAATCGGCAGTCCCTTGTGTTCACACCTTGATTGACATCGAATCTGACCAACCATGAAGAGGCAAGGTCAGCGCTGGTCCTGTATTAGTCAGATTCAACATCAATCAAGCTATTATTGGTCTCTCACTCGCGAGCTCTGACGTAACTTAGCGTCAAAGTGGAGAGACGAGAGCCGCGGCTAATGGTAACGAGACCGACTTCTCTTTAACTTTATTGTGTGTGTTCAGCGACAAACAACAAAAGTGGCAGAAGCCAACGATCGAAACCTTATCATTTCCACAGTGAATGGGAGGAAGCTTATTTTTTCGTTTACTCAAACGCAAAATCCATCTGTCTGATCTGCACCGCGATTCTGTAACCCAACCAGCTACAGGAAGGAATCACCGGGTCGGTCGAACCAATAAACACAAGGATCACTGATCCAAGGTATTTTTTGGACTCTCCTCATCAGGGTAAGACATCAGATTATCATGAAAGACAGGTAAACCAAATAGACACTAGCAAAGACAGTGTGCTTTCATAAGCTACATGGTTCTTTACACAATGTAACACAATGATGGAAGACAGTTTACAGGTCATGTTGATCCGCTACTTACTCAGTGAGCAGGAAAACAACAGGGGCACATGGAAGAATCAGTCGTGTCCCTAAAACCACATCATAGAACAAGTCACATGATGAAGCTGCTGTTTGGAATTTGCAGACATGTGTTTCCTGCTGTCATAGAAATGAAATTGCATTGTAAAATTCCTGACTCTCGCTCCTGCCGTTGCTGGTTTGATTTTAATTGTCTGAAAACTGCTTCGTACACCTATCCTTTAAGTGAGAACCCCAAACTGAGGAAACCTGGGCTGGGTTAAACTGGGCTGGGTTTGGCTGAGCTGGGTTAGACTGGGCTCGGTTAGGCTGGGCTGGTTTAGGTTGAGCTGGGTTAGACTGGGCTGGGTTAGACTGGTCTGGGTTAAGCTGGGCTCGGTTAGACTTGGATGGGTTAGGTTGGGCTGGGTTAGACTGGGCAGGGTTAGACTGGGCTGGGTTAGACTGGGCAGGGTTAGACTGGGCAGGGTTAGACTGGGCTGGGTTAGGCTGGGTTAGGCTGGGCTGGGTTAGACTGGGCTGGGTTAGACTGGGCTGGGCTTTTCCTCCCATTATCTTATTTGTCTCAGGCATAAGCCCCCAAAGGTAACGGGAACAAAGAAATTAACGTTTATTTCGGGAAGGTTTGGTTTTGAATCAGGCCTGTGGGTCTTGTATTTTTTGTGGTTATATTTCTGAGCATGCAGTAGTATATTTCAAATATTCTTTCAATATTGGTTTATATTTACTTTTTATTCAATTACAGCGGCTTCAATACTGGAGAGGGTTGGGAAGCAGAAGATCAAGTTGCAAATGGTGGGTACTTGGTAAGGACACATTTAAAAATGAAAAAGAAGGAGGCCAGTTACTCAGAAATATTGACATGATTTGTGTGTGTCAGGATGTTTTTCACTGGCAGATAATGGATGGAAACCTGACGCAGAACATACACACCTTCTTTCCTCTCATTGGTGAGTGAGCCTTTTGTCTGTGTGTCTGTGTAAAGCGATAGAAAGTGTAACTTAAACATGTGTATGGGTGGGTAGCTTGTAATACTGAGAGCCCGGTAGAAAAGTTTGCGATGTAGGGCATCCGGGTAGTGTAGCGGTCTATTCCGTTGCCTACCAACATAGGGAACCCAGTTCGAATCCCCGTGTTACCTTCGCTTTGGTCGGGCGTCCCTACAGACACAATTGGCCGTGTCTGCAGGTGGGAAGCCGGATGTGGGTATGTGTCCTGGTCACTGCACTGGCGCCTCCTCTGATCGGTCAGGGCGCCTGTTTGGGGAACGCGGGGGGGGGGGGATTGCGTCCCCGCGCTACGCCCCCCTGGTGAAACTCCTCACTGTCAGGTGAAAAGAAGTGGCTGGTGACTTCACATGTATTGGAGGAGACGTGGTAGTCTGCAGCCCTCCCCAGATCGGCAGAGGGGGTGGACAGCTCGGAAGGGTGGGGTAATTGGCCAAGTGCAACTGGGGAAAATCCAAAAAAAAAAAATGTTTCAGGTGTTTATGACTGCTTATGAGGAAGTAGTGAGGAAGTAAAGCGCTGAATACAGAGATGGCATCCAGTGCTTTACCTGTGCCCCCGTCCATAGGGTTAGTGGTTGTGTCAGGAAGGGCACCTGACATAACATTTTGCCAAATCAATGTGCGAACTGACAAGACCGCAGTCATTGCTGTGCCCTCACAGGGTACTGATGGGAACTATCAAATCCGCTGTGGCGACTTCTAGGAAACAGGGAACAAGCCAAAAGAAGAAGATGAGGATGTAGTGTGTTTTCATATGGCTGGCTAGTGCCACTAGGAGGTGCCATGCAGTTTGCTGGAAGAGTGATGCGTAACATCACATAGACTCAATGCTGAGAAACTCCACCGGTGTCACTCTTCAGTACAGAAGAGACAAAACGCGTAAAGTCCAAATCAGCGTCCACAGACCAGATGGTGGAAGGCAGCCAGTATGAATCAGACCACCAGTGTCCTTTAACAAACACCTGATGTGATGACCTGCCGTCCCAGTGCTCCCAGTGCTCCCAGTCTTACTGGCCGTGTGCTGAGCCCACGTGACGTCAGAGCGTTTACACAAGACATGCGGAAAATTTCACTGAATGGATAAAAGAGTTTAAATGGTGGAATTCTTGAAATCATTGATGATGAGGGACCTCTGGATAAAAATTGACTTTCACAGATGGATGTTGTGGTTGTATGACCTCTTTTTTTCCAATCATTCATATGAATTGTTAGTTGATCCTAACTGTATTATTTTTTTTAAAACAGGACACAAAACACAAACAGCAACAACAGGGCAGCACATTGGTAACAATGTTTAAGGACCGAAATAAATGGGGAAAAAAAATTACAGAATAAAAAAAACATATCCATAGTACCTGAGAGTAAGAGACAGACATTCCCAAGGGAAAAACAAATAATAGTGGACTGAAAAGAAAGAAAAAAACAACAACAAAACAAAACTATACATTGTATGTACAACCATCCATTTCTACTAACTTCCAAAGCGGGCCTGCTCCAGGTCTGATGTTACTGGGTGTGGAGGGGTACAGGGAGGGGGAGATCCCTTCTTTTAAGGTAGTCTCTTATGGACACAGCTATGCCTGACCATGCCTGCACAGTGGCAGTCTTGGCTCTATTGAGTCGTGCTGTTGTACACTCAAGAGACACTATGCTCTGGTTGGACGCCATCCAGAACTTAATTAAAGGAAGTTTGGGATTAAACCACAGTGTCAGTATGGTCTTTTTTGCTGCAGTAAAGCCTGCCAGCATTAGTTTTTGCTGATTTAAATTGAGAGACAAATACAAATCGTCATTGAGCAGACAATGGCAGGGATGAGGCAATATTGTTGATACTAATAACTCTGACAACGTTGACATAACCTGTGTCCAAAAATTTCTAATCGGTGAGCAGTCCCAAAACATATGCATTTTTGTGCCCAGCACCTGATCCTGGCAGTGAGTACACTGCCAGGATCAGGTGCTGAGCTGGTAGTTAGTAATTTGAGATTAGGGCTGGTAATTAGTTTCATTTTAAAACATTTGATTGGTGTAGCAAACTCTCTGTGAATCATCTTATAGTGTATAAGCTGATGCGCAAGATTTTTAGAGGTACTGCTTATGTTAGACCATATCATTTCCCAATTTGGTTCCAGATCGACAATGCAGAGTTCCCTGGCCCACACGCCTTCAACTGCCAGTGTCTTAGTAGAGTGATCAAGCAGAGAGTTGTATATATGTGTCACTATCCCCCGAGTACCCCGTCTAAGACCAATCCATTCCTCCATAGGGTGCTCCGACAAAGGCCCATTCCAAGGCACCCCATACTTTTTCATTGCAGATCTCAGTCTCAAGTAGAAAAAGAAAGCGGTGTCCGGTAAATCATATTCCTCCCTAATATGTTGGAATGAATGGAGTCCAGTATTGTTACAAATATCACTGAGAGTGGACACCTTTTTGTGACCATGAGGGAAATGTAAAAGGCTGCCCACCTGATTGAAAGTGATAGTTATTCCATAGTGGAGATGTTTGATGAAATACATCTATTTTGCCTATCATCAGTTCCACTTTTTTCAATACATCAATAGAATTGGTTACAATGCTCCCGTATCATAGATTAAGGTTTTTGCGCCCCCTACCTGTATATAATAAGTCTTCCAGATGGTGTGGCTTCACGTGTGCTGCCTCCATAGCCCACCAAGGGACCTCAGATTCCTGCTTTCTCCAAACATGCAGTGGTCTAATTTGAAAAGCATAATAATAAAAATTAAGGTTTGGGACAGCTAAGCCTCCAGTGAGTTTGGTTCTTTGTGAGGTTGTAAGTTTGATTCCTGCACACTTTCCTCTCCAAATGAACTGTGATATGAGGGAGTGCATTTCCGTGATACATTTAGGTGGTGGTGCTAGGGGGATCATAAAAAACAAAAAATTAATCCAAGGCAGAATATTCATTTTGATAGTTGTAACTCTGCCTTGTAAAGATACATAAAGAGAGCCCCACCTCTTCAGATCATCTGTAATCTTTTTTTTTCTATAGCTGAAAAGTTTTCCGGAACTATTCTACGAAGGCTGAGGTAAATCTATATGCCAAGGTATGTAAAGGATGTACAGTTAGGGATGTCAGCAGTCAAACTGGTATTTAATGCAGCGGTATTCAATGGAAGAAGAGCAGATTTAGTCCAGTTGATTTTATATCCTGCCATCCCTTTAAATAGATCACATAGTTTTAGGACCTGCAGTAGTGATGTCTGAATATTCGATATGAAAAGAAGCAATCATCTGCATATAATGAAATATAATGTCTAGATTGGTCTATGGTTATAGGAGATGTTGTGTCACTCTCTCTGATGGACTGAGCCTGGGGTTTTAGGGACAAGGCAAAGAGCAGAGGGGAAAGCTGACAACCGTTTCTTGTTCCACAATGTAAAGGAAAGGGTTACGATTGATATGTTCCTGTAAGAACTGATGCTGTAGCATGACCGTATAGTGTTTGTGTCATGGAGATGAAGTTAGGCCCAAATCCGAATCTCTCCATGACCAGCCATAGGTAACTCCATTCCTGTCTGTCAAAAGCTTTACCAGCATCAAGAGAGAGAACAGCACAGTCCTCTGAAATGGTATCTGCAACCTCGATAGCATGTAGGAGTCTCCTAACGTTATCTGATGCTACTCTCCCTTTCATGAATCCCATCTGATCAAAGTAAATTAACTTCCCAATTACCGTCTCCATGCGAGTAACCAGTACCTTGGCATAAAGCTTCACGTCTCAACAAATTAGCGAAATTGGGCGATAACTTGAGCATTCAAGTGGATCTTTACCTTTCTTAAGTAAGATGGTGATGACTGCATTTCTCAGGTCCCTATGAAAGGATTCCTGTTCAATGGCAAATTTTATAGAGCCAAATATAAGAGGTCCTACCCGATCCCAAAAGGCTAGATACAGTTCCAGAGGTAGGCCGTCCAAACCAGGACTCTTGCCCTTTTGGAGAGGTTTTGCTGCTGTTTCGAGCTCTTCTAAAGAGATGGGGCTCTCTAATTTTAAGCTCTCTAAGTGGTCCAGACAAGGCAAAGCTAAATTTTGAAGAAACATGGTGCACTTCTCCATATCTATACGGCAGTCTGATGTGTAGAGACTGCTGTAGAAATGAGTGAAAACATTGTTGATTGCACTGGGATCTGTAACAACGTCACCTTCTGTTGTACGAATTGTATTAATCACTGCTTTGGATTAATTTTGTTTTAACTGGAGGGCTAATATTCTGCTAGGGCTGGTCGCCATCATAATAATATCTCTGTTTGGTTCGATGTAGAATAAACTCGGCCTTGCTTATGCATACATTTCTATATTCTCCCCTTAATGCCTCGAGAATATTGGTGTTGGCTTCAGAGGATGTTTCTCTCTGTGCCTACTCCACTTTGTCTATCTCCTGCTCAATTTCAGAAAACTGCTTATTGCGCTCAGCTTTTAACCTAGAAGAAAATCTAATACATGTGCCTGTTATAAAACATTTCGCTGCTTCCCATGTTTGGGGATTGTCACATGACATTGTGGATAAGGCTGTATACATCAGGCCATCCAGACCCTTGCCAGTAGTGTAACTGAGTTAATTGTGAGCCATTGTAAATCCTCAGAGGTAGATGCCAAGGTCGTGGTATAACGAGCGGAGAGCGGAATGAAGTCAGTCACATTAGTGATGTAGAAACTAACATTCTTTCAAATTTGAATAGATCATCTGACAGGTTTAAGTGTTTTGTTTTTATTTATTGATGTTTGTTTCTTTTGTTTTTAAAGTTTGATGTTTCAGACTCCAATGACAGCTGTGTGGAGATCGTCACCCAGTCAACATCAGGAGAGTCCATTGGCCGCATCACTACCAGGGCCATGGTGCACCAGACCCCATCAAGAGAGTCCATAGACTGGGCCATGGTGGACCAGACCCCGTTAACATTAAGCGAGTCCAGTGGCTCGCTCGATGTGTACATGGCTGAGAGCGGGGGGGCTGTGAACACTGAAAGGAAAAATTGGTTTGTAAACCTGCCACTGCACAGAGGGGTCCAGAGGTGCCAGCTTGACTCTGGAGCCACCTGCAACGTGATGACCTTGAAAGACAAGAGGAGACTGGCGCCTAGAGTGCCTCTTCAGAAAAGTCTCACCAGGCTGAGACTCTACAACAGTGAGTGGATGAGCTCAATGGGCGTGTGCAGCACACAGTGTGTCGTCAGGGGCAAGATGCACAGACTGGACTTTGAGGTCGTGCGCACCAGCCAGAAGCCCTTGCTTTCAGGGGAGACATGCGAGAGACTTGGCCTGATACATTTCACCATTCCCTAAGAGCTGAATAAAGTGGAGCACTTCAAGACAGGTGAGCTAACCAAAGACTGCCTTATTAACACTTACAATGACGTGTTCACCAGCCCAGTCGAGTCGCTGCCGGGTGATGTTCACTTCGAGTTGGATAGCACTGTGGCCCCTGTCCAGTGCGCACCAAGAAATGTCCCGGTGGCCCTCAAGGCAGCTGCTAAGGCACAGCTGGACCAATATGAAAAGGATGGACACTTAACCACAGTCACTCAGCCCACAGACTGGATTAGCAATCTGGTCATAGTGAAGAAGCCGGACAAATTGAGGCTTTGCATCGACCCCAAGCCACTTAACCGAGCCCTGAAAAGGTCCCATTACCTCATGCCCACTTTAGATGACGTGCTGTACAAGCTGCCTAAGGCACGTATCTTTGCCCCGGTGGATGCGCGCGACGCATTCTTGCAGTGTCGCCTGGATGAGGAGAGCAGCCTACTGACAACGTTCTGGATGCCGTGGGGTAGAAAGCGATGGCTGAAGCTCCGTTTCGGCGTGTCAATCGCACCAGAGCTGTACCAGAGGAAACAACATGAGCTGCTGGTCGGTTTGAAAGGGATTGAGCCCATAGCCGATGACATCCTCATAGTCGGCTGTGGGGACACGGAGGAGGAGGCTGTTCGCGACAACGACGCAAACCTCATTGCTCTGATGGACAGATGCAGATGCGCCTCCCGCGCGCTGAACCAGACAGAGCAAAACTATGCACAGATTGAAAAGGAGTGCCTGAGCATCGTATTCGCTTGTCAACGCTTCCACTACTACGTATATGGGAGGGGTGATGTGACTGCAGAGACCGACCACCGCCCGCTGGTGTCAGTCTTCACTAAGCCCCTTCTCAGTGCACCAAAGCGCCTTCAAAGCATGCTCCTCCACTTCAGAACCACTGCCTCACGGTGATGTACAAGCCAGGCCCTGAAATGTACATAAGTGACACGCTCAGCAGAGCCATCACCCCGCCACAGAGAACGGACACTCAGTACAGACGTGAAATGGTCTGCAGCATGCAACAGGTGCAGTACGACACGGCAGCCATTCAGCAGGCAGACTATCTAAACGTCACCAGCCAATGCCTCGCACAGATTCGAAAACAGACAGAGGAGGATGTGTGTCTTCAAACACTCAAGTCGGTCGTGCTGGAGGGATGGCCAGAACACAAAGAGGAGAGCCCCATAGCCGTCAGAGAATACTGGGCCATCAGAGATGAGATAAACGCACAGGACGGTGTGCTTTTTAGGAACCAGCGTGTCATCATTCCGAAAGCTATGCGTCCTGAGATGCTGAAACGGATCCACTACAACCACGTGGGGGGGTGAGGCTTGCTATAGACAGGCCCGGGATACTCTCTACTGGCCAAATATGCAGGGGGAAATCAAAGACTATGTGCAGCAGTGCTCAGTGTGTAACGAGTGTGCACACGAGCAACAGAAAGAGACTATGATGTCACACCCGCTCCCCACACGTCCCTGGCAGCTGGTGAGCATGGACTTGTTCAGCTATGCAAGGCAGGACTTCCTGCTCATGGTGGATCACTATTCGGACTTCTGGGAGATTGATCTACTCCCAGACCTGTCAGCAGAAACGACCATTTGAAGGTGCAAGGCGCAGTTTGCACGGTACGGTATCCCTGACCGGGTCATTTCCGACTGTGGAGGTCAGTTTGATTGTGGAGAGTTTTGGGTTTGCGAGGGAGTGGGGCTTCAAACATGTCATGTCCTCCCCGAGACACCCAAAAGCTAACGGCAAAGCAGAGTCTGCAATGAAGATTGTGAAAGGCCTATGCAGAAAAGCAGACCGGGCCGACAAGGACCCCTGGAAGGCTTTTCTACACTGGAGGAACACGCCCACTGAGGGCATGCGCTGCAGCCCAGCACAACGGCTGATGTCACGGAGGCTGAGAACTCTTCTCCCTGTGGCCGACTAGCTGCTAGCACCTCAGGTCATCACTGGGGTCACAGACAAGCTGAGGGTGAAGCATCAGGCAGCGAAGCTGACATATGACAGAACTGCGAGGGATCTTCCAGAGCTGAACGTCGGCCGGCCTGTCAGGATGAAACCACTCCCGGGTGACAGGACGGGCCGATGGAGGAGAGGTGTATGCCTGTAGCAGGTGGGACCGCGGTCCTATCTCGTCAACGTGGAGGGGACCACGTATCGTCGCAACAGGGTTGATCTCCGACCAGCAGAGGTTGCCCCTCCACAGCCGTCAGCCCACACAGAACGGCCACCGGAGCAGCCTGTGGGCGCGTGTGCAGCTGAAGGGGCCATGTGAGCGGGGCAGCATGGAGGAAGTTGTCAGCAGCCCTGCGATGTCTCCGAGGTCGTCAGCCCTGAGGTCGCCGCCATCTCCCCCACAGGCTGTGACCACACCATGCCGTGAGTTACAGGGCCGGGCCTTCTCCCGGAGCGGGAGGCAGATTAAGCCTCCAGAACGACTTGACCTCTAGGTCATACACTGTGCTGAGATTGACATGCACGCACACACACACACACACACACACACACACACACACACACACACACACACACACACACACACACACACACTGGATTGTGGACATTTAATAAAAAAATTAAAAAAAAACGAAACAAAAACTGTGATGTTCACTTTTAATGTTCTTCTTCAGTGGTCTTGTGGATGTTCTGTTGCTGCCATTTTGTTGTTATTGTTCTGCAAAGGTTTTGGTTGATATGGACTTACTGTCTCTTCTTGATGCACTATTTTAATATTGGGATATGAGCCCTAATGTTCTAATGGCTACTATCCATTATATTGTTTGGTATTGTATTCTACGAAAGGGAGATGTTGTAGGGTAATGTTATGCAGCCAACAGCGCCCCCTGGGGGCACTGATTTATGTATACTTGCCTTGTGTAACATGCCTCAGTTCTGTTGTGGACACAGCCAGTGAATACACGTTACTAAGAGACACAGCTCGACTCTGTCTGTTATTTATATGCACCTACACTTGCAACAACATACACTCACTGCTGACATATTGGAGGAGCTCTTCCATATTCGATCTTCTGAACGAGGAACAAACGAGAGCAGCTGAAGAGACCGTCATTCCCTTCTGGAGGGACTATTTGCAGGAGGTAGAAGGTAAGCAATACCATGCTGTAAGAATTGCCCCTATTTACAGTGCTTGCTGGGTAGGCTTCTGTGTGTTGCTCCTCATTTATGCTGATAATCAACATTATTATGTTTTATTTATCTTATTGTTTCAATTAACGTTCTCTGGTGTGTTTTATTTCGGTAGAAGCACAAGGATCATCCAAGCTTCAGAAAATCCTGGCCTTCGCAACTGGAGCCAGTGAGATCCCTCCGATCGGTTTCTCCCCCGAGCCATCCATCACTTTTCTTCATGAATTCCCTGAATCAAGGTTGCCACTGGCCAATACTTGCATCAACTGCCTCAGGTTGCCTTTATAGTCCATGGGCCAGAGCCCAAAACTTCCTATTTCGGTACACTCAAGGTGGCAAAACTTACTTATAATTTTTGAAAGGATCCATGTCTGTAGATGATATTTTGGTATGATAACCATTCCTGAGTGGCAGCTGTATCACAGTTATCAGCTCATGAAGTTAACCACCCCCTAAAGTAAATTGCATTTTAGACGCTGGTGCATATCCTGGTTTAGCCTCATGGTCAGGACATTTTTCAATGTTCTATAATATTGTCTTTGGTATCATTTTAAAGGGGACCTTCTTAGCTTTCATTCAAGCCCTGTTGTGGATATTTCTCACAAATATAGAGGTCACTTGAGCTCTTCAACCCGTCAATAACACACATCTTTCTGCAATGTTCGCCTAAACTATATACTTTCTTTTAGCCCTTTGGCATCTAGGAATATCAGGGACACAAAACACAAAAACTGGAATACTCACAGGACTGTAAAGATTCAGGAAATGTATAATATACCCATACTATTTCATTGTGTGAGGTGATTGTGAACCTTAAATTAGAAGGGCATTATTACTAAGAAACTAACTAGACCAAAGCCAGTTAGTCCATGGGTCAGACCAGATATCGATATCACCCAAGGTGACACAACTTCACTGGTGCCATTTTATTTGGTACACTAACAGAAGTAAAATAATACATGATAACCTTTCCAAATGAGCAGCCATTTCATTTTTCTTTCAGGAAACCTGTTTCTGTGCCTCTCACGATTGTGTATTTGCCCAGATTTTTAGAAATATAGCATTTCAACACCCCTGGTACTGATTAGCCTAGCTTAAACTCTGGGACAGTTCTTAGTTGGCCAACAACCAAGGATAACCAGTACTGTGTACTTCCATTCATTGTGCTAAGCTAGGCTAACGTGCAGCCAGATAGCTTTCTACTAAACACATATAGAGGAAACTGGTATCTATCTTCTTGTCTCACTCTGGAGAAGATTGTAAGCTAATTTCCCATAATTTTAGCATGTTCTTTTAATGTATATGTTAATATGATTAGTTAAAGTGACTACGAGGAACTTTCATCTTGTGTTGATTTTAGCGGCCTCATGTGGACAAAATACAGCTGTTGCATAGCAACTAGGTAATGTATCTATTTGTGGCTATGTAAGATAAATAATGGTAATATGACGCTGGTGAAGCAAAGTAAACTTTGTTTTAGTAGTGTTCATACACCTAAGTTACATGTATTTGTTTGTATGTGGCAGGTGAAAACTGACTGAATATGGCCACTGGTGAACAAGCAAGTTTTTACCCAATACCAAAGCGCCCACGGGTGGAGTGCATTATCCACTGTTCTGATGATACAGATAAGCTGGTTTCACTACAAAGTGTCGACTCATGGAGAACTCGGCTCAGGGCAGCTCAGATACGAAATCATGCACCAGTTTTGAAACTGGCAAAAGACATTCCTGAGGGACAGATTCCAGCAATCTACTACCACAGAAAGTGTCGCAGTATCTTCACTATGAAGCAAATTCTTGATGGCCTCCGTCGAGAACTGCGAGCTGATGCAAAGATCAGGAGTGCAGCCACAAAGAAAAGGGACAGCAGAATCCTTGCCATTGTGAGTAGAGACCTTGTAGCAGCTGAAGGGCACTACCACAGGTCATGCTATAGACTTTACACCAAAGAAGAGGTTTCCAAAGGAGAGGTTGCCAGCAATGAAGATGATGATGCTGCAGCCCAGTATGAAGCTGCTGTGAATAAGGCATACAATGAGCTGTTCCTCTTCATCAGGATGGAGCTTTTTGGCAATCCTCAAGTGATGACAATGACTGATCTCTCTTCTAGACTGGTAGCTTCAATGAACTCCCAAGGCATTGCCCAAGTCAAGGAATCAACCAAGAAGCACATAAGGCGAAACCTGGAGAGTGAGTTTGCTGGAGCCTTGCAGATATTCCCTGATGAGAAAGGAAAATTCCTCCTCTATCCCGATAACTTGTCCATGAGGGAACTTGCCAAAGAAAATCAGTCTCTCAAAAGGGAGCTGCAGACCCTGAAAAGTGTCAGTGCACAAGATGTTATAGCCAAAGCAGCCATGAAATTGAGAGCAGACATTAAAAGTCAAGATGTTCCTCAAACCTGGCCGCCTGAAGTCAAACCAGAAGCAGAATGTCCTACCATTCCAGAGTCGCTCATTATCTTCCTGTACTCTCTACTCACAGGCTCAAATGATCCTGATCATGCATCCCAGAGAGTGCAGTGCCTTCTGCAGTCATTTGGCCATGACATAGTATATGCAGTGACACGTGGAAATACCAAGCCTTCCAAGCACATTGTTCTGCCATTCAGTGTCAAATCGTTGACAGGAAATGTAGAGTTGATAAACATCCTCAACCGACTTGGTCACAGTGTGTCCTATTCACAGATGGAAGAGATCAACACTGCCCTGTGTCTCCAGAAACTCTCATCATCAGGGAGTGGCATTGCCCTTCCAGCTAACATCCATCCTGGCATATTCACAACTTTAGCCTGGGACAATATCGACCGTCTTGAAGAAACTGTCAGTGGTGAGGGAACATCTCACAGAGTCCATGGGATTGCTGTGCAAGCAAAGCCAGTCAACCCACTTCCTGTCCAACCCATGCCCACTGTTCCCAAAACAAAGAAGAGAAGCATTGATGGACCCCCACCAATGTTACCAACTTACAATGCTTAACAACGGGTAGGGCCACCACAAAGCAAAAAGTCAGATGCCGATACTGCAGCCAATACTAAGCTTGCCAGAGAGAAAAACCTTCTTTGGGTCCTAGCATGCATGTCACAACAAGAAGAACAGTCAGTCAGCAGCTGGACAGGCTTCAACATCCTGACTCGAGGAGAGATGACGGTCATCCCCGACAATATAGGCTATCTGCCTACCATCAATGCTCCAGCGACACAAATGTCTACTGTCAACGAGGTGCTTAACCAGTCACTGAGCATCATGCAGTGCTTAGGCCTGAGGAAGATTGTCTGTGTCTTTGACCAAGCCCTGTATGCGAAGGCTGTCGAGATCACATGGAAACACCATGACAAGTTCCATGATATCATCGTTAGGCTTGGGGTATTCCACACCATCTGCACACTGCTGGCAATAATAGGAAAGAGTTTCCAAGATGCTGGACTCAAAGACCTCTGCATTGAGTCTGGCATGATTGCAGAAGGCTCAATTGCTGGTGTTATGGATGGCCGCAAGTACAACAGGGCAGTGCGACTACACAAGCTCCTGTATGAGGCTCTCATGCAACTGACCTTGAATGGTTTCCTGTCCTGGTTGGAAGAAACTCACAGGAATGACATGGTTCACCTGAATGAGACACTGAAGACCACTGACAGCCTTGGGAAAGAAGTCTCACAACATGCTTTGAAGGAGGTCCTCGAGAACAGCTCTTGTACACGCATCATGGATCTATTTGAAGTCTACCATGAGTTCCTTAGAGGTGGAAACGGCAGCCTCTCGAACTTCTGGATGTCCTATTTGGACATGGTTGAAATCTTGTTGGGGCTCATCCGAGCATCCAGAGAGGGAGACTGGATGCTACACTTGGCTAGCATTCGAGCAATGATCCCATGGTGCTTTGCTTATGACAGGATGAATTATGCACGCTACCTCCCCTACTACTACGCCCAGATGTCTGAGCTGCCCATCACACACCCAGATGTGTACACAGAATTCATGGAAGGAGGCTTCTCAGTCCAACTGGGCTCCACCAATCCCTTTGGCCGAATCCCTGTTGACCAAGCTATAGAAGAAACGGTGAACAAAGACACCCAAACAGCTGGAGGGACAAAGGGATTCAGCTTGAAGCCAGGAGCTGTGACCAAATATTATCTCACAGCTGAGTATAGAAGCATGTACCTCAGACAGCTGAGAGACCTGACAGGTCAAGGCAGGTGCAAATGGTCTCATCCAGATCTACAGAGTCCAAGGATCAAGAGAGATGAAGCAGATGTCCAGTCTCTCATGGACCTTATGGAGAATAACTGGCTCAATCCTATGTCCCCTGATGAGATTGATTTGGTTAGCCTCTCCACTGGCAACATGGCTCCACCTGATGTGACCATAGATCTCTTGAGAGCTCTTGAGAAAGGAGAAGAGGCCTACCAAGCATTCCAGCAAACAAGGTTAGATGCAGACCCACCACCTGTGAAATTCCACGACAAGATGACCAAGCAAAGTCTGAAAACATTCTCCAATGTCAGCACAAAACAAGCTCATGGAAAGAAAGCACAGGATGTGGTTCTGAAGGCAGATGGAAACCTTTTCAGTCACATGATCCTGGTGGCTGAAAGCAGGAAGGTGAATCTGAAGGATGTCCTTGCCTACCCATTGGGCCCACTACCATGGGCACTGGCAAATGCTGATGGGTCCTTACGATAACAAACAAGGCTGCACTT
This sequence comes from Lampris incognitus, assembly GCF_029633865.1. NCBI lineage: Eukaryota > Metazoa > Chordata > Actinopteri > Lampriformes > Lampridae > Lampris > Lampris incognitus. The sequence goes on from NC_079213.1 coordinate 55,003,178, forward strand.
GCCAGAGAGCTTGAAAAGAATGTATCTCCTGCAGAAGACATCCCAATCCCATCTACTTCCATCACTGATGGGATGAGCCTGGTCCAAAAAATGAATGGCAACAACAAAACCTTTGCACAGGTGGCAGAGTCAGCCTTGACCCAGGTCCTCCATGAGGGAGCACAGAGTGGGAGGATTCATGTTGTTTTTGATGTCTATCACCAGACTTCGATCAAAGATGCTGAACGACTGAACCGGGGTGGAGACATCACTCTCCAGTACAAGAATCTTGCAGGGGGACACCACGTCCAGCAGTGGAGAAAATTTCTGTGCAGTTCCTCCAACAAGACCAGTCTCATCAAGTTTCTGGTGGAAGAGTGGAAACTCCCACGATACAGAGCTATGCTGCATGGCAAGGTGTTGTACATGACCTGTGAGGAAACCTGCTACAAGTTGACAGAAGATGGGTGTGAGGAAGCAGCAGAACTGCACTCCACACATGAAGAAGCTGACACCCGTCTGCTCCTGCATGCATTGCATGCAGCAAATGCGGGCTCAAAGTCAGTTATCATCACAGCTGAGGACACTGATGTCATGGTGCTTTGTCTTGGCTTCCAGAAGGACATCACCTGTCCCATCTACCAGAAGTGTGGGACTCAGAACCGCACACGGTTTGTCGACATCACCAAACTGGCAAGTTCACTTGGAGACAGCATCTGTGACAGCCTAATTGGCTTACATGCCTTCACAGGCTGCGACACTGTCAGTGCATTCGCTGGTCGAGGGAAGCTGAATGCCCTGAAGATAGTGAGAAAGCACACTTCCTGCCAAGAGACTTTTAGTCAACTGGGACAGACATGGAATGTGAGTGATGAGCTGTTCCAGAAAATTGAGCAGTTCACCTGTCGGATGTATGTTGCTAATAGCAGCACTGCTGAGGTGAACAAACTGCGTTACCAGCTCTTCTGCACCAAAAGGGGAGAGGTTGAGTCCAGCCAGCTGCCACCATGTAGAGACTGTCTCTTTATGCATGTTCAACGAGCCAACTATCAGGCAGCAATATGGAAGTGCTGTCTGCAGGCTAACCCTGTGGTGCCAAGCCCTACTGAGTATGGATGGACAGACGATGAAGGCAAGCTGGCCATTTACTGGATGCGCTCCCCACCTGCACCAGATGTGGTCTTGGAAATGCTAACATGCAAGTGTGTGCATTCATGCAAAATGCCAAGCTGCATGTGCCTGTCAATTGGACTTCCATGCACAGATATGTGCAGGTTACAGACCTGCAGTAACCAAAAACAGCAGGATGGTCCAGAACTGGACTTTGAACTTGGGGAGTCAGATGATGAGAGAAACGAGCAGTTTGATGAATGACAGTGTGATGATTCTGATGGTATTACTGTGGTAGTAGTCTATTGATGCACAGGATGTTGATTCTGGACTTGGTTACCCAGAGCTTGATAACAATAATGTAACCATATTCACATATACCCATTACCCTACCCATTACCATTACATATACCCACTAATGATATGGGATTACATGTATCATTGACTAAGTATATGTAAATGTCAATGTTGTTTAAAATATTAAAATAGTTCATTACCTCACTATGGTATTCCTTTTTATCATGTATTTTGATTGTGTATTTAAACAAATGTATAGAGACCAGTTTGTGACCTAACTGGCTTTGGTCTAGTTCTCATTTAAGGCTCACAATCACCTCACACAATGAAATAGTATGGGTATATTATACATTTTCTGAATCTTTACAGTCCTGTGAGTATTCCAGTTTTTGTGTTTTGTGTCCCTGATATTCCTAGATGCCACAGGGCTAAAAGAAAGTATATAGTTTAGGCGAAAATTGCAGAAAGATGTGTGTTATTGACGGGTTGAAGAGCTCAAGTGACCTCTATATTTGTGAGAAATATCCACAACAGGGCTTGAATGAAAGCTAAGAAGGTCCCCTTTAAAATGATACCAAAGACAATATTATAGAACATTGAAAAATGTCCTGACCATGAGGCTAAACCAGGATATGCACCAGCGTCTAAAATGCAATTTACTTTAGGGGGTGGTTAACTTCATGAGCTGATAACTGTGATACAGCTGCCACTCAGGAATGGTTATCATACCAAAATATCATCTACAGACATGGATCCTTTCAAAAATTATAAGTAAGTTTTGCCACCTTGAGTGTACCGAAATATCGTCTGGCCCATGGACTATTACATACCTCCTACCAAGCCTTCACAGACAGTATGGACTTTGCAATAGGGAACACACAGGGCTTTGGCATGGAATAAACATACACTCAAGGCGTCAACACAAGTCATTAATGCAGTGTTTTAATTCCAAGTACTCCCACCATAAAATGTGAAAAAAGCAAGGGGCCTGAATAATTGTGTTTGTTTTTGAAAGCCCTATAATTGAACAATGTGGGTAGGGTTGTTGAATGAACTGGTGCAGTTTACCTCTGTAGTTTTAACTGAAGTTTGAGAAATAGTTTTTGTCTTTTCATTTAGTTCAGCTATGAAACCAATATAAACCAACATAAGTTCATTGTTATTTCATAATTATCAACTTATTGAACAAACAACATTACTAGCCTAACTTTAAACATGACGCAAACCTTTTGTAGTTTAAATCCAAGCAGATTGCACAGTTGTAATTTTGAACAGCCAACATTTCAAGACATGCATATTTTATAAATGTCTCTGTTCCATAAAATGTAAAAGACTGCAAAATAAATCAATTCCATGGTTTCCATCGTTTTCCATAGGGTCAAACGTCTGTTGAATGAGATTCCTAGTTGTCTGGTTTATTATAATGTCATTTGATGGAACAACAACATTAGTTGTTGTCTCTAACTCAGGAAGTGGTCTATCCTCTTCTACACCAAATCATTGTTAAGAGTAAATATGCCATTAATAGCTGTATTATTTACTCCTGCGTTATTCAGAACACCTCTCTGCCACAGTTGAAGGGGTGTGTGGCCCCCTTGAGTTGAAAGGCCATGATGGTTCCATCACTCCCTAAACTCTGTAACAGCCCTTTGAAGTCTTGGTAAGTAACTGAAGTGGAGACAAACTAGAGGGCGATCATTCAACGAATCTAAGAGTCCCTGCTCTTCCATGAAGGTGAATAGGTTACAGTAATGCGATGATACCACTCTATTAAGCTCTGCCCACAATCTTTCTATTCGCTGGTTGTGAACACTTCGACCAGTGATTATACTATTTCTGTTAAGTCCCCTTCTTTCCAGCATAAAGCGGGCAACGTCAATTTTTTCCATGCCACGATCGCTTCGGACTCTCGAAGGCAATCCAAACTGTTGTACACCTCTGGTAAACAAAGACGGGACAGTGGAAGCCCTGTTGTTGTCCTCACAACTTAGGTAAATTATGGTCCGACTGAACCCATCCACACAGCCATGGAATACCATCCTCCACCTCACAAGTTTATGATTTCCATCTATGTGCCTGAAAAAATGGTTGTAAAAATGGCAAATATTAGGAACACAAACACCTTACGGTAAGTTTAATTTGCCAATTTGAGTTCTACATTTCCAACATTAATTGAATTTGGAGTGGAATTATGTCAGAATAGATCTAAACCCCAATGTACTGTACAGATCAGCCAGCTCAAACATGAACAAATTAAGTTCATAGTCCATTGTTGGTGGGTTTGAAGACATTGGAGTGCCACCTAGTCAAATGGCCATGACCACCTCCTCTAGGCATGGTGGTCCACATTTTTTGGTCTGCATAAAACAGTACTTAACTGACCGGTCACCAACATGATCAGTACAAACAGAAACCAGCATAATCCAAGTCTCGCACCCCAAACAAGGAGAAAAGTAAGCATGTAACAGCAGAAGGTGTAATCTTGTTAATATTCCACTTACCATAAATGGTTAGGAGTTTGAACATTATAAATCCGACGGCGTATGGTGTGACGATGTCTAAATGACTGTCCAACAGGATCAACTTCATGCAAACTTTGTCTCACACGCCAACGTTGAATTCTTATTTGACGTGATCGAAGGCTCCCAAGTACATAGGTTTCACCAGCATTTGGAGTGTTCTGGAGAATATCCCTTATAATGTTGTTCAGAGCATGACTTGATAGCACAGTGTATTCTAATGGCTGGACTCCTAAGTATTGCCTGTGTCTGTACCAGTGTTGTAGTCGAGTCACTAAACCTCGAGTCCGAGTCGAGTCTCGAGTCCCCAGTGTTCGAGTCCAAGTCCGAGTCATCAAAGAAAAGTCGAGTCCGAGTCGAGTCCCCATTACCTGAGTCCGAGTCGAGTCCCTATTACCCTAGTCCGAGTCCGAGTCATCAAGGTTGAGTCTGAGTCGAGTTCCAAGATGGCTCCAGTGATCCACTCGGGCACAGTCAAAGATCTGACATACAAATAAAAAAGGTCTACATTAAACAAAAATGACACAGCTGTCACCATTTCAAAGGGAGTTTATTTACTTTGTGACACGATAGCCAAACAAATGCACACCCACACACTCGCACACATGCACGCGCAAGCATGTGCGCACACACACATTTTTAGAACGGTCTGAATTTCTTTGACATTCTGAACATAGGATGTGCTTCAAAACACATTGATAGCTGTGAATAGCATGATATTAGCAAATGGTGGAAACAGTATACAGAAGTAAGTTCCACAGCATACAATACATTCATAAAAACTAGTCAAAAGACATTGTCTCTCAGGAATAGTTAGGAACAAAAGGCTGGTGGCACTAGTTTTAAGCATACACGTTGCATTTCAAAAACATAAGATCTGACAGCATGGAACTACTCAACCTTGCACGGTGAGGCCTCATCAAAATGCCTCCATGACTAAATACCCTTTCAATGGGCGCACTGGAGGCAGGGATAGAGAATACCTGTGTGGCAATCTGATAGAGGGTAGGGAATTTGGATTTGTTTTGCTGCCAAAACCTGAGGCACGGGACTGAGTCAGAGTCCTGCTCAGCGATCAAGTCGAGGTATGCAGTCAACTGAGCCTGGCCAGACGGCTTCTTCTCGGCGGAGGAGGGAGTCCTCCTATAGTGGGAGAACATTCTCAACTGCTTCTCAGGAGGAGACTCTGAAAGTTCACCTTCCCCTGGTCCTGTTGCTTCCGCTGCATCTGCGTCTGATACCGCTTGCTTGTCACCCTCTGCCTTTATATACTCTGAAATGAGAGGGGGCATGGGGGACTCATTACAAATATGTTATTGACTAGGCCTACATGACAAATGACACGCCTATGTGCTTTATTGTAACACCTTCAATGATATAAACATCACAACAATCAAATTGTTAATCACTTAACTAACGTTAATCAAAACATTTCTCACCTTTGATCTCAGTCTTCAGCACATCTTTGATGTCACTGTCCAGCTGCACATCATGTTCTAGCCACTGGAAGCCAAATGCTGGGTCCAACACAGATGCTATGAAGTAGGCATTGGTGAAAGGAAATTTGGTGGGGCCTCTTCCTTCAGCTGGCTCACATACTGGTATCTTGACTGCACTGAAAACCTCTGCAAAAATTGTTTTCAAGGAGCTCTCCAGAGCTCTCACCAGAGGCCCACAGTATCTGGCTTTTCCTCTTATTTCCTGCAGGTGACAGCGCAGAGTGAGGACACAGGGCACAATCACACTGACGGTGACAGTAGTCTCACCCTGAGTTAGGTTGGTTGCTTCTAAGAACAGATCAAGAACTTCGATCAGTTCTTTAAGCTGAGCATACTCTCGCGGGGATAAGATAAGGCTTTTGTGCCCCTCTGATTCCAACATACTGGACAGCTTTTGCATGTCTAAATGCACATAAGCCTTCACCTGCTTCAGAGTGGAATTCCATCGTGTGGCATTCGCTGTTGGAATTGTTGCATCACCAAAACACGCTTCAAAGCAGTCTTTAAACGAGGTGCCACTGTGGAGGAGGTTGGCTGCACGGGATAGCTTTGCTAGGGTGCTTGACAGCCCACTGGTGTCTTTCAGACCATCTTTTATGACCAACTGCAGTGAATGTGTGAAGCATGATAGTCTCTGCATGTTACAGTTCTCAGCCAAAGTGTCATTGACTGTCTGTTGATCTTCTGGCATCAGGTCTTGCCATATTTCATCCTCCTCCTCAAATGTGCTGGGATCATGAGCTTCAGCATCACAAGGATCCTCTAGGGGAAAGCTGGCCTGGAAAGCTTTTCTCATGTTGGATGCATTGTCAGTTATGACAAAGTTGATCTTGTCCTTAATCAGGTATTCTTCAGCACAGCATTCAAACATCATTGCAATCTTCTCTCCTGAGTGTTTCCCATGCACTCTTTTGCAGGAAAGAAGATATGACTGAAGGCTGAGTTCCTGTTTTTTTTTATCCATTGCCACTGTGTGTGCTGTCACTCCAAGGAATGACCGCATATTTCGATCACTCTAAATGTCTGTGGTAACAGCAACACTCGATGCTTCTGCCAGCTGGCTCTTAATCTGTTCTTTCTTGACTTCCACCATTCCTGGAATGGTCACAGAGGAAATTGTGGATCTTGCTATGGGCTGGTACTGAGGGTCCAGGACATGCAGCAAGTGCTTGAAGTCCTCGTTGTCAACGATGGAGAGTGGCAAGCAGCACTTAATGATTAGATCTTTTACAAGGGCATCACTTATAGCCTTCTGACGTGGATGTTTGAGGTCGTACATCCTTTGCTGTCCATCATTTAAAAATGATGTGATAGTCTTCTGACCTGAAGCAGCTGGCATCACATCTGAAGCAGTGGAGGCACGGTATTCTTAGAACCTAGGGGAAGATAGGATACACACTTTAGCTTGCTGATGCCAAACTGTTTCAAGTAAACTTTCTCACAGCAAAAAATGTGTAACGTTATAGCTATAACAATATGCAATAACAATACAAATGTTACACATTATACACATAGTTGTTTGAACCATAACCAGTTAAGTTACATATTTAGTTATCTATATAACTAACATTACCATATTAGTAGATTAACTAATGTAAGCTAGCTGGATAAATGAAAAGTATGAGAAAAGATACATAATTTATGAGACTAACAGGACAGGGATTAATTAGCAAAACCCAGTCATTTAATTATTGATTTAAGTATGTTACATGCTACCTAGCTGAGCTTTAACTCTCTATCCTCCGTGAGTCTGTATGTTTATTCTGTATGGGTCAGGGAGGGTGTGAGACAGAGCCAGTTCATAGTACTGTTCAAAAGCTATGTCGCGCATGTCTATTTTTAGAATTTGGCACACCCAATGCTGCATATATGCAAAGAAAAATATCCCCATATTTACAGTAGCCTATGCGGTGTCACGAATCACGATACGGTTCGGTAGTTTTCGGTACATCGGGGGGGGGGGGGATGCCACATCCGTCAAATCTCGTACCGTCTCCAGCTCTCAAGAAAACCAGTGGCGGCATCCACATTGGCTTTCTTCATTAGTCCATTTAGCGAGTAATAGCCTACAATTATTCTTATTTGCATTGTAAAGTTGTGCACATTTTATCAACATTATTTGTGGATGCATATAGGCTAGACTTCTTCCTTCTCCGCACTTGGAGAATATTCATGGCGGAGACCTGCAATGTGCGGATTTGTTATTGCTAGTTAAGATTAATGCTAACACGGTAGTTCAGAGTGGTGTGTTTTTTCTATTAAGTGTATGCTACTTGGTAATTAGCTAAATGATAAATAAGAAAAATCAGTTTTAATCTCCCTATAACACGAAGACGCTGCGTGTTACTTACCAATTCATTAGTGAGATCGATGGCACGCTCGTACCGAAAGCGAACCGTACTGTGACTTTTCTGTGCAATGCTGCATTAGCATTCTAACAGTAACGTTACTTAACTTACCTATACAATTTCACTTGGTTCTAGTGATATGATATACCCGCCACACGACCTAACCCAACATCTTGGACCAGTGGTTGAGTTACTTCAAAGGCTATTGTTACCGTAGCTAGATAGCTAGCTAGCTAACGTTAACTGATCACCAACCATATCATCAACTGACTGCATATCACTTACTTTTCTGGGTGCATCCTTGACAGATGTCTGTTGAAGTTTGAGGTTGTCCCGGTCTTCTCCTCAATAGTTCGTTTACATATCGAACATCTAGCAGTGATCTTGCTGGAATTTGTTGTAAAATCTGTGTAAGCAAAGCGCACAATTCGGGGGGTCTCTTTAGGCATCTTCGCGCTACTGAACATGACGGTATGCACGCCACGTGAATCCGCATGTAGGTGGAACACACGTGCCTGCCCTTACACGGAATTGAATAATGTTACAGTATTAATATAGCTATCAATATATTTTAATAGGGCCTATTATTTAAAAAAACTAACAAAAACAGTCTTTATCAATTAAAATGTCAGAGTCCGGGTCTCCAACTTCCGAGTCCGAATGCAGTAAATTCGCGAGTCCAAGTCCAAGTCCGAGTCATCAGTGCTCAAGTCCAAGTCGAGTCACGAGTCATGAAAATCAGGACTCGAGTCGGACTCGAGTCGGACTCGAGTCCGAGTCCTGGACTCGAGTACTACAACACTGGTCTGTACAGTGTCCGTCGACTGATGCCTAAGCATGCAGAAATTCTCTGCCAATTCATGCCAAGCGACATACAGTGGGATATCTGCTCCAGTGAAATGCTCTACCTAGGATGGCCTGGAAGGCCAGTTGAAGCGGTTGGTGGGACCAGGGCCACTTCAGTGGATCTCTGTCTGGTTTCATATCCACTTAAAAGTGAGCAAAAACACCTGTACAAGGACTCTAATGTGATCCTATATTGACTATTAGCTGGATCATCAATAAATCTGGGAAAAGACAATAACGTAGATAGGGTCCTTGTGTGGTCATCTAGCTCCCTGAGTAGTCTCTCTTGTCCAACACAGTCAGCTGTTCTTTGAACGTCTTCAACACATTGCAATGCACTGTTAAAGAAACATATAACATCTTCTTCTGTTGTAGCTGTTGTCTTCAAAAACAACTGAACTTGAAAAATGAGATAAACTATATGTAAAGTCCTCGTGGTTAAAGGAGACAGAGCACCAGCGGTTACTAAAATGATACCTCACTGAAGACTTCCTGCTTTTGCACAATATAACCAATGGGATTAAAGAACTAGCCTGCCTTCCTTTTCCAGTAAAGTCCTTCCCTTTTCAGTAGAAATCCTCTCTCACACACTACTGAGAATGGCCTCACACACACACTACTGAAAATGCTCTCACATACTACTGAAAATGCTCTTATATACACGTGAAATCCTCTCACATACACACATGTGAAATCCTCTCACATACTACTGAAATTCCTCTTACATACAACTAATGCATTTCAGTAGTATGTGAGAGGATTTTCAGTAGTATGTGAGAGTATTTTACATGTGTATGTGAGAGGATTTCACATGTGTATGTGAGAGCATTTTCAGTAGTGTATGTGAGAGTTAAAGTATGGGATATGGCTTTGGTCTATACTGCCTCTCATAGATTGGCCTGTTTGTATATAGTTCTGTTGTTAAACTTTCACTTTGTCTATGTTAAATGTATTGTGCAGCCATTAGCTGTTAAGGGATATATTCTCAGTTTAAGACTTTTCTTTACTACTCATATATGTAAAGTGGACTGTTTACATGTTATTTTGCTACTCTTCTACACCACCATTTGAATGGCCAACTTAAATATCTTGAGCTGGAACGTTCGGGGTCTGAACTCACCCATTAAGCGCACTCGTTGCCTGGAATTTTTACACCGCAAACATGTTTCTATAGCTCTGATTCAGGAGACACACCTGACAGCGAAGGACGTACAGTGGTTCCAAAACAAGCACTATAGAATTATAGCTCATTCATGCACGTCAACTAGAGCTAGAGGTTTCCTGATTATAGCGGAAAGGAAATTACAGCTTGTGGTTATGGAGAATGGTAATGACAATGATGGTAGATTTGTATATTTGCTGTTCTCTATTAATTATATAAAACTTCTATTAGCGTGTATCTACGCACCTAATGTTTTTGATGAAAACTTTTTGCCCTCCATCAATGCGACTGTTACGTTATCGAGACCCTCATTGCATTGTCTCTTGCGATTACAATACCACAGTCTCCCCAGAGCTTGACAGAGCTACAGGCGCACTTAACGCAGCTCCTCCCTCATCCTTAGCTCTAAGATCCTTTCTGGTTGACTTGAACTTAGTGGATCTCTGGCGCATTCGTGATGACAAGGTTAATATGGGATATGGTATTTATAAGAGAAGGGCTGACAAATATATAATCAATCCTGGAAGAGGTGCCATGACGACTAGAATGAAAGGAATAGGCTTTAACATGCTCCCTATCTTAATCTCTGATCATGCCCGTGTCATGCACTTTAACACTATTAATTGATTATCCCAAAGTATGCAAATGGAGATTTAATGACTCTGCTTAACAATGCTGATTTTCTATTACGAATGAAAACACAATTTGGTGAATTTATTGAACAGAAGGTTGGGTCATGTGACAATCCCCAAACATTATGGGAAGCAGCGAAATGTTTTATAAGAGGCACATGTATTAGTTTTTCTTCTATGTTAAAAGCTAAGCGCAATAAGCAGTTTTCTGAAATTGAGCAGGAGATAGACAAAGTGGAGAAGGCACAGAGAGAAACATCCTCTGAAGCCAACACCAATATTCTCAAGGCATTAAGGGGAGAATATAGAAATTTATCCATAAGCAAGGCCGAGTTTATTCTACATAGAACCAAACAGAGATATTATTATGATGGCGACCGCCCGAGCAGACTATTAGCCCTCCAGTTAAAACAAAATTAATCCAAAGCAGTGATTAATGCAATTCATACAACAGAAGGTGACGTTGTTACAGATCCCAGTGCAATCAACAATGTTTTCACACATTTCTACAGCGGTCTCTACACATCAGACTGCCATATAGATATGGAGAAGTGCACCATGTTTCTTCAAAATTTAGCTTTGCCTTGTCTGGACCACATAGAGAGCTTAAAATTAGAGAGCCCCATCTCTTTAGAAGAGTTCGAAACAGCAGTAAAAACTCTCCAAAAAGGCAAGAGTCCTGGTTTGGACGGCCTACCTCTGGAACTGTATCTAGCCTTTTGGGATCAGGTAGGACCTCTTATATTTGGCTCTATAAAATTTGCCATTGAACAGGAATCCTTTCATAGGGACCTGAGAAATGCAGTCATTACCATCTTACTCAAGAAAGGTAAAGATCCACTTGAATGCTCAAGTTATCGCCCAATTTCGCTAATTTGTGGAGACGTGAAGCTTTATGCCAAGGTACTGGTTACTCGCATGGAGACGGTAATTGGGAAGTTAATTCACTTTGATCAGATGGGATTCATGAAAGGGAGAGTAGCATCAGATAATGTTAGGAGACTCCTACATGCTATCGAGGTTGCAGATACCATTTCAGAGGACTGTGCTGTTCTCTCTCTTGATGCTGGTAAAGCTTTTGACAGACAGGAATGGAGTTACCTATGGCTGGTCATGTAGAGATTTGGATTTGGGCCTAACTTCATCTCCATGACACAAACGCTATACGGTCATGCTACAGCATCAGTTCTTACAGGAACATATCAATCGCAACCCTTTCCTTTACATTGTGGAACAAGAAACGGTTGTCAGCTTTCCCCTCTGCTCTTTGCCTTGTCCCTAGAACCCCTGGCTCAGTCCATCAGAGAGAGTGACACAATATCTCCTATAACCATAGACCAATCTAGACATTTTTTTTCATTATATGCAGATGATTGTCTTCCTTTCATATCGAATATTCAGACATCACTACTGCAGGTCCTAAAACTATGTGATCTATTTAAAGGGATGGCAGGATATAAAATCAACTGGACTAAATCTGCTCTTCTTCCATTGAATACCGCTGCATTAAATACCAGTTTGACTGCTGACATCCCTAACTGTACATCCTTTACATACCTTGGCATATAGATTTACCCCAGTCTTCGTAGAATAGTTCAGGAAAACTTTTTGGCTTGTGGTGGAATTTTAAAAGAAGTCAGAGCCCAGTTTCTTAATGAACAAATCAGAAAGGTTTATTTAGAGATAGAAAAGACATACATTTACCTCTGGCCAAGGAGACAGGAGAAAGAGAGAGCTCTTGTGCTCCAACACTGGTATTTATAGGTTCACAACAAAAGGGTCAGGCAAAGGTGTGTCAATTACCATGGAGGAAGGGGAGGGCTCAGTGTGGAAACCATGGGATTTGTAGTTTTCTTTCAGGAGAAGCTTAGGTTGAGCTAGTGGGAAACTTGTACTGACATTGATAAAACAATAAATTTCATGACAGGCTGTGGAAAAAAAAGATTACAGATGATCTGAAGAGGTGGGGCTCTCTTTATGTATCTTTACAAGGCAGAGTCACAACTATCAAAATAAATATTCTGCCTCGGATTAATTTTTTGTTTTTTATGATCCCCATAGCACCACCACCTAAATTTATCACAGAAATGCACTCCCTCATATCACAGTTCATTTGGGGAGGAAAGTGTGCACGAATCAAACTTACAACCTTACAAAGAAGCAAACTCACCGGAGGCTTAGCTGTCCCAAACCTTAATTTTTATTATTATTCTTTTCAAATTAGACCACTGCATGTTTGGAGAAAGCAGGAATCTGAGGTCCCTTAGCGGGCTATGGAGGCTGCACGCGTGAAGCCACACCATCTGGAAGACTTATTATATACAGGTAGGGGTCACAAAAAACATTAATCTATGATACGGGAGCATTGTAACCAATTCTATTGATGTACTGAAAAAAGTGGAACTGATGATAGGCAAAATAGATTTATTTCATCAAACATCTCAATGGAATAACTATCACCTTCAATCAGGTGGGCAGCCTTTTACATTTCCCTCATGGTCACAAAAAGGTGTCTTCTCTCTCAGTGAAAATTTTAACAATACTGGATTCCATTCATTCCAACATATTAGGGAAGAATATGATTTACCGGGCATCTCTTTCTTTTTTTACTTGAGACTGAGATCTGCAATGAAAAAGTATGGGGTGCCCTGGAATGGGCCTTTGCCGGAGCACCCTATGGAGGAATGGATTGGTCCTAGGCGGGGTACTCGGGGGACAGTGACACGTATATATTACTCTCTGCTTGATCACTCTACTAAGACACTGGCAGTTGAAGGCGTGTGGGCCAGGGAACTCTGCATTGTCGGTCTGGAACCAAATTGACGTTGTCAGAGTTATTAGTATCAACAATATTGCCTCATCCCTGCCTTTGTCTGCTCAATGACGATTTGTCTTTGTCTCTCAATTTAAATCAGCAAAAACTAATGCTGGCAGGCTTTACTGCAGCAAAAAAGACCATACTGACACTGTGGTTTAATCCCAAACTTCCTTTAATTAAGTTCTGGATGGCGTCCAACCAGAGCATAGTGTCTCTTGAGTGTACAACAGCACGACTCAATAGAGCCAAGACTGCCACTGTGCAGGCATGGTCAGGCATAGCTGTGTCCATAAGAGACTACCTTAAAAGAAGGGATCTCCCCCTCCCTGTACCCCTCCACACCCAGTAACATCAGACCTGGAGCAGGCCCGCTTTGGAAGTTAGTAGAAATGGATGGTTGTATATACAATGTATAGTTTTGTTTTGTTGTTGTTTTTTTCTTTCTTTTCAGTCCACTATTATTTGTTTTTCCCTTGGGAATGTCTGTCTCTTACTCTCAGGTACTATGGATATGTTTTTTTTATTCTGTAATTTTTTTTCCCCATTTATTTCGGTCCTTAAACATTGTTTCTAATGTGCTGCCCTGTTTTGTTGTTGTTTGTGTGTTGTATCCTGTTTTAAAAAATAATACAGTTAGGATCAACCAACAATTCATATGAATGATTGGAAAAAAAGAGGTCATACAACCACAACATCCATCTCTGAATCTCCATTTTTATCCAGAGGTCCCTCATCATCGATGATTTCAAGAATTCCACCATTTAAACTCTTTTATCCATTCAGAGAAATCTTCCAGATGTCTTGTGTAAACGCTCTGACGTCACGTGGGCTCAGCACACGGCCAGTAAGACTGGGAGCACTGGGAGCACTGGGACGGCAGGTCATCACATCAGGTGTTTGTTAAAGGACACTGTTGGTCTGATTCATACTGGCTGCCTTCCACCATCTGGTCTGTGGACGCTGATTTGGGCTTTATGTGTTTTGTCTCTTCTGTACTGAAGAGTGACACCGGTGGAGTTTCTCAGCATTGAGTCGATGTCAGTGTTTCTCAACCCAGTCCTCAAGGAACCCCTATCCTGCAGATTTTCATTGTAACCCTGCATAGGTAGCCCTGCTTGTACTTACTCGACCAATCATCTCGCAGCACTTAATTATGCAAGGTGTGCAACATCTGACAAAATTCATTGCGGATTGGTTGAATAACTACAAACAGGTACCTATTCAGGGTTGCAAAGAAAATATGCAGGATAGGGGTTCCTTGAGGACTGGGTTGAGAAACACTGGTCTATGTGATGTTACGCATCACTCTTCCAGCAGACTGCATGGCGCCTCCTAGTGGCACTAGCCAGCCATATGCAAACACACTACATCCTCATCTTCTTTTGGCTTGTTCCCTGTTTCCTAGAAGTCGCCACAGCGGATTTGATAGTTCCCATCGGTACCCTGTGAGGGCACAGCACCGACTGCGGTCTTGTCAGTTCGCATATTGATTTGGCAAAATGTTATATCAGTTGCCCTTCCTGACACAACCACTAACCCTATGGACGGGGGCACAGGTAAAGCGCTGGATGCCATCTCTGTATTCAGCGCTTTACTTCCTCACTACTTCCTCATAAGCAGTCATAAACATCTGAAACTTTTTTTTTTGGGGATTTTCCACCTTTTCTCCCCAATTGCAATTGGCCAATTACCCCACCCTTCCGAGCTGTCCACCCCCTCTGCCGATCTGGGGAGGGCTGCAGACTACCACGTCTCCTCCGATACATGTGGAGTCGCCAGCCACTTCTTTTCACCTGACAGTGAGGAGTTTCACCAGGGGGGCGTAGCGCGGGGACGCAATCCCCCCCCCAGTTCCCGGACAGGCGCTCTGACTGATCAGAGGAGGTGCTAGTGCAGCGACCAGGACACATACCCACATCCGGCTTCCCACCTGCAGACACGGCCAATTGTGTCTGTAGGGACGCCCGACCAAAGCGGAGGTAACACGGGGATTCGAACTGGGTTCCCTATGTTGGTAGGCAACGGAATAGACCGCTACACTACCCGGATGCCCTACATCGCAAACTTTTCTACCGGGCTCTCAGTATTACAAGCTACCCACCCATATACATGTTTAAGTTACACTTCCTATCGCTTTACACAGACACACAGACAAAAGGCTCACTCACCAATGAGAGGAAAGAAGGTGTGTATGTTCTGCGTCAGGTTTCCATCCATTATCTGCCAGTGAAAAACATCCTGACACACACAAATCATGTCAATACTTCTGAGTAACTGGCCTCCTTCTTTTTCATTTTTAAATGTGTCCTTACCAATTACCCACCATTTGCAACTTGATCTTCTGCTTCCCAACCCTCTCCAGTATTGAAGCCGCTGTAATTGAATAAAAAGTAAATATAAACCAATATTGAAAGAATATTTGAAATATACTACTGCATGCTCAGAAATATAACCACAAAAAATACAAGACCCACAGGCCTGATTCAAAACCAAACCTTCCCGAAATAAAAGTTAATTTCTTTGTTCCCGTTACCTTTGGGGGCTTATGCCTGAGACAAATAAGATAATGGGAGGAAAAGCCCAGCCCAGTCTAACCCAGCCCAGTCTAACCCAGCCCAGCCTAACCCAGCCTAACCCAGCCCAGTCTAACCCTGCCCAGTCTAACCCAGCTCAGCCTAACCCTGCCAAGTCTAACCCAGCCCAGCCTAACCCAGCCTAGCCTAACCCAGCCCAGCCTAACCCAGCCCAGCCTAACCCAGCCCAGTCTAACCCTGCCCAGTCTAACCCAGCTCAGCCTAACCCTGCCAAGTCTAACCCAGCCCAGCCCAACTCATCCAAGTCTAACCCAGCCCAGTCTAACCCAGCTCAGCCTAAACCAGCCCAGCCTAACCGAGCCCAGTCTAACCCAGCTCAGCCTAACCCAGCCCAGCCTAACCCAGCCCAGCCTAACCAACTCAGCTCAGCCTAACCCAGCCCAGTTTAACCCAGCCCAGGTTTCCTCAGTCTGGGGTTCTCACTTAAAGGATAGGTGTATGAAGCAATTTTCAGACAATTACAATCAAACCAGCAACAACAGGAGAGAGAGTCAGGAATTTTACAATGCAATTTCATTTCTATGACAGCAGGAAACACATGTCTGCAAATTCCAAACAGCAGCTTCATCATGTGACTTGTTCTATGATGTGGTTTTAGGGACACGACTGATTCTTCCATGTGCCCCTGTTGTTTTCCTGCTCACTGAGTAAGTAGCAGATCAACATGACCTGTAAACCGTGACTGTTAAGGTCCATTCTTTGGGGATGGCTCAACTTTTTAAGTTGCTCTCAAGGCCAAAGTCAAGCTCACAAGAGATTGTTGTGATCAACAAATGGTCTGACTTTCAAGCATGCAAGCAGGTGATGAGTCTGGTCCAGACTTGACAACAAAGACAGTTAAAATGTCTTCCATCATTGTGTTACATTGTGTAAAGAACCATGCAGCTTATGAAAGCACACTGTCTTTGCTAGTGTCTATTTGGTTTACCTGTCTTTCATGATAATCTGATGTCTTACCCTGATGAGGAGAGTCCAAAAAATACCTTGGATCAGTGATCCGTGTGTTTATTGGTTCGATCAACCTGGTGATTCCTTCCTGTAGGTCATATCAAGGTGTCATTTGAATGAAATGAAAGCCACTTTATTTTGTCATTGTACAGTTACAATGGAATGTGTTCTCTGCATGTAAGCCATCCTATTGTATAGGAGCAGTGGGCAGCTGCAGCAGCCAGGGAACAACTCCAGTTCGTCTTGCCATGCCTTGCTCAGGGGCGCAGACAGGAGTATTAACACTAACATGCATGTGTTTTTGATGGTGGGAGGAAACCGGAGCACCCGGAGAAAACCCACGCAGACACGGGGAGAACATGCAAACTCCACACAGAGGACGACCTGGGACGACCCCCAAGGTTGGACTACCCCGTGGCTCGAACCTAGGACCCTCTTGCTGTGAGGGGACAGTGCTAACCACTGCGCCACTGTGCCGCCATTTTGTGTTATTGTTGTTGAATATCCATTAATTTATTAACTGCTTATCCTGCTCGCGGGGATGCTGGACCCTATCCCAGCAGTCATTGGGTAGCAGGCGGGGAAACACCCTGGACAGGCTGCCAGGCCATCACAGGGCCCACACACACACACACACACACACACACACACACACACGCACACGCACACGCACACGCACACGCGCACGCGCACACGCACACACACACGCACACGCACACACGCGCACACACAAACACACACACACAGGAACAATTTAGTATGGCCGAGCCACCTGACCTACATGTAGGCTACATGTCTTTGGACTGTGGGAGGAAACCGGAGCACCCGGAGGAAACCCACGCAGACATGGGGAGAACATGCACACTCCACACAGAGGACGACCCGGGCAACCCCAGAGGTTGGACTACCCCGGGGCTCGAACCCAGGACCTTCTGGCTGTGAGGCGACTGCACTAACCACTGCGCCACCGTGCCGCCCATTGTTGAATATGTTGATTATTATTCAAAAACCCGTTTACATTTAATTGAATTGAAAGAAATCTAAAGAAAAATATTGTTACTAAGCTTTTATTTATTAAAAAAACAATCAATGACATTCAATTTACTTTAGGAGGAAACTGTCGATTACTTGGACTCAGAGGAAAGAAATGTTTAAAGCAGAAGAAAGGTATCTTGATTAAGTATCTAGGTAATTGAAACTGAGAAATTGATTATACAGAAGATTATTTTAAGGATGAATCGACATATTTGTTCCAACTCTATGAATATTTGTGTCAATACAGACAACCTTAGGTGACGTTTTTTTTAGTCTTTCTCTTGAGAGGTTTGTGCCCTACTGACTGACTAACAGCCGAGCTCCATCAAACACCATTTACAACACAAGTTTCACCTCCACTGGGTTTGTATTGGGATATTCCAAGATATTCCATCATGTCCATATTCCATGGAATATCTAGAGATGTGAACCATGCTTGTGGCTTGGACAAAGGGGTGGGATAACAGTGGAAGTTCAGTTAACTTTATGCAAATGGGGACACAGCTCAAGCCATGATCAGCCATTTAATTGTACAAACGAGACTCGGGTTGTTCTCGTAGTCAGTCCTTTGGGACCTTGTTGAATTTGGTTTCCTGCTTCCCACCAGGCTGGTCATGCTCACAAGCTTCCATGTTGGCAGGGTGGACATGAGTCTATGTGAGTCCATGGTATTTGGTGGGGCACGACGGTGTGTTCACATGCCACCGGAGCAGGCATCACAGAGGTGAGACTTTCTCAACGTCACACATATGAGAAATGAATATCTCTGAGTAGCAGCCGATCAGATAGGGCAGATGAAGAAAAGTTTAAACTAGGGATTGTAGACCTGAAAGGAAGCAAGATTCAGTGACTGAATGGTCTACTTCTTGGCTAAAATATATACTGAAAACTATTTTGGTAGACTATATAGACGGAAAACTTTTTTTTTCATTTTTCCACTTTTTTCTCACCAATTGTACCCGGCCACTTACCCAACTCTTCCCCACTTCTGAGCTGCTCCATCCCCTCTGCCGATCCAGGGAGGGCTGCAGACTACCACATGCTTCCTTCAATACATGTGGAGTCACCAGCTGCTTCTTTTCACCTGACAGTGAGGAGTTTCACCAGGGGGACGTAGCACGTGGGAGGATCACGCTACCCCCACCCCTGTTCTCCCCCCGAACAGGCACCCCAACCAGCTAGAGGAGGCGCTAGTGCAGCGACTAGGACACATACCCACATCCGGCTTCCCACCCACAGACACGGCCAACTGTGTCTGTAGGGACGCCCGACCAAGCCGGAGGTAACATGGGGATTCGAACCAGCGAACCCTGTGTTGGTAGGCAACGGAATAGACTGCCACGCCACCTGGACACTCGGCCAAAGACATTCTTTACAGGCATGTCTGCCATTTTTGTTCAGCTGAAACCAGGAGCAAAAACCAATGACAGACCAGCGGGTGTCATCTTTGTCCAATCAGCTTGCTGACAAGCAGTCAGGTTGACAGAGAGGGCGATTTGCTCCTCTGGCATGTGAAGGCACCATGAGGGGACTGCACTGTCGTGTTTGTGTTCAGGGCACTGGTCAAACCTTGGCATTCCCACTGTTAGTGCGTAGGAAAAGATCGTACCTTTGAGAGGACATCTGAAGCATACTTCAGGTTCTGAACAAATGTGGTCTCCATTTCCAGGGCAACGGCAGCTCGGTCTGACCCAACAGGTATCCTTCCTGCCATCAGGTGGAGCCTGTTGGTGTAACATACATTAAGAGATATATCGCGCTCATCACATCTACAACAATATGGGTGGTATAGGACCTGTTCTCAAAATGCTTAAACATGGTCTTCTCAGACAGCTAGTGTTAAAGCCCTTTCTGGGAATCAGTCCTATAAACACATGCTATTACTGGTAAGGGCCATACCCAACAGAAAACAATGGCAAAGCATTTGGATTTTGTCAAGAGGAATTCAGTTTAGTTGAATTAGCTCCAGGGAGGGTTGAGCTAGTATAAATGTTTTTGTCCAAGTCTGTCAGATGTGCTGTGTAATAGTGGCTGGCGTGGTGCCTGGGTGGTGCAGCATAAAATCTGCTGGTGTCCAAACTTCAAGAGTCACAGTTCAATTCCTGGTGTAGCCTCTGATTTAGCCAGGCGTAACAGGACGCCCAAACTGGCAACGATCCTGGGTGGCAGTGGTGATTTAGCTCACGATTGCAATTAGTGAGTTTTACAAACGGTGGGGAGTGAGTAGCATCTTCAACTCTGCCACCTCCAGCTCCACCTCCTGTCTTTTCATCAGCGCCACTGTCTCCAAACCATATAACATAGCTGGTCTCACAACCATTTTCTTCCCCTTAACTCTTGCTGGTACCCTTCTGTCACAAATCACTCCTGACACTCTTCTCCACCTACTGCACCCTGCCTGCACTCTCTTTTTCACCTTTCTTCCACACTCCCCATTACTTTGAACAGTTGACCCCAAGTATTTAAACTCATATGCTTTCGTTGCCTCTTCTCCTTGCATCCTCACTATTTCACTGTCCTCCCACTCATTCATGCATATGTATTCCGTCTTGCTCCTACTGACTTTCATTCCTCTTCTCTCCAGTGCATACCTCCACCTCTCCAAGCTCTCCTCAACCTGCACCCTATTCTTGCTACAGATCGCATTATCTGCAAACATCGTAGTCCACGGAGACGCCTCCCTGATCTCATCTGTCAACCTGTCGATCACCATTGCAAACAAGAAAGGGCTCAGAGCCAATCGTTGAGGTAATCCCACCTCTACCTTGAACCCATCTGTCATTCCAACCGCACACCTCACCACTGTCACACTTCCCTCATACATATCCTGCACCACACCGCAATACTTCTCTGCAACTTCTGACGTCCTCATTCAATACCTTAACTCCTCTCTCGGCATCCTGTCATATGCTTTCTCTAAATCCACATAGAAACAAAGCAACTCCTTCTGACCTTCTCTATACTTCTCCATCAACACTCTAAAGGTAAACATCACATCTGTGGTGCTCTTTCGTGGCATGACACCATACTGCTGCTCGCTGATCATCACCTCTCCTCTTAACCTAGCTTCTATTACTGTTTCCCATATCTTCATGCTGTGGCTGATCAACTTTATACCTCTGTAGCTTCTACAGTTCTGCACATCACCCTTGTTCTTGAAAATCGGTACCAGTATGCTTCTTCTCCACTCCTCAGGCATCCTCTCACTTTCCAAGATTGTGTTAAACAATCTAGTTAAAAACTCCACTGCCATCTCTCCTAAACATCTCCGTGCCTCCACACGTATGTCATCTGGACCAACTGACTTTCCACTCTTCATCCTCTTCATAGCTGCCCTCATTAACCTCCTTGCTAATCCAACGTACTTCCCGATTCACCATCCCCACATCATCCAACCTTCTCTTGCTCTCATTTTCTTCATTCATCAGCCCCTCAAAGTGTGCATTTTAACTTCTGGAGTGATTCTGAATTGATGGTTCATCTAGAATAGAGTAAGAATCATCTTTCTTGCTCAACAAGTTGATATTAGTCTTATTCCATCTGCTTGAGTATTAGTCCTTTTCTCTATACATCTGCTGCTGGTTCCTAGTGGGAACTAGTGGGATCTTATTAAGACCTTGTTAAGTTGCTGTTTGCAGCCTTAATAGTTTTGTGTGAGGTTGGATAGAGTTTTACATAAGTGACCAGTTTCTGGGTAATAGGCCTATTTTCAGTCCATCTCCTTGGCCAATTGGGTGTTAAGTGGCCAGGGTTTGGCCTGCACTCCTGGCAGACAATTAGCAATCAGTGTTCTTTAAATCACTGCTGCTAGTTGGAAGCATCAGGAGGATTTGCCCATTCCTCACCAATGAGACGGCACAGATGCTCATCCAGGCTCTGGTCATCTCCCGGCTGGACTACGGCAACTTCCCCCTTGCTGGTGCCCTGGCCTCATCCATCAGACCTCTGGAGCTTGTTCAGAAAGCTGCAGCTCGTCTGCTGTTCAACCGCCCTAAGTTCTCCCACACAACTCCCCGTCTCATGTCCCTACACTGGTTCCCAGTAGCTGTTGGCATCCAGTTTAAGACTCTGGTGCTAGCCTACAGGGCAGTGAAAAGAACACCACCTTCCTATCTCCAGGCCATGGTCAAGCCCTACAGCCCGCCCGACCACTTCGCTCTGCTGCCTCGGGACGCCTAGTTGCCCCGTCGCTCAGAGGCCCCTGCTGCCGATCGACTCGGTCACGGCTCTTTTCTGTCCTGGCCCCAAAGGTGGGGAATGAACTCCCCACTGATGTCAGGACAGCGGAGTTGCTGCCCATCTTTCTGCGCAGGTTGAAAACTCACCTCTTCAAGAACTACTACCCTGTTACTTGTTCTTAGCACCTATTGTATTCACTCATTTAAAAAAAAAATCTCTTTCTTACGCTTTTACTTTAGCACTGGTTTTGCTCTTAGATAATTGTTTAGAGAGAAAACTTAATTATGACCTCTGATGACTAGTAGTTCTCCCGAATTCCTACGTTAAATGCACTTATTGTAAGTCACTTTGGATAAAAGCGTCGGCTAAATGACTGTAATGTAATGAACTCCTTCCACCTTCTCAACACACTCTCCTCGCTCGTCAACACATTTCCATCTCTATCTTTGATCACCCTAACTTGCTGCACATCCAAGTCCTTTTCTCCTTCCTTAGTGTCTAACCTCTCATAGAACTCACCATACGCCTTTTCCTTTTCCTTTGCCACCTCTCTCTTTGTGCTGCATCTCCTTGTACTCCTGTCTGCTTTCTTCATCTCTCTGACTATCCCACCTCTTCTTTGCCAACCTCTTCCACAATCCAGTACTACATAGTTCCCAAACTTGTCACTTTTTCAGCAATTAATTTCCAGCATCTATAATGTGTTTACAAACAAATCTCTGAATTTCATTTAAACAGTCTTTAAAATTCCATGTCATAACTTGCCACAATAGCAACACCCTAGTCATAATTACCAACTGCAGGTCTGTACTGCAGTCGCTCTTGTTATTACATCAGACATGAAACAAGCCTGCACAATGGATTTACACAAACTACCAAAATGGTAGTAGCATTTTTTTTAGAATTTGTGTTCTTTATAAGCTACATTAACAAAAGTTGGCATTTTAAATTACCAGACAGATTAGCATTAGCATCTACCAGGCCTCTTGCATCTTCTAAGGGTATCATGCATCACTTCCAGTGCACCACTAACATTTCCCACCAGTGTACTTAGCAGTCTCATCTCACCTCATCTCATCATCAGCCGCTTCTCCGGGGTCGGGTCGCGGTGGCAGCAAGCTAAGTAGCGCACTCCAGACACCCCTCTCCCCAGCAACCCCTTCCAGCTCCTCCTGGGGGATCCCAAGGCATTGCCAGGCCAGATTGAACATGTAGTACCTCCAGCGACTTCTGGGTCTATCCCGGGGTCTCCTCCCAGTTGGATGTGCCCGGAAAACCTCCAATGGAAGGCGCCCAGAAGGCATCCTGATCAGACGCCCGAACCACCTCAACTAACTCCTTTCGACACGAAGGAGCAGCAGGTCTACTCCGAGCTCCCTCCGGATGTCCGAGCTCCTCAACCTATCTCTAAGGTTGCAAACTAGGGGTAGCAGTAAAGGCGCTAACATCTAACCAGGTTCGGTGAGGGGTTTGCCTTGACTAACTCACGAGAGGAGTTGATGTGTA
Organism: Lampris incognitus; assembly: GCF_029633865.1. Classification (NCBI taxonomy): domain Eukaryota; kingdom Metazoa; phylum Chordata; class Actinopteri; order Lampriformes; family Lampridae; genus Lampris; species Lampris incognitus. Next base: position 55,026,650 of record NC_079213.1, read on the forward strand.
GTTGAGCAGTTGACAATTTTATTTTCTCACAACAGCAAAATATACACAACACTGACTTTCACATAAAAAAATGAAACAAAACAAAATAGAGCTCTTTAAATAAATAAAATAATAAACCAAAGAAAATCTCGTTCAAATCACAACCCTCGAGTGTTAGCAGTCTGAGATGAAAGAAAATCTCAGTTCCTGGTCCTTGAGTGTATGTGTTGGTCCCAGAGTTCAGTTCCTGATCCTGAGTGTACTGAATATACTTCAACCATGACTATTTCTACCCTGGTAGAGGAAATAGGCTAGTGTGTATGGGTTCTTATCTGGTGTCTGGATGAATGATTCAGGCTTGTCAGACGTTTCCTGGGACAGATCTTACGGTAGGCCACCGCTTCTGTGATGGTCCACAGTCTCACTGGGCTGGGCTCGCCATCACAATCTTCCAAATTCTATCTGGTAGTTAAAAAAACCAACCGGAGTTCCAAATACTTACAACTCGACACACCTTCGTCTCGTAAGCTCACAGATGAGGTTCTGATTACACATAACACTTTTCACAATCAAAACATGTCAACGCTCTAACTTTCTGAGGCTATGTATAATGACATTCAGTCGTCGGTTCAAGAGCACAATTTCCCGGATGTTCACAAAAAGAAAAGAGGAAAAACATGACGACTGCATGTAGCAGTCTCTACCCTAGCGAGTTGCATAGCGCGCCCCTTAAGGAGCGGCATGTCACTACACCCCTAAATCAATGACCATTAGTAGCCCTATATGTCATATGGGTTACACATACATGTGTATATTCAACTCACATTGTTTTTGTCCCGCCCTCTGACCTGCATGAACATGCTGATTGGCTGAATCAGAATGACCTTGCTTTCAGTCATCAGTTGGGCAAGCCGGAGGACCAGTTGGAACTGGTTTTCTCACCTTCCATCTTAGATTAGACAGAAGGGATGTTTCATCAGGCCGAGGACACAGCTCATAAGGGTTTATTTGGGACATGCTAACTTTGTTAGCAAGGTTTAAGGATAGAGTTGTGTTGACTTCAAGGCAATAACGGCTGGTCAGATAATGGCTCTCACTGGAATGTTAGCTAATAATGCCGCACACATTTGTGCAAATCTCCGCCTACACAATAAAAAAATCCAATTTTACAGTATATGATTCTAATTTTTTACAGTAGTTTTCCTGTCCTTTAAAAAATAGCGTACAAAACCGTAAAATTACAGACATTATCTGTAAATCAACAATCCGCCTGTTATTTTAAGTATTATGAAAGTAATGACAAACTACACTTATTTCTCATTCTTTTACAGAAAAATACTATATTAATTTTACATTCTTGTCTGTTTTCTTAAATTACATACAAATTCACGTAAAATGACAGTAATTATCTGTAATTAAATGTGTAGCTTGTTATATAAAGGTTTAAGTCCATACAAACAATCTAACGTTTTTCTCTGTAATTTTAAGGTAAATCTTATTAGTTTTAGATTTATGTGTACTTTTACATTAAAACTCTAATTAAATCGGCATACTTGTTGATGGGAAAAGGTTGAATGAACATGATTGGTTGATGGAGCTGTCATCAAGAAAATTGGCCAATGACAACTGTGCGCGGCTTTTTTGAAAATAGCCGGTGAAATACAAATTTAATTCAGGTACGTTGATATTTGGGAACACAAATCGGTCATTTATAACCTCGGGTACGAAAAAGCTGCCACCGGTGTGTACTACTCCCTTCAGAGGACAGCACAAACAGGCTCTAACCAGAGTAGAAAAAGAAGTGGGAGGCCGCGTTGCACAACTGAGCAAGAAGATAAGTACATTAGAGTCTCTAGTTTGAGAAACAGACGCCTCACAGGTCCCCAACTGGCATCTTCATTAAATAGTACCTGTTAGAGCCTGTTTGTGCTGTCCTCTGAAGGGAGTAGTACACACCGGTGTAGGAAATCTTCAATTTCCTAGCAATTTCTCGCATGGAATAGCCTTCATTTCTAAGAACAAGAATAGACTGTCGAGTTTCAGATGAAAGTTCTCTTTTTCTGGCCATTTTGAGCGTTTAATTGACCCCACAAATGTGATGCTCCAGAAACTCAATCTGCTCAAAGAAGTGCCCATCCAACCAATCCAACTTGTGGGAGCTGCTTCTGGAAGCGTGGGGTGCAATTTCTCCAGATTACCTCAACAAATTAACAGCTAGAATGCCAAAGGTCTGCAATGCTGTAATTGCTGCAAATGGAGGATTCTTTGACGAAAGCAAAGTTTGATGTAAAAAAAATCTTATTTCAAATACAAATCATTATTTCTAACCTTGTCAATGTCTTGACTCTATTTTCTATTCATTTCACAACATATGGTGGTGAATAAGTGTGACTTTTCATGGAAAACACAAAATTGTTTGGGTGATCCCAAACTTTTGAACGGTAGTGTATATGAAGTAATATTCTCAATTTTGAAGAAAATATACACTACATTATTTAAAAAAATAAATAATTCTTCACTACATATGTTATATGCATCTAGACACACATGAATGTCAACTTCAAAATAACATCTGCACAGAGGCATAAAACCACCTTGAGGTATTTCTAGTTATTGTCTTGTATTGTGATAGGCCATGTGCAATTTATTGCCACTCACACACTCACTGATATCGACAGGTGACCACACAGTTCACAACCATCTGGAGCAAAGGACACTTCAACATGTGGACAGGAGGAGTCAGGGATCGAACCATCTGATTGGACGACCACTGTACCCCCTGAGCCACAGCCGCCCTGATTCTTATTTTCATGCAGTTATATGCTAAGAAAAACTGCGTATGAATATTATATTCCATTTCTGTCAGGTCCCCTATATGGAGTAAATACCACAAAATACTACACACTGGACTTTGATATCAAACTGCTTTGAAGAGTTTTACATCAGCTCCCCCCTAAATTACACAGAAATACAGTATATGATAAGGCTTATGCTTGTCTTGGAGAGATGTTACAGAGTTATATTTGGCCTTATGCATGTGTGCTGTGTATGTGTAACTGCCTGTTTATTTCTGAACATTTTTTACATTCTCATTTCCAATACTGATAACTGCTAATGATGAGAAATTTGTTTGTATTTTTTGTAGATCAAGCATTGGAACAAGGTTTACGGCAGAGAACAGGCACCCAACGGAGAGACAAGTCTACCATTAGTAAGTATCAACTGCAATATATAAGACAAGATATTAGTCAGTGTTATCCACTATCCCTTACATTATGATGGAGATCTGTAAGTGTAGACAAATCTTTAAAAGCCTTGGTGGAAAAGTCTGAATATTTTGCTCCAAGAGCTGGAAATGCAGACAAGTCATCAGTTCCTACTCACATGGGCCTCTCAATTGGCTGTCTTTTCACACGTGACTTTTGCTACACTTCTGCCGCGGAAGATTTGCAAATGTGTGTGGTGATTTGTGTGCGTGTGATTCTTTTTCACATTTACAATCGATACAGGCACAACTCTCCGCACACATTTGTAAATAGTTTTACTACAATAATAGAGAGCCGAAGTCACGCCCCTTCCGGTGTGCCCCATGGGACCTTATTTCAGAAAAGTTTTGTATGGCAGTCAATGGTGAGAGACAAATGATTTCTTGAGCCGTGAATCACGCATATGATGTTTGTCAATTTAAAAGATAATTTTACAAGTAAAGAAAGTCGTAGCTTGTCGTAGATATAGTAAAGAACCATGTAGTCATTAATAGCGACATGGCCGTTAGCTCGACACATAATGAGGGAAAAAGTATTAAAAGAGATGAAAATGACTACAAGTCTGCTGTTGTTGAGAGCTGCAGCGCTGTGAAAGAAGAGTTAGTCAGTTAAGTCCATGAGAGCTGCTTGTAGGACTGGCTTTCTGTGAATGTTGAACGAGACAACGTCACTTATGTGAGTCGTGGCCATGTCGTCTTTATAATTACGTATTTTCACAGGCTTTTACTTCAGTAGTTTTACAATAAACTTCGACTTCCCTGACTAGCAAAATTATCTTTTAAATCGACATCATACTGTATGTGTGAATCAAGGCTCAATTCAAACAGGATCAAAAAATTATTTGTCTCTTGCCATTGACAATACATACATACATGTCTTTTCACTAATGAACAGTCAGCCTTATCCTGTATTTATTTCAGTCTGAAAGACACAAAATCCATTGCTAATTTTGTTTTTTAAAGAAACAAACGAAGTTTGTCTCTCACTTGCAGTTTTAAACAAACTAAATGTGGTTGAAAGAAAAGAAGTTTGTTTGTAAGTGAAAATGTCCTGCCAGAGGTGGGATTCGAACCCCATATCCCCACTTAATCAATTAAACCATAGGGTGTAGTGACACATTTTCACACCATATTTATGGCTTTTATTTTCGAAAGTTGCAAAAAAAGAAAAAAGGTCACATCCCAAAATAGCAAACTGCAAACTTCTCATGGTTGTTTAAATAAATTGTAAAAAAAAAAAACTAAAAAAAAACAACCTACTTTTTATAGTAAGGACTTTTCTGTGGATCTTACTTTTTCCCTTTTCCCCTTCCCCCACCCCCAGATGCACCAAAGATCCGGCTGATTACTGGCAATTTGGAGGAGGATTCTTCTTTATCTGCTACGTTGCACTGTCACTTCTGGTACAGATTCATTGACTTTTTGTATGTTTTGATTTTACTTAGTAGTACACTGCATATTTAAGGGTTATAAATCAAGAATGTAATGCTTGTCCACAAATACTACAAATATTGTCAGAACGACAGTATACAGAGCCGCCAAGGGTCAGGAGAATAATGTGGAAAACAAAACTGAAATGGAAAATACAAGCTAAAAAACAACAGACCACAACCCCCTCAGCCCAAAAGCTCTCCACCTGTTTCAAAGGTGAAATCATGACCTCATCATGATAGTACTGTTAACAGACAAGATACACATATGGAGAAATAGAATTTTTAGTTTTTCAACTCCCCCTCTGGGATCTGAAGAACTGTTTGTGAATAATTGGTTGATATTGTAAATTTACAACTCAATACATTAAATAAAGGGGTTTTAGAATCAACAGTTGTGTGTATTTTATTTGTGATTAAGTTCCCCACCCTACTTTAATTGATAATAATTAACAGTGAAAATATTTAAGGTTTTTGTTTGACAATCGTACCTGCCAGACAGACTGTTTTTTGAGGTGGTTTTTAACACTTATTAAAAGTGTTTGATCGTAATAATCTATGAAAGATCTGTAGAATAAAGGTATTTTTCTGTAGAACTTTTAGCATCGTCACTTTATTAAAAGTGTTTGATTGTAATAATTATGAAAAATCTGTAAAATAAAGGTACTGTTCTGCAGAGCATTAAATGAAAATGTCTGTAAAAGTAATGTTTCTGGACTTAATTTGAATTAGGATAGTTTACATTAATTTTACGGTTTTTGTTTGGCAGCCGTAGCTGCCAATCATTGACCGTTCTTTACGGGTTTTTTTACAGCGTACATTTTGCAAATTTATCCAGGAAATGTGTGCTGTTGCTTCTCAATGGCTACTTGTGTTTGTGTGTGTGTGTGTGTGTGTGTGTGTGTGTGTGTGTGTGTGTGTGTGTGTGTGTGTGTGTGTGTGTGTTTGTGTGTGTGTAGTCCACCATGTTGGCAAAACCCTTGGTCTCTGAGATAGTCAGTATAACGCTGTTCAGAAAGGTGCGATATAAATAAAGTTTATTACTACTACTACTATTATTATGATTGTTATAATGAGGTGGCACAGTGGCGCAGAGGTTAGCGCGGTCGCCTCACAGCAAGAAGGTCCTGGGTTAGAGCCCCGGAGTAGTCCAACCTTGGTGGGTCGTCCCGGGTGGTCTTGTGTGTGGAGTTTGCATGTTGTCCGCGTGGTTTTCATCCGGGGGCTCCGGTGATGCTGGAGCCTACCCCAGCAGCCATTGGGCGGCAGGCGGGAGACAGCTTATTTCCACATGGGAGGTTGACTGTATGCTGCTGGTACAAACACAGCCTTCTTCTACTGGAAGGCTCATATTCTAAAAGCCGGTCAGGGACGTGTTCCAGTCCTGACCCACTGAGAGGTTTCTAAACAAGCAGCAGCATTTTAACATCCATTCCCTGATTCCCTGGAAGCCAGTGAAGGGATCTGTTGGAATATTTAGGGATAGAATATAATCTTTGATTTATCAAAGATGGTTGAATCAGTTCATCTAGAAACAACTTTTATTGACAGATACATGTCATGAACTAATTAAAACTTCTTTGAATTTCTTAGCTGATTATATTGAGAATGCACCAAGACAATCTTTGATTTGTTTCCTCAGATCTTTAAGCCATTTCTGTTAAACTCAAAATTAGCACCACTCCCCATTTCTGGTTTAATTAATGGTCTATATTATATTTTATTCTGACAGTTTATCAGACGGATTTCCTGCTGTAATGGCATTCACAAATTGTTTTTATCTGTAATAAGTGTCGAAAATATCACCCTTTCAGCAAGGGTTTGGAATTAGTATTTGGGTAAATTTGCTAAATGGGCCAACAGATTACTGTGCAATTCAGATTGCCTAGTTTTGTCGATCCAGTCACATATTGGGTCATAATGGTCAGAAATAAACAAACTTCTTAATTTACGTGGATGACATCCTAGTTCTAGTCTCAGACCCTTCCTGCACTGCTTACAATTATAGACAGATTCTCTCATTTATCAGGTTACAAAGTTAATTGGCAAAAATCAGAAGCCCTCCCCTTAACCTCGTACTGCCCCAAGACCTTGTTCCAGGGAGGCAGATTCTCCTGGCCCAGCAATGGCATTAAATACCTGGGGGTGACTTCCCCCCCTAAATTAGATGATCTAGTGAAGGTCAACATCGAACCTCTACTGAGTCAATTTAGTGCAGACATTGAAAGATGGACTCCTCTTTACTTGTCACTATGGGGGAAAGCTAATGTTTTGAAAATGACCTGTACAACAAAGTTCAATTACATTCTCCAAGCACCCCAAGTGAGAATCCCGCTTAAATATTTCAAACAATTTGACAAGCTATGTAGCAGATTCCTCTGGGATGGTAAACGCCCCCGACTTAATTTGAAAAACTACAAAGGCCAGTGGACCAGGGTGGGCTGGGTATCCCAAACTTACTGTTATACTACCAAGCATTTGGTCTCAGGCATCTTGCCTACTGGACTTGACCTCCCGATCGCCCCCACCCCCCGGTTTGGCATCAAAAGTACACTTTGTGAGGCTCTCCCTCCCCTCCATCTTATAACCGCTGCACTGCCTACAGAAGCTATGACCCATCCGATAGTTGTCAACACTCAATGGATTTGGAAGCGAATCTCAATTAGACTCAAATTCAATCCCCACCTGAACTTAGCAGCCAGTATCTGGTTGAATCCCAAGTTGAAGATTGACAAAAAACCATTTATTTGGAAACAATGGGCGGGAAAAGGAATATTGGTTATAGGAGATTTATACGATGAAGGTGGTACGATGAAATCATTCACGGCGCTTGTGCAACAGTATGGCCTCCCCCAACAGCAGTTCTGGAGATATCTTCAACTAAGACACCTCTTGTCTCAAACTTTTGGGTCTATCTCCACAACCCTGCCTAGTTCAGATGTACTGTTGGATATAGTTAAGGTGTTTGGCACAGGCCATGAAGCTTCAAAATATTACTTGTTGTTGACTAAACACTGATGGTTTGGGATCCAATTTAAAGTTAATCTGGGAGATCGATCTTAATCTTACCTTTACCAATAAGGAGTGGGAAAACATTTTAAGGAATTATAAGAAAACATCACGGGAACTCAGGACAAGATAAGTACAGTTCAAAATAATTAACAGGGTATACTGGACTCCCTCAAGGTTATACAGGGTGAAACTAAGACACGGCCCTGACTGCTGGAGGTGTGGGGAGGGCCCGGGTACGCTTCTCCACATGCTGTGGTCTTACCGTGTTGCACAAGAATTCTGGACAGCTATATATGAGAACATCAAACATACTAACAACAGACATCCCATTTTCTCCAAGCCTCTTTGTTCTGGGAGACCCTACTCCTTTAAAAGCCCTTCCACGAGCACGGGCAGAGTGGGTCCAGACAGCCCTGATGTTGGGTAGAAAGCTCATGGTAACAGAGTGGAGGTCGGCCACCCTACCTCACACCAATGTATGGTTCTCCCATCTGGGAATTGTGGCAGCAACACGAGCGACTCTCCTTTAGACTCATCAACCAGGTGGAGAAATACGAGGCCAAGTGGACGCACTATATTTCCTTCATTAAAGGCCCCGTGTAATCTGTGACAACTAATCTATATCTTAACATCTATTTATAGACTACTCTCTATCTGCCAACTATGTTTTTATTTGTTTTTATTTTCTCTCTGCTGTTCCTATTGTCTTGTATACTGTTAAGACTCGTTTTATGATCACCCTTAATCCAAATGTGTCTGTCTCTTGATATTGTCTAGTAGGCCCTGTTAAATTGTTCCTTCCATCTCTGTAATCCATGTGTGATGTCATGGCCTGCATTTGTGTTAAAGGAAAATAAAAACTACCGATCATAAAAAAACAACACTTCTTTATTAGATAAGGCTGCATTGGTTTTATTGGGGGGTACATAAAGATCCTGGGAAATCAAATCAGCATTTAAGTAAATTAATTTTTTTATTAGTTATCATTGAAGGTGTTGTGCATTAGTCATTTATTTTGATACTTTCTTTTTTTCCGCCTGTAAAGATGATGAAAAAGGACACCATGTCAGGGTCCGCGGTGGTGTAGCGGTCTAAGCATCGGCTTTGTGTCGATGCAGTTGTCCATTGGGGACTGGGGTTCGCGCCCCGGTCTCGTCAGATCCGACTATGGCCGGACTCGATGAAGCAGCAATCATTGGCAAACGCTGTCTTCGGGAGGGGGGCTGAGTCGGCTTGTGTTCGTCACGTGAATGCATCTCTGTGTGTGTCGGAAGAAACAGTGGTTCGGCCTGGAGCCGCCTTGTCACGAAAGTGGGGAGGCGGTCTCCTTCGAGACTGCCGGCCGGAGAGATGCAGTTGGCGAATGCATGCAGTACGAGGGTGGGTGTTTGAATTAAAATAGGGATCGATTGGCCACTAACTTGGGAGAAAAAAGGGAAAAATCAGAAATAAATTTTAAAAAAAAGGACACCATGTCCGAAAAGGTTTTGGTGACGTAATAAATGCACAGACATCATGGCTGTCTGCATCACATTTCAGTTTTTCTCTGCGAAATTCATCTCCAGAAGCTAAGGGAATGAAAGAGAACATTTATACCCATTTGATTGAAGCTCTTTACAGGAATCTAGAGGGCATTGTCCGTAAAGAGATTTGACAAAAAGTACTTGGATGGGAGACCTCCCGGGAAAACTGAGTCGCTGTTGGAAATGGTGTCGGTGGGCCAGTAGGAGGCAGTCTTCCCTCTGTTGCTAATAAACAAATGCCAATGCCCCAATGCAGTGACGGGCTTTAGGAGATGCTGTCCATCGGATGAGACGTTAAACCGAGGTCCTGACTCACTGTGGTCATTAAAGATCCCATGGCACTTATCACAAAGAGTAGGGGGTCCCCCGGTGTCCTTGCACAATCCCAACCAGGCTCTCTCCATCTGGCCCCCTAATCACCCTCTCGTGTAATTTGCTCAATGATAAATCCCTCTCCACCTCAAGCTGATGTGTGGCGAGTGTTCTGACACAAAATGGCTGCCGTGCGTCACCCAGATGGTGCTACACACTGGTGGTGGTTGAGGTGAGTTATGTAATGATCTGTGCCCTCTGGCTATGTTAACTTATAACATTAATAAAGCAAGGACGACTTCTCTCGTGCTGGGTGTTTATTCACCGACCGGATTCCGACTGACGTTGTTACGTACATCACGTGACTTTGTTGTGGCGCTACGGAAAGCCGTAAGGGACATTAGCAAATCAAATATTACTAGCAAATATTACATCTCCCTTTTTCTGAAAAGTGCTGCTTTCTCTGCAGAGATACAGACCACGTTGAGCACGTTTATAAACGAATACAATCTTAATAAGAAAGAATATGAAAATGGAACTCTTATATAACTGGACTGCAACAAAGTAGTGTAAAACATTTCCTTCCCTGTCTAAATGTGACACCGTAATAACATTTCATCTTTTTTTTTTTTTTTTTTTTTTACATTCATAAGTCAAGGATTTGTCTTGGTTTGACCGTGCGACCTGACCTCGTGGTGTAACCAGGCTGTGTGTCTGGTTGTCGCTGATTGTTCGTGTCTGGAGGTTCAGCATGCTCTTGCTGATGGGCTTGTGTGTTGTTGTTAGCGCTGGTAACAGTCTGCTGTGAAGTGTGTGTGTGTGTAGTGTGAGTGTTCACTCTGCTTTGTCGCAGGTGTTGACGGTTGCGTCGGTAGATCTGACCTTCTTTGGTTTGGATGTGGTAGCTCCTGTCTGTGTTCGCTGGTCTTTCCACAGTTGCAGGTCTCCAGGATCCATCCTCCTGCCGGAAGCGGATTGGTGTGCCTGCGGGCAGGTGGGGCAGAGGTTTGGCTGTTCGGTTGTAGTATGCCTGCTGGCGCTGTTGACATACCTCTCTCCTTTTGTGAACATCCTCCTGACTGGCGATCTGTGGCTGCAGGTGTTTTGCTGTTGATGGGAGAATGGACCGCAGCCTCCGACTCATCAGTAGCTGTGCCGGTGATTTCAGGTTGTCCACCGGTGTGTTGCGATACTCCAGTAAGCTCATGTAGGGGTCTTTGTTCTCAGCTTTGGCTTTGTCCAGGATGCGTTTGGCCGTCTGGACAGTCTTCTCGGAGAGGCCGTTGCTCTGTGGGTAGTGGGGGCTTGTGGTGGTGTGTGAGAAACCCCATGTCTGTGAGAAGTTGCGGAACTCACCAGAGCTGTAGCACGGACCGTTGTCGCTGATGATAGTCTCGGGGATTCCGTGTCGAGCCATTGCTGCTTTCAGCTTCATGATGACGGCAGATGAGGTGCAGCTGTAAAGTCTTTCTAGCTCGAAGAATCTGGAGTAGTAGTCCACAGTGACTATGAAGTCCTGTGAGTTCCATGTGAATAGGTCTGTGCCTATCACTTGCCACGGCCGCTCGGGTATGGCGTGTGACATCATTGGTTCCTTTGCATTTGCGCTGCGCCGTTCTTGGCATATGCTGCAGTCTGCTACCGCATCCTCGATCTGTTTCCCCATGCCAGGCCAGAACAGTAAGTCTCTTGCTCGGCATTTGCTTTTTTCCACGCCAAGGTGGCTGGCATGGATGCGCTGTATCATGTCCTTGCGAAGCTTTTGGGGGACAATGATTCTCTCACCTTTGAACAGGATACCGTCCATTTCTGAGATTTCTGCTCTGTGGTTCCAGTATTCCTGGATGCTGGGCGGGCACTTTTTCTTTGTGTCTGGCCAGCCAGTGAGTGTGGCTCGTCTGAGTGCGGTGAGCTGTGGATCTTGCGCTGTTTCCTGCTTGATTTCTGTGAGTCTTGTGTCGCTCACAGGGATGTTGCTGAGGACTGTGTGCACTTGGGCCTCCATCCCTTCCTGTAGGTCACTGTCGTGGTGTTCTATTGACTTGCGTGACAGTGTGTCGGCCACCGGTATATCCTTACCGGGGCGGTGGATGATTTGGATGTCGTATTTTTGGAGCGCCAGGATCATCCGTTGCAGCCGGGGTGGTGCTGCTGCCAGTGGCTTTTTTAGTATTGCCTCCAGAGGCTTGTGGTCTGACTCCACAATCACTTTTCGTCCATACATGTACTCGTGGAACCTCTTGCAGCCGAAGACCACAGCGTAGAGCTCCTTCTCTATCTGTGCGTAGTTTTCTTCAGTGCTGTTGAGTGACTTGGACGCATAGGCAATTGGTTTGCCATCTTGGAGCATGACAGCCCCAAGGCCACTTTTGGATGCATCCACTTGGAGTCGCAGCTCTTTCTGCGGGTCGAAATATGAGAGTACTGGACCTGGGTGCTGTGTAATGAGATTCTTCATCTCTTGGAACGCCTTGTCGTGGACTGCATCCCACACAAACTCACTGTCCTGTTTCAGAAGCTGTCTGAGGGGTGAGTTTATCTGTGAGAGGTGTGGAGCAAATCTGGCGAGGTAGTTGATCATGCCGAGGACTGTCTCCAGCTCTGCTTTGTTCTGTGGGGGTTGCATGTCCTTGACCGCCTTCACCTTGTGTGGGTCTGGTTTGATGCCTTCGTGTGAGAGCGTGTGGCCGAAGTAGCTTACCTCGGACACGCATATGTGACACTTGTCGGGGTTGAGCCGCACCCCTCGCTCCCTTGTGCGCTTCAGCATCGCTCTGAGACGCTGGTCATGTTCCTCTTTAGTCTTGCCGAACACTAGTATGTCGTCCACTATGGCCGTCACACCGTCCAATCCTTCATATGTTTCATCCACGCGTCTCTGGAACTCGTCTTGAGCGGACACGATTCCGAATGGCAGTCTGAGGAAACGATACCTGCCAAACACTGTGTTAAATGTCGTCAACATTGAGGATTCAGTGCTCAGTTTGATGGCCCAATAGCCTGACCGCGCGTCTAACACGCTAAAGTACTCAGCTCCAGCGAGCTTTGTGGTGGCGTCCTCCAGCGTGGGGAGGGGATAGTGAGGTCGTTGTATCACTTTGTTAAGAGCTCTGGGGTCTAAACACACTCTAAGTTTGCCTGTCTTTGGCTTCTCAACAATGACGAGTGCGTTCACCCATTCTGTGGGTTCTGTTACCTTACAGATTATGCCGCCTTTCTCCATGCTGTCAAGCTCGTCCCTCAGTTTGCTGCGTAGGGCGATGGGGATTCTGCGTGGCGGGCAGACGACCGGCGTTGCATCTGGTGTGACGCGGAAGGTGCACTCGCCTGGGAACTCTCCTATTCCTTGGAAAACATCTGCATACTCATCCATTATGCTCTGTGATGTGACATTGTTTTCCTCGCTCACAGCCATCACTATTTTTACCAAGTTTAGGTCACGGCATGTTTTCATTGCCATGACTGGTGGGGCGTTTGTGTCAATGACGTAAAAGTCCAGCATAATTGCATTGTCTCTGTACTTACATTTGAGTTTGCATGTGCCTTTCACGCTCAGCGCGCCTCCTCCATATTCAGTGAGTCTGTGTATTGCTGGTTTCAGTGTCACATTTTTGAACAGCGCCTGGAACAGGTTGGTGGGAATAGTATTGGCCTGTGCCCCAGTGTCTAGTTTAAACTTTACCTTCTGTGGAGGTGTGCCAATTCCAACCTCTACGTAAGCCTGCTCGTTGCTTTTTCCGTTGTTCTCTATTGAGATGCAGTCTATGTACAGCTCTGTCTGTTCTCCCACAGCGGTGCTCTCCACTGTAATGTTGTCGAAGTACAGTTCTTCCTGTTCTCTGTCAGTGGTGCACTCTTCTGGGTTCTCTCCGACGGCATGTACTGTGCCGCGGTAGTACTTTGTCTGTCCCTGGGAGCTAGACTTGCATACTTTAGCAAAATGATTGAGCTTCTTGCATTTAATGCATTGTTTACCCTTAGCTGGGCAAGTGGCTTTAGCGCCGTGTAGCCCTCCACAATAGCTACACGCCCTGGCGGCGGTGCTAACGTCCCTTTGTCTGAAGTTAGCGTTAGCTGCTTTGGGTGCGTTCGGTTTGTAAGTCTTTCTGCCTATTGCGTGCACCGTTTCATGTGTGCTGCCCTGGCCCATAAACGTTAGCTGTTGCTTTGCTAGCTCGTGTGAGCGGGCTACATCTATGGCTTTTTCTAGCGTTAGCTCAGCTCCCTGGCTAAGTAGCTTTTCTCTCACTCTGGGTGAGTTGGTGGCAAACACGATGCGGTCCCTGACCATCTCGTCGGCATTTGGGTAGCCACAGTCTTTGACTAGGAGCTTTAGCTCAGTTACAAATCGTTCGAAGGATTCACTCTCTCCCTGCATCTTTTCATGAAATTTATATCTGGCATAAATCGGGTTTGCTTTGGGGGTGATGTACTCAGTGTACTTATCGTAGTACGTTTCTAGCTTCTTGGCTTGTTCTCCGCTGAGTGTCCAAGTGTTGTGCACATCGCGCCCTTTTTCCCCTATCCAGAGCAGGAGGTAGCTGCATTTCTCCTCTTCGTTCTTCCCGCGCAGGGGGCCCTTGAACATTAGCTCCGTTGTTTGCCGAAATCGTCTCCATGCTTCAGGTAAGTTCGCCGATTCCCAGTCCATCCGTGGAGCTGGAACGCCGTACGAATCCATATTGGGTATTTAAACTCCGCTACTCTGACACCATGTAATGATCTGTGCCCTCTGGCTATGTTAACTTATAACATTAATAAAGCAAGGACGACTTCTCTCGTGCTGGGTGTTTATTCACCGACCGGATTCCGACTGACGTTGTTACGTACATCACGTGACTTTGTTGTGGCGCTACGGAAAGCCGTAAGGGACATTAGCAAATCAAATATTACTAGCAAATATTACAAGTTAGCCCCCTTAACTGTGAAGCACTTTGAGTGTCTAGATAAAGCGCTATATAAATGTAATCCATTATTATAATATCTGCTTTCCAGTGTGGGAGGGCTCAGTGATGATCTTGCCCACAGACTTGGCCTCACTGAGACCCTGAGATTGGTCAGGTTACAATGAGTGACCTTCTCAGCTGACCAGGTGATGCTCCGTAGTCTGGCTATGTCCCGTGAGGTGACTGACCCAAACACAGTGATGGAGGAAGTGAAGCTGGATTCACTGATGGCTGCAGTAGAATTAAACAAGCTGTCATTGACTGTGGCTTGTGCCAGTCACAGAACACACATAACTAAGGCCTGAGAAAAGGGGGGGGGGTAATCTGGTTGAAGTTGTTTGTGAGATGTGTAGTAACTAGACTTAGCCTGTGTTGGCGCTGCTGCTGTTACGTACCTGTTTAATGACATTTAACACCACAGAAGAAGGCATTCAGTAAACACGATAGTCAAGCTGAATCAATAAGCTATCCGTCTGAGTTATCGTGTCGCATCATTGTTAATCTAAATAACAATACATATATGACATATTGGATGAGCGGTTGTTGAGAACAACAAGAAATTAGAAGGACAGACGTATTGACCCTTTTAGAGCCTACGTAATGATTACGTCAGCTGGCGGCAAAACAAAACCAGAAGCGGTAACGTTAAATACGAATCACGTCCTCAGGCAGCGTACATCATCTAGCTAACGTTAGCCAACATGTCTTCATGCTGTGTTTTTGGGCGCCAGAATCGAAGAAGTAATAAACTAAACTTGAAGTTTTATCGCATACCAGCTGCCACTCCCAGTCAAAAAGATCGGAGACAACTGTGGTTAAACGCGATGAGACGAAAGGATTGAACTGAGGAGATCATCAAAAATGCTTGTGTTTGTAGCGCACACTTCATATCAGGTAAGTAAGGTAACGTTACACTATACTTTTGTCTGTTGCAGGTATGGATATTTGTCTCCAGATAAGCCCCGCCCGTAGAAAAACGTCACTATGTTAAGGGGCTAATACGGAGGCAGGAAAAATGGGTACTGTCTCTTTAATTGCTGAGCCGTCACAGCATATAAAATGCGGAACGCTCGGCGCTCGCCGTCAGTTTGCTTCAAGACTTTGAGAGAGCAACATCAGAGATCTGAAGAGCGTAACCTACAGTGTGGTCGGAGTCAGTGCCAAACAAAGCAACATCACTAGTGATTTGAAGAGCGTAACCTACATTGTGGTTGGAGTTCTTTATAAAAAAAAAGGTATTAATGCTGAACGTGTGTGAGTGGGCAGGCGTAAGTAATGTACCATTGTAGAGCCGAAGGAACGGAGAAGACCGTAGGTTCACACTTTAGCCGTGTAGGCAACTTTCTTTAATCCACGGTAAATCAGAGAGACAACCAAACCCAGCTCGACTGAGCGGAGGTGGCAAGAATAATCAGAAAACTGGCTGGACAACCATAACTTAACCCTGCGTTAACCTGCCAGGGCAACCATGACTTAACCCTTAGTTCCTGGGTTGAATTCTGTCCCCAATACGTGTCCACCACATGAGCCCCCCCAGAATTCGCCCTAGTAATCGAAGTCAGGCAGGCGCGGGGGGGGCGACAGGCCGTCCGCGGCGGCTCCGGATAACAGGGGCCGGAGTGTCTCTGGGAGGCATTGACGCGGGCCTGTGGAGGTCGGCCTGAGGAGCAGAAGAGGCAGCTCGGGCTTCCACGGGGGGAGGAGGCGGAGCCGGGGGATGACCGCGACGAGGAGGTTGGGCTAACTCCAACGGCTGCGTCAAGTCCAGGTGTGCGGGTTTAACTCGGTCCACTGAAACATGCTCGGCCGTGCCCCCAAAATCCACCACCAGGTGCTTAGTTCCCCGTTCCAGGACGCGGAAGGGGCCGTCATAAGGGGGTTGCAGAGGGGGGCAGTGTGCGTCGTGACGGATGAACACGTAGTCCGCTGACTGCAGACCTGGGGGCACCTGGGACACCGGCGCGCCGTGTTGGGCGGTAGGGACGGGTGTGAAAGCTCTGACCCCGTCCAGCAAGGAGGCTCGTTGGTCCACAGCTGACCAGGGACGCGTTGCATTGGGCATGAAATCGCCTGGGACTCGCAGCGGCGTGCCGTACACCAGCTCCGCAGAGGAGGCTTGTAGGTCTTCCTTCGGGGCGGTCCGCAGGCCCAGCATGACCCATGGGAGCTTGTCGACCCAGTTGCAGTCCTTGAGAGTAGCCCGAAGCGCAGCCTTCATGGACCGGTGGAAGCGCTCACATAGGCCGTTCGCCTGAGGGTGGTAGGCGGTAGTGCGATGAAGCTTGACGCCCAGAGCCTCACCCACAGCACTCCATAGCTCTGAGGTAAACTGTGGCCCGCGGTCAGATGAAAGGTCGGAAGGCGTACCGAAACGTGAGACCCACGACCCAATAAAAGCCCGGGCCACATCAGCAGACGTCGTGGATGCCAGGGGAACAGCTTCAGGCCAGCGCGTAGTCCTGTCCACCACAGTGAAGAGGTAGGTGAACCCATGGGAGGGGGGTAGGGGACCAACCAGGTCAACGTGGACATGGTCAAATCGTCTCTCCGGCACTGCGAAGCGTTCCAGGGGCGCCTTAATGTGGCGGTGTATCTTAGCCCGCTGACAGGCAACACACGAGTCGGCCCACGCTTTCACGTCTCTCTTAAGTCCCTCCCACACAAACTTAGCAGAGGTCAGGCGCACGGATGGCTTACCGCCTGGATGAGAGAGGCCGTGCACAGCTTCAAATACGGGGCGTCTCCAGCTGTGCGGGACGATGGGCCTGGGCTGTCCTGTGGAGACACAGGAGGATGACACCTGTGTCGCTGAAAGGAACGTCCTGCAGGCGGAGCCCCGTGTCGGAGGCCCGGAGACGGAGGATGCTCGGGTCCGTGGCCTGGTCAGCGGCCATCTGTGCATAGTCAAGGCCTAGGTGGACCGCTCCAATCACTGCCCTAGAGAGGCAGTCAGCTACCTGGTTAGACTTACCAGCGACGTGCTGGATGTCGGTAGTGAATTCCGAAATGTAGGAGAGTTGTCGCTGCTGGCGAGCGGACCATGGCTCGGCCGTCTTGGACATGGCAAACGTGAGGGGCTTGTGGTCCACGTACGCAGTAAACTCGCGGCCCTCTAGCAGGAAACGGAAATGCCGCGAGCCAGAGACCGAGGAGTTCCCTGTCAAAAGTACTATACTTGCGCTCTCGGGGTGTAAGCTGGTGACTGAAAAAGGCCAAAGGCTGCCAAGCCCCCCCCACCCACTGTTCGTGAACCGCACCAACAGCATAGTCCGATGCATCCGTGGTTATGGAAATAGGCGCTGTAGGTGAAGGATGCGCTAGCAGGGTAGCCTGGGAGAGCGCAGCTTTAGTCTCGGTGAACGCACGGTCCCGCTCTGCTGTCCAGTCGACCGCCTGGTTGGGGGACATGCTTTTCAGCGCCTCGTACAGTGGCCGGATGATAAAGGCGGCTCGGGGAATGAAGCGGTGGTAGAATGTCACCATCCCGATGAACTCCCTGAGTGCACGAGCTGTTTGGGGGCGCGGAAAGGCCGCCACCGCTTCCACCTTTGAGGGCAGGGGGACTGCCCCGTCCCCAGTGATGCGATGCCCGAGGAAATCAATGGCTGTCAGCCCGAACCGGCACTTCGCCGGGTTGACGATCAGCCCATGCTGGCTGAGGCGTGTGAAGAGGGCATGAAGATGGGACAGGTGTTCTTCCTCGGAGGCGCTGGCGATGAGTATGTCGTCCAAATAGACGAAGAGGAAAGGAAGGCCACGGAGCACTGAATCCATCAGTCGCTGAAAGGACTGGGCCGCGTTTTTGAGTCCAAATGGCATTCGTAGGAATTCAAATAGGCCGAATGGGGTAGTCACCGCTGTCTTGGGGATGTCTGAGGGGTGCACGGGAACTTGATGATAACCACGGACCAGGTCGACTTTTGAGAAGACGCATTTGCCAGACAGGTTTGCAGAAAAGTCCTGGATATGCGGGACAGGATAGCGGTCGGGCGTGGTGGCGTCATTTAGTCGGCGGTAGTCCCCGCATGGGCGCCAACCTCCATCAGGCTTAGCGACGATGTGGAGTGGGGACGCCCACGGGCTGTCAGAGCGGCGGATGATCCCCATGCGTTCCAGGTGCTCGAACTCAGACTTGGCAATGGCGAGTTTGGCGGGGTCGAGACGCCTGGCTCTGGCGTAGACCGGGGGCCCCTTCGTAGCAATGTGATGCTCCACCCCATGCTTAGCGGTGGGTGCAGAGAAGGTAGGCTGGGTGAGGTCAGGGAACTCAGCGAGGAGGCGGTTGAACTTGTCTGCCTCTGAGAGAGAGTTGGCTAGACCTGCATAGGCCGCTTCCCTCCGCGTACATGCGAAGCAGGAGAAGGTTAAGGCATCGACCAGACGGCTGTTCTGAATGTCCACTAGCAAACCGTAAGCGCACAAAAAATCAGCTCCGAGGAGGGGAAGCGTTACATTGGCCATGACGAACTCCCACGTGAAACGTTGTCCACCAAAACACAGTTCTACAGACCGCACGCCGTAGGTGTGGATAGGGCTGCCGTCAGCCGTCGCCAACTGGGGGCCCCGCTCCCCGCCCATGATGTCGACGTCAGTAGCAGGGAGCACGCTTCTCTGTGCGCCCGTGTCACAAAGAAATCGCCGACCGGAGATGGTGTCGAGGATGAAGAGTAGCCTGCTCGTATCGCCAACACTCATGGCCACTACTGAGCGTTGGCCCTCTCGTTTCCCGTCGGCCTGTAGTTGCAGGGGGAACGGCACCGTTTAGCTTTCGCACCAAATCGAGCGTGGTACATACAGAGTCCAGAGGGCTTGTAGCGGTCTGATGCTGTGGCGCCACCGTCGGGCCACGCCCGCGATGTCGGCGGGGGGCCAGTGAAGGTAGGAGCCAGCACCCCGGCATGGGAGGAACGTTGTGTAGCGACGAAGAATCGGTCAGCCTCCTTTGCCAGCTCACGGGGATCAGTGATGGTGGAGTTAGCGAGAGCAGTCTGGACGTGGGGCGGCATGTTGCGCAGAAACAGCTCCATAAACAGGAAACATGGCTTTTCTTGACCCAGTAGGTTTAACATCCTGCTCATTAGCTCCGATGGTTTGCCATCTTCCAAGCCCTGAATTGCGTAGAGGCGACGTGCTCTCTCCGTTGTTGACAGTTCAAAAGTTTCAAGGAGGAGATGTTTAAGTGCGGCGTATTTACCATCGGCCGGTGGGTTGGTTATGAAACCGCTTATCCTGGAAGCCGTAGCGCACCCCAGCGCTGCCACTACGTAGTAGTACCTGGTCTCGTCTGCTGTTATGTCTCTGAGCGCGAACTGTGCCTCAGCCTGCGCGAACCATGTAGCCGCGGAAGACTCCCAAAACTCCGGCAGTTTAATTGCAACGGCGTTCGTAGCCATAATGTGTGTGGTTTCAGAAAACTTATCCGAAAACCGACGTCGGGGTCACCAGTGTAGAGCCGAAGGAACGGAGAAGACCGTAGGTTCACACTTTAGCCGTGTAGGCAACTTTCTTTAATCCACGGTAAATCAGCGAGACAACCAAACCCAGCTCGACTGAGCGGAGGTGGCAAGAATAATCAGAAAACTGGCTGGACAACCATAACTTAACCCTGCGTTAACCTGCCAGGGCAACCATGACTTAACCCTTAGTTCCTGGGTTGAATTCTGTCCCCAATACGTGTCCACCACACCATAATACATAGCGTCAAAACACAGCTGAGGACTGAGAAATGACATAATTTAATCTGTCGCTTGACAAAACAACACACAAATTTGCTTTACAATCACATCAAGTTATGACTACTGTTATTATCGATTGTAGTTGCATTTGTTGTACAACCTAAACCGTCTCTGCTGTCCGGCTGAGGAGCTCCCTCTGCCAATCAACTTTCTGTAGCGCTGAGGATTCCGGAACTTTTCTTGGATTCTGGAATTTTTTTTTTTATCGCTTTTTCTCCCCAATTGTATCTGGCCAATTACCCCGCTCATTTTGAGCCGTCCCGGTCACTGCTCCACCCCCTCTCTGCCGATCCGGAGGTCGCCCCGACCGACCAGAGGGGGCGCTAGTGCACGGACCAGGACAAATACCCAAACTCACATGTCACGATGTGATGGCGTTACAGAACATAACTGAACCACCAATTGGACATTAGTCATTTTAACTTTGTGTTTTGAAAGTGCTTTTTAATCGAGCAAGCTTTTTGTTAGATCAAGAAACTTAACAGATATCAAGGGACATCAAGTGAAACATGGTAAATTTTTTTGATATGCTAAATGATTTTCTTATAATTATATAGACAGGTGAGAAACCAGTTTATCTAACCCTATCATTATTTCCATATCATTCATATTACAACCAGTGCAAACAGCAGTGGAAGGGGGATCAGATGGACAGACAGAATTTGTCACATAAATCACAACAGGGTTTTAAAAGTCCACTGACATGTGAGGGGATGTGATAAAAAAACAAACAACACATGACAGTGAGGAGGCCTAACATAAATTAATCTCAGAAACAAGTGAAAGTGGTGTGTCCAAAAAAAGTGGGGTCTCACCGAAGTGTAGAAAATCTTAGCCCTGCATATTAAGTTAAAGTTGTATAGATGTGTTCATACGGGTGCTGTTGTCGTTGTGTTTTTATGATGTAGGGTATAACGTGCCCATATATATTTTGTCCTTTTCCAGATGAGTTTACGGAGGCAGATGTCCTGTCATTTAGCGAGCAGGGAGCCCTCCATCATTCGTCCATCACATCCCTCTCAGTTAGAAAGAGGTGATGTTCTGTGTGGCAAGTCCCCAAATTATGTAGTAAAGGACATACTGGGGGAAGGCAGCTTTGGAACGGTTGTAGAATGTGTAAAGACAGACAGCAACACAACTGTGGCGGTGAAAATGATCACGAATGACGCAAATTCAGCCATTGCCAATAAACAAGAGGTAAAATAGAATTTGTTTTAAAAGTATAGGCTCTGTTTTCAATCCGGATTTTCAACTGTAAGAACCTCTCCTCAACCTCTAATGTATTCCTCAGCTGGCCATGCTAACAAGAGTCAGCTCATTGGATGCAGATCAGTGCAACATTGCGAGATGGGGTGGCTGTTTCCTCCACCTGAATTTCCTTTGTCTCGAGTTTGAAATGCTGGACATAAGTCTTGAGGACCTCATGGAGAACAGAATGTATCAACCTTTGCCCATGAACGAGATTAGGAACATCCTGCATCAGGTCAGCTATTCTGCTGCTAACGTATTGATACAGATGGTGCCTTGTAGGACCACTAACCTTTGGTTTCATCCAGAAGGGAAAACTTTTGAAAAATTCAAGTTTGTCTTTTTAGAGGAAGACATTTGCGTTTCATGATTCAAATGAAATATCACTTCGCTGTTTCTAATCTGCTTTTTAAGATTCAAGAACGAATTGTCCTCAACATTACGCATACAGATTGTGAAAAAGGGACTACAAATAAATGACACATATTTGGCTCATGAAGTGACGGTGAATTCTGCATATCTTTTCAGCTGGCCACAGCATTTCACCCTCTGAAAGGCATTGGAGTGATTCATAGTGACATGAAGCTTGATAATGTGATGGTGGTAGACCAACTGCAAGAGCCTCTGAGGGTCAAGCTGATAGATTTTGGGCTTGCCTGCCATGTGACAGAGGTGGATGTGAACGAGTTTGGTGGCACCCTGTATTACTAGTGAGTGACAGACAACATGAGGGCGGGAGGTATGGTTTTAGTTTTCATGATGGATGTGCTGTAATGTTTTCCTGTTTCTATACTCTCAGCGCTCCAGAGATTCTGCTTGGCCTCCCCTTCGACGAGTCCATTGACATCTGGGCTCTTGGTTGTGCGGCTGTGGAACTGGCCCTTGGGAAGACACTGTATCCAGGGGAGAGCTTTTATGACATGGTCAGTGCCTCAGTTAAACAATGCAATAAGTCTGTTTTTAAAAAGACATTTCATCTATATGTTG
This sequence comes from Lampris incognitus, assembly GCF_029633865.1. Lineage (NCBI taxonomy): Eukaryota > Metazoa > Chordata > Actinopteri > Lampriformes > Lampridae > Lampris > Lampris incognitus. Next base: position 55,049,087 of record NC_079213.1, read on the forward strand.
TGTGTTTATAACAAACACAAACCTCCTAATAAGTAGAGATGTTTTCACATCTTTTCACTGAAGATCCAGTTGTTTATTAGGTCATTTTTGATGGAAGTTGCCATGGCATAAAGTCCGAGATATCACTTGTCTTATTTAAAGATGATATATGATAAACTGCCAGATTAGTAACAGTTTTTCATGTTGCATTTCATACATTGTACAGAAATCATCTTTCAGTTTTGTTTGCAATGGTTGGTCGATATTTGTTTTTCAAAAGTTCACCTGTTGTGTTCTTCTTGACAATTGTTATAGTGTGCTCATGTGTTCCAAATGCGATGTTGTGTTTTGTGTGTAGATGAGCTACATGGTGGAGACATTGGGGCAGCCACCTGACAGGCTTCTAAACTGTGGAATTAGATCCAAATATTTTTTTGTGAGAAACGCCTCCTCCTCCGAGCAAGCGTGGAGACTTAAGGTACCATCACTCACTTTTCTACTCTGCTGGAGCTGGTCTCTGACCTAGCATGCTATCTGCCTCTGTGTCAATCACAATGTCTGTGTGTCTGCCTGGTTTACTGTAGTTAGGCAAGCTGTAACATGTAGAACATTATCTCTCTGTAGACACCAGAGGAGTCTAAAAAGCAGAAGGACACCGGGTCTGTGGCCAGAAAGTTGAGCCCGAAATCCCTTGACGAGCTTAAGGGTGTAAGTGATCTTTTCTGAACATTCAACATTTAGGATTTGAACTGAAGGACATTTTACAAGGATGTGTGACAATTTGAAGAACCTCGTGTACTTCTCATTATGTATAACCACTGTCATTTTTAACCCAAGAGTGATGTGAGATAGATAAGAGTGATGTGAAATATTCTTGACTCTTGTTGCCTAATGAACTTCCAGCTGATTCAACATCAACATCAAAAGCAAGGTTCTTCTGTAACAACGGCCATGGAGGTGGAACATTTTGCAGACTTGTTGAAACAATTTTTTGAAATGGATGCGAGCCTGAGAGTAACACCTAGTCAGGTTCTGCAACACCCATTCATCACCATGGACTGCTCTCAGGATAACTTCCCCTGCAACTCCCAGTAAGTGTGTTACAGTGCTCTGTGTATCTGTGGGTAGATGCTTTCATTTATCAAGAAGATGGACGAAACAATGCACATTATAGTCTCCATTAAAGAGATCAAAAAAGTGTCTAGTAATGTCAGAGAATCCTCTTATATTAACAGTAGGATGTGTTATAGTTTATAAACAGTAGGATGACAAGCATTTTGGACTTTGCAGTGTTGCATCTACAACCTCCTCTGAGGAAAAGGCTCTAGCGTGGTCAACGTGTGACTCCAACAGCATCACAGACGAAGCCCAGGGAGGAACATCCTCCGTTCATAAAGATAAGGAGAAGGCCAAGGCAGCAATGTTTAAGTGTTGTGAAATGTTGCCCTTTGATGAAGAGGAGTCCAAGGGAGCAAGCGATATCCAGCCTGGTCAGTAAGATGTATAATGGATTAGAGTTTCCTTGTGTTTAGCTGAAGCACGATACTGACCAACAATGTTTTTATGATTTTCAGAGGTTGTCGTCAAGTCCAAGAAGGGCCGTGTCAGATGCTTCTTGGAGAGGGTGATGAAGATTCTGTGCTGCTGCTGTTCCAGCACAGATGAAGATTAACACCATTTTTAACTGTAAAACATCTCTACCATGCATTGTTGATGTCAGGCTGGGGGCAGGAACAGGACCCAAACGAGGACAGCAGAGACAGCCTGGGCTAGAGCAATTTTTTCATAAAGCAAACTTACAAAAACAGGAATGTAGATACAGGCAACAAGGAAGGTTCGAGACAAGGCATGAAGCACCCAGCTACCAAAAATTAACATACAGTAACATTTATAAACCGACAATGAGCCAGGGTAACCAGGGGGAATATATAACTGCTGGAGAGCTGATCAGGACGAACAAAAACGGCACGCCAATCGGAATGGGGAACAGGTGAGCAAAGCAGGGGCAGGAACAGAAATGGCAAGCCAATGGGGAAACAGGTGAGCCTTGAGGACCCAGACCACACAACTATGACAGGACCACTCCCTCCTCAAGGGACGGATTCCAGACATCTCAAATGAACAGACCAGGAGCACCAAGCAGGGGGGGGGGCGTTATGAGCTCCCGAAGCTGCCTAATAACAAAACTGATCATTTAAATCAGCTGTGTTGGAGCAGGGAGATATCTAAAACATGCAGGAAGATGGTCCTCCAGGAGAGGTTCGAGAAACGTTGCTCTAACCCAGCCTGCCCTTGCTTTCCGCTTTTGGGTCCCCTCCTGCTCCCACTCATGGCAGAACGAGCCGACTAAGTATGGACCCAGTGGATCTGCTCAGCTTGCCGTATAAGTGTGAAGATTTTAGGGTTGTCGAGGGACACTTTCCTCCATGAAGACCCAGCCTTCTTTGGGCTTCTCACCATACTCTGGAAGCGGGACCCTCAGATAGCCCAAAGACATGCTTTCTTCAGGCGGAAATTGCATATGAATCCGTTTCCTCCCAAGCCCTGCATGATGTCATCTAAGTGGCCCAGCACCCCCGAGCCTGAGCCGCCCGGCGTTCCAGAGCCTCAGCCGCTTGGCGCACCCAAGCCTCAGCCGCCCGGTGCCCCAGAGCCTCAGCTGCCTAGAATCCCATAGTTCCAGAATGGTCTTTCTTTTGCTGTGCCGGCGCGGTCCATCAATCGGTCCATCCCGATTGGGTGCTCTTGGTCCTTTAGTTTTGGACGTCTGGAATCCGTCCCTTGAGGGGTGGTGGGGTCCTCTCATGGGTGTGTGATCTGGGTCATCGGCGCTCTCCCATCCTGATTTGTGTTTTAGTTCACCTGTGCCCTTGTCCCTTAATGACTTATTGCCGGGCTTCACTCACCTCCCCTTTCTCCGATTGGTTGTACGCGTCCTGCGCACCTGCACCCAATCTCCCTGATTGACCTCCACTGGGTATATATGCCCCTTTGTTGCTCCAGCTCATTGTTGGTTCATCTCACACTCTCACCGAGACACCCCCAGAGACTCTTGGTCGCCGGAGTGCCTCATTAGTTTGTGTGCTTTCTCTCTGTCTGTTCCTGCTTTTCTGTGTTTTCTTTTGTTGTTAATATTAAAGCTGTGTTCTAACCCAGCCTGTCCTTGCTGTCTGCTTTTGGGTCCCCTCCTGCTCTCGCCCGTGACAGGAAACCAAATTTAGACTCCCTGTCCCTAAGTAACTACAGGCCAATCTCCAAATTGTCTATTTTATTTAAGGTTCTGGAGAGAGGAATTTCTTCTCAGTTGATTTCTTTTAGGAACATTAACAGTGTTTTTAATGGTTTTAGAGCACTGCATAGTCCTGGGACAGCTCTAGTTAAGGTTACTAATGATCTACTGCTGAAGTCAGACAGAGGTGACTACTCGATTTTAGTTCTTTTAGACTTAAGTGCTGCCTTTGACACGGTTGATCACAGCATTCTCCTACATCGCTTGTGTTGGCATCAAGGGCTCGGCTCTTAACTTATTACGCTCTTACCTCACCAACAGAACTTTCTCTTTTCGTTCTGGGTAAATCTACCTCCTTGGTAGCTCAATTGAGTTGTGGTGTCCCTCAAGGTTCAGTTCTTGGCCTCCTTCTCTTTTCTATATACTTGCTGCCCTTTGGTCAGGTCATTCAAAATCACGACACTCAGTTATACATGCCACTAAAACCCATGGAGACTAGCGGAAGAATAACTACAAAAGGAATAATTAATATTCAGTTTAAACCTTTCCAGAACGTGCTTTACAGGACACATTCTATGTAATATTTTTAATGACACCTCTCAATTTTTGTAAATACAATATTTCTCAATATTCTCTGTGCCTTTTTCCAATTCAAGTCACCATAAATAGAAGACCAGAACATTTGCACAGGGGGAATATTATTCTCTACAGGATATTCCGGATTTGTTTATAACTACTTTTTTTTATTGAGGACATCTAATGAAAATATTCCTTCTCCAATCTAAGAACTTAGTTGTATCATCATGGGAGTTTTTCAGAACCCGTAAAGCACCTTTTGGAATAGCATCAAACACTAATACACATTCTTTCGGTGTAACAGGCAATTCAAACTTTTTCAGAAATTCACCATAAGACAATAATAACCCATCTTTATTCAAAAGTGCTGCCAGACCTGGATGCTGTGTATGCTGGCCGCCTACAGAGGAAAGCCAGCAACATCAGTAAAGACGCAACAAAGCCAGGTCACTGCCTGTTTGTTCCCTTGCCATCGGGGAAAAGATACCGCACCATCAAAACCCAGACTGACAGGCTCAGGAACAGCTTCTTCCCCAGAGCTGTAGCCACCCCCCCCCCACACACACACACGCACACCAGCCTATAGCTGCCGAGGACTTAACGTGTGCTAAGGCCGCTGCAATATGGGCAACTACGTGCAATAACCCCATGCACTGTTTTGAACTTTAAAGGCCGCTGTTATCTTTAATTGTAGGGGTCACTAACAGGCGGACCACTTCGCTCTGCTGCCTCGGGACGCCTAGTTGCCCTGTCGCTCAGAGGCCCCTGCTGCCGATCGACCCGGTCAAGGCTCTTTTCTGTCCTGGCCCCACAGTGGTGGAATGAACTCCCCACTGATGTCAGGACAGCGGAGTCACTGCCCATCTTTCTGCGCAGGTTGAAAATTCACCGCTTCAAGAACTTCTACCCTGTTACTTGCTCTTAGCACTTATTGTATTTACGCATTAAACAAAACAACTCTTTCTTCCACTTTTACTTTAGTGCTGATTTTGCTCTTAGATGCTTGTTTAGAGAGAATATGCACTTATGACCTCTGATGACTAGTAGTTCTCCTGATTTCCTACGTTACATGATGCCCTTATTGTAAGTCGCTTTGGATAAAAGTGTCGGCTAAATGGCTGTATTGTGATGTCATGTCATGTCTCGGAGACAGCTTTCCCAGGTCTGAGGAAAGTAGCACTGTACATCTTGACCATGTTCGGCTCTACATACAGCTGTGAGGCAGCTTTGTCCTCTATGAACTTTATTAAAACCAAATGTCGTTCCAGGCTCACCAATGAGCTCCTACACATGTGTATGAGAATGCCCCCGACACCATTCCAGCCCAGATTTCAAATCGTGTCACTTCAGTTAAAAAAGTACATAAAGCCAAAATATGGAACCTTTGGTAATTACAAGTTATTTGTTCGGAACAAATAACTTGTAATTCCCAAGGTCAGGTAAAATCACTACTTGTGTTATTACAGAGGTTTAATGGTAGTACTATATATATATATATATATATATATATATATATATATATATATATATATATATATATATATATCGAAACAGATTCAGGAAAAAAGTTTTAATACATTGCAGTACAGGCCTGTTTCGTGCGTCGCGCACTCATCAGCTGCTAATGTGGTTCAACAAAGAAACATACAGTGTACGTTGCCCAGCGTCACGCCCCTAATTTCGGTTGGACAGCAACCAATCAAATGAGGAAACTATAACAACCAATGTGGTAGGTATTTATGATGCACAGCAACCAATATGGTGGGTAGAAAACATATATACATAAAAGCACATCGAACTGACCCTATGGAAACCTTCATCAATTTGCCTTTTGTCGAATCGACTCGTCTTGATGTCACTTGTTGTGTGTCCAGTAATCTTTCAGCCAACCGAGTCCTTCATCTGTAGATCCTGAAGTAGACACAGTTGATAAATTAAACAAATTAAGAAAACAATGGACTTGTGTACGCATAAATCTGATGTGATAAATTGCAGCCACCTCGTGGTTGGTATTCACAGCCGACATAGCCCTGGTAGCCCTGCTGCTCCAGCATGCTGAGTAGGTACGGGAAGTTCAGCTCTCCAGCGCTGCCCGGCTCGTTACGGCCTGGAACCTGAGCTATCTGGACATGGCCTGCACAAACACAAGTCAGGAATCAGGAACCATGTATTGTCATTTCTTTCATGTACTTGCGTACAAAAAGAAACAACATTCCGTCTCCCCCAGCCCACAGCAGTGCGACACAAAACACAAAAACACACATCCAAGTGTCCCAAAACCGACACCACCAAAAACATACAAAAACAGAGAGAACAAAGCTTGAAAACAAAACAAAAGCAGTCCACTCAGTGCAACACCGTCCAACAATTCCACTGCCCATGGGAACGAACGCTAGCCAGGTTGACTGTTGAAACTGCAGGTCTGCATGGGCTAACAGTTAGCTTAGCCTGCCACGCTTCCGCATCCTGTCAGACCACCCTCGGCGTTTCCTCCTTGGGCGCAGCTGCAGCCGGGCCGTGGTCCCTGGGCCCACAGGACGCAGCAGACCAAGCTCTCCCAGCCGACCAAACGCCAGTTCTCCCAACGAGACACCTTCGACACACCTGCCCGCACTCCACACAACGACGTCAAAACACAGTCAACACTAGGCAAGGCTGCCACCAGACCGCCCTCAGTGTTATCGGAACTGCTGGTCTGCGCGGGCTAGCAGTTAGCTTAGCCTGCCACGCTTCCGTGTCCTGTCAGACTGCCCTCGGTGTTTCCCCCTTGGGCTCAGCTCCGGCAGGGCCATGGTCCCTGGGCCCAAAGGATGCAGCAGACCAAGGTCTCCCAGCCGATCCAGCGCCAGCTCTCCCAGCCATCAAACGAAGACAAAACAAACAGACACAGATGTGGACAAAGACACTGCATGGACGGTATGAATGAGGCCTGTGCAAACTGAGTTCGCGCTGCCATCTTCCCACACCAGTACTGGGTGAGGCCACAGCAAACATTAACTTGCGCCACCATCTTCCCACACCGGAAGCGGAAGCCAGTCAAGGCATTCAAATTAAATCAGGTCATGTGACCACAGCTTGTCTTGAAATCAGCTGATATCACTGATTTCAGTTCATTCATTTACTATACCAGCTTAATCTGAGTCCCTGTTCCAAGGGGTCTGCAGCCTATCACAGCAAACACTGGAAGAGAGCCAGGAGGCGTCCTGCACAGAGCTTCCTCATACAGGCCACACATTTCTCACATACCCATTCAATTCTATGGACAACAAGAGTCTACAGCTCCCCTACAGAAACCAGGGTACACTGAAATAAACCCACGAGAACACAGGAAGGACACGCAAACGCTACACAGTGCTGACCACTATGCTATCATGCCCCTATTTTATCATTAACACAATGGAATCTCCAACATTCTGCAAGTTTCTTTAAGGAGATGTGAACAGATTTCCGGGTGGCGCTCGACGCACGCGTAGCTCAGTAGCTCATCCTCAACAACTCCTAAACTCCTTTTTTCAGTTACTCTTTCGACCCACACTGATAACACATCGCGGCATAATGTAACCCAGGTCAAGATAACCCAGGTTAAAATAACCTACATATAATTACAGTTGAATCATAATAAATAAATAAATAAATAATCATAATTACCAATAAATTCATATTCATATTGTTGGTTCAGATTGCTATTTCTTAAAACGCAGCGCGTGTAGTGCTGATTAGCCAATCAGCTGCCTTGCTCGAGAGGGAGGACGTCCCAGAACCAGCTAGGTTTCAGAACGCCAGGCAAACGCTTGAGAGAAGCCACTAGAACGAGAGATAAAAGATTCTACTTTGAAATAGCAGTGAGCTACAATTGGTTCTTTCTTTATCTAAATTGAGTATTTTGTTGGTTTAATCGTCCTCCGGGCCCTGGGTTTTGTATTATGTGCATGGGTGCATGGGTGACATCAACTTGAAAGAAGTCCTAGTGTTTTTGGATGACCTGATAGTGTTCTCGGAAACACTAGAAGAACATGAAACCCGCCTTCTCCATGTACTCAACCGTTTCAAGGAATACGGACTGAAACTGTCCGTGGAGAAATGTAAATTCTTCCAAACGACGGTGAGGTACCTAGGACACATCGTGTCGCAGAATGGCGTTGAGACCGACCCCCAGAAAGTTGAGGCCCTAAAAACCTGGCCAAGTCGAAGAAACCTCAAAGAGCTGCGCTCATTCTTAGGGTTTGCTGGTTACTACCGGCGCTTCATTGAAGGGTACTCCAAGATAGTGAAGCCACTGACCGACCTCACTGCTGGGTACCCGCCCCTCAGGAAGAGCGCCAGTGGACCGAAAGAGAACAGTGGGCAGTACTTTCAGCCCAAAGAGCCTTTTGGGGGAAGGTGGACAGACAGCTGTCAACAGGCTTTTGAAGCAAACATCGACAAGCTCACCACAGCTCCGGTGTTAGGGTTTGCCGACCCAAAGTTGTCGTATGTATTACATACAGATGCAAGTACGACTGGGTTAGGAGCAGCCCTCTATCAAGAACAGGGAGGGGAGATGCGTGTCATTGCATTCGCCAGCCGTGGATTGTCAAAGAGCGAATCTCGCAATCCAGCTCACAAACTTGAGTTTCTGGCGCTCAAGTGGGCTGTGACAGAGAAGTTTTGTGACTATTTGTATGGAGGCTCTTTTACAGTAGTCACAGACAGCAACTCCCTAACTTACCTGAGGACAGAACTTCCCATCCTTCTGCTAGACCTAAACAAACTCGAGATGCAGAATGATATTCTCTACAGGAAGAGGCAAGTGGGTGAGGAAACTCACTATCAACTAGTCCTGCCAGAAGAGTTGAGAGACATGGTCATGCGAAACCTTCACGACGACATGGGTCATTTAGGTATTGAGCAGACACTTGACCTCACACGAGCCAGATTCCTCTGGCCTAGAATGGCTACAGCTATAGAGAAAAAGATAAGGAGTTGTAGCCGTTGTGTTCGTAGAAAGGCACTGCCAGAGAAGGCAGCCCCTCTAGTAAACATACAGGTTACTAGACCTCTAGAGTTCGTCTGTATAGACTTCTTGTCAATAGAGCCAGAATGAAGTAATACAAAAGATGCCCTTGTGATCACTGACTTCTTTACTAAGTATGCAGTCGCAATTCCCACTCCTAATCAGAAAGCTAGAACAGTAGCCAAATACCTCTGGGAAAACTTTCTAATACATTATGGCATTCCTGAAAAACTTCATAGTGACCAAGGGGCAGATTTTGAGTCCAAGACGATCAAATAGCTATGTGATCTTGCAGGTATCCACAAAGTGAGAACGACTCCGTACCATCCAAGGGGAAACCCTGTGGAAAGGTTCAACCATACGCTCCTTAGTATGCTTGGTACTCTCGAAAACAAAGACAAAAATCACTGGCGAGATTATGTGAATCCGTTGGTACACGCATATAATTCCACGAAACACAGTCATCAAAAGATCTCATTCCCAGTATGTTCAAGCTCTAAAAACCCATCTTCAAGAGAGCTACTCCCTAGCTACTGCAAATGCTGCGAAAGCCGGTGAACAGAACAAAAGGAGGTTTGACAGACATATCACTGAATCCACCTTAGAGGTCGGTGACTGCGTATTAGTGAGAAACGTGCGCCTAATAGGAAAACATAAACTGGCTGACAAATGGGAAGCAGTTGTGCACGTTGTTGTCAGTCGGAAAGGGGATCTTCCAGTTTACACAGTCAGGCCAGAAAACAAAAATGGTCCCCTCAGAACTCTGCACAGAGACCTTGTGTTGCCGTGTGAATTCCTACCAACTCTTGAAGAGGAACCTCCTGCTGTGTCAAACAAACCTCGAAGGCCGAGTACGCGTCAACATCCAGACCCTGATCCTGAGGAGCAAGAGCCAGAGTGTAACTCTGATGAAGAGGATGACTATCCGTTATACCCCTGTCAAATTCCAGTCGTGGAAACCACAAGGTCCACTCAGCAATCTGAGATAAGGATGTCTCCAAGGGAGCAGTCCAATTCTGATAGAGCTCCAGAGAAATCTGAGGAAAACTCACCTGAGAATGCAACAACTGTGGAAAGCGAGTACTCACCCGAAGAGGAATCGACACCTACAGGTGACACACCTGAAGAGGAAGACCTACCTGAAAAGGAGAACTTACCGGAACATATATCGGACGAACCTGTGGAAGAAACAGAAACTGAAACACTTACAGACAATGCTGAAGACGTAACTGAAATTCAGAATGAAAACGCCACAGAGGGATGTAGTGATTATGTGTCTATGGAAATGAATGACACACATGGTGAAAGTGAAACACAATGTGCAGTGAGGAAATCCTCAAGACAAAGAGAAAGGACAAAAAGGTTGACCTATCCTGAGCTAGGCAACCCCTTGGTAGCTGTCATCCAATCCCTACTGCAAAGCTTGAGTACAGCTATTACTGATTCACATCTAAAGCCAAGACTTACACCCATACCTGAACCCGAGATAGTATAGTCTATGTACACTATGCATAGGGACATGCATAGAGTTAAGAGGAGAAGGTGTAACCCAGGTCAAGATAACCCCGGTTAAAATAACCTACATATAATTACAGTTGAATCATAATAAATACATAAATAATCATAATTATTCATTTTGCAAATAAATAGTAATCCGTAGATAAGTAATTCATGGTACCAATGAATTCATATTCATATTGTTGGTTCAGATTGCTATTTCTTAAAACGCAGCGCGTGCAGTGCTGACTAGCCAATCAGCTGCCTTGCTCGAGAGGGAGGACGTCCCAGAACCAGCTAGGTTTCAGAACGTCAGGCAAACGCTCGAGAGAAGCCACTAGAACGAGAGATAAAATATTCTACTTTGAAATAGCAGTGAGCTACAATTGGTTCTTTCTTTATCTAAATTGAGTATTTTGTTGGTTTAATCGTCCTCCGAGCCCTAGGTTTTGTATTGTGTCCGAGTATCGTCCAGGACTTGGTGAGTCAATTGCTAACTAGTCAAACTTTGCCGTTTTCAATGTCTGTGTGCATAGGCTAGTTAAAGCTATAAGTAGCCCAGTTATGTTGTAGATCATAATTTGTGTAAAGATTATTAAGGAGCTACGTTTTTCTTTTGTAAACAGAATTCAGAATGTATTTTTCTTTTGTGCAAACCGAATTGATAAGCTAGCTACTTGCAGTTAGGCTGCAGCAGCATGGTGTATTAGCACAGAAATTAAACTGCGTCACGTTTTAGCGGCTGGTAGATTGACTATGTCAATCGGTACTTCTGTTGTTTTCTTTTGATTATTTTATTGAGAGATATGTAAACTAATGTCTTTGCATGTGTGATGTGCCTATTATAATGCAGGCCAGGTTTTTTTTTTTGGATTGAGAAGATCGCGCTTGGTGTTTCATACCCCAAGCTGGAAACAAGATGGCGAGCCACCTATAGGAGACCTGCTGGATCCATGTGGTCTGTCTGCGGGTTCAGACAGCTCATTCTCAGGACAGTAGCCTCCAGATTCGAGCACCTGGATTGTGGTAGGACTGAAATTTCCAGTTTGTTACTGCAAAACGCAGTTGGACTCATTGGAGCAACAACGGACTTTCCAGAAAGGACTGATTATAGCCTACATTGATTATTGATTTCTGATCTGATATTGTATTGTTAATTGCAGTATCGGCTGAGTTATTACTCATTCATACTGTTAATGGCGTAATAAAATTGCGTGTTACTTTTGGCATTCTGATTTACTGGTTAAGTAACTTAGGTTAATGGAAATTAGAACTGAAACTTAAAGGCCTAATTGAACAAAATAGAACATAAAACAAATTAACATAATTTGTCAACTCAAACAAGAGATACGTTCAAATTAGAATCAAAAGGATCCTAAATTAGAACTAAAATATCTATCTAAAATATCTGAAACTCAAAATAGTGGTTTAATAAGGGTTAAATCATAAAACAAGAGGTTTCAATGAATTTATCTATTCTCACTGTGTTATTGTGTGTTACGTTCCCCGTTAAAGGTCCAGGGGATGAGGGGGAGTAACAAAGAAAATAAAAGTGTCCCGGGGGAATAAGAAAGTTGGGAGGCGGAACCAGGTGTAAAAACAGATTTATTAACAAAATGAACTTTAGTCAAATTACAGAATAAACAGGCAACTAAAGATGCTGGCTCTTAACTAACCAGGCTTTAACAAAAACTCAGATCAAACCAAACCGAAACAAGAACACTAATAGGTTTCACCCTCCTTCTCAAGGAGTCTAGACACAAGAGCTTGCTCTCTGGTTGGCAACAATAGCCCACTGGCCATCTCTCTCCACACACTGCTGCCAACAATGGCCCACTGGCACTGTTGGGTGTCTCTCTCCAAGTTATATACCCAGCTGATGAGGAATTGGGGTCACCTGGGCTCAATCAGCAGTTCCACAGGAGGCGGGGCATTACCTGGAGAGGGAAAATTAGACACGGCGCACTAGGGCCATAACACCCCCTCCCATAAGTACAAACCCTAGGTTTGTATATATATGAGGGGGTAATCACATACACAACACGGCATCAGGGCCGTAACACACCCTCTCGTAAATACCAACCCTGGGTTTGTATACAAGAGGGTAATTGTACATAACACGCGGCACTAGGGCCGTAACACCCCCTCCCATAAATACAAACCCCAGGTCTGTCTACAAGAGGGTAATCCTCTTCACTCCGTTTCAAGTTGGCTTCATTCTTCTCCCCGAGCTGCTGCATCAGTCTGATGTTTTTCTCCTGCATGTCCTCAAATGCCTGGCCTGTCACATCCATCTCCCTGAGCAAGGCATCCTCCTGTTGTTTCGCTATTGAAAGCTTCTTGTTGAGGATGTCGACCTGCTCCTTTACAGAGCGAATCTTCCTCAGGGCCTCTTCGTCAGCCATCTTCTTGCCTTCTCTTCGCTCCCTCTCTTCCAGGTCCTTCAGCCTCAGCTCCTCTGCCTCGGTCTTCTCAGCCGCCATGAGCTGGACTTTGTCCCTCTGCTCCTTGGGTGCTGAGCGGTACATATCAAGCAGCAGCTTCATCTCCCGCTGAGACTTCTGGGCTTCTTCGAGTTCTACACGGACAAACCTCAGCAGCTCCATAGCTTTCCTCCTCTGATTCGCCAGCTCCAAACGAAGCTCCTCCGCCTCAACCCGCATTGCATGGCACTGGCGTGTGAGGTCAGCGATGGCAGACTCGAGGTGTGCAATTCTCACCTCCTGCTTCTGGGGCTGGTTTAGGTCCTCCCTATTCCCTCTCACCTGGGACACGGCCGCCCACCGACTGCGGTTCTGCCGCTTACATTTTAAGGCCTCACAATGAGCAACCAAATGTCCAGGCATATGGCAGAAAAAACACCGTTTCTCAACTATAGGGTTTGGAGGGGTACCGACCCGTGAAGCTTGAGTAACTTGCATGTTAGCATTTCGTGAGTCGCCGCTGCAGGGGAAGGAAATATGTGGCACAAAGATGTTTTTATGTGGGAGCGCGAATTCGTCCGCCAACACCGCAGCCTGCTGCGTGGACACAATGCTCAAACTGCACCTCTAACTGTCGCATTTTAATAGCAGTCTCTGCCTCCAATATCTTCAATTCCAACTCCCTGCGAAGCTGGAATTCTCTCTCCCTTTCCCTTTCCTCCTTTTCCAGCTGGAGGCGAGCAAGACGGACTTTTAACTGCACAGCCAGCTTAGAACCAGGAGTAGACACGTGTGAATCAAAAGTAGCCATAGCTAAAACAAACACCGCAAACGGGCTGAATGTTAATTAGCCTCCGCTATAGTCACTCAACGTCACGCTTTCAAAAAGTCACATCTACCGGTGGCAAATTAAGGCAAACTGAAAATAAACGTATGGTTAGCCTTAAAAACAAACTTCCCCCGTTCCTACCTGGTTGAAACTTCACCTATCTGTCTTCTCGGAGCGTGCCGGGCTCGGGGCGGCTTTGAAGGCTGAACTTCGGCGGCCTGAGCCTCGAAAAGCCTACCCCCGCTGTAGTAGACCAACAGCGCTACCTAGTGGTGGTTAAGCTAGGCTCTCATATACCCCGGATGTTGACTGCTGCGACAGTCGGAGAGCTACAATAAAGAGGACAAGACGTTGGGAATTGGTCTTCGGCTCAAATCACTGTTATGGATATATTAGCAGTATAAGATACATCCAGATAATATAGCGAATATATTACAGTGGCGACGACGGACGGGATACCTTTAATGTGAGAAGGTAATCCCGGTAGTTAATAAAAGCGGACGAAGCAACGTGACGCTACAAGCTAGCTTACAGCCAGCTAGCAAGAAAAGACTAGCTAGCCAAGCCAAGCACAAGCATGGCGCATTTCATCGGCAATATTGCTGAATACAAGGAAGGTAAAGAGGACTTCGAGTCGTACCTTGAAAGATTGGAGCAATGGATGATCGTTAATGAAGTGGAGGACGGTAAGAAGGCCAATGTTTTCCTGTCTGTGATAGGTGCAGAAGCCTATGGCCTACTAAAGAACCTCTGCATACCAGAAAAACCGAGCAGCCTCACGTATGCAGTACTGAGCGGGAAACTAGCATCCCATTATAAACCCAAGCCACTAATCATAGCTGAACGTTTTAGATTTCAGAAAAGAAACCAACTAGAAAATGAGTCAGTGTGTGATTATGTGGTTGCTTTAAAGCACTTGCCCACACATTGTGAATTCGGTCAGCATTTAAATGAAGCACTGAGAGACCGATTTGTTAGTTGTTTAAAGGTGGAGGCTATTCAGAGAAAGTTGCTCGCAGAACACAATCTGACTTTTGCAAAAGCATGTGAGCTGGCCTTATCTATGGAAATGGCGTCAAAGAATACGCTGGAGTTTGCCAGCAAACCAAGCGGAGCTGCAACTGTGAATAAGATAGACAAGAAGAGAACAAGCAAGGGTGTGTGGAGAAGCAAGTCGTCCACCAGCGAGTGGAAAAGCAAGCAACCTACCAGTGACAACTCTAGACCACAGAGAACAGAAACGCACCAACCCTGTTACCGATGTGGAGGTAACAACCATGCAGCTCAAGTATGTAGGTATAAAACCGAGACATGCCACAAGTGTTCCGAGGTAGGGCACATAGCAAGAATGTGTAAAACTAAAAATAGACAGGGACATACACAGTATGTGGCTGAAGACCACAGTCCAAGTGAGAGAGGAGATGGAAATGAGGATGAACTGTTTGGTGCGTATCCGATGAATACAGTGTACTCCACGAATACAGTTGGTAATGGAAAAAAGGACATTAAGGTCAGTATTAAGTTAGAAGGAAACCCTGTAGACATGCAGCTTGACACAGGAGCTGCCGTAACCCTGGTATCTGAGATAGTGTACAAGGAACATCTCTCACACCTGCCACTGAAAGAAAGTAAAGTGCGTCTGTCAACCTTTTCCGGTGAGAACATTCCCTTGATGGGCCAAGTGACTGTCAATGCGAAATATGACAACCAGAGTGGAGATTTACCTCTTGTGATTGTGAAAGGTGACAGACCAGCCCTCTTTGGCCGTAACTGGCTGGCCAATTTTAAACTAGACTGGGCAAGCATATTCTCAGTTACACCAGCAGGGGGCAGTGATAACACAGATGTAGAGGCAGTGTTACAGAGACACAAAGCAGTATTTGCTGAGGAGCCTGGCACTATTCGTGAATTTAAGGCAAATATCAAAGTGAAGCCAGATACAAAACCTGTCTTCAGAAAGGCAAGACCAGTGCCATACGCACTAAAAGACACAGTTGAAAAAGAGCTAGATAGGCTGGAAAAAGCTGGTATTATCTCAAAGATAGACCATAGTCAGTGGGCTGCCCCGATAGTAGTTGTACCCAAATCAGACAAGTCAATTCATATCTGTGGAGACTATAAAGTCACGGTTAATCAGAGTGTGGAAGAGGAGACCTATCCACTACCGAACGCCGAGGATCTCTTCGCCACACTGGCCGGGGCACTCTCTTTAGCAAATTAGATCTCTCACATGCCTACCAACAGCCTGAGTTAGAGAAGGACTCAAAGAAGTATTTAACAATAAATACCCACAAAGGACTGTATGTTTATCACAGACTTTCATATGGAGTGTCGAGTGCACCTTCTATGTTCCAGAATGTGATGGACCAGATACTACAAGGCTTAGAGCATGTGACCTGCTTCCTCGATGACATACTAGTCACAGGCAGAACAAGAGAGGAGCACCTGAGGAACCTAGATGAGGTTTTGAGCCGACTGGAAAGCTACGGGGTAAGAGTGAAAAGAGCAAAATGTGACTTCATGCAGGAGAAAGTAGAGTACCTGGGGCATCTGATAGATAAAGAGGGACTTCACCCCACTGAGACAAAGGTTGCCGCCATCGTAAATGCACCCCAGCCCACAAACGTCACAGAGCTACGGCCATTCCTAGGACTGTTAAACTATTATGGCTGTTTCATGAAAGATCTGTCGACCGTATTGCAGCCACTACACCAACTCCTGAAGAAGGAAGTCGAATGGAAATGGACACCAGAGTGTGCAGCAGCATTCAAGGCTGCCAAAGAACAGTTAATGAAAAACTCAGTAGTAGTACACTACGACACGCAGAAACCACTGAGATTAGCTTGTGACGCATCCCCTTATGGGATAGGTGCGGTAATGTCACACATAATGGAAAATGGGGACGAGAAACCAATCGCCTTTGCGTCACGTACGTTGACAGAGGCAGAGAGTAAATATAGTCAGATAGAGAAGGAGGCGTTGGCCATAATATTTGGCGTGACCAAATTTCATAAATATCTCTATGGCCGCAAATTCAGTTTAATAACTGACCACAAACTTTGCGTATGCAGAGATGGGCACTGAGGCTTATGGCTTATGACTACAGTATAGAGTACAGAACGTCAGCGGACAATGCAAATGCGGATGCGTTATCTAGACTGCCGGGGAAAGAAAAGGACAAAACAGCGGAGGAGAACAGCATTTTTTATTTCTCATTAGTAGATGAGCTACCCGTGCAGGCTACAGAGATTGCACAGAGCACTCTCAAGGACCCAGTCCTATGCAAGGTACTGGAACTGACCCGGTCTGGATGGCCGAGTTACATCAACGATGACACACTGAAACCTTACTTCAACCGAAGGAATGAACTGTCTGTGGAACAAGGATGCATTCTGTGGGGAATTCGAATTATCATCCCACCAGCACACAGAGAACGACTACTGTACGACCTACACCAAGGGCACCCCGGAGGGTGCAGGATGAAAAGTTTGGCGAGGGGCTATTTATGGTGGCCTAAGTTGGACAGTGATATCGAACGTGCAGTGCAGCAATGTGATGCTTGTCAGAGTGTGAGGAAACTACCAGCAGTAGCACCACTACACTGCTGGCAGTGGCCTACGAGAGTGTGGCAGAGGCTACATATTGACTTTGCAGAGAAGGATCAGCAACATTTCCTAGTGTTAGTAGACAGTCATTCAAAATGGCTTGAGGTGATCCCCATGGCAACAACTACCGTCGCCAAAACGATCGAAGTGCTGCGGAGCATCTTTTCGTCCTACGGTCTTCCTGAGGAGATCGTCTCGGACAACGGTCCACAATTCACCTAGCTGGAGTACAAAACATTCCTGAAAAGCAACGGCATTAAGCAGACCTTGGTGCCAGCTTACCATCCTGCTTCTAATGGTGCCGCAGAGAGAGCAGTCCAGACGGTGAAAGCTTCACTTCTGAAACAGCTGCTCGATGAGAAGAAACAAAACGTCACTATTACAGTAAAACACAGGCTCGCCAACTTCCTGTTGTCATACAGGACCACACCACACAGCGTTACAGGTTGCACACCAGCAGAACTGTTCCTCAAACGTCAGCCTAGGACCAGGTTCAGCCTGCTGAAGCCAGACCTCGCTCGAGTGGTGGGGGACAAACAACAAAAGCAGAAGGACTATCATGACCAACCCGCCTCGAAGCTGAGACATCTGTCAGAGGGGGACTCAGTACTGATCCGAAACTTCCGTAGAGGAAAGGAGAGGTGGACGAAAGGGACAGTGGAAAAGAGACTCGGACCAGTCACCTACCTGGTGTGAATGGAGTGAACCGACGTTCAGTCCACATTGACCATCTGTTGTTCGACCGACCCTCCAGTCCTCCTGAGGCATTTCAGTTTCAGGATGACCAGATGGGTATCAGCAACACCTACCCTGTAGTTGCGGATTTGGGGGGGAAAGGCACACCTGGAGCCATAAGTGCTAGCCCGTACTCACCTGAAGATACACCCGTTCCAAGGATGCAGGCTCCGGAGAAGCTTGCAACACCCTTACGAGGTTCGGTGGGCAAGGCCGTGTCGCCTCCTCACCGAGCATCCACTTCCCCTGAGGTGGTTGAGCGCCGATACCCTCAGAGAGAGAGGGCACCTCCAAAACGACTGTCTTTGTAAGATCAGCCGAGTTCCTGAATAAAAGAGTTCCTGAGAGACTAAATTGTTCAACTCCTGTTCAGAAAAAAAAATGTGAAAAAGAGTTCCTGAGACTGATATGTAAATGGGCAAATGTGGGTCAAAGTGGGTTGTGTAACCAGTAATGACCAAGTAAAAGATGCTGAAAGTAATTTGCCATATCAGCATGTTTTAGAGTGATAATATTTTATTAGGGGAACTTCATAGTTTAAGGGGGAGGAGTGTAGTAGACCAACAGCGCTACCTAGTGGTGGTTAAGCTAGGCTCTCATATACCCCGGATGTTGACTGCCGCGACAGTCGGAGAGCTACAATAAAGAGGACAAGACGTTGGGAATTGGTCTTCGGCTCAAATCACTGTTATGGATATATTAGCAGTATAAGATACATCCAGATAATATAGCGAATATATTACACCTGCCAGGGAGCGTTGTCCCCACCCAGGATTACTCCTAAAACAAGAAAGGCAAATAACAAAAGAGTGTCCGATGGAAGGACTGGTCACAGCCACCTGGACACTCCCCTATTCTAACCAGGGAAGCTGTCTGAGACACCAAACGAGTTACAATATTCATCGTACCCGCCACTGGAGACAAGCTGCACACAGCAACAATTAACACACAACAGGAATCCACCTCCTTACCGTCTTATTCACAAAAAAAATTATCCTGGACGAGCCCCCAATTGTTACGTTCCCCGTTAAAGGTCCAGGGGATGAGGGGAAGTAACAAAGAAAATAAAAGTGTCCCGGGGGAATAAGAAAGGTGGAAGGCGGAACCAGGTGTAAAAACAGATTTATTAACAAAATGAACTTTTAGTCAAACTACAGAATAAACAGGCAACTAAAGATGCTGGCTCTTAACTAGCCAGGCTTTAACAAAAACTCAGATCAAACCAAACCGAAACAAGAACACTAATAGGTTTCACCCTCCTTCTCAAGGAGCCTAGACACAAGAGCTTGCTCTCTGGTTGGCAACAATAGCCCACTGGCCGTCTCTCTCCACACTGCTGCCAACAATGGCCCACTGGCACTGTTGGGTGTCTCTCTCCAAGTTATATACCCAGCTGATGAGGAATTGGGGTCACCTGGGCTCAATCAGCAGTTCCACAGGAGGCGGGGCATTACATGGAGAGGGAAAATTAGACACGCGGCACTAGGGCCGTAAAATTGTGTAATTGTGTATGTTTCTCTGTCTATGTTTACAATTCTTAATATAAAAACAAGCCGGTAGTTCAAACTTTATCCCCTGGTCTGTGGTCTGCAATCATTTGATGCTAGTTATAAACTGCTCCTACGAACCTAGAACTGGTCCTAGTCAACTGTCAACATCTACAGTGCTACAATAATGTCTCAAGGAAAGCCCGGAGGCAAACAGGAAGGCGAGAGTATGTCGCCGTTAAAAAAAACCTATGCTTATGATGCAGAAGGAAGAGCTCGACGACGCCATAGCTAACGCTGTTAAGACCGCGTTGCTGGAACAGCAGAGTGACCTCAACACGTTAATCCAGTCGGCAGTGAAAGAAGCGATCAGCAGTGTCCTCATCCCACAGCTAACAGAGCTAACGCGTCAAATTCAACACATCCAAAATAATATGGGTGAAATGGCCAAAGACCTCGAGTCCTCTCACAAAGCTCCGGAGCAACACGGCTAAGTTTGACGCGCTGCAGGCTATGGTGAGAGCTGCCGAGCAACAAGCTAATGATCTTCAGCATCAAGTGGGGGAACTCACCTCAAAGATCACTCAGGTGGAGGGCCATAGCTGGAGGTCCGACGTGAGACTGGTCGGGCTGAAGGAAGGCGAGGAAGGGTCGGACGCCATTGATTTTCTGAGCAAAAACGTGCCGAAGTGGATCCCTTCATTGGGAGAACGGGTTATCCACATAGAGAGGGCCCATAGACTTTACAGCATAATTAGCACAGATGCTAACCGGCCTCGCACGCTGATCTTCAAACTGCTGGACTTCTCTGATCATCAAGCCGTTCTGCAGGGAGCTAGAGCTCAGCCCGTTAAGCATAACAAGCAAACCTTGCGGTTCGTCCCGGATTACAGCAGAGAAACAATGAGCAAACGGAAGGAGTTCGCCCCGGTCCACAAGAGGATGATTTCGCTTGGGCTCCCGCCGGTCCTGCTTTACCCGGCCCAGCTGAAAATCACCTATCATGGGCACACTGTCAACTTTGGGACGCCACACGAAGCCGAGAAGTTTCTCCAACACACCTTTCAACCACCAACAGCCCTGCAAAACCAAGAAACGGCCGCTTTGCTCCGGGAGCCGGACAATGGTGACAAGATGGACGCCTCGTCACCGCCACCGTGAGTTAATGTTGCCCACAGCTAAACAATCTTGGTATGCTTTACACTGTGACTACCTGCTACTTTAGCTATTCAACAGTGACGGGACTTGAACTGACGTTGCTATTGCTGACTCTTTCTACTATTGTTACTACTTTATAGCTCTGCGCCAGTCAATGAATCACACAACATCAATAAATCACACAATGCAGATGCTAATGTGCGGCAGCAGCCATTTAGTTAAAACAGGAAGAACAACAGAGCCTGCAACACAGGCAGACCGGAAGGGAGGCTTGGTAACTATAGCAACCACAACCAATACTGGTGTCACCCCTTTTTTCCCCAAAA
Source organism: Lampris incognitus (assembly GCF_029633865.1). Classification (NCBI taxonomy): domain Eukaryota; kingdom Metazoa; phylum Chordata; class Actinopteri; order Lampriformes; family Lampridae; genus Lampris; species Lampris incognitus. Next base: position 55,069,924 of record NC_079213.1, read on the forward strand.
GAAAGACCCCCCCTACACTCAGTACAACAATAACACCACAGAACACCAGGCAACATCACAGCTCGGGCTATATAACTAGACCTGTAAGGTAAGACAAAACATTATCACCAGTACACACAAACAACTGGCCTAAAGTTCAAAGTCCTCTAAATGCCGCGGCAAGCGCCAGCGATGCTCCGAGCGTCGAGGTGCAGCATCAGGTGCAAGAGCAGGCACACACTCGCCGGGGGAGCTCCCCCCAGGCTCGACCTCGACGGGAGGCACAGTCTCATCCCCCGGCCTCATATCGTTATCATAAGGCAGGCAAGGTGCAGGTGGGGGCTCGGCAATGGCTGGTGGTAAGTCAGGGCAGTGCGGGACAGGGTTGTCCAAGTCCTCATCACATGCGAAATCCTCCGCGAGGGGTTCAGAGGCCGTAGAGGGACCTTCCACTTTGTAGCAGTCACCCAGCCTGACCTTGTAGGAGGTACGACGGAGTTGAGACCCCGTGAACTTCTGGATATTGCACCATGAACCATCCACGCTCGTAACGAGGTACCTGTCACGGGCCTTTGACTTATTCTGGTCACCATACAGGTACACCAGTTCACCAGCTTGAATGGCAGGAGGCACGGCCACATGACCAGACGGCACCTTTGACTTCATGCTGTACGGATGGTTGGTGACACACTCCGAGTGTTGTTTCAAGATGAGGTCCTGGTCGACCATAGGCACCTGCCTATGGGAGAACTGGTCATGCTGAAGCAGCATTTCACGGGCAGACAATCCACACGACCTAACACGACTGTTCAGGTTGGCCGTAGTGACGGAGAGTAACAGGGGAGTAACAGCCCTACAGTTAGGCTCGAGGCGAAGAATCTCACCCTGAATCTCTTGAACAGCCTTCTCCGCCACTGGGTTCTTATTGACATTCTTGGCATTGCCCACCTCAACAACTAGTCTGTGCATAGCGAGGGCCCCATCCCCTGCCAATGCAGCAAAACCACGGGCAGTCAGTCCTGATCACAGCAAAGGGGCCGTCGAGAGGGCACAGACCCACACATAAGCGGGTTAAAGCGTCCCTGAGAGTGTCTCTGCGCTTGTCGTTGATGAGACAAGACAGCGTGAAAGACGAGACACACTCCCGGACAATCAGAATGAACTTGCGGTCCCGCCTGAACACATCAGCCGTGAAAGAAGACCTGACGACTTCCGGAGGGTCACTTGTAGACTGGTCAGATACGAACGCAGGGGCTTTCTTCAGAGCTGCACACTGGTGGCAGCCGCTGGAGACACGTTGCACAGCAGAGTCCATATCCAACGGGTAGAAGTAGCGCTGCACAACTGTCTTCAACTGGGTGCTGGTGGGGTGGTCGAGCTTGATATGGAGAGAGGTCAGTAGGCCATCGAGGACAGACCGAGCGAGGCACAACGATGCAGTCCGTCGAGGCTGAGAGGGGGGTGTGCCGGCGAACAACTAGGAGGCCGTCCTTAGCCACTGTGGTGACGTTCAGGTAACGTTTCACATCACGAATGTTAGTCAGCTTCTTGGATGAACGCGTACCCTGACAGAGGTGAGCGCGGGTCCTTCTGAGGTCAGAGCACTCTGCCTTTACGGCAAGCCAGGCCGACCTGTTGGTGAAGGGCAACTTCTCAGTCCCACGCACAACATCTTCCACTGTGACTTGGCGCACGACGGAGTCGGCGGTAGAGCAGACAAAGGCACATATCTGGCAGGTGGGGTTGTCACACTCTGGTGCGTTGCGGCTAAAGAAATCAGATGGCAGAATATCTGCTCCCGCCACATGCCGGATGAGCACTTGGAACCAGCTAGCGGTAGACAGGAAGGAAGTGACAAGGGGGCTCGCTGAGAATTCTCCCCTGCACAGCTTCTCAAAAGCCTGTACACATGGCTTGCCGTCTGTCAAAACACAAGCTTTCTGGGATGACTGGGTTATGTAGGGGGCAAAGTGTTTCACCGCCGCAGCTATGGACAAGGCCTCAAACTCACGTGGCATCCAGGAGGTCTGGTTTTTTGCGCTGAAGTAGCCTGCGACCTTCACAGTGTCCTTACAGGTGACATAAAGCGTAGCTCCTAGGCCCGGCTGTCTGACGGCGCCGTCAGTTACAACCCACAGCTGGTCCGCAGGCCATGGAAGCGTGATGGCACGTGTAGAAGATAGTGCTTTCTGAGCAGAGGTGAAGGCACACAGCAGCTCGTCTGACCACAGGACCGCCTCCTTTGACTCCCGCCCAGCGACTGCGTCATCCAACGGGGCCAGCACGGCAGCGCAGTTCTTCAGTACACAAGCCAGCACCTTGTATGCGCCAATGAATGAACGCAATCCCGTCACAGTCTTTGGAGGGAGGCACGCAGCCAGGGCAGAGACGTGGGGAGGGCTGGCCTGGATTGTACCCTGACGCCACACCCAGCCCAGGATGGAGGTCTGTACAGGAGCTACAGTGGTCTTAGTGGCGGACAGGTTCAGACCACACTTCTGTAGGGCAGAGAGAACCCGCCTCCAGACAGCTAGCAAGTCCTCGAGAGTATCTGCACCACAATACAGGTCGTCTGCCACTTTGGCCACATGGCCTTGTTCAAGAAGGTCCCCGAAGACTCTGCACGTCAACTCTTCCAGCGCCGTCTCAGACCCCAGATGCCCATAGCACTCCGCACATACACACGGACACCCTTGAAGGGTGTGACGACCCCACAGTATTTCCACGAGTCCCTGGACAGAGGAATCTGGTAAAAGGCTTTGGTAAGGTCTGTGGCAATAATATATTTCCATTGAGCTATAAGACGCAGGGTGGAGTCAACATCAGGCATCAGGGAGGGTTGGGGTTTACTGTACCGGCCAACATCCGCGAATGCAGTGACAAGGCGAAAGCCACCTCCAGGCTTCTTGATGAGGAACGAAGGATTGACATATTCCACTATGATATCAACATCCTCGGGCTTTCTGAAGACGCCCATGCTCTCCAACACGTCGAACTGAGCCTGGAGTTCTTGAAGCTGACCCCTGGACTACTGTGGGACACTTCCCTTAGGTTGTGGAGGTAGGACAGGTCCCATGTTCACCCTGGCCTGGAACAGACCCACAGCGCCATTATATCCTTCAAAGTGGGGATCAAACACTACATCAAACTCTCTATGCAGGGTTCGGAACTCATCTCTGATGTCAGCAGGCATGATGTTATCTGGACCCAGAGCGACAAGGTCAGAAGACAAGGCTGACATGGTCGTCGGGATCGGTTTGGGGAGGGATCAGCTGGCACGGCGGCATCACTGAGTGACGGGACTTATGTGGCGCGGACATGGCATAGGTGGTGGCTTTTCTGGACCAGCCGCGGCTTGCCAGTGAGATTTGGGACATGGATCTTGCCGGACACACCCCATAGCAAAGTTGGGGCAGGCCACTGCTGTGTGTCAGACTGGTCACATGAGACATCGACGTGTGGTTCAACAGCCAGCTCACTGTCCACATTGCACAGCTCAGGAAGCAGCTCGAGCTCGATGTACTCCCCTGGCCACACAGTAGATTTATCCAGAGCGCGGAGCAAGTGCGCGCGCCATACGGCAAGCCTGTCCATTGGTGTTTGGAGGGTGCAGTAGCGGTATATATCCTCGCCCAAGCAGATTTGGTGTTTGGCTGGTCTGATGGAGACGTCATTCTTTTCCATAAAGGGAATTCCAGCCAGGATGTCAGAGTCGAGATTCTCAACGACAAGGCCCTCAAAATAGAGGTCATGGCCATCTCTCTGGAAGTGTGTCCGTGTCTCTCCCAATACTTTCAAAAGGGACGAGCCATCTACTTGGAATGCGGACTGCGTACTTCCTGTGACGGTGACACCCAGCCTGGTCGCGCATGAGGCCCTCATCATGTTGCCTGTTGCCCCACTGTCAACGGTGAGACGCACAGGGCAGTGTCCATGGAAGGCATCGAGGTAAGGGGACTGTTTGATAAGTACACGTTTCACACCACTAGATGGCGCTGGCTCCCCACTAACGCACTCCTCTACCTCATTATCAGTCTCGACCTGCTCTCCCAAAACCTGGTGCGACTTTGCCATGTACATTTTATCTTGGGGGTGCAGAAAGGAACATTTGCTGAGGAAGTGAATATCAGGCCTGCTGGCACATTTACAAAGGGGACATGACCTCCTTGTCCGGACAGGGATGGATTGCTTTGAATTGGGGAGTTCAGACACAGCAGCGTGCATAGCCCCAGCATCCTCTGAGGCCTGCAGTTCCTCTAGTGATGAATCAAGGACTTGTGAGATTTCTGGTTTAATGGATGCCAATGTGCGAGACCGCAACTCAGTGCTGTACCGTTGTTTGACGAGCTTTGGTAGATCACCATGTATGAGGCGGAGCCATGTGAGCACAACAAAGTTCTCCAGTGAGGGCGTTAACTCCTCCTCCTTGGTCACAGTCTGTCCCATGTGACTGAAGCCAGAATCTTTACAGAGTAGATTGTCTTCCGTGAAGGCCCTCAAGCGTTGATATAAATCCTCTGGTCTCGCATCAGGCTCCCGTTTAATAGCAGCAAAGTCAATGAAATGAGCCCCGGTGCACTGAAAGCCATAATGTAGACGAATAGCTTGCCATATGCTGTCAATAGATGTGGAGTGCCTGACTATGCTGTGACGAGAGATTACAGGACAATAATTGGCTATCTGTCCCAACATTAGCTCTAACATGGCTACCTTCTGTTCTTTATTGTGACGTCGGGGCGCGGGAATATCTTCACCGTCATCTGTGAATCCCCGGACAGGGGACATTTTAGACTTCTTCTCCCACTCCACGCCATCGAGCAAGAAGGGGCAAACCCGGCGTCGAGCGACAGTACATAAAGCAGGTTCTGACACCAGTTCTCAAAAGAGTTCACCATCTCGATCTTTGTTAAATTCTGGATGCACCTTAAAACAAGTCCCCACCACACATCGCTATTTAAAGCACTTCAAACTCAAGAGGTAGGAAAGAGTCCCCTCAGTCAGCTGGTTGTGAAACTAACTAAAACCGTAAACACTAACACAGATGAGTTTCAGACTAACACTGCTAACCAACCACAGATTAGAATAAACCACATCATCACACAATGCATGTGCCTATGTGGAACATCGGGACATAGAAACCAAATGACAACACATGTTAGAATGTTATGGGGCCCTAAAAAGAGAATACAAACTGGCTGACTGGCTGTCCACTGTCAGAGACAGTCAGCACAGACACATCCTTACCAAGTACAGGCTCACTGACCACAGTCTAGCCATTGAAAAGGGCAGACACAAAATCTTGGCTAACAAAACAGCAAAGACTAAGTGGTTGCTGTATGGTAGGTGAGGTTGAGACAGAGATGCACTTCCTGCTAAATTGTGAGAAATTCCAGAACAAAAGAAGAAAAAAAAATACCAGGAGAAATTTGAAAACCAGATTCCAAATGTTCTACTCCTGGATGAGAAAGAAAAATGGCCACTTATTTTAGGAGAGGGTCAAAGGTCACACCTTGCAGCATAATATGTGTCAGAATGCCATTGCCTTATGGTCAGTGAGTGACCAAAACACTGTCAATTACTGTCAGTTGCTGTTCTATGTTTCTGCCAGTTCTATCTGTTCCTTTTTTTTCTTTTAGTACTCTGTTGACCTGTTATGCATTGGCAACATTGTAATTAATGCAGTCATGCCAATAAAGCATCACTGAATTGAAACTGAATTGAGAGAGAGAGAGAGAGAGAGAGAGAGAGAGAGAGAGAGAGAGAGAGAGAGAGAGAGAGAGAGAGAGAGAGAGACTGCTACCAGAGCGGTTGAAAAACAGAGTGGCAACACTCCCATAGGCTCCCATTGTAAAAAATGGCGGAGACTTTTCCGGCCAGCTTCTGGGTTATGGGGCAAAACGAATAGTTCCATTGATAGTCACAGCGTTGCTTTCCATTGCGTATCAAGCCATTTCAGCGGTAAGTTGATAAGTTAGGAGGTAAGATTTTTGATAATTCACTCCATTTACTGCATTACCTGTCATTAGTATAGTACATATTGTTATAAGTGGCCAGCCTTCTCCAAATTCATTTAACCCTTTCCGGGGTGCGCCAAACCCCGCACCATGAATAGGACATAACACATTTGGAGAAAGCTGGCCACTTACAGTTATTTTTGTATGTGCTCAACATTAGCTGTTCAATATTTTAACTGAATTATTGTTAACGTAATCAAATCAAATCAATTTTATTTGTATAGCCCAATATCACAAATTTGCCTCAGTGGGCTTAACAGCAACACAACATCCTGTCCTTAGACCCTCTCATCGGATAAGGAAAAACTCCCTAAAAAAAAACCCTTTAACAGGGAGAAAAAATAGGAAGAAACCTCAGGGAGAGCAACAGAGGAGGGGTCTCTCTCCCAAGAGGGACAGCGTGCAATGGATGTTGTGTTCACGCAATTTACATAATACAACATTGAAAGAGGATAACAGAATTATAATGGACATAACATTTATGAAGAACATGATGCACAGGATGCCAAGCAGTGTCCACGTGCCAACGGAGCAGTCCAGGACCCAAGCCACGCGACCAGCATCATCATGTAATAAGAGAAACTTAGGTGAGGAGTGGAAGGGCAGGCAGCATCCACATGGCGGCCACCATCACCACGGAGACCTGGGAGGAGAACCGACTGCACATACATGCAAGAGAGACTCACATGACACCATTCAAACACAGAAAAAGAGAAAGGAGAAGACATCATTCATAGAGAGAGAAAGGACATGTTAGAGAAGAGAACAGGTTGCAGTAGTCATTAGCCATAATCAATTAAGTCATCAATTCGTCATAATCTATACTCGATAATCTCGTCGGCAGAAGAGTGGTTGGTAAATTCATTGAGACAGAAAACCAACCCGCCATCCAGCACAGGTTGTGAAGCACTACACTTAAAGGCAACTAATTGTAAACTAAGGCAAAAAGATGAGTTTTAAGTTTGGATTTAAAGGACTCAACAGACTCTGATTGTCTGATGGCAGCAGGCAGTTTATTCCACAAAAATGGAGCCCAAAAGGAAAAGGCCCTGCCACCAGCTGACTTCTTTTTAACTTTGGGTACACACAGGAGCCCTGTATTTTGAGAACGAAGTGCTCGAGATGGCATGTAAGGTTTAAGGAGATCAGACAGGTAGGATGGGGCAAGCCCATTTAGGATTTTATAAGTCAGCAGAAGCACCTTGTATTCTGATCTAACATGGATAGGAAGCCAATGAAGGGAGGCAAGAATTGGTGTAATATGGTCAAATTTCCTAGTTTTAGTTAGGATTCTAGCAGCAGCATTCTGAACCATCTGAAGACTTTTAGTACTAGAATGTGGCAGACCTGAGAACAGAACATAATGACCGAACTAGGTCAGCTACCGGGCTAGCATGTTTGACGAATTTCTGTCAAATCAGTTTTTAATACATCAAGGAATGAAGGTTAAAGTTAAGCATGAAAATTATTGTATGAATAAAATGTATGGACAAGTAGAACTTTGGCTATCTGATACTTGCTAGTTAGCTCGCTAGTTTTAGACAAACTATGAGGAAAATCCTACACTACATATAACATATTTAATTCAGTTATTTCCATTGGGGAACATTATATATTACAGTGTTCTTGCTGTCGACGGGTCTGTGATGGCAGTTTGCTGTACTGCTACCATATATTGTTACACTTGAATAAAATTAATATTACTATATTTGGCTAACCTGTTATTAATTTGTTAGCTCGCTAGCATAGTTTAAGTTACATGCACACTGTGTCCTGGTATGTCCCTCTCATTCACTTCATAGTTGACACAATTCATGCCCTCAATTTCTCTCTCAATCTCTACAATAACAATAAGCCATTTTGGTTACAGGCACATGTGGTATCTATATATGAATACAATGAAATCAGAAATGTTATTAAGAAATATTGTGTTCACATTTGTCATACCAACGTTTGTTGTTTGTTGACCACAATAGGTGTTCAAGTTCAAGTTTTTTATTTGTCACATGCGCAGAAATACAAAGTAAAACATGCAAAATGAAGGGGGGTACTCCGTCTGTCATTATGTGAAAAAAGACATAGGCCTAGAGAAAAGACAGTGTGGTCACTGGTCATTGCAGTAACCATTGCTGGCAGGATTCTCAGTGAAGGGGCCTTCCTCTTCTTAGGCCTTGCGTGATGCACAAATATGGTGGGCATAGTGTTAGCCCTCAACTTAATCTGGCCTTTTTTTGTGGCAATGAATTGGTCCTCTTCAAAATGCGCCTGAAGAGAGGCAAGCAAATTCAGTGTCCACCCATATTTCAGACACCCCCCTTAATCGTCGGTTGGAATTGCATTGTGCTCTCCATTTAAAAGCGTAAAACCCTTTGTTGACCACAAGTAGCTTGTCTGTTTCACCTGTGTAAACACAACTTACTTGACACAGTTTTCTATTGTTGTAGTCTCTTTTGATTATCAGGTTGCTTCTGCTGACCATTGCCAACCATTTCTTCCTTATGTCCATATCCTTTGGGAAGCCATACATCCGCACTCCTTTCTCGGACCGATTGGTGCATCCAAATGCTGTACAGCCAACCATGGTATGACAGTTGATCTATAAAATGTTGCATGTAGCCGTTGCTGTCAGACGTCAAGACAATAGTGCAGACCACAGAGAGCGGGTGACAACCTCTTCCTGTCCACTCATGTCTCCCTGACTTAGATAAGGTCAGATGCCAGAGGTCATAACAAGACCAGGAAAACAAATCCTCACAGAAAATGGTGTATCGATTGTGTTATACTGTTACCTTTGATATAGTTTTGTTCTCTTACAAATACCAATACCAGTGGTGTTGGAGTGTTCTTTTCAACTTTGTGTGTTTGACACCCTTTCTTTTTTTGGTAGGCCTCGCTGTGCTGAGTACTTATAGAAGATCCAGCATTCATGAGAGATGTGGTGCCCCTCTGCACCCCGGCCAACTGGCCTTGCAGTGGGGGTGCACTGGCAGTTGGCAGTGTATGGGCATGTAGCCTGGTGTGCCTGCAGTGAAGTGGATTTGTATTGCTCTTTTACAGTTTCATTTCCCCACAGTATCCCTCTTTTATTCTTTAGGCTTTCGGCTAAACAGTCACCAACCTTGTGCCAAACATCGCAATGGATGAACCGCTAGCTGCACTTAACTGTGGGCCGCCGCCTTCGGTCGACCTGTCTGTCTTAGCAGGAGGGAGTAGGCTCTTTTGCGAGCCTGAGACCACCAGAAACCGTCTTCCTGACATCGTGCCCTTAATAAAGAGCAGCTCACTACGTCCGCCAGCGCCCACAGCTGCTACTGAGCGCTGGCCGTGGAGTTTCCCAGCGCCTCAAACGTGCACGGAGGGACGCAGCGCCTCGCCTTGCCGCCGAACCGCTGGTGGAAGAAACAGAGGCCTCTCCCGCGCCGTCTCCGGGCAGTTACTCCAGTCACCAGCGCCGGGTCCGCATCCTCCGACGCCGGCTGCAGAGGCTCAGATGCCACACTCCGCACAGAGAACCGTCTGGTAGCCAGCAGCACCCGATCGGCCTCCTCAGCCAAACCTCGGCAGTCACCAGCGGCCAGACACGGGGAGTTAGCCAAAGCCGCGCGCACAGGAGACGGAAGCTGGCACAGGAAAACGTGCGGGAAAAGGAATCCGCCTTCGTCCGAGCCTAGCAGCGACAGCATATTGTCCATGAGATCCACAGCCATCCCATCGCCGTCGTCCGCGGAGATTCCACGCAGGTGGAACAGCGCCTCGACATGCTGGAACCACGAAGCCGGGTCGCTCTGCCAGAACTCTGGGAGTTTCACAGCCGCGGCGAGAACGGCCGGCTGTGAGAGTTGGGGCGGCGTGGCCGAAGTGGATTCACACTCATCTTCTGTTCCAAACATGTTCAATTCGGGGTCACCAATGTCGCAGGATGAGGAAAAAACACAGGAGACGAAGGCGAGTTTGCTGTTTATTCCTCAGCTCCAAAACCAAACTACCGCAGGAACAACCCTGCACAGCAAGCCTGGGAACGTAAACCACGCCCCCAGCTCACAGTTCTGCTGGGTGAGAGGCATAGCCCCTAGTGTCCGCCACAATATATATATATATACATATTTGGATTATATTCATATTCTGTCCTTCGGACTGGGATGTCCTCTTCAGGTTTAACAGAAAAGCCAACAGTTAGGATATGCCGGCACAAGCTCACAACAAATTGGTTGATTGCACCACAAAAATATCTCCTTACCAGGACAGTTATCCATGCTGCTGACTTGTCCTGAGTTTCAGAAGGAGCAGGTTGATTTGGTGGAGTGTAAACCCTTTCATCTCGTCTGCTTTTCCTATGGTACCTTAACATAAAAAAGCTAAATTAATGAACAGAAATACTGATCAGAGGCCATATTACAAGAAATTCCTAACTTGCAGATCATATCTTAACTGTTTGGTTACGATTAGATATTAGCTTATGATTTGCTTAATACCAACTGGAGAAAAATCCTATCTTAGATGTCCCTATCTTCACTTTAAACTTAAGACGGTAAATATTTGTAATACAGCCCCATTTTCTCAAAGCCAGCAGCTGCAAGCTCCAAATGCACTGAATAGCATGAAATGAAAGAGGGGAAAGGTCCTTCTAAAACCATTAGGAAGTGTTAGGCCTAATTATTCGGACCTTTCCACCTTTGCCTCGGGGTTCTAACTTTGTTTTGTGTACTTAAACACACAGGGCACAAAATCAGGATTCTGTGAGTCCAGTGACGCCTTACCTGTCAATAGCCAGACACACCACATTAGCCAAATAATACCAGCTAACGCTGCTTATCGGTTACTTGAGATATTAGTCTCCATCTAAACCAGGCATTCCAGTGAAACCAAAGAGTAGATAGATAACTTACCTGATATAAAATGGCCACTGCAAACGCCAGCATTTTTGATCGTGTCCTCAGACCAGTTTTCATCATAGGTTCGATGGCTTGCAACCACAGGCGCCTCCGGTGGCTCTGAAATGGCCGTGATCCCGTCGGAATTGGGTAAAACCTCAGTCCACTGTTGGTAGAGTAGCGATTCGTACAGCCAAACACACAACAACCGGACATTTTGATGCTGGTTATACTTCTGAATAAACTTTGTAATCTCCTCTTCCTCGTCTGAATCTGTGAATGAATGGGAGACTTGGGGGTAGCGTTTCACTTTCGTTGCCTAAATGCGCGCGCATACTTTTGATGACGTAGGCTGTAAAAGGGTCTAGTGACGCCTACATGAACCACGTGATCGCGTGGCGGCGAGATTAATCAGTGTCGTAACTCAACGGCTCTGCCTACCAACCATTATCTTTCTAGAGCGCACTGCGCGGTGAAGTGGGCCGGTACGCTACGCGGGGCTGAACAGGGGTGACTTCCTCGATAGCGCATTCTTCTTCTTCTTCTCTTCTTCTGCTGGATGGCGGGCTAAGCAGCGAAACTTTTCGTAGCTCTGGTTCCTTATAGCCCAAAGTTAGAAATTTAGACGATTGTATGACATCAAACGGCTGGATTTAAAGCTGTTAAAATGCCAAATTCGAAGAAACCTGTTGAGGGTCGCCCCTCGAGTTCTACAGCTCCCTCCAATCTACTTGAAAACATAGGACACGACTACTGCATGGAGGTAGATCCAAAAGGTAACAGCAGCAAGAGGGAACGGGAACAAGACTCTCCACCAAATACTCAGTCAAAAGAACGCGGAGAAAAGAAAAAGTCAGAGGAAGAGGGAATTGATGTATCCAATAAAGCCATCTTCGAAGCCATAAAATCCTTAGGTACGAGAGTGGATGACCAGTTGGTGGAGATTAAGGACCAGCTGAATCGCAACAGCACCATGATAGCGAGCCTGGCGAAGATCACGCAAGGCAACTCGGAAGACCTCGCCAAATGTAAGAAAAACATCAAGGTGATGGAAAATGACATCGACCAGCTTCGGAAAGAGAATGCTGAGATAAAAATTAAGGCGAGGGAGCAAGACAGGTACAAGCGAAGGTGGTGTCTGAGGATTAAAGGATGGAAACAAAACATCGACACCTCGGTTGCATTGTGGGTAATATGCGAATGAACCCCGGAGCAGAAATACTCTAGTAGAATTCGCCACAATACAAAGCAAAGTGTAGCCTACCTGTCTGGCAAAAGTGTTTAACAGTTAAGATGTTTTATTTGTTTAGCGTTGTGTAAGACAGAGAAAAGAAACACAATATACTGTTACACAGAGAGATAATTTTTATTTTTATTGAGATATCTAAAGCTGAATGGATGTGATGTACTTGTTGAGCTTCCGTAGCTATGACGTAGGAGGTCGTAAAGTGTACTGTGGTGATTCAGTAAATGGACACATGTTGAACTGCAAGCTAGCTGTATGTCTCGTCATTACAAAACTACATTACATTCCAAACTTCCGACCTCCCACCTCCGTGCATAAACGAATACGGAATTAATGTTGCGCTGCGGAACTTCCGGGTGTGTCTGTTTGCATAAGAACTGCCGGTACAACCGGCTGCTTACGTCCTACTGAAACATTAGTTAGCTGCTAACTTATCCGTCCGAAATCTTAATTTCATCCGAAAAATGAATCAAACAGGGCAAACAGGAGCGTTCAAGTATCAACGCCGTGAATCGGGCTTTAATAAGATTACATGCGTTGCGTTGTTTCCGGTGATTACTGTAAGTCACATGACTAATCAAAACTGCTTGGTGAAATTGCATTCAGACTCTCTGGTGTTGTTATAGGGGGGCCTCGTGAATTATTGTGCCCCGGGCCCCAGATTGGTTTAATCCGTCCCTGTCTCCTCCACTCATGTCCAAGGCATCTCAGTCTTGCCTCTCTTACTTTGTCACCAAACCATCCAACCTGAGCTGTCCCTCTAATATAATCATTCCTAATCCTGTCCTTCTTCAGCACTCCCACTGAAAATCTTAGCATCTTCAACTCTGCCACCTCCAGCTCCACCTCCTGTCTTTTCATCAGTGCCACTGTCTCCAAACCATATAACATAGCTGGTCTCACAACCATCTTCTTCCCCTTAACTCTTGCTGGTACCCTTCTGTCACAAATCTCTCCTGACACTCTTCTCCACCTACTCCGCCCTGTCTGCACTCTCTTCTTCACCACTCTTCTGCACTCCCCATTACTTTGAACAGTTGACCCCAAGTATTTAAACTCCTATGCTTTCGTCACCTCTTATCCTTGCATCCTCACTATTTCACTGTCCTCCCACCCATTCATGCATATGTATTCCGCCTTGCTCCTACTGACTTTCATTCCTCTTCTCTCCAGTGCATACCTCCACCTCTCCAAGCTCTCCTCAACCTGCACCCTATTCTTGCTACAGATCACAATATTATCTGCAAACATCGTAGTCCATGGAGACGCCTCCCTGATCTCATCCGTCAACCTGTCGATCACCATTGCAAACAAGAAAGGGCTCAGAGCCGATCGTTGATGTAATCTCACCTCCACCTTGAACCCATCTGTCATTCCAACCGCACACCTCACCACTGTCACACTTCCCTCATACATATCCTGCACCACACCTACATACTTCTCTGCAACTTCCGACTTCCTCATACAATACCTTACCTCCTCTCTCGGCATCCTGTCATATGCTTTCTCTAAATCCACAAAGAAACAAAGCAACTCCTTCTGACCTTCTCTATACTTCTCCATCAACATTCTCAAAGCAAACATCACATCTGTGGTGCTCTTTCGTGGCATGAAACCATACTGCTGCTCGCTGATCATCACCTCTCCTCTTAACCTAGCTTCTATTACTGTTTCCCATATCTTCATGCTGTGGCTGATCAACTTTATACCTCTGTAGCTTCTACAGTTCTGCACATCACCCTTGTTCTTAAAAATCGGTACCAGTATGCTTCTTCTCCACTCCTCAGGCATCCTCTCACTTTCCAAGATTGTGTTAAACAATCTAGTTAAAAACTCCACTGCCATCTCTCCTAAACATCTCCGTGCCTCCACACGTATGTCATCTGGACCAACTGACTTTCCACTCTTCATCCTCTTCATAGCTGCCCTCATTTCCTCCTTGCTAATCCACTGTACTTCCCGATGCACCATCCCCACATCATCCAACCTTCTCTTGCTCTCATTTTCTTCATTCATCAGCCCCTCAAAGTGTGCATTTTAACTTCTGGAGTAATTCTGAATTGATGGTTCATCTAGAATAGAGTAAGTATCGTCTTTCTTGCTTAACAAGTTGCTATTAGTCTTATTCCACCTGCTTGAGTATTAGTCCTTTTCTCTATACATCTGCTGCTGGTTCCTAGTGGGAACTAGTGGGATCTTATTAAGACATTGTTAAGTTGCTGTTTGCAGCTTTAATAATTTTGTGTGAGGTTTGATAGAGTTTAACATAAGTGACCCGTTTCTGGGCAATAGGCCTATTTTCAGTGTATCTCCTTGGCCAATTGGGTGTTAAGTGGCCAGGGTTTGGCCTGCACTCCTGGCAGACAATTAGCAATCAGTGTTCTTTAAATCACTGCTGCTAGTTGGAAGCATCAGGCAAACAAGCCGAGGGCAAACAGTTCTAGGTTGGACGAAGGCTAGAGTGAACAAAGGCAAGCGCGACTTTTTCAAGCCAAGACTTCGTCAAGCAAGAACTGCTCTTTTTAGATCCGGTCAGTCATCTGTATTTTGTGTACCTAGTATAGACTATGTGTTTCATTCGCATTCCTGTCCTTCCTCTTCCTGGGGCTGGCATAGACGTTGGGTCACTCCTAGGCGCTGTGCCCCAACCAATCTCATCTTATCCCACTCTCTCCACTCACGTTGAGCAGGTGGTGGTGGGAGGGCTCTGGACTTGCCAGTCTGCGGTGCTGAAAGCTGAATTTATCTCAGGCTACGCATCCTTGCTCTCCCTCAATTTTCTTGCTCTAACTGAGAACTGGAGCATGCCAGAAAACACTACCACACCTGTGGTAGTGGTATCTGTCTGATGTGTACTCTTTTTCTCACACTGCCAGAGCTGGGAGTCGAGGTGGTCGTACTGGCCTGCTAATCTCCCTGAAATGGAAATACTCTCTTGTTTCCATTCCACAATTTTCTCCGCCCTCTTTTGAATTTCATGCTGCTACTGTCTCTTATCCAGTCAAGCTCACCATTGTGGTTGTGTACCGCCCACCAGGCCCCCTTGGTGAGTTTCTGGAGGAGCTTCACACACTGATCTCGCACTTCCCTGTTGACGACTCTGCACTTATCCTTCTCGGTGACTTCCAACATCCACACTGATAAGCTAGATCCTCTTCTTCTTTCCTCTCCTCCTTTGACCTTCACCTCTCACCCTCTCCTCCTACCCACAAGGCCGGCAAACAGCTGGACCTTATCTTTACTAGACACTGTCCTATTTCCAATCTCTCTGTTACTCCCCTCCAGCTCTCTGACCACTATTTCATGTCCTACTCTCTCGCCCTCTCTTCACCCCCCTCAACCCCTCCCCCTACCCACATGGTTTCCACCCGTAGACACCTCCGCTCTCTCGCCGCCTCTGATCTTTCTTCCTCTGTTACCTCTATCCTCCCTACCCCTGAATCGTCCTCTCTCCTATCCCTTGACACTGCTACTGATCTTCTTCTCTCTACCCTCTCCTCTTCTCTGGACAATCTCTGTCCCCTCACCTCCAGGCCTGCACACTCAACTCCACCTGTCCCTTGGCTGTCCTACTCAGTATGTACTGACAGACGGAGTCTAAGAGTGTCAGAGCGCAAATGGAGAAAAGACAAGCTCCCAGAGGACCTTCTCAACCTCCAATCTCTTCTTTCCACTTTCTCCTCCTCCCTTTCTGCTGCTAAGGCTGCCTTCTATCGCTCTAAAATCCTATCCTCTGCCTCTAATCCTAAGAAACTCTTTGAAACCTTCTCTACACTTCAACCCCCACCTCCTCCTCCCACTTCCTCCCTTCTCCCTGATGACTTCACTAACTTCTTTGACAAGAAGGTAAACGACATCATATCCTCCTTTTCTCACCACCTGGTTAGTGCTGCTTGTACTATCCCACCCTCTGCACCCTCTCTCACCTCTCCACGCCCCACCCTATCCCACCTTGCTCCCCTCTCCCCCGACGAGGCTCGGAACCTCATCACATCTAGTCGCCCCACCACATGCTCCCTTGACCCGGTCACCCCCCTCTTCTTCAGTCTATAGCACCTGAACTCCTTCCCTTTCTAACCCACCTCATCAACAGCTCCCTCCAGACAGGATGCTTTCCATTTGCCTTCAAGACTGCTAGAGTCACCCCCCTTCTCAAGAAGCCATCACTTAACCCCTCTGACGTCAAAAACTACAGACCGGTTTCCCTTCTACCCTTTCTATCCAAAACTTTCGAACGTGCTGTCTTTAACCAACGTTCTTTGTACCTCCACCAGAAAAACCTCCTGGACCCTAACCAGTCTAGTTTCAAGATGGGTCACTCGACAGAGACGGCCCTCCTTGCAGTAAAAGAATCGCTGCACTCTGTGTGAGCAAACTCTCTCTCCTCTGTCCTGATAGTCCTGGGCCTATCAGCTGTGTTCGACACAGTGAACCACCAGATCCTCCTCTCTACCCTCGAGGGGCTGGGTGTCACAGGCTCTGCACTCTCAATGTTTGCATCCTATCTGACAGGTCGCTCCTACCAGGTGACATGGAGGGGATCTGTGTCGGAGCCTCGCAGACTGACTACAGGCATTCCACAGGTTTCGGTATTGGGTCCTCTCCTTTTCTCCCTATACACGACATCCCTGGGTTCTGTTATTCACTCGCATGACTTCTCTTACCATTGTTATGCCGATGACACCCAGCTGATCTTGTCCTTTCCTCCTTCTGACACACAAGTAGAGACATGCATTGCTGCATGCTTGACTGACATCTCGGAGTTGATGGCGACACACCACCTGAAGCTCAATCTGGGCAAGACAAAACTGAGGTTCCTCCCGGGGGAAGGTTGCCCGCACCGAGACCATCACCATTGACAACACCATGGTGATGCAAACTCGGACTGTGAGGAATCTGGGTGTCATCCTGGATGACCAACTGTTGTTTGCTGGAAACATTGCATCGGTCGCTCGCTCCTGCAGATTTCTCCTCTATAACATCAGGAGGATTCGCCCATTCCTCACTGATGAGACGGCACAGATGCTCATCCAGGCTCTAGTCATCTCCCGGCAGGACTATGGCAACTTCCCCCTTGCTGGCGCCCCGGCCTCGTCCATCAGACCTCTGGAACTTATTCAGAAAGCTGCAGCTCGTCTGCTGTTCAACCGCCCTAAGTTCTCCCAAACAATTCCCCGTCTCATGTCCCTACACTGGTTCCCAGTAGCTGCTGGCATCCAGTTTAAGACTCTGGTGCTAGCCTACAGGGCAGTGAAAGGAACACCGCCTTCCTATCTCCAGGCCATTGTCAAGCCTACACCCCCACCCGACCACTTCGCTCTGCTGCCTTGGGACGCCTAGTTGCCCCGTTGCTCAGAGGCCCCTGCTGCCGATCGACTCTTTTCTGTCCTGGCCCCAAAGGTGGGGAATGAACTCCCCACTGATGTCAGAACAGCGGAGTTGCTGCCCATCTTTCTGCGCAGGTTGATAACTCACCTCTTCAAGAACTACTACCCTGTTACTTGTTCTTAGCACTTATTGTATTCACTCATTTAAAAAAAAATCTCTTTCTTACGCTTTTACTTTAGCAACTGGTTTTGCTCTTAGATGCTTGTTTAGAGAGAGAATTTACTTATGACCTCTGATGACTAGTAGTTCTCCCGAATTCCTACGTTAAATGCACTTATTGTAAGTCACTTTGGATAAAAGCGTCGGCTAAATGACTGTAATGTAATGAACTCCTTCCACCTTCTCAGCACACTCTCCTCGCTCGTCAGCACATTCCCATCTCTATCATTGATCACCCTAACTTGATGCACATCCTACCCAGCTCCGTCCCTCTTTCTAGCCAATCGGTACAAGTCCTTTTCTCCTTCCTTAGTGTCTAACCTCTCATAGAACTCACCATACGCCTTTTCCTTTTCCTTTGCCACCTCTCTCTTCGTGCTGCATCTCCTTGTACTCCTGTCTGCTTTCTTCATCTCTCTGACTATCCCACCTCTTCTTAGCCAACCTCTTCCACAATCCAGTACTACATAGTTTCCAAACTTGTCACTTTTTCAGCAATTAATTTCCAGCATCTATAATGTGTTTACAAACAAATCTCTGAATTTCATTTACAGAGTCTTTAAAATTCCATGTTATAACTTGCCACAATAGCAACACCCTAGTCATAATTACCAACTGCAGGTCTATACTGCAGTCGCTCTTGTTATTACATCAAATATGAAACAAGCCTGCACAATGGATTTACACAAACTACCAAAATGGTAGTAGCATTTTTTTTTAGAATGTGTGTTCTTTATAAGCTACATTAACAAAAGATGGCATTTTAAATTACCAGACAGATTAGAATTAGCATCTACCAGGCCTCTTGCATCTTCTAAGGGTATCATGCATCACTTCCAGTGCAGCACTAACATTTCCCACCAGTGTACTTAGCAGTCTCATCTCATCTCATCTCATCTCATCATCAGCCGCTTCTCCGGGGTTGGGTGGCGGTGGCAGCAAGCTAAGTAGGGCACTCCAGACGCCCCTCTCCCCAGCAACCCCTTCCAGCTCTTCCTGGGGGATCTCAAGGCATTCCCAGGCCAGATTGAACATGTAGTCCCTCCAGCAACTTCTGGGTCTACCCCGGGGTCTCCTCCCAGTTGGATGTGCCTGGAAAACCTCCAATGGAAGGCGCCCAGAAGGCATCCTGATCAGACGCCCGAACCACCTCAACTGACTCCTTTCAACAGGAAGGAGCTGCGGCTCTACTCTGAGCTCCCTCCGGATGTCCGAGCTCCTCACCCTATCTCTAAGGTTGAGCCCAGACACCCTACGGAGGAAATTCATTTCAGCCGCTTGTATCCGCGATCTCACCCATTCGGTCACTACCCAAAGCTCATGACCATAGGTGAGGGTTGGAACGAAGATTGATGGGTAAATTGAGAGCTTTGCCTTCTGGTTCAGCTCCCTCCTCACCACAATGGTCCGGTACAACGTCCACATTACTGCTGATGCTGCACTAATCCGCCTGTCAATCTCCCACTCCATCCTACCCTCACTCGTGAACAAGACCCTGAGATATTTCAACTCCGTCACTTGATGCAAAAACTCACCCCCACTGTTGGTGTATTTAGCAGTACACCAGCCATTAAGACTAAGCAATAGCCAAGGGCCTCAACTAAAGGTTAATGTCTCGTTGCATCTCAAACAGCCCGATTGCAACATTAATAGCAATTAAGAATGTATATTTTTACCCCAAAAAGCTGTCAAATGAAGCTTTGAATCTCTAGATACAATGTCTCCATTCTCCTATGATGTCTCAGCACATTAGTTTTTAGCTTCCCTTCCTAACCTAGTAGTCAATCTAAAATGGAAGGTCTTTACGTCACAAAAAGGAAGGTGGACTGGGTTATGTTTGCCTTTTTTACCACTTAGCTTGGTAATTCTCACTTATTCTCCAAGTTATTGGAAATTGTACGCTTTGCCATCCTCTGCATGTCTTTTAGATTTTTTCAGCTAACAAATCATTGTAACGTTTCCTGAATACTCAGTTTAAAAAGGAATAACACAAAAGGTAATTCAACAAATACCTTTTGTGTATTTACGTGTGTGTAGGAGGGGACTGAGATGAATGAATATAATTCTTAGGCTGGGTTTCAGAGACAAAAAGCACATCCAAATGCCTCACATTCCTCATGCGAGTACAGACGTCACTTGGCAAAATCTGCATCGGCAATTGTGGCTTTGGACACGGGGAGAACATGCAAACTCCACACAGAAAGGACCTGGGACGGCCTGGGGTTCGAACCAGGGCCTTCTTGTTGTGAGGCAACAGTGCGAACCACTGGGCCACTTTCCACCTTTATTTATCTATTTATTTAGTTTATGGGAGACCTTATGTAAGACAACATAATGAAGACTATTTCATTAACACTTGGTTGGTGTCATTAACTCAACATGGAAGAGTTCTGATGCAATTAAGGAACCAATTAGATTGATTTTGAATCATTCATTAATTTACGAAAAGAACAAAAATAATTAAGTTTTTATATCATTTCATTCTTATGTAGCGCCTCCAGTGCAAACTAGGGGTTGCAGTAAAGGCGCTAACATCCAACCAGGTTCGGTGAGGGCTTTGCCTTGACTAACTCACGAGAGGAGTTGATGTGTAGTTGAACAGTTGACAATTTTATTGCCTCACAATAGCAAAATATACACTACACTGACTTTTACATAAAGGAATTGAAATAAAACAAAATAGAGCTCTTTTAAAGTAAATAAAATAATAAACCAAAGAAA
Organism: Lampris incognitus; assembly: GCF_029633865.1. Lineage (NCBI taxonomy): Eukaryota > Metazoa > Chordata > Actinopteri > Lampriformes > Lampridae > Lampris > Lampris incognitus. The sequence continues at coordinate 55,090,302 of NC_079213.1, forward strand.
ACCTCGTTCAAATCACAACCCCCAATGAGTGTTAGCAGTCTGAGATGAAAGAAAAGTTCGGTTCCTGGTCCTCAGTGTACTGAATATACTTCAACCAAGACTATTTCTACCCTGGTAGAGGAAATAGGCTAGTGTGAATGGGTTCTTATCTGGTGTCTGGATGATGATTCAGGCTTGTCAGACGTTTCCTGGGACAGATCCTACGGTAGGCCACCGCTTCTATGATGGTCCACAGTCTCACTGGGCTGGGCTTGCCATCACAATCTTCCAAATTCTATGTGGTAGTTAAAAAACCAACCGCAGTTCCAAGTACTTACAACTCGACACACCTTCGTCTCGTAAGCTCACAGATGAGGTTCTGATTACACATAACACTTTTCACAATCAAAACATGTCAATACTCTTAACTTTCTGAGGCTATGTATAATGACATTCAGTCGTCGGTTCAAGAGCACAATTTCCCGGATGTTCACAAGAAGAAAAGAGGAAAAAAATGACGACTGCGTGTAGCAGTCTCTACTCTAGCGAGTTGCATAGTGTGCCCCTTAAGGAGCGGCATGTCACTACACCCCTAAATCAATGACCATTAGTAGCCCTATATGTCATATGGGTTACACTTACATGTGTATATTCAACTCACATTGTTTTTGTCCCGCCCTCTGACCTGCATGAACATGGTTATTGGCTGAGTCAGAATGACCTTGCTTTCAGTCATCAGTTGGGCAAGCCGGACCAGTTGGAACTGGTTTTCTCACCTTCCATCTTAGATTATGACAGAAGGGATGTTTCATCAGACCGAGGACACAGCTCATGAGGGTTTATTTGGGACATGCTAACTTTGTTAGCAAGGTTTAAGGATAGAGTTGTGTTGACTTCAAGGCAATAACGGCTGGTCAGATAATGGCTCTCACTGGAATGTTAGCTAATAATGCCGCACACATTTGTGCAAAATCTCCGCCTACACATTAAAAAAAATCCTAATTTTACAGTATATGATTCTAATTTTTTACAGTACTTTTCCTGTCCTTTAAAAACAGTGCACAAAACTGTAACATCACAGACATTATCCGTAAATCAACAATCCGCCTGTTATTTTAAGTATTATGACAGTAATGACAAACTACTGTAACCGGTTATTTTCTTGCCCGGTGCGGGATTCGATGCGGGGCGTACTGCACCACAAGGCGACATCACTTTTGCTACGCTTCTGCCGCGGAAGATTTGCAAATGTGTGTGGTGATTTGTGTGCGTGGGATTCTTTTTCACATTTACAATCGATACAGACACAACTCTCCGCACACATTTGTAAATAGTTTTACTACAATACTAGAGAGCCAAAGTCACGCCCCTTCCGGTGTGCCCCATGGGACCTTATTTCAGAAAAGTTTTGTATGGCAGTCAATGGTGAGAGACAAATGATTTCTTGAGCCTGTTTGAATTGAGCCGTGAATCACACATATGATGTTTGTCAATTTAAAAGATAATTTTACAAGTAAAGAAAGTCGTAGCTTGTCGTAGATATAGTAAAGAACCATGTAGTCATTAACAGCGACATGGCTGTTAGCTCGACACATAATGAGGGAAAAAGTATTAAAAGAGATGAAAATGACTACAAGTCTGCTGTTGTTGAGAGTTGCAGCGCTGTGAAAGAAGAGTTAGTCAGTTAAGTCCGTGAGAGCTGCTTGTAGGAATGGCTTTCTGTGAATGTTGAACGAGACAACGTCACTTATGTGAGTCGTGGCGATGTCGTCTTTATAATTACGTATTTTCACAGGCTTTTACTTCAATAGTTTTACAATAAACTTCGACTTCCCTGACTAGCAAAATTATCTTTTAAATCGACATCATACTGTATGTGTGAATCAAGGCTCAATTCAAACAGGATCAAAAAATTATTTGTCTCTTGCCATTGACAATACATACATACATGTCTTTTCACTAATGAACAGTCAGCCTTATCCTGTATTTATTTCAGTCTGAAAGACACAAAATCCATTGCTAATTTTGTGTTTTAAAGAAACAAACGAAGTTTGTCTCTCACTTGCAGTTTTAAACGAACTAAATTTGGTTGAAAGAAAAGAAGTTTGTTTGTAAGTGAAAATGTCCTGCCAGAGGTGGGATTCGAACCCCATATCCCCACTTAATCAATTAAACCATAGGGTGTAGTGACACATTTTCACACCATATTTATGGCTTTTATTTTAGAAAGTTGCAAAAAAAGAAAAAAGGTCACATCCCAAAATAGCAAACTGCAAACTCCTCATGGTTGTTTAAATAAATGGTAAAAAAAAAACAACCTACTTTTTATAGTAAGGACTTTTCTGTGGATCTTACTTTTTCCCTTTTCCCCTTCCCCCACCCCCAGATGCACCAAAGATCCAGCTGATTACTGGCAATTTGGAGGAGGATTCTTCTTTATCTGCTACGTTGCACTGTCACTTCTGGTACAGATTCATTGACCTTTTGTATGTTTTGATTTTACTTAGTAGTACACTGCCTATTTAAGGGTTCTAAATCAAGAATGTAATGCTTGTCCACAAATACTACAAATATTGTCAGAACGACAGTATACAGAGCCGCCAAGGGTCAGGAGAATAATGTGGAAAACAAAACTGAAATGGAAAATACAAGCTAAAAAACAACAGACCACAACCCCCTCAGCCCAAAAGCTCTCTGTAATGAATGAAAGGTCACGTGTTTAACTTGACCTACTCACGGGTGTACGTGCAGTGCGTGTGACGTATACAGGAAGTAAGAAAGGCATGTTATGAAGGTTGTATGTCGGATGAACGCTAGTAAAAGCTACACAGTTAAGAACCTACGAAGTCGGCTCGTTCTTGAATTATTCTTATGTCAGTAAGACAAGGCGTCTACGGACATTACATGGTGTCAGAATAGTCTGTGTATCTGAACACGAGCGGTCATGCCGAAGTTTAATCCGCCGAGTGAATTCAAGTTTGACTGCCCCGTTGAATGGCCGGAGTGGAGACAACGGTTTTCGCGCTTCAGGCTCGCGACAAAGCTGGATAAAGACGACGGGGAGATTCAAGTGAGCTCGCTGATTTATGCAATGGGCAGCGAGGCTGAAAAGATATTCAGCTCGTTTGACTTCGCGGCGGAGGGTGATAAAGTGGACTATGATATCGTACTGAAAAAGTTCGACGGCTACTTTATTCCCCGCCGTAACATCATACATGAGAGGGCGTGCTTCTATCAACGTAGCCAGCAGCCAGGAGAGACAGCGGAGATGTACATCCGGACATTGTATGAGTTGTCTGAACACTGCGAGTTTGGGGACAAGAGGGATGAACATATCAGAGATCGTCTGGTAGTGGGCATAAAAGACAAAGTGCTCTCCCGTCAGTTCCAGCTCACAGCGGACCTTACTCTGGTGAAAGTCATTGAACAAGTGCGCCAGGCGGAGGCAATAACAAAGCAGCTCAGCCTCCAAGCTAACCAGCCAGAGGCCCAGCTGGCTAACGTCAAAAAAGGGCGGACAGCGTCATGGTGGCGGCAGTCCGGCAACCAACAAAGTAGATGAATGCGGGAGGTGCGGCAAGACGCAGCACACCGATGAGCGGAAGTGTCCTGCAACGAACAGTAAGTGCAACAAGTGTCATAAAAAGGGACATTGGGAGCGTGTATGTCACTCTAAAGCGGTGAGAGAAGTCACTGAAGAGGTTAAACAGCTGTACTTTCTGGGAGAAGTTGGCAAAGAGAGCAGTCAGGAAGATTGGACTGTTAGTTTAACAATAAGTGATGTACCAATAACCTTTAAAATTGACACGGGGGCTGACGCTACTGTTATCAACCAAGGGACATTTAAAAAGCTGAAGCCAAACATAAAACTGGGACCTCCTGACACATGCTTCATAAGCCCAGGTGGAAACATCAGCTGCATAGGACAGTTTCAAGCCACAACCAACTACAAGGAGAAACAATACTCCTTTCCAGTGTATGTGATCAAGGGGAGAGGCAGCTGTCTGCTGAGTCGTCCAGAGGCAGTGGAGATGGGTCTAGTGAAGCGGATGAATGAGGTCAGTGGAGTTTTCGGTTCAAGTGGACTGCTGAAAACAGACCCAGTGAAAATAGCTCTGGTGGAGGGTGCCCAGCCATACGCGGTGCATACAGCCAGACGGATACCGCTGCCACTTGTACCACTGGTTAAGAAAGAACTGCAGCGCATGGAAAATGAGGGCATTATTGAAAAAGTGACTCAGCCCACAGAATGGTGCGCCGCTATGGTGCCGGTGCTGAAACCGAACAAGAAAGAGGTTCGCTGCTGCGCTGACCTCAGGAGGCTGAATCGAGCGGTGAAACGTGAGAAATACGTGCTGCCCACTATGGAGGAAATAATGCCAAGGCTCGCAGGGTCAAAGTTCTTCACAACGTTGGATGCAGCAAGTGGGTTTTACCAGATCCCCTTGCATGAAGACAGCAGGGGGCTCACCACTTTCATCACCCCATTTGGGAGGTATGCTTTCTGCCGCCTTCCATTTGGTATAACAAGTGCTCCAGAGATTTTCCAGAGAAAGATGGCGGAAACTCTGACCGGGCTAGAGGGCACAGAGGTGTACATGGATGACATCCTTATACATGGAGAGACTGAGGAAATCCATGACCGGCGCCTAGCAGAGGCGCTGGGGGTCATTGAAACAGCAGGTCTCAAACTGAACCAAGCGAAATGCAAGTTCAAACAGAAACAAGTCCGCTTCCTTGGTCATATCATCAACGAGGCAGGCATCAGACCTGACCCGGACAAAGTGGCCGGAATAGAGAACTTTCCTCAGCCCCAGAACGTGACGGAACTCAAGAGGTTCCTCGGGATGGTGAACTATTTGGCAAAATACGTCCCAGAGCTGTCCACTGTAGGTCAGCCGCTTTATGGACTGCTTAAAGCAACGACAGAGTGGCTGTGGGGACCTGCACAGAACACAGCATTCCAAGACCTTAAAGCAGCACTCGCCACCGCCCCGGTACTCACCTTTTATGACGTCACTAAGGCTACGGTGGTGTCAGCAGATGCCAGCAGCTACGGGCTGGGAGGCGTTCTGCTCCAGCAGCACGGGGAACACTGGAAGCCCGTGGCCTACTGCTCCCGACGGCTGAGTGACGCAGAGACAAGGTACGCACAGATCGAGAAAGAGTGCTTAGCCAGCGTCTGGGCATGTGAAAGGTTCGAGAAGTACTTGTTTGGGCTTGACAATTTCAGACTTGTCACCGATCATAAACCACTAGTGCCTCTCATGAACAGCAAAGACTTGGATAATGTGCCCATTAGGTGCCAGAGACTGTTAATGAGGCTGATGCGTTTCAATGCAGTGGCTGAATACGCACCAGGCAAAACTTTAGCTGTGGCTGATGCACTCTCCAGAGGCCCAGAGCAGCGCTACGGAGATGGTGCTTCTCATGATGATGTTGCAGCGCACATTGATGCCATCGTGTGCCAGGTGCCTGCCACACCTCAAAGGATGCAGGAGATAAAACAGAGCACGGATGGGGATCTGCAGCTCCAGACAGTGTTGGGCTTCATCAGACACGGCTGGCCTGAGTATGTCGATAAAGTGCCGGAGACAGTCAGAGACTTTTATCAGGTGAGAGGGGAGTTATCTGAGGTAGATGGTTTAGTCATCAGAGGCAGTCGTATCGTCATTCCCACAGAGATGAGGGAGGTGATCTTAGACAGAATACACGACGGGCACCAGGGGATAGTTAAGTGCAGAGAGAGAGCTAGCCAGTCAGTGTGGTGGCCCAAAATGACAGAGCACATTACAACAAAGATACAGCAATGTCAATTCTGCAGAGAACACAAGAACACACAGAGAAAAGAGCCTTTAATGTCAAGTGAGCTCCCATCCAGACCATGGCAGAAAGTTGGCATAGACCTGTGTGAGTACAAAAAGCAAAACTACTTGATAGTGTCTGACTATTATTCCAGGTTTTTGGAGATCCTAAATCTACCAACAACTACTAGCAGTCAGGTTGTAGCTAGGCTGAAGGCTACATTTGCACGTTTTGGTATCCCTGAAATTGTAGTTAGTGATAATGGGCCACAGCTAGTTTCAGAAGAGATGAGGAGGTTCAGTGAGGATTATGATTTCATCCATGTGACTTCAAGCCCACACTACCCCCAGAGTAATGGACAGGCAGAGAGGGCTGTTCAGATAGCCAAAAGCATATTAAGGCAGGAAGACCCTCTCCTCGCCCTGTTGACATACAGAGCTACACCCTCTTCTTCCACTGGAGCCAGTCCAGCGGAATTGCTCATGGGTAGGAGACTCAGAACCACCTTACCCACATTGCAGCATAACCTGAAACCGGCCTGGCCTAAAGAGGAACTGATCAAAACCGCTGACGCCGCAGCCAAATCGAGGCAGGCTTTCTACTACAACCGCAGGAACGGCGTGCGGACACTGCGCCCACTGAACTCGGGTGACGCAGTACTCACCAAACTTGATGGACAGAAAACATGGACAATGCCAGCAGTTGTTCACAGTCAGAGCTCCACTCCCAGATCCTACATAGTGGAGACAGCTCAAGGTGAACATTACAGAAGGAACAGGCGCCACCTGTTGGCCACACCTAAAACACTCACCTTTGTCAGCAGGGATCCTGACCATGTCACTCCAGGGGAGAGTGGAAACACGGATGAGTCCCGAGCAGCAGAAATGCCAACTTCCACACCATATGTTACTCGCTCTGGCAGGGTGAGCAAGCCTGCAATCCGGCTGGATTTGTGAGGCGTATGGACTTGTGTACTGTGGGAGATTTTTTATTTTTTGTGAAAAGGGGGGTGATATACAGGTTAAAATTGTTGGCAGTAAATGTTCAGAGAAATGTTTAGAAAATAATCTTAGAGGGGGAGATGTAATGAATGAAAGGTCACGTGTTTAACTTGACCTACTCACGGGTGTACGTGCAGTGCGTGTGACGTATACAGGAAGTAAGAAAGGCATGTTATGAAGGTTGTATGTCAGATGAACGCTAGTAAAAGCTACACAGTTAAGAACCTACGAAGTCGGCTCGTTCTTGAATTATTCTTATGTCAGTAAGACAAGGCGTCTACGGACATTACACTCTCCACCTGTTTCAAAGGTGAAATCATGACCTCATCATGATAGTACTGTTAACAGACAAGATGCACATATGGAGAAATAGAATTTTTAGTTTTTCAACTCCCCCTCTGGGATCTGAAGAACTGTTTGTGAATAATTGGTTGATATTGTAAATTTACAACTCAATACATTAAATAAAGGGGTTTTAGAATCAACAGTGGTGTGTATTTTATTTGTGATTAAGTTCCCCTCCCTACTTTAATTGATAATAATTAACAGTGAAAATATTTAAGGTTTTTGTTTGACAGTCGTACCTGCCAGACAAACTGTTTTTTAAGGTGGTTTTTAACACTTATTAAAAGTGTTTGATCGTAATAATCTATGAAAGATCTGTAGAATAAAGGTATTTTTCTGTAGAACTTTTAGCATCGTCACTTTATTAAAAGTGTTTGATTGTAATAATTATGAAAAATCTGTAAAATAAAGGTATTGTTCTGCAGAGCATTAAATGAAAATGTCTGTAAAAGTAATGTTTCTGGACTTAATTTGAATTAGGATAGTTTACATTAATTTTACGGTTTTTGTTTGGCAGCCGTACCTGCCAATCATTGACCGTTCTTTACGGGTTTTTTTTACAGTGTACATTTTGCAAATTTATCCAGGAAATGTGTGCTGTTGCTTCTCAATGGCTACTTGTGTTTTGATTGTGTGTGTGTGTGTGTGTGTGTGTGTGTGTAGTCCACCATGTTGGCAACACCCTTGGTCTCTGAGATAGTCAGTATAACGCTGTTCAGAAAGGTGCGATATAAATAAAGTTTATTACTACTACTACTATTATTATGATTGTTATGATGAGGTGGCACAGTGGCGCAGAGGTTAGCGCGGTTGCCTCACAGCAAGAAGGTCCTGGGTTAGAGCCCCGGGGTAGTCCAACCTTGGTGGGTCGTCCCGGGTGGTCTTGTGTGTGGAGTTTGCATGTTGTCCGCGTGGTTTTCATCCGGGGGCTCCGGTGATGCTGGAGCCTACCCCAGCAGCCATTGGGCGGCAGGCGGGAGACAGCTTATTTCCACATGGGAGGTTGACTGTATGCTGCTGGTACAAACACAGCCTTCTTCTACTGGAAGGCTCATATTCTAAAAGCCGGTCAGGGACGTGTTCCAGTCCTGACCCACTGAGAGGTTTCTAAACAAGCAGCAGCATTTTAACATCCATTCCCTGATTCCCTGGAAGCCAGTGAAGGGATCTGTTGGAATATTTAGGGATAGAATATAATCTTTGATTTATCAAAGATGGTTGAATCAGTTCATCTAGAAACAACTTTTATTGACAGATACATGTCATGAACTAATTAAAACTTTTTTGAATTTCTTAGCTGATTATATTGAGAATGCACCAAGACAATCTTTGATTTGTTTCCTCAGATCTTTAAGCCATTTCTGTTAAACTCAAAATTAGCACCACTCCCCATTTCTGGTTTAATTAATGGTCTATATTATATTTTATTCTGACAGTTTATCAGACGGATTTCCTGCTGTAATGGCATTCACAAATTGTTTTTATCTGTAATAAGTGTCGAAAATATCACCCTTTCAGCAAGGGTTTGGAATTAGTATTTGGGTAAATTTGCTAAATGGGCCAACAGATTACTGTGCAATTCAGATTGCCTAGTTTTGTCGATCCAGTCACATATTGGGTCATAATGGTCAGAAATAAACAAACTTCTTCATTTACGTGGATGACATCCTAGTTCTAGTCTCAGACCCTTCCTGCACTGCTTACAATTATAGACAGATTCTCTCATTTATCAGGTTACAAAGTTAATTGGCAAAAATCAGAAGCCCTCCCCTTAACCTCGTACTGCCCCAAGACCTTGTTCCAGGGAGGCAGATTCTCCTGGCCCAGCAATGGCATTAAATACCTGGGGGTGACTTCCCCCCCTAAATTAGATGATCTAGTGAAGGTCAACATCGAACCTCTACTGAGTCAATTTAGTGCAGACATTGAAAGATGGACTCCTCTTTACTTGTCACTATGGGGGAAAGCTAATGTTTTGAAAATGACCTGTACAACAAAGTTCAATTACATTCTCCAAGCACCCCAAGTGAGAATCCCGCTTAAATATTTCAAACAATTTGACAAGCTATGTAGCAGATTCCTCTGGGATGGTAAACGCCCCCGACTTAATTTGAAAAAACTACAAAGGCCAGTGGACCAGGGTGGGCTGGGTATCCCAAACTTACTGTTATACTACCAAGAATTTGGTCTCAGGCATCTTGCCTACTGGACTTTACCTCCCGAGCGCCCCCACCCCCGGTTTGGCATCAAAAGTACACTTTGTGAGGCTCTCCCTCCCCTCCATCTTATAACCGCTGCACTGCCTACAGAAGCTATGACCCATCCGATAGTTGTCAACACTCAATGGATTTGGAAACAAATCTCAATTAGACTCAAATTCAATCCCCACCTGAACTTAGCAGCCAGTATCTGGTTGAATCCCAAGTTGAAGATTGACAAAAAACCATTTATTTGGAAACAATGGGCGGGAAAAGGAATATTGGTTATAGGAGATTTATACGATGAAGGTGGTACGATGAAATCATTCACGGCGCTTGTGCAACAGTATGGCCTCCCCCAACAGCAGTTCTGGAGATATCTTCAACTAAGACACCTCTTGTCTCAAACTTTTGGGTCTATCTCCACAACCCCACCTAGCTCAGATGTACTGTCGGATATAGTTAAGGTGTTTGGCACAGGCCATGAAGCTTCAAAATATTACTTGTTGTTGACTAAACACTCTGATGGTTTGGGATCCAATTTAAAGTTAATCTGGGAGATCGACCTTAATCTTACCTTTACCAATAAGGAGTGGGAAAACATTTTAAGGAATCATAAGAAAACATCACGGGAACTCAGGACAAGATTAGTACAGTTCAAAATAATTAACAGGGTATACTGGACCCCCTCAAGGTTATACAGGGTGAAACTAAGACACGCCCTGACTGCTGGAGGTGTGGGGAGGGCCCGGGTACGCTTCTCCACATGCTGTGGTCTTACCGTGTTGCACAAGAATTCTGGACAGCTATATATGAGAACATCAAACATACTAACAACAGACATCCCATTTTCTCCAAGCCTCTTTGTTCTGGGAGACCCTACTCCTTTAAAAGCCCTTCCACGAGCACGGGCAGAGTGGGTCCAGACAGCCCTGATGTTGGGTAGAAAGCTCATGGTAACAGAGTGGAGGTCGGCCACCCTACCTCACACCAATGTATGGTTCTCCCATCTGGGAATTGTGGCAGCAACACGAGCGACTCTCCTTTAGACTCATCAACCAGGTGGAGAAATACGAGGCCAAGTGGACGCACTATATTTCCTTCATTAAAGGCCCCGTGTAATCTGTGACAACTAATCTATATCTTAACATCTATTTATAGACTACTCTCTAATTGCCAACTATGTTTTTATTTGTTTTTATTTTCTCTCTGCTGTTCCTATTGTCTTGTATACTGTTAAGACTCGTTTTATGATCAACCTTAATCCAAATGTGTCTGTCTCTTGATATTGTCTAGTAGGCCCTGTTAAATTGTTCCTTCCATCTCTGTAATCCATGTGTGATGTCATGGCCTGCATTTGTGTTAAAGGAAAATAAAAACTACCGATCATAAAAAAACAACACTTCTTTATTAGATAAGGCTGCATTGGTTTTATTGGGGGGTACATAAAGATCCTGGGAAATCAAATCAGCATTTAAGTAAATTAATTTTTTTATTAGTTATCATTGAAGGTGTTGTGGATTAGTCATTTATTTTGATACTTTCTTTTTTTCCGCCTGTAAAGATGATGAAAAAGGACACCATGTCCGAAAAGGTTTTGGTGACGTAATAAATGCACAGACATCATGGCTGTCTGCATCACATTTCAGTTTTTCTCTGCGAAATTCATCTCCAGAAGCTAAGGGAATGAAAGAGAACATTTATACCCATTTGATTGAAGCTCTTTACAGGAATCCAGAGGGCATTGTCCGTAAAGAGATTTGACAAAAAGTACTTGGATGGGAGACCTCCCGGGAAAACTGAGTCGCTGTTGGAAATGGTGTCGGTGGGCCAGTAGGAGGCAGTCTTCCCTCTGTTGCTACTAAAAAAATGCCAATGCCCCAGTGCAGGGACGGCGACACGGCTTTAGGAGATGCTGTCCATCGGATGAGACGTTAAACCGAGGTCCTGACTCACTGTGGTCATTAAAGATCCCATGGCACTTATCACAAAGAGTAGGGGGTCCCCCGGTGTCCTTGCACAATCCCAACCAGGCTCTCTCCATCTGGCCCCCTAATCACCCTCTCGTGTAATTTGCTCAATGATAAATCCCTCTCCACCTCAAGCTGATGTGTGGCGAGTGTTCTGGCACAAAATGGCTGCCGTGCGTCACCCAGATGGTGCTACACACTGGTGGTGGTTGAGGTGAGTTACCCCCCTTCACTGTGAAGCACTTTGAGTGTCTAGATAAAGCGCTATATAAATGTAATCCATTATTATAATATCTGCTTTCCAGTGTGGGAGGGCTCAGTGATGATCTTGCCCACAGACTTGGCCTCACTGAGACCCTGAGATTGGTCAGGTTACAATGAGTGACCTTCTCAGCTGACCAGGTGATGCTCCGTAGTCTGGCTATGTCCCGTGAGGTGACTGACCCAAACACAGTGATGGAGGAAGTGAAGCTGGATTCACTGATGGCTGCAGTAGAATTAAACAAGCTGTCATTGACTGTGGCTTGTGCCAGTCACAGAACACACATAACTAAGGCCTGAGAAAAGGGGGGGGGGTAATCTGGTTGAAGTTGTTTGTGGGATGTGTAGTAACTAGATTTAGCCTGTGGTGGCGCTGCTGCTGTTATTTAACTGTTGAATGACATGTAACACCATAGAAGGAGGCATTCAGCAAAAAGACGGCCAAGCTGGATCAACGTGCTGTCCGTCTGAGTTATTGTGTCGCCTCGTTGTTAATCTAATTAACAGCACATATATGACGTGGTGTCAGCAGTAAAGCATGGAGCAACTAAAGCCACCGAACAGCTCGTGTCTGGAAGGGAACCTGGCGGAACATTGGCGTTCGTGGATTCAGAGGTTTGAGCTGTACCTCGTTGCTAGCGGCATCTCCGAAAAGTCAGAGGAGGTGAAGTGCGCTACTTTTCTCCTTGTGGCTGGAGAGGAAGCGATCAAGTATTTAATACCATGGACTCTGATGATGATGCAGACCGCGGCTTAGACACAACAAAAGAGAAGTTTCGGCAGTACTGTGAACAAGGAGCAACACAACACACCCGAGACACGTGTTTTTCACAAGGGTCCAAGGAAAGGGTGAGTCGATCGATGCATACGTGACTGACTTGAAAGCTAAAGCAAAGGACTGCGAGTTTGGGCAGCTGACAGACTCGCCGATAAGGGGCCGCATCGTGTGTGGAGTAACAAATGATCAGGGGGTAGCTGGACTGCTCAGAGAGCCCGACTCGTCATTGGCAAAAGCTGTTGATATCTGCAGAGCTAACGAAGCTACACAACGCCACCTGAGAGCTTTGCATGAGGAAACTGAAATGGCAGTTAGCAAGCTAAGCAAAACGAAGCTAAGAAAAAAGCCTAAAGAGAGCAGGGTCAGTGATAATAAATATGACTGCAGTAAATGTGGATACAAACATGAGTCTCGCAAGTGTCCTGCCTATGGTCAAACATGCCAAGTGTGCAAAAGAACAAAAAAACCCTCTATGGTCGCATGTGATGTGCAAAGCAAAGAAACCGACAGAAGGCTATCGGAAAATGGAGAGACATGTAAATGAAATTGAAGAAAGCCCGACAGAGCCGAGGAGACCCATATCTTGCTCTCCTTGAGTCCAGAAATGCACCTTTGGGTGGAGTGAGACTGTCTCTTGCCCACCTGCTAATGGGTCAGCGACAGAAGACAAAACTAGCAGCAACTACGCAGCTGTTGAAGCCTCAGCTGTACAAGGAGGTGCATGGACAAATGAGGAAGAGACAGTTGAAACACAAACACTGCTTTGATCGAGGCGCGGGAGACCTGCCTGCACTACAGGAGGGAGAGACTGTGAGATCCAGAGTGGGCAATACATGGCAGCCAGCTGTTGTGGAACATCGCCATGTTCAGCCAAGGTCTTTTGTGATCCAAACACCTGAAGGCAGCACCTTTCGCAGAAACAGGCGACATGTGCTAAAGAGCAGTGAGGACAGACTTCCAGAACTGGACAGAAAAGGTCAGAAACAGGAGGACTTCACGGCGTCTGCTAGTGAACCAGCAGACATCACAGTGATGCCAACACCAGTCGCTTCTCCTATAAGAGAGACTGTAACACCGGAGGTGACTACAACTACAACAGGTCCAGTAAAGATCTCATGCTCTGGGAGAGTGATTAAACCTCCACAACGTTATTCACAGTCAATTTAAATAAATAAAAAGTAAAGTAGAGCGAATATAACGGTGAATTCATGTTGTTACATTACAGGTCACATACTTGTTTAATGTTTGTACTGAGTTGAAAGTAACATTGCATAGATGTTTTGGTGATTAGTAAAATAGGCCAAGTGAAAAAGAAAAAAAGGGAACAGAAAGTTACTGGCTTTAAGTTAAGGATAAGCATCTCTAAGATGAAGCACATAAATGCTTTAACAATGCTTAGATTGTTAGTTGAGTTTATTATTACATGATTCAGGTTTATTTGCATTGGTTACATATTCAGGTGTTCTGCTCGAAAGTGGGAGATGAGATGTGTAGTAACTAGGCTTAGCCTGTGTTGGCGCTGCTGCTGTTACGTACCTGTTTAATGACATTTAACACCACAGAAGAAGGCATTCAGTAAACACGATAGTCAAGCTGAATCAATAAGCTATCCGTCTGAGTTATCGTGTCGCATCATTGTTAATCTAAATAACAATACATATATGACATATTGGATGAGCGGTTGTCGAGAACAACAAGAAATTAGAAGGACAGACGTATTGACCCTTTTAGAGCCTACGTAATGATTACGTCAGCTGGCGGCAAAACAAAACCAGAAGCGGTAACGTTAAATACGAATCACGTCCTCAGGCAGCGTACATCATCTAGCTAACGTTAGCCAACATGTCTTCATGCTGTGTTTTTTGGCGCCAGAATCGAAGAAGTAATAAACTAAACTTGGAAGTTTTATCGCATACCAGCTGCCACTCCCAGTCAAAAAGATCGGAGACAACTGTGGTTAAACGCGATGAGACGAAAGGATTGAACTGAGGAGATCATCAAAAATGCTTGTGTTTGTAGCGCACACTTCATATCAGGTAAGTAAGGTAACGTTACACTATACTTTTGTCTGTTGCAGGTATGGATATTTGCCTCCAGATAAGCCCCGCCCATAGAAAAACGTCACTATGTTAAGGGGCTAATACGGAGGCAGGAAAAATGGGTACTGTCTCTTTAATTGCTGAGCCGTCACAGCATATAAAATGCGGAACGCTCGGCGCTCGCCGTCAGTTTGCTTCAAGACTTTGAGAGAGCAACATCAGAGATCTGAAGAGCGTAACCTACAGTGTGGTCGGAGTCAGTGCCAAACAAAGCAACATCACTAGTTATTTGAAGAGCGTAACCTACATTGTGGTTGGAGTTCTTTATAAAAAAAAAGGTATTAATGCTGAACGTGTGTGAGTGGGCAGGCGTAAGTAATGTACCATAATACATAGCGTCAAAACACAGCTGAGGACTGAGAAATGACATAATTTAATCTGTCGCTTGACAAAACAACACACAAATTTGCTTTACAATCACATCAAGTTATGACTACTGTTATTATCGATTGTAGTTGCATTTGTTGTACAACCTAAACCGTCTCTGCTGTCCGGCTGAGGAGCTCCCTCTGCCAATCAACTTTCTGTGGCGCTGAGGATTCCGGAACTTTTCTTGGATTCTGGAATTTTTTTTTTTTATCGCTTTTTCTCCCCAATTGTATCTGGCCAATTACCCCGCTCATTTTGAGCCGTCCCGGTCACTGCCCCACCCCCTCTCTGCCGATCCGGAGGTCGCCCCGACCGACCAGAGGGGGCGCTAGTGCACGGACCAGGACAAATACCCAAACTCACATGTCACGATGTGATGGCGTTACAGAACATAACTGAACCACCAATTGGACATTAGTCATTTTAACTTTGTGTTTTGAAAGTGCTTTTTAATCGAGCAAGCTTTTTGTTAGATCAAGAAACTTAACAGATATCAAGGGACATCAAGTGAAACGTGGTAAATTTTTTTGATATGCTAAATGATTTTCTTATAATTATATAGACAGGTGAGAAACCAGTTTATCTAACCCTATCATTATTTCCATATCATTCATATTACAACCAGTGCAAACAGCAGTGGAAGGGGGATCAGATGGACAGACAGAATTTGTCACATAAATCACAACAGGGTTTTAAAAGTCCACTGACATGTGAGGGGATGTGATAAAAAAACAAACAACACATGACAGTGAGGAGGCCTAACATAAATTAATCTCAGAAACAAGTGAAAGTGGTGTGTCCAAAAAAAGTGGGGTCTCACCGAAGTGTAGAAAATCTTAGCCCTGCATATTAAGTTAAAGTTGTATAGATGTGTTCATACGGGTGCTGTTGTCGTTGTGTTTTTATGATGTAGGGTATAACGTGCCCATATATATTTTGTCCTTTTCCAGATGAGTTTACGGAGGCAGATGTCCTGTCATTTAGCGAGCAGGGAGCCCTCCATCATTCGTCCATCACATCCCTCTCAGTTAGAAAGAGGTGATGTTCTGTGTGGCAAGTCCTCAAATTATGTAGTACAGGACATACTGGGGGAAGGCAGCTTTGGAACGGTTGTAGAATGTGTAAAGACAGACAGCAACACAACTGTGGCGGTGAAAATGATCACGAATGACGCAAATTCAGCCATTGCCAATAAACAAGAGGTAAAATAGAATTTGTTTTAAAAGTATAGGCTCTGTTTTCAATCCGGATTTTCAACTGTAAGAACCTCTCCTCAACCTCTAATGTATTCCTCAGCTGGCCATGCTAACAAGAGTCAGCTCATTGGATGCAGATCAGTGCAACATTGCGAGATGGGGTGGCTGTTTCCTCCACCTGAATTTCCTTTGTCTCGAGTTTGAAATGCTGGACATAAGTCTTGAGGACCTCATGGAGAACAGAATGTATCAACCTTTGCCCATGAACGAGATTAGGAACATCCTGCATCAGGTCAGCTATTCTGCTGCTAACGTATTGATACAGATGGTGCCTTGTAGGACCACTAACCTTTGGTTTCATCCAGAAGGGAAAACTTTTGAAAAATTCAAGTTTGTCTTTTTAGAGGAAGACATTTGCATTTCATGATTCAAATGAAATATCACTTCGCTGTTTCTAATCTGCTTTTTAAGATTCAAGAACGAATTGTCCTCAACATTACACATACAAATTGTGAAAAAGGGACTACAAATAAATGACACATATTTGGCTCATGAAGTGACGGTGA
Organism: Lampris incognitus; assembly: GCF_029633865.1. Lineage (NCBI taxonomy): Eukaryota > Metazoa > Chordata > Actinopteri > Lampriformes > Lampridae > Lampris > Lampris incognitus. The sequence goes on from NC_079213.1 coordinate 55,106,869, forward strand.
ATTCTGCATATCTTTTCAGCTGGCCACAGCATTTCACCATCTGAAAGGCATTGGAGTGATTCATAGTGACATGAAGCTTGATAATGTGATGGTGGTAGACCAACTGCAAGAGCCTCTGAGGGTCAAGCTGATAGATTTTGGGCTTGCCTGCCATGTGACAGAGGTGGATGTGAACGAGTTTGGTGGCACCCTGTATTACTAGTGAGTGACAGACAACATGAGGGCGGGAGGTATGGTTTTAGTTTTCATGATGGATGTGCTGTAATGTTTTCCTGTTTCTATACTCTCAGCGCTCCAGAGATTCTGCTTGGCCTCCCCTTCGACGAGTCCATTGACATCTGGGCTCTTGGTTGTGCGGCTGTGGAACTGGCCCTTGGGAAGACACTGTATCCAGGGGAGAGCTTTTATGACATGGTCAGTGCCTCAGTTAAACAATGCAATAAGTCTGTTTTTAAAAAGACATTTCATCTATATGTTGTGTGTTTATAACAAACACAAACCTCCTAATAAGTAGAGATGTTTTCACATCTTTTCACTGAAGATCCAGTTGTTTATTAGGTCATTTTTGAAGGAAGTTGCCATGGCATAAAGTCCGAGATATCACTTGTCTTATTTAAAGATGATATATGATAAACTGCCAGATTAGTAACAGTTTTTCATGTTGCATTTCATACATTGTACAGAAATCATCTTTCAGTTTTGTTTGCAATGGTTGGTCGATATTTGTTTTTCAAAAGTTCACCTGTTGTGTTCTTCTTGACAATTGTTATAGTGTGCTCATGTGTTCCAAATGCGATGTTGTGTTTTGTGTGTAGATGAGCTACATGGTGGAGACATTGGGGCAGCCACCTGACAGGCTTCTAAACTGTGGAATTAGATCCAAATATTTTTTTGTGAGAAACGCCTCCTCCTCCGAGCAAGCGTGGAGACTTAAGGTACCATCACTCACTTTTCTACTCTGCTGGAGCTGGTCTCTGACCTAGCATGCTATCTGCCTCTGTGTCAATCACAATGTCTGTGTGTCTGCCTGGTTTACTGTAGTTAGGCAAGCTGTAACATGTAGAACATTATCTCTCTGTAGACACCAGAGGAGTCTAAAAAGCAGAAGGACACCGGGTCTGTGGCCAGAAAGTTGAGCCCGAAATCCCTTGACGAGCTTAAGGGTGTAAGTGATCTTTTCTGAACATTCAACATTTAGGATTTGAACTGAAGGACATTTTACAAGGATGTGTGACAATTTGAAGAACCTCGTGTACTTCTCATTATGTATAACCACTGTCATTTTTAACCCAAGAGTGATGTGAGATAGATAAGAGTGATGTGAAATATTCTTGACTCTTGTTGCCTAATGAACTTCCAGCTGATTCAACATCAACATCAAAAGCAAGGTTCTTCTGTAACAACGGCCATGGAGGTGGAACATTTTGCAGACTTGTTGAAACAATTTTTTGAAATGGATGCGAGCCTGAGAGTAACACCTAGTCAGGTTCTGCAACACCCATTCATCACCATGGACTGCTCTCAGGATAACTTCCCCTGCAACTCCCAGTAAGTGTGTTACAGTGCTCTGTGTATCTGTGGGTAGATGCTTTCATTTATCAAGAAGATGGACGAAACAATGCACATTATAGTCTCCATTAAAGAGATCAAAAAAGTGTCTAGTAATGTCAGAGAATCCTCTTATATTAACAGTAGGATGTGTTATAGTTTATAAACAGTAGGATGACAAGCATTTTGGACTTTGCAGTGTTGCATCTACAACCTCCTCTGAGGAAAAGGCTCTAGCGTGGTCAACGTGTTACTCCAACAGCATCACAGACGAAGCCCAGGGAGGAACATCCTCCGTTCATAAAGATAAGGAGAAGGCCAAGGCAGCAATGTTTAAGTGTTGTGAAATGTTGCCCTTTGATGAAGAGGAGTCCAAGGGAGCAAGCGATATCCAGCCTGGTCAGTAAGATGTATAATGGATTAGAGTTTCCTTGTGTTTAGCCGAAGCACGATACTGACCAACAATGTTTTTATGATTTTCAGAGGTTGTCGTCAAGTCCAAGAAGGGCCGTGTCAGATGCTTCTTGGAGAGGGTGATGAAGATTCTGTGCTGCTGCTGTTCCAGCACAGATGAAGATTAACACCATTTTTAACTGTAAAACATCTGTAAAACATCTCTACCATGCATTGTTGATGTCAGGCTGGGGGCAGGAACAGGACCCAAACGAGGACAGCAGAGACAGCCTGGGCTAGAGCAATACTTTCATAAAGCAAACTTACAAAAACAGGAATGTAGATACAGGCAACAAGGAAGGTTCGAGACAAGGCATGAAGCACCCAGCTACCAAAAATTAACATACAGTAACATTTATAAACCGACAATGAGCCAGGGTAACCAGGGGGAATATATAACTGCTGGAGAGCTGATCAGGACGAACAAAAACGGCACGCCAATCGGAATGGGGAACAGGTGAGCAAAGCAGGGGCAGGAACAGAAATGGCAAGCCAATGGGGAAACAGGTGAGCCTTGAGGACCCAGACCACACAACTATGACAGGACCACTCCCTCCTCAAGGGACGGATTCCAGACATCTCAAATGAACAGACCAGGAGCACCAAGCGGGGGGGGGGGGCGTTATGAGCTCCCGAAGCTGCCTAATAACAAAACTGATTTAAATCAGCTGTGTTGGATCAGGGAGATATCTAAAACATGCAGGACAAGTGGTCCTCCAGGAGAGGTTTGAGAAACGCTGCTCTAACCCAGCCTGCCCTTCCTTCCCGCTTTTGGGTCCCCTCCTGCTCCCACTCATGGCAGAACGAGCCGACTAAGTATGGACCCAGCGGATCTGCTCAGCCTGCTGTATAAGTGTGAAGATTTTAGGGTTGTCGAGGGACACTTTCCTCCATGAAGACCCAGCCTTCTTTGGGCTTCTCACCATACTCTGGAAGCGGGACCCTCAGATAGCCCAAAGACATGCTTTCTTCAGGTGGAAATTGCATATGAATCCGTTTCCTCCCAAGCCCTGCATGATGTCATCTAAGTGGCCCAGCACCCCCGAGCCTGAGCCGCCCGGCGTTCCAGAGCTTCAGCCGCTTGGCGCACCCAAGCCTCAGCCGCCCGGTGCCCCAGAGCCTCAGCCGCCTAAAATCCCATAGTTCCAGAATGGTCTTTCTGTTGCTGTGCCGGCGCGGTCCATCAATCGGTCCATCCCGATTGGGTGCTCTTGGTCCTTTAGTTTTGGACGTCTGGAATCCGTCCCTTGAGGGGTGGTGGGGTCCTCTCATGGGTGTGTGATCTGGGTCATCGGCGCTCTCCCATCCTGATTGGTGTTTTAGTTCACCTGTGCCCTTGTCCCTTAATGACTTATTGCCGGGCTTCACTCACCTCCCCTTTCTCCAATTGGTTGTACGCGTCCTGCGCACCTGCACCCAATCTCCCTGATTGACCTCCACTGGGTATATATGCCCCTTTGTTGCTCCAGCTCATTGTTGGTTCGTCTCACACTCTCACCGAGACACCCCCAGAGACTCTTGGTCGCCGGAGTGCCTCATCAGTTTGTGTGCTTTCTCTCTGTCTGTTCCTGCTTTTCTGTGTTTTCTTTTGTTGTTAATATTAAAGCTGTGTTCTAACCCAGCCTGTCTTTGCTGTCTGCTTTTGGGTCCCCTCCTGCTCTCGCCCGTGACAGGAAACCAAATTTAGACTCCCCGTCCCTAAGTAACTACAGGCCAATCTCCAAATTGTCTATTTTATTTAAGGTTCTGGAGAGAGGAATTTCTTCTCAGTTGATTTCTTTTAGGAACATTAATAGTGTTTTTAATCGTTTTAGAACACTGCATAGTCCTGGGACAGCTCTAGTTAAGGTTACTAATGATCTACTGCTGAAATCAGAAAGAGGTGACTACTCGATTTTAGTTCTTTTAGACTTAAGTGCTGCCTTTGACACGGTTGATCACAGCATTCACCTACATCGCTTGTGTTTTCATCAAGGGCTCGGCTCTTAACTTATTACGCTCTTACCTCACCAACAGAACTTTCTCTTCGTTCTGGGTAACTACCTCCTTGGTAGCTCAATTGAGTTGTGGTGTCCCTCAAGGTTCAATTCTTGGCCCCCTTCTCTTTTCTATATACTTGCTGCCCCTTGGTCAGGTCATTCAAAATCACGACACTCAGTTATACATGCCACTAAAACCCATGGAGCCTAGCGCAAGAATAACTACACAAGAATAATTAATATTCAGTTTAAACCTTTCTAGAACGTGCTTTGACACCTCTCAATTTTTGTAAATACAATATTTCTCAATATTCTCTGTGCCTTTTTCCAATTCAAGTCACCATAAATAGAAGACCAGAACATTTGCACAGGGGGAATATTATTCTCTACAGGATATTCCGGATTTGTTTATTACTACTTTTTTTTATTGAGGACATCTAATGAAAATATTCCTTCTCCAATCTAAGAACTTAGTTGTATCATCATGGGAGTTTTTCAGAACCTGTAAAGCACCTTTTGGAATAGCATCAAACACTAATACACATTCTTTCGGTGTAACAGGCAATTCAAACTTTTTCAGAAATTCACCATAAGACAATAATAACCCATCTTTATTCAAAAGTGCTGCCGGACCTGGATGCTGTGTATGCTGGCCGCCTACAGAGGAAAGCCAGCAACATCAGTAAAGACGCAACAAAGCCAGGTCACTGCCTGTTTGTTCCCTTGCCATCGGGGAAAAGATACCGCACCATCAAAACCCAGATTGACAGGCTCAGGAACAGCTTCTTCCCCAGAGCTGTAGCCACCCCCCCCCCCCACACACACACACACACCAGCCTATAGCTGCCGAGGACTTAACTGGTGCTAAGGCCGCTGCAATATGGGCAACTACGTGCAATAACCCCATGCACTGTTTTGAACTTTAAAGGCCGCTGTTATCTTTAATTGTAGGGGTCACTAACAGGCGGACCACTTCGCTCTGCTGCCTCGGGACGCCTAGTTGCCCTGTCGCTCAGAGGCCCCTGCTGCCGATCGACCCGGTCAAGGCTCTTTTCTGTCCTGGCCCCACAGTGGTGGAATGAACTCCCCACTGATGTCAGGACAGCGGAGTCACTGCCCATCTTTCTGCGCAGGTTGAAAACTCACCGCTTCAAGAACTTCTACCCTGTTACTTGCTCTTAGCACTTATTGTATTTACGCATTAAAAAAAACAACTCTTTCTTCCACTTTTACTTTAGTGCTGATTTTGCTCTTAGATGCTTGTTTAGAGAGAATATGCACTTATGACCTCTGATGACTAGTAGATCTCCTGATTTCCTACGCTACATGATGCACTTATTGTAAGTCGCTTTGGATAAAAGCGTCGGCTAAATGGCTGTATTGTGATGTCATGTCATGTCTCGGAGACAGCTTTCCCAGGTCTGAGGAAAGTAGCACTGTACATCTTGACCATGTTCGGCTCTACATACAGCTGTGAGGCAGCTTTGTCCTCTATGAACTTTATTAAAACCAAATATCGTTCCAGGCTCACCAATGAGCTCCTACACATGTGTATGAGAATGCCCCCGACACCATTCCAGCCCAGATTTCAAATCGTGTCACTTCAGTTAAAAAAGTACATAAAGCCAAAATATGGAACCTTTGGTAATTACAAGTTATTTGTTCGGAACAAATAACTTGTAATTACCAAAGGTCAGGTAAAATCACTACTTGTGTTATTACAGAGTTTTAATGGTAGTACTATATATATATATATATATATATATATATATATATATATATATATATATATATATAATATCGAAACAGATTCAGGAAAAAAGTTTTAATACATTGCAGTACAGGCCTGTTTCGTGCGTCGCGCACTCATCAGCTGCTAATGTGGTTCAACAAAGAAACATACAGTGTACGTTGCCCAGCGTCACGCCCCTAATTTCGGTTGGACAGCAACCAATCAAATGAGGAAACTATAACAACCAATGGGGTAGGTATTTATGATGCACAGCAACCAATATGGTGGGTAGAAAACATATATACATAAAAGCACATCGAACTGACCCTATGGAAACCTTCATCAATTTGCCTTTTGTTGAATCGACTCGTCTTGATGTCACTTGTTGTGTGTCCAGTAATCTTTCAGCCAACCGAAACCTTCATCTGTAGATCCTGAAGTAGACACAGTTGATAAATTAAACAAATTAAGAAAACAATGGACTTGTGTACGCATAAATCTGATGTGATAAATTGCAGCCACCTCGTGGTTGGTATTCACAGCCGACGTAGCCCTGGTAGCCCTGCTGCTCCAGCATGCTGAGTAGGTACGGGAAGTTCAGCTCTCCAGCGCTGCCCGGCTCGTTACGGCCTGGAACCTTAGCTATCTGGACATGGCCTGCACAAACACAAGTCAGGAATCAGGAACCATGTATTGTCATTTCTTTCATGTACTTGCGTACAAAAAAGAAACAAAATTCCGTCTCCCTCAGCCCACAGCAGTGCGACACAAAACACAAAAACACACATCCAAGTTTCCCAAAACCGACACCACCAAAAACATACAAAACAAAGCTTGAAAACAAAACAAAAGCAGTCCACTCAGTGCAACACAGTCCAACAATTCCACTGCCCATGGGAACGAACGCCAGCCAGGTTGACTGTTGGAACTGCAGGTCTGCATGGGCTAACAGTTAGCTTAGCCTGCCACGCTTCCGCATCCTGCCAGACCACCCTCGGTGTTTCCTCCTTGGGCGCAGCTGCAGCCGGGCCGTGGTCCCTGGGCCCACAGGACGCAGCAGACCAAGCTCTCCCAGCCGACCAAACGCCAGTTCTCCCAACGAGACACCTTCGACACACCTGCCCGCACTCCACACAACGACGTCAAAACACAGTCAACACTAGGCAAGGCTGCCACCAGACCGCCCTCAGTGTTATCGGAACTGCTGGTCTGCGCGGGCTAGTAGTTAGCTTAGCCTGCCACGCTTCCGTGTCCTGTCAGACTGCCCTCGGTGTTTCCCCCTTGGGCTCAGCTCCGGCAGGGCCATGGTCCCTGGGCCCAATGGATGCAGCAGACCAAGGTCTCCCAGCCGATCCAGCGCCAGCTCTCCCAGCCATCAAACGAAGACAAAACAAACAGACACAGATGTGGACAAAGACACTGCATGGACGGTATGAATGAGGCCTGTGCAAACTGAGTTCGCGCTGCCATCTTCCCACACCAGTACTGGGTGAGGCCACAGCAAACATTAACTTGCGCCACCATCTTCCCACACCGGAAGCGGAAGCCAGTCAAGGCATTCAAATTAAATCAGGTCATGTGACCACAGCTTGTCTTGAAATCAGCTGATATCACTGATTTCAGTTCATTCATTTACTATACCAGCTTAATCTGAGTCCCTGTTCCAAGGGGTCTGCAGCCTATCACAGCAAACACTGGAAGAGAGCCAGGAGGCGTCCTGCACAGATCTTCCTCATACAGGCCACACATTTCTCACATACCCATTCAATTCTATGGACAACAAGAGTCTACAGCTCCCCTACAAAAACCAGGGTACACTGAAATAAACCCACGAGAACACAGGAAGGACACGCAAACGCTACACAGTGCTGACCACTATGCTATCATGCCCATATTTTATCATTAACACAATGGAAACTCCAACATTCTGCAAGTTTCTTTAAGGAGATGTGAACAGATTTCCGGGTGGCGCTCGACGCACGCGTAGCTCAGTAGCTCATCCTCAACAACTCCTAAACTCCTTTTTTCAGTTACTCTTTCGACCCACACTGATAACACATCGCGGCATAATGTAACCCAGGTCAAGATAACCCAGGTTAAAATAACCTACATATAATTACAGTTGAATCATAATAAATAAATAAATAAATAATCATAATTACCAATAAATTCATATTCATATTGTTGGTTCAGATTGCTATTTCTTAAAACGCAGCGCGTGTAGTGCTGATTAGCCAATCAGCTGCCTTGCTCGAGAGGGAGGACGTCCCAGAACCAGCTAGGTTTCAGAACGCCAGGCAAACGCTTGAGAGAAGCCACTAGAACGAGAGATAAAAGATTCTACTTTGAAATAGCAGTGAGCTACAATTGGTTCTTTCTTTATCTAAATTGAGTATTTTGTTGGTTTAATCGTCCTCCGGGCCCTGGGTTTTGTATTATGTGCATGGGTGCATGGGTGACATCAACTTGAAAGAAGTCCTAGTGTTTTTGGATGACCTGATAGTGTTCTCGGAAACACTAGAAGAACATGAAACCCGCCTTCTCCATGTACTCAACCGTTTCAAGGAATACGGACTGAAACTGTCCGTTGAGAAATGTAAATTCTTCCAAACGTCGGTGAGGTACCTAGGACACATCGTGTCGCAGAATGGCGTTGAGACCGACCCCCAGAAAGTTGAGGCCCTAAAAACCTGGCCAAGTCCAAGAAACCTCAAAGAGCTGCTCTCATTCTTAGGGTTTGCTGGTTACTACCGGCGCTTCATTGAAGGGTACTCCAAGATAGTGAAGCCACTGACCGACCTCACTGCTGGATACCCGCCCCTCAGCAAGAGCGCCAGCGGACCGAAAGAGAACAGTGGGCAGTACTTTCAGCCCAAAGAGCCTTTTGGGGGAAGGTGGACAGACAGCTGTCAACAGGCTTTTGAAGCAAACATCGACAAGCTCACCACAGCTCCGGTGTTAGGGTTTGCCGATCCAAAGTTGTCGTATGTATTACATACAGATGCAAGTACGACTGGGTTAGGAGCAGCCCTCTATCAAGAACAGGGAGGGGAGATGCGTGTCATTGCATTCGCCAGCCGTGGATTGTCAAAGAGCGAATCTCGCAATCCAGCTCACAAACTTGAGTTTCTGGCGCTCAAGTGGGCTGTGACAGAGAAGTTTTGTGACTATTTGTATGGAGGCTCTTTTACAGTAGTCACAGACAGCAACCCCCTAACTTACCTTCTGACCACAGCTAAGTTAAATGCAACAAGCTATTGACATTTCTACCTTCCAGTTTCAGCTTCAGTGTCATGCAGGAAGATGTAACCTCGACGCTGATGGACTTTCACGACGTTCCCATGGTGAACCTGTCAACGATCTCGTTTCCCAGAAAGAGGAGGAGAGAATTCGTCAATTCATTCATCATCACCTTCCTGAGTCTGACGATTTCACTCACATCTCTCGTAACGCTGTTAGTGCGGTCTGTGAGAAACATCTAGTCTACTCACCTGTGAACACCTACGAGAAGGGTCCCGACATTCCGCTTATAACATCTCTTGCTATGTCAGCTAACGCTATACCAGATAGCATTGAGAAATATGACGAGTGCCCTGTGATTCCTAGCATATCAGATGAGGAGCTGAAACCAAAGCAGAGAGCCGATCCTGCCATCTGTGAAGTAATCTGTCAGTTAGTAACTGGGAACACCCCTTCTCCATCTCTGAGGACAGAACTTCCCATCCTTCTGCTAGACCTAAACAAACTCGAGATGCAGAATGATATTCTCTACAGGAAGAGGCAAGTGGGTGAGGAAACTCACTATCAACTAGTCCTGCCAGAAGAGTTGAGAGACATGGTCATGCGAAACCTTCACGACGACATGGGTCATTTAGGTATTGAGCAGACACTTGACCTCACACGAGCCAGATTCTTCTGGCCTAGAATGGCTACAGCTATAGAGAAAAAGATAAGGAGTTGTAGCCGTTGTGTTCGTAGAAAGGCACTGCCAGAGAAGGCAGCCCCTCTAGTAAACATACAGGTTACTAGACCTCTAGAGTTCGTCTGTATAGACTTCTTGTCAATAGAGCCAGAATGAAGTAATACAAAAGATGCCCTTGTGATCACTGACTTCTTTACTAAGTATGCAGTCGCAATTCCCACTCCTAACCAGAAAGCTAGAACAGTAGCCAAATGCCTCTGGGAAAACTTTCTAATACATTATGGCATTCCTGAAAAACTTCATAGTGACCAAGGGGCAGATTTTGAGTCCAAGACGATCAAATAGCTATGTGATCTTGCAGGTATCCACAAAGTGAGAACGACTCCGTACCATCCAAGGGGAAACCCTGTGGAAAGGTTCAACCGTACGCTCCTTAGTATGCTTGGTACTCTCGAAAACAAAGACAAAAATCACTGGCGAGATTATGTGAATCCGTTGGTACACGCATATAATTCCACGAAACACAGTCATCAAAAGATCTCATTCCCAGTATGTTCAAGCTCTAAAACCCCATCTTCAAGAGAGCTACTCCCTAGCTACTGCAAATGCTGCGAAAGCCGGTGAACAGAACAAAAGGAGGTTTGACAGACATATCACTGAATCCACCTTAGAGGTCGGTGACTGCGTATTAGTGAGAAACGTGCGCCTAATAGGAAAACATAAACTGGCTGACAAATGGGAAGCAGTTGTGCATGTTGTTGTCAGTCGGAAAGGGGATCTTCCAGTTTACACAGTCAGGCCAGAAAACAAAAATGGTCCCCTCAGAACTATGCACAGAGACCTTGTGTTGCCGTGTGAATTCCTACCAACTCTTGAAGAGGAACCTCCTGCTGTGTCAAACAAACCTCGAAGGCCGAGTACGCGTCAACTTCCAGACCCTGATCCTGAGGAGCAAGAGCCAGAGTGTAACTCTGATGAAGAGGATGACTATCCGTTATACCCCTGTCAAATTCCAGTCGTGGAAACCACAAGGTCCACTCAGCAATCTGAGATAAGGATGTCTCCAAGGGAGCAGTCCAATTCTGATAGAGCTCCAGAGAAATCTGAGGAAAACTCACCTGAGAATGCAACAACTGTGGAAAGCGAGTACTCACCCGAAGAGGAATCGACACCTACAGGTGACACACCTGAAGAGGAAGACCTACCTGAAAAGGAGAACTTACCGGAACATATATCGGACGAACCTGTGGAAGAAACAGAAACTGAAACACTTACAGACAATGCTGAAGACGTACCTGAAATTCAGAATGAAAACGCCACAGAGGGATGTAGTGATTATGTGTCTATGGAAATGAATGACACACATGGTGAAAGTGAAACACAATGTGCAGTGAGGAAATCCTCAAGACAAAGAGAAAGGACAAAAAGGTTGACCTATCCTGAGCTAGGCAACCCCTTGGTAGCTGTCATCCAATCCCTACTGCAAAGCTTGAGTACAGCTATTACTGATTCACATCTAAAGCCAAGACTTACACCCCTACCTGAACCCGAGATAGTATAGTCTATGTACACTATGCATAGGGACATGCATAGAGTTAAGAGGGGAAGGTGTAACCCAGGTCAAGATAACCCCGGTTAAAATAACCTACATATAATTACAGTTGAATCATAATAAATAAATAAATAATCATAATTATTCATTTTGCAAATAAATAGTAATCCGTAGATAAGTAATTCATGGTACCAATGAATTCATATTCATATTGTTGGTTCAGATTGCTATTTCTTAAAACGCAGCGCGTGCAGTGCTGACTAGCCAATCAGCTGCCTTGCTCGAGAGGGAGGACGTCCCAGAACCAGCTAGGTTTCAGAACGTCAGGCAAACGCTCGAGAGAAGCCACTAGAACGAGAGATAAAATATTCTACTTTGAAATAGCAGTGAGCTACAATTGGTTCTTTCTTTATCTAAATTGAGTGTTTTGTTGGTTTAATCGTCCTCCGGGCCCTAGGTTTTGTATTGTGTCCGAGTATCGTCCAGGACTTGGTGAGTCAATTGCTAACTAGTCAAACTTTGCCGTTTTCAATGTCTGTGTGCATAGGCTAGTTAAAGCTATAAGTAGCTCAGTTATGTTGTAGATCATAATTTGTGTAAAGATTATTAAGGAGCTACGTTTTTCTTTTGTAAACCGAATTCAGAATGTATTTTTCTTTTGTGCAAACCGAATTGATAAGCTAGCTACTTGCAGTTAGGCTGCAGCAGCATGGTGTATTAGCACAGAAATTAAACTGCGTCACGTTTTAGCGGCTGGTAGATTGACTATGTCAATCGGTACTTCTGTTGTTTTCTTTTGATTATTTTATTGAGAGATATGTAAACTAATGTCTTTGCATGTGTGATGTGCCTATTATAATGCAGGCCAGGTTTTTTTTTTTTGGATTGAGAAGATCGCGCTTGGTGTTTCATACCCCAAGCTGGAAACAAGATGGCGAGCCACCTATAGGAGACCTGCTGGATCCATGTGGTCTGTCTGCGGGTTCAGACAGCTCATTCTCAGGACAGTAGCCTCCAGATTCGAGCACCTGGATTGTGGTAGGACTGAAATGTCCAGTTTGTTACTGCAAAACGCAGTTGGACTCATTGGAGCAACAACGGACTTTCCAGAAAGGACTGATTATAGCCTACATTGATTATTGATTTCTAATCTGATATTGTATTGTTAATTGCAGTATCGGCTGAGTTATTACTCATTCATACTGTTAATGGCGTAATAAAATTGCGTGTTACTTTTGGCATTCAGATTCACTGGTTAAGTAACTTAGGTTAATGGAAATTAGAACTGAAACTTAAAGGCCTAATTGAACAAAATAGAACATAAAACAAATTAACATAATTTGTCAACTCAAACAAGAGATAACTTCAAATTAGAATTAAAAGGATCCTAAATTAGAACTAAAATATCTATCTAAAATATCTGAAACTCAAAATAGTGGTTTAATAAGGGTTAAATCATAAAACAAGAGGTTTCAATGAATTTATCTATTCTCACTGTGTTATTGTGTGTTACGTTCCCCGTTAAAGGTCCAGGGGATGAGGGGGAGTAACAAAGAAAATAAAAGTGTCCCGGGGGAATAAGAAAGGTGGGAGGCGGAACCAGGTGTAAAAACAGATTTATTAACAAAATGAACTTTTAGTCAAACTACAGAATAAACAGGCAACTAAAGATGCTGGCTCTTAACTAACCAGGCTTTAACAAAAACTCAGATCAAACCAAACCGAAACAAGAACAGCTATGAGGAATTGGGGTCACCTGGGCTCAATCAGCAGTTCCACAGGAGGCGGGGCATTACCTGGAGAGGGAAAATTAGACACGCCGCACTAGGGCCATAACACCCCCTCCCATAAGTACAAACCCTAGGTTTGTATATATATGAGGGGGTAATCACATACACAACACGGCATCGGGGCCGTAACACACCCTCTCGTAAATACAAACCCTGGGTTTGTATACAAGAGGGTAATTGTACATAACACGCGGCACTGGGGCCGTAACACCCCCCTCCCATAAATACAAACCCCAGGTCTGTCTACAAGAGGGTAATCCTCTTCACTCCGTTTCAAGTTGGCTTCATTCTTCTCCCCGAGCTGCTGCATCAGTCTGATGTTTTTCTCCTGCATGTCCTCAAATGCCTGGCCTGTCACATCCATCTCCCTGAGCAAGGCATCCTCCTGTTGTTTCGCTATTGAAAGCTTCTTGTTGAGGATGTCGACCTGCTCCTTTACAGAGCGAATCTTCCTCAGGGCCTCTTCGTCAGCCATCTTCTTGCCTTCTCTTCCCTCCCTCTCTTCCAGGTCCTTCAGCCTCAGCTCCTCTGCCTCGGTCTTCTCAGCCGCCATGAGCTGGACTTTGTCCCTCTGCTCCTTGGGTGCTGAGCGGTACATATCAAGCAGCAGCTTCATCTCCCGCTGAGACTTCTGGGCTTCTTCGAGTTCTACACGGACAAACCTCAGCAGCTCCATAGCTTTCCTCCTCTGATTCGCCAGCTCCAAACGAAGCTCCTCCGCCTCAACCCGCATTGCATGGCACTGGCATGTGAGGTCAGCGACGGCAGACTCGAGGTGTGCAATTCTCACCTCCTGCTTCTGGGGCTTGTTTAGGTCCTCCCTATGCCCTCTCACCTGGGACACGGCCGCCCACCGACTGCGGTTCTGCCGCTTACATTTTAAGGCCTCACAATGAGCAACCAAATGTCCAGGCATATGGCAGAAAAAACACCGTTTCTCAACTATAGGGTTTGGAGGGGTACCGACCCGTGAAGCTTGAGTAACTTGCATGTTAGCATTTCGTGAGTCGCCGCTGCAGGGGAAGGAAATATGTGGCACAAAGATGTTTTTATGTGGGAGCGCGAATTCGTCCGCCAACACCGCAGCCTGCTGCGTGGACACTATGCTCATACTGCACCTCTAACTGTCGCATTTTAATAGCAGTCTCTGCCTCCAATATCTTCAATTCCAACTCCCTGCGAAGCTGGAATTCTCTCTCCCTTTCCCTTTCCTCCTTTTCCAGCTGGAGGCGAGCAAGACGGACTTTTAACTGCACAGCCAGCTTAGAACCAGGAGTAGACACGTGTGAATCAAAAGTAGCCATAGCTAAAACAAACACCGCAAACGGGCTGAATGTTAATTAGCCTCCGCTATAGTCACTCAACGTCACACTTTCAAAAAGTCACATCTACCGGTGGCAAATTAAGGCAAGCTGAAAATAAACGTATGGTTAGCCTTAAAAACAAACTTCCCCCGTTCCTACCTGGTTGAAACTTCACCTATCTGTCTTCTCGGAGCGTGCCGGGCTCGGGGCGGCTTTGAAGGCTGAACTTCGGCGGCCTGAGCCTCGAAAAGCCTACCCCCGCTGTAGTAGACCAACAGCGCTACCTAGTGGTGGTTAAGCTAGGCTCTCATATACCCCGGATGTTGACTGCTGCGACAGTCGGAGAGCTACAATAAAGAGGACAAGACGTTGGGAATTGGTCTTCGGCTCAAATCACTGTTATGGATATATTAGCAGTATAAGATACATCCAGATAATATAGCGAATATATTACAGTGGCGACGACGGATGGGATACCTTTAATGTGAGAAGGTAATCCCGGTAGTTAATAAAAGTGGACGAAGCAACGTGACGCTACAAGCTAGCTTACAGCCAGCTAGCAAGAAAAGACTAGCTAGCCAAGCCAAGCACAAGCATGGCGCATTTCATCGGCAATATTGCTGAATACAAGGAAGGTAAAGAGGACTTCGAGTCGTACCTTGAAAGATTGGAGCAATGGATGATCGTTAATGAAGTGGAGGACGGTAAGAAGGCCAATGTTTTCCTGTCTGTGATAGGCGCAGAAGCCTATGGCCTACTAAAGAACCTCTGCATACCAGAAAAACCGAGCAGCCTCACGTATGCAGTACTGAGCGGGAAACTAGCATCCCATTATAAACCCAAGCCACTAATCATAGCTGAACGTTTTAGATTTCAGAAAAGAAACCAACTAGAAAATGAGTCAGTGTGTGATTATGTGGTTGCTTTAAAGCACTTGCCCACACATTGTGAATTCGGTCAGCATTTAAATGAAGCACTGAGAGACCGATTTGTTAGTGGTTTAAAGGTGGAGGCTATTCAGAGAAAGTTGCTCGCAGAACACAATCTGACTTTTGCAAAAGCATGTGAGCTGGCCTTATCTATGGAAATGGCGTCAAAGAATACGCTGGAGTTTGCCAGCAAACCAAGCGGAGCTGCAACTGTGAATAAGATAGACAAGAAGAGAACAAGCAAGGGTGTGTGGAGAAGCAAGTCGTCCACCAGCGAGTGGAAAAGCAAGCAACCTACCAGTGACAACTCTAGACCACAGAGAACAGAAACGCACCAACCCTGTTACCGATGTGGAGGTAACAACCATGCAGCTCAAGTATGTAGGTATAAAACCGAGACATGCCACAAGTGTTCCGAGGTAGGGCACATAGCAAGAATGTGTAAAACTAAAAATAGACAGGGACATACACAGTATGTGGCTGAAGGCCACAGTCCAAGTGAGAGAGGAGATGGAAATGAGGATGAACTGTTTGGTGCGTATCCGATGAATACAGTGTACTCCACGAATACAGTTGGTAATGGAAAAAAGGACATTAAGGTCAGTATTAAGTTAGAAGGAAACCCTGTAGACATGCAGCTTGACACAGGAGCTGCCGTAACCCTTGTATCTGAGATAGTGTACAAGGAACATCTCTCACACCTGCCACTGAAAGAAAGTAAAGTGCGTCTGTCAACCTTTTCCGGTGAGAACATTCCCTTGATGGGCCAAGTGACTGTCAATGCGAAATATGACAACCAGAGTGGAGATTTACCTCTTGTGATTGTGAAAGGTGACAGACCAGCCCTCTTTGGCCGTAACTGGCTGGCCAATTTTAAACTAGACTGGGCAAGCATATTCTCAGTTACACCAGCAGGGGGCAGTGATAACACAGATGTAGAGGCAGTGTTACAGAGACACAAAGCAGTATTTGCTGAGGAGCCTGGCACTATTCGTGAATTTAAGGCAAATATCAAAGTGAAGCCAGATACAAAACCTGTCTTCAGAAAGGCAAGACCAGTGCCATACGCACTAAAAGACACGGTTGAAAAAGAGCTAGATAGGCTGGAAAAAACTGGTATTATCTCAAAGATAGACCATAGTCAGTGGGCTGCCCCGATAGTAGTTGTACCCAAATCAGACAAGTCAATTCGTATCTGTGGAGATTATAAAGTCACGGTTAGTCAGAGTGTGGAAGAGGAGACCTATCCACTACCGAACGCCGAGGATCTCTTCGCCACACTGGCCGGGGGCACTCTCTTTAGCAAATTAGATCTGTCACATGCCTACCAACAGCCTGAGTTAGAGAAGGACTCAGAGAAGTATTTAACAATAAATACCCACAAAGGACTGTATGTTTATCACAGACTTTCATATGGAGTGTCGAGTGCACCTTCTATGTTCCAGAATGTGATGGACCAGATACTACAAGGCTTAGAGCATGTGACCTGCTTCCTCGATGACATACTAGTCACAGGCAGAACAAGAGAGGAGCACCTGAGGAACCTAGATGAGGTTTTGAGCCGACTGGAGAGCTACGGGGTAAGAGTGAAAAGAGCAAAATGTGACTTCATGCAGGAGAAAGTAGAGTACCTGGGGCATCTGATAGATAAAGAGGGACTTCACCCCACTGAGACAAAGGTTGCCGCCATCGTAAATGCACCCCAGCCCACAAACGTCACAGAGCTACGGTCATTCCTAGGACTGTTAAACTATTATGGCCGTTTCATGAAAGATCTGTCGACCGTATTGCAGCCACTACACCAACTCCTGAAGAAGGAAGTCGAATGGAAATGGACATCAGAGTGTGCAGCAGCATTCAAGGCTGCCAAAGAACAGTTAGTGAAAAGCTCAGTAGTAGTACACTACGACACGCAGAAACCACTGAGATTAGCTTGTGACGCATCCCCTTATGGGATAGGTGCGGTAATGTCACACATAATGGAAAATGGGGACGAGAAACCAATCGCCTTTGCGTCACGTACGTTGACAGAGGCAGAGAGTAAATATAGTCAGATAGAGAAGGAGGCGTTGGCCATAATATTTGGCGTGACCAAATTTCATAAATATCTCTATGGCCGCAAATTCAGTTTAATAACTGACCACAAACCCCTCCTTGCCATCTTAGGGCCCAAGTCAGAAATCCCTACACTAGCCGCTTTGCGTATGCAGAGATGGCCACTGAGGCTTATGGCTTATGACTACAGTATAGAGTACAGAACGTCAGCGGACAATGCAAATGTGGATGCGTTATCTAGACTGCCGGGGAACGAAAAGGACAAAACAGCGGAGGAGAACAGCATTTTTTATTTCTCATTAGTAGATGAGCTACCCGTGCAGGCTACAGAGATTGCACAGAGCACTCTCAAGGACCCAGTCCTATGCAAGGTACTGGAACTGACCCGGTCTGGATGGCCGAGTTACATCAACGATGACACACTGAAACCATACTTCAACCGAAGGAATGAACTGTCTGTGGAACAAGGATGCATTCTGTGGGGAATTCGAATTATCATCCCACCAGCACACAGAGAACGACTACTGTACGACCTACACCAAGGGCACCCCGGAGGGTGCAGGATGAAAAGTTTGGCGAGGGGCTATTTATGGTGGCCTCAGTTGGACAGTGATATTGAACGTGCAGTGCAGCAATGTGATGCTTGTCAGAGTGTGAGGAAACTACCAGCAGTAGCACCACTACACTGCTGGCAGTGGCCTACGAGAGTGTGGCAGAGGCTACATATTGACTTTGCAAAGAAGGATCAGCAACATTTCCTAGTGTTAGTAGACAGTCATTCAAAATGGCTTGAGGTGATCCCCATGGCAACAACTACCGTCGCCAAAACGATCGAAGTGCTGCGGAGCATCTTTTCGTCCTACGGTCTTCCTGAGGAGATCGTCTCGGACAACGGTCCACAATTCACCTCGATGGAGTACAAAACATTCCTGAAAAGCAACGGCATTAAGCAGACCTTGGTGCCAGCTTACCATCCTGCTTCTAATGGTGCCGCAGAGAGAGCAGTCCAGACGGTGAAAGCTTCACTTCTGAAACAGCTGCTCGATGAGAAGAAACAAAACGTCACTATTACAGTAAAACACAGGCTCGCCAACTTCCTGTTGTCATACAGGACCACACCACACAGCGTTACAGGTTGCACACCAGCAGAACTGTTCCTCAAACGTCAGCCTAGGACCAGGTTCAGCCTGCTGAAGCCAGACCTCGCTCGAGTGGTGGGGGACAAACAAAAGCAGAAGGACTATCATGACCAACCCGCCTCGAAGCTGAGACATCTGTCAGAGGGGGACTCAGTACTGATCCGAAACTTCCGTAGAGGAAAGGAGAGGTGGACGAAAGGGACAGTGGAAAAGAGACTCGGACCAGTCACCTACCTGGTGTGAATGGAGTGAACCGACGTTCAGTCCACATTGACCATCTGTTGTTCGACCGACCCTCCAGTCCTCCTGAGGCATTTCAGTTTCAGGATGACCAGATGGGTATCAGCAACACCTACCCTGCAGTTGCGGATTTGGGGGGGAAAGGCACACCTGGAGGCATAGGTGCTAGCCCGTACTCACCTGAAGATACACCCGTTCCAAGGATGCAGGCTCCGGAGAAGCTTGCAACACCCTTACGAGGTTCGGTGGGCAAGGCCGTGTCGCCTCCTCACCGAGCATCCACTTCCCCTGAGGTGGTTGAGCGCCGATACCCTCAGAGAGAGAGGGCACCTCCAAAACGACTGTCTTTGTAAGATCAGCCGAGTTCCTGAATAAAAGAGTTCCTGAGAGACTAAATTGTTCAACTCCTGTTCAGAAAAAAAATGTGAAAAAGAGTTCCTGAGACTGATATGTAAATGGGCAAATGTGGGTCGAAGTGGGTTGTGTAACCAGTAATGACCAAGTAAAAGATGCTGAAAGTAATTTGCCATATCAGCATGTTTTAGAGTGATAATATTTTATTAGGGGAACTTCATAGTTTAAGGGGGAGGAGTGTAGTAGACCAACAGCGCTACCTAGTGGTGGTTAAGCTAGGCTCTCATATACCCCGGATGTTGACTGCCGCGACAGTCGGAGAGCTACAATAAAGAGGACAAGACGTTGGGAATTGGTCTTCGGCTCAAATCACTGTTATGGATATATTAGCAGTATAAGATACATCCAGATAATATAGCGAATATATTACACCTGCCAGGGAGCATTGTCCCCACCCAGGATTACTCCTAAAACAAGAAAGGCAAATAACAAAAGAGTGTCCGATGGAAGGACTGGTCACAGCCACCTGGACACTCCCCTATTCTAACCAGGGAAGCTGTCTGAGACACCAAACGAGTTACAATATTCATCGTACCCGCCACTGGAGACAAGCTGCACACAGCAACAATTAACACACAACAGGAATCCACCCCCTTACCGTCTTATTCACAAAAAAAATTATCCTGGACGAACCCCCAATTGTTACGTTCCCCGTTAAAGGTCCAGGGGATGAGGGGAAGTAACAAAGAAAATAAAAGTGTCCCGGGGGAATAAGAAAGGTGGAAGGCGGAACCAGGTGTAAAAACAGATTTATTAACAAAATGAACTTTTAGTCAAACTACAGAATAAACAGGCAACTAAAGATGCTGGCTCTTAACTAGCCAGGCTTTAACAAAAACTCAGATCAAACCAAACCGAAACAAGAACACTAATAGGTTTCACCCTCCTTCTCAAGGAGCCTAGACACAAGAGCTTGCTCTCTGGTTGGCAACAATAGCCCACTGGCCGTCTCTCTCCACACTGCTGCCAACAATGGCCCACTGGCACTGTTGGGTGTCTCTCTCCAAGTTATATACCCAGCTGATGAGGAATTGGGGTCACCTGGGCTCAATCAGCAGTTCCACAGGAGGCGGGGCATTACATGGAGAGGGAAAATTAGACACGAGGCACTAGGGCCGTAAAATTGTGTAATTGTGTATGTTTCTCTGTCTATGTTTACAATTCTTTATATAAAAACAAGCCGGTAGTTCAAACTTTATCCCCTGGTCTGTGGTCTGCAATCATTTGATGCTAGTTATAAACTGCTCCTACGAACCTAGAACTGGTCCTAGTCAACTGTCAACATCTACAGTGCTACAATAATGTCTCAAGGAAAGCCCGGAGGCAAACAGGAAGGCGAGAGTATGTCGCCGTTAAAAAAAACCTATGCTTATGATGCAGAAGGAAGAGCTCGACGACGCCATAGCTAACGCTGTTAAGACCGCGTTGCTGGAACAGCAGAGTGACCTCAACACGTTAATCCAGTCGGCAGTGAAAGAAGCGATCAGCAGTGTCCTCATCCCACAGCTAACGCATCAAATTCAACACATCCAAGATAATATGGGTGAAATGGCCAAAGACCTCGAGTCCTCTCACAAAGCTCCGGAGCAACACGGCTAAGTTTGACGCGCTGCAGGCTATGGTGAGAGCTGCCGAGCAACAAGCTAATGATCTTCAGCATCAAGTGGGGGAACTCACCTCAAAGATCACTCAAGTGGAGGACCATAGCCGGAGGTCCGACATGAGACTGGTCGGGCTGAAGGAAGGCGAGGAAGGGTCGGACGCCATTGGTTTTCTGAGCAAAAACGTGCCGAAGTGGATCCCTTCATTGGGAGAACGGGTTATCCACATAGAGAGGGCCCATAGACTTTACAGCATAATTAGCACAGATGCTAACCGGCCTCGCACGCTGATCTTCAAACTGCTGGACTTCTCTGATCATCAAGCCATTCTGCAGGGAGCTAGAGCTCAGCCCGTTAAGCATAACAAGCAAACCTTGCGGTTCGTCCCGGATTACAGCAGAGAAACAATGAGCAAACGGAAGGAGTTCGCCCCGGTCCACAAGAGGATGATTTCGCTTGGGCTCCCGCCGGTCCTGCTTTACCCGGCCCAGCTGAAAATCACCTATCATGGGCACACTGTCAACTTTGGGACGCCACACGAAGCCGAGAAGTTTCTCCAACACACCTTTCAACCACCACCAGCCCTGCAAAACCAAGAAACGGCCGCTTTGCTCCGGGAGCCAGACAATGGTGACAAGATGGACGCCTCGTCACCGCCACCGTGAGTTAATGTTGCCCACAGCTAAACAATCTTGGTATGCTTTACACTGTGACTACCTGCTACTTTAGCTATTCAACAGTGACGGGACTTGGACTGACGTTGCTAT
Source organism: Lampris incognitus (assembly GCF_029633865.1). NCBI lineage: Eukaryota > Metazoa > Chordata > Actinopteri > Lampriformes > Lampridae > Lampris > Lampris incognitus. The sequence continues at coordinate 55,128,294 of NC_079213.1, forward strand.
TGCTGACTCTTTCTACTATTGTTACTACTTTATAGCTCTGCGCCAGTCAATGAATCACACAACATCAATAAATCACACAACGCAGATGGTAACGTGCGGCAGCAGCCATTTAGTTAAAACAGGAAGAACAACAGAGCCTGCAACACAGGCAGACCGGAAGGGAGGCTTGGTAACTATAGCAACCACAACCAATACTGGTGTCACCCCTTTTTTCCCCAAAAGAAAGACCCCCCCCCTACACTCAGTACAACAATAACACCACAGAACACCAGGCAACATCACAGCTCGGGCTATATAACTAGACCTGTAAGGTAAGACAAAACATTATCACCAGTACACACAAACAACTGGCCTAAAGTTCAAAGTCCTCTAAATGCCGTGGCAAGCGCCAGCGATGCTCCGAGCGTCGAGGTGCAGCATCAGGTGCAAGAGCAGGCACACACTCGCCGGGGGAGCTCCCCCCAGGCTCGACCTCGACGGGAGGCACAGTCTCATCCCCCAGCCTCATATCGTTATCATAAGGCAGGCAAGGTGCAGGTGGGGGCTCGGCAATGGCTGGCGGTAAGTCAGGGCAGTGCGGGACAGGGTTGTCCAAGTCCTCATCAGACGCGAAATCCTCCGCGAGGGGTTCAGAGGCCGTAGAGGGACCTTCCACTTTGTAGCAGTCACCCAGCCTGACCTTGTAGGAGGTACGACGGAGTTGAGACCCCGTGAACTTCTGGATATTGCACCATGAACCATCCACGCTCGTAACGAGGTACCTGTCACGGGCCTTTGACTTATTCTGGTCACCATACAGGTACACCAGTTCACCAGGTTGAATGGCAGGAGGCACGGCCACACGACCAGACGGCACCTTTGACTTCATGCTGTACAGATGGTTGGTGACACACTCCGAGTGTTGTTTCAAGATGAGGTCCTGGTCGACAATAGGCACCTGCCTATGGGAGAACTGGTCATGCTGAAGCAGCATTTCACGGGCAACAATCCACACGACCTAACACGACTGTTCAGGTTGGCCGTAGCGACGGAGAGTAACAGGGGAGTAACAGCCCTACAGTTAGGCTCGAGGCGAAGAATCTCACCCTGAATCTCTTGAACAGCCTTCTCCGCCACTGGGTTCTTATTGACATTCTTGGCATTGCCCACCTCAACAACTAGTCTGTGCATAGCGAGGGCCCCATCCCCTGCCAATGCAGCAAAACCAGGGGCAGTCAGTCCTGATCACAGCAAAGGGGCCGTCGAGAGGGCACAGACCCACACATAAGCGGGTTAAAGCGTCCCTGAGAGTGTCTCTGCGCTTGTCGTTGATGAGACAAGACAGCGTGAAAGACGAGACACACTCCCGGACAATCAGAATGAACTTGCGGTCCCGCCTGAACACATCAGCCGCGAAAGAAGACCTGACGACTTCCGGAGGGTCACTTGTAGACTGGTCAGATACGAACGCAGGGGCTTTCTTCAGAGCTGCACACTGGTGGCAGCCGCTGGAGACACGTTGCACAGCAGAGTCCATATCCAACGGGTAGACGTAGCGCTGCACAACTGTCTTCAACTGGGTGCCGGTGGGGTGGTCGAGCTTGATATGGAGAGAGGTCAGTAGGCCATCGAGGACAGACCGAGGCACAACGATGCAGTCCGTCGAGGCTGAGAGGGGGGTGTGCCGGCGAACAACTAGGAGGCCGTCCTTAGCCACTGTGGTGACGTTCAGGTAACGTTTCACATCACGAATGTTAGTCAGCTTCTTGGATGAACGCGTACCCTGACGGAGGTGAGTGCGGGTCCTTCTGAGGTCAGAGCACTCTGCCTGTACGGCAAGCCAGGCCGACCTGTTGGTGAAGGGCAACTTCTCAGTCCCACGCACAACATCTTCCACTGTGACTTGGCGCACGACGGAGTCGGCGGTAGAGCAGACAAAGGCACATATCTGGCAGGTGGGGTTGTCACACTCTGGTGCGTTGCGGCTAAAGAAATCAGATGGCAGAATATCTGCTCCCGCCACATGCCGGATGAGCACTTGGAACCAGCTAGCGGTAGACAGGAAGGAAGTGACAAGGGGGCTCGCTGAGAATTCTCCCCTGCACAGCTTCTCAAGAGCCTGTACACATGGCTTGCCGTCTGTCAAAACACAAGCTTTCTGGGATGACTGGGTTATGTAGGGGGCAAAGTGTTTCACCGCCGCAGCTATGGACAAGGCCTCAAACTCACGAGGCATCCAGGAGGTCTGGTTTTTTGCGCTGAAGTAGCCTGTGACCTTCACAGTGTCCTTACAGGTGACATACAGCGTAGCTCCTAGGCCCGGCTCTCTGACGGCGCCGTCAGTTACAACCCACAGCTGGTCCGCAGGCCATGGAAGCGTGATGGCACGTGTAGAAGATAGTGCTTTCTGAGCAGAGGTGAAGGCACACAGCAGCTCGTCTGACCACAGGACCGCCTCCTTTGACTCCCGCCCAGCGACTGCGTCATCCAACGGGGCCAGCACGGCAGCGCAGTTCTTCAGTACACAAGCCAGCACCTTGTATGCGCCAATGAATGAACGCAATCCCGTCACAGTCTTTGGAGGGAGGCACGCAGCCAGGGCAGAGACGTGGTGAGGGCTGGCCTGGATTGTACCCTGATGCCACACCCAGCCCAGGATGGAGGTCTGTACAGGAGCTACAGTGGTCTTAGTGGCGGACAGGTTCAGACCACACTTCTGTAGGGCAGAGAGAACCCGCCTCCAGACAGCTAGCAAGTCCTCGAGAGTATCTGCACCACAATACAGGTCGTCTGCCACTTTGGCCACATGGCCTTGTTCAAGAAGGTCCCCGAAGACTCTGCACATCAACGCTTCCAGCGCCGTCTCAGACCCCAGCATGCCCATAGCACTCCGCACATACACACGGACACCCTTGAAGGGTGTGACGACCCCACAGTATTTCCACGAGTCCCTGGACAGAGGAATCTGGTAAAAGGCTTTGGTAAGGTCTGTGGCAATAATATATTTCCATTGAGCTATAAGACGCAGGGTGGAGTCAACATCAGGCATCAGGGAGGGTTGGGGTTTACTGTACCGGCCAACATCCGCGAATGCAGTGACAAGGCGAAAGCCACCTCCAGGCTTCTTGATGAGGAACGAAGGATTGACATATTCCACTATGATGTCAACATCCTCGGGCTTTCTGAAGACGCCCATGCTCTCCAACACGTCGAACTGAGCCTGGAGTTCTTGAAGCTGACCCCTGGACTACTGTGGGACACTTCCCTTAGGTTGTGGAGGTAGGACAGGTCCCATGTTCACCCTGGCCTGGAACAGACCCACAGCGCCATTATATCCTTCAAAGTGGGGATCAAACACTACATCAAACTCTCTATGCAGGGTTCGGAACTCATCTCTGATGTCAGCAGGCATGATGTTATCTGGACCCAGAGCGACAAGGTCAGAAGACAAGGCTGACATGGTCGTCGGGATCGGTTTGGGGGGGATCAGCTGGCACGGCGGCATCACTGAGTGACGGGACTTATGTGGCGCGGACATGGCATAGGTGGTGGCTTTTCTGGACCAGCCGCGGCTCGCCAGTGAGATTTGGGACACGGATCTTGCCGGACACACCCCGTAGCAAAGTTGGGGCAGGCCACTGCTGTGTGTCAGACTGGTCACATGAGACATCGACGTGTGGTTCAACAGCGAGCTCAATGTCCACATTGCACAGCTCAGGAAGCAGCTCGAGCTCGGTGTACACCCCTGGCCACACAGTAGATTTATCCAGAGCGCGGAGCAAGTGCGCGCGCCATACGGCAAGCCTGTCCATTGGTGTTTGGAGGGTGCAGTAACGGTATATATCCTCGCCCAAGCAGATTTGGTGTTTGGCTGGTCTGATGGAGACGTCGTTCTTTTCCATAAAGGGAATTCCAGCCAGGATGTCAGAGTCGAGATTCTCAACGACAAGGCCCTCAAAATAGAGGTCATGGCCATCTCTCTGGAAGTGTGTCCGTGTCTCTCCCAATACTTTCAAAAGGGACGAGCCATCTACTTGGAATGCGGACTGCATACTTCCTGTGACGGTGACACCCAGCCTGGTCGCGCATGAGGCCCTCATCATGTTGCCTGTTGCCCCACTCTCAATGGTGAGACGCACAGGGCAGTGTCCATGGAAGGCATCGAGGTAAGGGGACTGTTTGATAAGTACACGTTTCACACCACTAGATGGCGCTGGCTCCCCACTAACGCACTCCTCTACCTCATTATCAGTCTCGACCTGCTCTCCCAAAACCTGGTGCGACTTTGCCATGTACATTTTATCTTGGGGGGGCAGAAAGGAACATTTGCTGAGGAAGTGATTATCAGGCCTGCCGGCACATTTACAAAGGGGACATGACCTCCTTGTCCGGACAGGGATGGATTGCTTTGAATTGGGGAGTTCAGACACAGCAGCGTGCATAGCCCCAGCATCCTCTGAGGCTTGCAGTTCCTCTAGTAATGAATCAAGGACTTGTGAGATTTCTGGTTTAATGGATGCCAATGTGCGAGACCGCAACTCAGTGCTGTACCGTTGTTTGACGAGCTTCGGTAGATCACCATGTATGAGGCGGAGCCATGTGAGCACAACAAAGTTCTCCAGTGAGGGCGTTAACTCCTCGTCCTCAGTCACAGTCTGTCCCATGTGACTGAAGCCAGAATCTTTACAGAGTAGATTGTCTTCCGTGAAGGCCCTCAAGCGTTGATATAAATCCTCTGGTCTCGCATCAGGCTCCCGTTTAATAGCAGCAAAGTCAATGAAATGAGCCCCGGTGCACTGAAAGCCATAATGTAGACGAATAGCTTGCCATATGCTGTCAATAGATGTGGAGTGCCTGACTATGCTGTGACGAGAGATTACAGGACAATAATTGGCTATCTGTCCCAACATTAGCTCTAACATGGCTACCTTCTGTTCTTTATTGTGACGTCGGGGCGCGGGAATATCTTCACCATCATCTGTGAATCCCCGGACAGGGGACATTTTAGACTTCTTCTCCCACTCCACGCCATCGAGCAAGAAGGGGCAAACCCGGCGTCGAGCGACAGTATATAAAGCAGGTTCTGACACCAGTTCTCAAAAGAGTTCACCATCTCGATCTTTGTTAAATTCTGGATGCACCTTAAAACAAGTCCCCACCACACATCGCTATTTAAAGCACTTCAAACTCAAGAGGTAGGAAAGAGTCCCCTCAGTCAGCTGGTTGTGAAACTAACTAAAACCGTAAACACTAACACAGATGAGTTTCAGACTAACACTGCTAACCAACCACAGATTAGAGTAAACCACATCATCACACAATGCATGTGCATATGTGGAACATCGGGACATAGAAACCAAATGACAGCACATGTTAGAATGTTATGGGGCCCTAAAAAGAGAATACAAACTGGCTGACTGGCTGTCCACTGTCAGAGACAGTCAGCACAGACACATCCTTACCAAGTACAGGCTCACTGACCACAGTCTAGCCATTGAAAAGGGCAGACACAAAATCTTGGCTAACAAAACAGCAAAGACTAAGTGGTTGCTGTACGGTAGGTGAGGTTGAGACAGAGATGCACTTCCTGCTAAATTGTGAGAAATTCCAGAACAAAAGAAGAAAAAAAAATACCAGGAGAAATTTGAAAACCAGATTCCAAATGTTCTACTCCTGGATGAGAAAGAAAAATGGCCACTTATTTTAGGAGAGGGTCAAAGGTCACACCTTGCAGCATAATATGTGTCAGAATGCCATTGCCTTATGGTCAGTGAGTGACCAAAACACTGTCAATTACTGTCAGTTTCTGTTCAGTTGCTGTTCTATGTTTCTGCCAGTTCTATCTATTCCTTTTTTTTCTTTTAGTACTCTGTTGACCTGTTATGCTTTGGCAACATTGTAATTAATGCAGTCATGCCAATAAAGCATCACTGAATTGAAACTGAATTGAGAGAGAGAGAGAGAGAGAGAGAGAGAGAGAGAGAGAGAGAGAGAGAGAGAGAGAGAGAGAGAGAGAGAGAGAGAGAGAAAGAGAGAGAGAGAGAGACTGCTACCAGAGCGGTTGAAAAAGAGAGTGGCAACACTCCCATAGGCCCCCATTGTAAAAAATGGCGGAGACTTTTTCCGGCCAGCTTCTGGGTTATGGGGCAAAACGAGTAGTTCCATTGATAGTCACAGCGTTGCTTTCCATTGTGTATCAAGCCATTTCAGCGGTAAGTTGATAAGTTAGGAGGTAAGATTTTTGATAATTCACTCCATTTACTGCATTACCTGTTATTAGTATAGTAAATATTGTTATTGTAAGTGGCCAGCCTTCTCCAAATTCGTTTAACCCTTTCCGGGGTGCGCCAAACCCCGCGCCATGAATAGGACATAACACATTTGGAGAAGGCTGGCCATTTACAGTTATTTTTGTATGTGCTCAACATTAGCTGTTCAATATTTTAACTGAATTATTGTTAATGTAATCAAATCAAATCAATTTTATTTGTATAGCCCAATATCACAAATTACAAATTTGCCTCAGTGGGCTTAACAGCAACACAACATCCTGTCCTTAGACCCTCTCATCGGATAAGGAAAAACTCCCTAAAAAAACCCTTTAACAGGGAGCAAAAATAGGAAGAAACCTCAGGGAGAGCAACAGAGGAGGGGTCTCTCTCCCAAGAGGGACAGCGTGCAATGGATGTTGTGTTCACGCAATTTACATAATACAACATTGAAAGAGGATAACAGAATTATAATGGACATAACATTTATGAAGAACATGATGCACAGGATGCCAAGCAGTGTCCACGTGCCAACGGAGCAGTCCAGGACCCAAGCCACGCGACCAGCATCATCATGTAATAAGAGAAACTTAGGTGAGGAGTGGAAGGGCAGGCAGCATCCACATGGCGGCCACCATCACCACGGAGACCTGGGAGGAGAACCGACTGCACATACATGCAAGAGAGACTCACATGACACCATTCAAACACAGAAAAAGAGAAAGGAGAAGACATCATTCATAGAGAGAGAAAGGACATGTTAGAGAAGAGAACAGGTTGCAGTAGTCATTAGCCATAATCAATTAAGTCATCAATTCGTCATAATCTATACTCGATAATCTCATCGGCAGAAGGGTGGTTGGTAAATTCATTGAGACAGAAAACCAACCCGCCATCCAGCACAGGTTGTGAAGCACTCAACTTAAAGGCAACTAATTGTAAACTAAGGCAAAAAGATGAGTTTTAAGTTTGGATTTAAAGGACTCAACAGACTCCGATTGTCTGATGGCAGCAGGCAGTTTATTCCACAAAAATGGAGCCCAAAAGGAAAAGGCCCTGCCACCAGCTGACTTCTTTTTAACTTTGGGTACACACAGGAGCCCTGTATTTTGAGAACGAAGTGCTCGAGATGGCATGTAAGGTTTAAGGAGATCAGACAGGTAGGATGGGGCAAGCCCATTTAGGATTTTATAAGTCAGCAGAAGCACCTTGTATTCTGATCTAACATGGATAGGAAGCCAATGAAGGGGGGCAAGAATTGGTGTAATATGGTCAAATTTCCTAGTTTTAGTTAGGATTCTAGCAGCAGCATTCTGAACCATCTGAAGACTTTTAGTACTAGAATGTGGCAGACCTGAGAACAGAACATAATGACCGAACTAGGTCAGCTACCGGGCTAGCATGTTTGACGAATTTCTGTCAAATCAGTTTTTAATACATCAAGGAATGAAGGTTAAAGTTAAGCATGAAAATTATTGTATGAATAAAATGTATGGACAAGTAGAACTTTGGCTATCTGATACTTGCTAGTTAGCTCGCTAGTTTTAGACAAACTATGAGGAAAATCCTACACTACATATAACATATTTAATTCAGTTATTTCCATTGGGGAACATTATATATTACAGTGTTCTTGCTGTCGACGGGTCTGTGATGGCAGTTTGCTGTACTGCTACCATATATTGTTACACTTGAATAAAATTAATATTACTATATTTGGCTAACCTGTTATTAATTTGTTAGCTCGCTAGCATAGTTTAAGTTACATGCACACTGTGTCCTGGTATGTCCCTCTCATTCACTTCATAGTTGACACAATTCATGCCCTCAATTTCTCTCTCAATCTCTACAATAACAATAAGCCATTTTGGTTACAGGCACATGTGGTATCTATATATGAATACAATGAAATCAGAAATGTTATTAAGAAATATTGTGTTCACATTTGTCATACCAACGTTTGTTGTTTGTTGACCACAATAGGTGTTCAAGTTCAAGTTTTTTATTTGTCACATGCGCAGAAATACAAAGTAAAACATGCAAAATGAAGGGGGGTACTCCGTCTGTCATTATGTGAAAAAAGACATAGGCCTAGAGAAAAGACAGTGTGGACACTGGTCATTGCAGTAACCATTGCTGGCAGGATTCTCAGTGAAGGGGCCTTCCTCTTCTTAGGCCTTGCGTGATGCACAAATATGGTGGGCATAGTGTTAGCCCTCAACTTAATCTGGCCTTTTTTTGTGGCAATGAATTGGTCCTCTTCAAAATGCGCCTGAAGAGAGGCATGCAAATTCAGTGTTCACCCATATTTCAGACACCCCCCTTAATCGTCGGTTGGAATTGCATTGTGCTCTCCATTTAAAAGCGTAAAACCCTTTGTTGACCACAAGTAGCTTGTCTGTTTCACCTGTGTAAACACAGCTTACTTGACACAGTTTTCTATTGTTGAAATAGAAATAGTGAGGACCAGCCAACATCCTCTTCTGTCAGGCTCCACCTGTGAACGCTTAGGGCTCATGCATTTCACAATTCCAGAGGATGTGCTCAAAATGGAACACACACAACCAGGAGCCCTAACTAAAGAACAGCTTATCAACAGATACAGTGACGTGTTCAACTCCCCTGTGGAATCCGTGCCTGGGGAGGTCCATTTTGACCTTGATCCTAGTGTTGCTGCAGTACAGAGTGCCCCTCGCAATGTCCCAATCGCAATGAAAGCAGCAGTCAAAGCCCAGCTGGACAAGTACGAGGCTGACGGCCACCTTGCGCCTGTCACAGATCCTACAGATTGGATCAGCAACATGGTGATTGTTAAAAAACCGGAGAAGCTGAGAATATGCATTGACCCTAAACCATTGAACAAAGCCCTAAAGCGCTCTCACTACATCATGCCTACCTTGGAGGACATTTTGTATAAATTGCCCAAGGCCAGAGTCTTCACATTAGTGGACGCTCGGGATGCATTCCTGCAATGCAAACTGGACTATGAGAGTAGCCTCATGACCACGTTCTGGACCCTCTGGGGGAGGAAGCGGTGGCTCAAGCTACCATTTGGAGTATCGGTGGCGCCCGAGGTATATCAGCGCAAGCAGCACGAGCTCCTCGCCGGTCTGAAGGGCGTTGAGCCCATTGCAGACGATATCCTGGTCGTCGGCTGCGGGGACACAGACAAGGAGGCTGGGGACGACCACGACGTCAAGCTTGCGGCGTTGATGGAACGCTGCCGCGAGGTCAAGCTTCGCCTCGGCCTGAAGAAGTTGCAGTTCAAGGTGGCTGAGGTGCAGTTTCATGGCCTCATTCTCTCATCTGCTGGACTGAAGCCCGATCCAGAGAAGGTGAAAGCCATTATTGACATGCCGAACCCAACAGATGCCAAGGGCGTGCAGCGTCTCATTGGCTTCGCTAACGATTTAGCCAAGTTCATGCCTCATCTATCTACTGTCTGCGAGCCGTTGCGACGCCTGTTGGACAAGGACACACCCTGGCACTGGCTGCCTAAGCACGAGGCGGCGGTTCATGAGCTTAAGGCGCTGGCGACAGCCATGCCCGTCCTGCGCTACTATGATGTAACTAAACCAATCGCAATCCAGAGCGACGCCAGCCAGAGCGGTCTCGGTTGTTGTCTCATGCAGGAAGGTCAGCCCATCGCATTTGCCTCGAGGGCTCTTACCCCCACCGAAAAAAACTATGCACAAATTGAGAAGGAGTGTCTCAGTATCGTCTTCGCCTGCCAGAGGTTTCACCATTACCTATATGGCCGCGACCCAATCACAGCAGAGACGGACCATAAGCCTCTGATCTCTATTTTCAGCAAGCCACTTCTCAATGCGCCCAGGAGACTCCAGAGCATGCTCATGACTCTGCAGAACTACGACCTGAGGGTAATCTACAAACCAGGCCCAGAGATGTTCATAAGCGACACGCTCAGCAGAGCTACGGCTGGATGCTCCGGCAGAGGGACTGCATATCAGCGACACGCTATCTGCTCTCTGCAACAAGAGCAGGAAGACATACAGCACGTGAACCAGGCAGAGTACCTGAATGTGACTAACCAGCGGCTGGAACAGATCAGACGACACACCGACAGAGATGAATGCTTACAGGCACTGAAGAACACTGTTCTCGTGGGCTGGCCAGATGTAAAGGAGGAAGCGCCCCTCGTCGCTAGGGAGTACTGGCCCTTCAGGGATGAAATCAGTGTGCAGAACGGAGTTCTGTTCCGGGGGCAAAAAGTCATCATCCCAAAGTCACTCCGCCCAGAAATGTTGACGCGCATACATTCAAGTCACATAGGGGGTGATGCATGCTACCGACACGCTCAAGAGACATTGTACTGGCCCAACATGCAGTCAGAGATAAAGGACTTTGTAAGCAGCTGCTCGACCTGCAATGTGTACGCCCACAATCAGCAAAAGGAGACCATGCTCTCTCACGAAGTACCAACCAGGCCATGGCAGGTCTTGAGCATGGACCTATTCAGCTTCAGACAGAAAGACTATCTCCTAATAGTCGACCACTATTCCGATTTTTGGGAGATTGAGCTTCTACCCGACATGTCTGCAGAGACAGTCATCAAGCGATATAAGGCACAGTTCGCCCGACATGGTCAGCCAGAGAAGGTTATTACAGACAACGGCCCTCAGTTCACAGCTCAGTTCACACGGTTCGCTTCTGAGTGGGAATTTGAGCACGTGACCTCCTCTCCCAGACACCCGAAAGCGAATGGCAAGGCCGAGTCGGCCGTGAAGATTGTAAAAAATCTTCTGCGTAAGGCCGCGCATGATGGTGAAGACCCCTGGAAAGCCGTGCTTCACTGGAGGAATACACCTACGGAAAACATGGGCAGCAGCCCAGCACAACGCCTCATGTCCCGCCGGTTGAAGACGTCCATCCCGGCGGCAAGCAAGCTCCTGGAACCAGCTGTTGTCGTGGGCGTCACTGAAAAGCTGCGCCACAGGAAGCAACTCGCCAAATCCTTCTATGACAGATCTGCCCGTGAATTGCCGGCACTTGAAATTGGGGAAGTCGTACGGATGAAGCCCCTGCCAGGTGATAACACTGGCCGCTGGAGAGTCGGAACTTGTCTCCGCAGGGTTGCGCCGAGGTCTTATCTTGTGGACATTGATGGCTCCCTGTACCGTCGTAACAGGATCGATCTCAGAGTGGCTGAGCCAGCTGCACGAGCCGCGCACGATCCTGTTGAACCCGCTGCGGCACACACACCGGACGGGGATCCAGCTACAGAAACTGTCATTGAGACCCCTCAGGCTGTGTTCGAGCCGAGCCCCATCAGGTCCATGCCCAAGGCGCCATCTACTCCTGTTGGCGCTCCGCGTTCGGATGGACACACTTACACAAGGGTTGGACGGCTGTCTAAACCTCCACTGAAACTCACTATGTAATCTGAATAATGTTGATGGTTGCTATGTGGGAGAGAGGGGGAAAAGAGGAGAAATGTTATCATACGCTACTGTGGTTATTACACTGGTATGGGATATGAAGAGATTTACTGCTGTTGCACTGTTATTGGTTGTTCGTATATGAAAGTAATTTTATTTTGCACTAACTTCATGTGTATGTGTTTATACTTGGAAAAGGAGGATGTTACGGGTCTAGATAGATCGATGCCATCGGCTATCCACTAGTTTACCTTAGATACACATGACCCGCGCTCAGGAACAGGTTACATCACTTTGAATATACTTGGCTGCACTGAGCAACTCTTGTGTGTGTCATTCTTTATAAGATAGCCTACTGAAACAAAGATCACGCAAGGCAACTCGGAAGACCTCGCCGAATGTAAGAAAAACATCAAGGTGATGGAAAATGACATCGACCAGCTTCGGAAAGAGAATGCTGAGATAAAAATTAAGGCGAGGGAGCAAGACAGGTGCAAGCGAAGGTGGTGTCTGAGGATTAAAGGATAGAAACAAAACATCGACACCTCGGTTGCATTGTGGGTAATATGCGAATGAACCCCGGAGTAGAAATACTCTAGTAGAATTCGCCACAATACAAAGCAAAGTGTAGCCTACCTGTCTGGCAAAAGTGTTTAACAGTTAAGATGTTTTATTTGTTTAGCGTTGTGTAAGACAGAGAAAAGAAACACAATATACTGTTACACAGAGAGATCATTTTTATTTTTATTGAGATATCTAAAGTTGAATGGATGTGATGTACTTGTTGAGCTTCCGTAGCTATGACGTAGGAGGTCGTACAGTGTACTGTGGCGATTCAGTAAACGGACACATGTTGAACTGCAAGCTAGCTGTATGTCTCGTCATTACAAAACTACATTACATTCCAAACTTCCGACCTCCCACCTCCGTGCATAAACGAATACGGAATTAATGTCGCGCTGCGGAACTTCCGGGTGTGTCTGTTTGCATAAGAACTGCCGGTACAACCGGCTGCTTACGTCCTACTGAAACATTAGTTAGCTGCTAACTTATCCGTCCGAAATCTTAATTTCATCCGAAAAATGAATCAAACAGGGCAAACAGGAGCGTTCAAGTATCAACGCCGTGAACCGGGCTCCACTGAGCACTGTTGTGTGCCGCAGTGTGCGAATTTGGCGCGTTATAACTCTCAAGTTCCCATTCATTCCTTCGTAGCTGCGAGGAAAGAGCTAAGTGGCTAGCCAAGATTCGGAGGGATGCATTTACCGTCACCAAGAGTACAAAAGTGTGTAGTCGGCATTTTGAACCGGGTGATTTCCCTGTGCCAGCTACAGGCGTGTTAAGGAGGCTCAAAAAAGGAGCGGTCCCCACACTCTTTGCGTGGAATGAGTACTCCAAACCCGCACCTTGGCTAGGTGTGTGGGAGCGCCGGAAGCGTCCTGCTGTCGCCCCTCTGCCAGCTCTGGACTCCTCTGATAATGAGATGGACGTCAGCAGCTGCCTGCAAGAGCAGGACTATTGCGTGGCTCCTAATCCTGCCGCTTTGGATGATGCCCTGGCCCAAAACGAGTCAATGAAGAAACAAATAGAAGTGCTCCAGAAACAACTGGAGACCGTCCAGCTACAGTCCAAATTCAGCCTGAGGCGATTTGCAGGTTCCGATGAGGACATTCGGTTTTACACCACGTATATCTGATTTGTATCATTTCATTTAATCGCTCCTGCCAAATTAACTCACCTGTTCAGTCTCTCCACCCCCCACCATGCCTCTTTCACACGCACCCACACGTAGTAGATTGCAATAAGTACTGGGCTATACTTTACAATGTGAAACTACCATGTCATGTATTATGGCTTGTGTCCCAAGGTTTGCTACCTATGAGCATCTCATTTGCTTCTGGCGCTTGATCGAGCCATCTACCTCCAACATTGTGAGGGTCACCCGGGCTAAGGTAGTGTAGCACACTTGATAAGAATGACACTTACAAGGGCTGGTGTTTTTGTTGTTTTACTCCATCTGTCAAATAGACATTACAGAGGACACGTTTTCAGAGCACGGCTCACTATACGAACGGCAACACTCATCTGACGACTCTACCCGAATGCCCCAGAGTGCACCGCGGGAGCCAGCACTACGTCACACAGGCTAGAAGCAATTAACCTGCAGTGCCCTCCTGTGGCGAGAACCGGCTATCACAACAACACAGCAGACAATTCTCCTCTTTACTAGTAGTGAGTGGTCAATGAAGGTAAGTATATAAAATAAAAAATAGATGGGGGGCTACTAAATCCCAAGTACCCCACACTCTCCCCTCAAAAAGATAATGGCGTCCCGACATAACAAATCTACCAGTCCACATTGCATAACTTTTCATTGAAAAGATAGGTTATTACTAAGCAGGAGTCAATCTGGATACTGTACTGTAATCAGTCATAACATATAACACACATCTCCTATTAATGGTATATGTTTGCAGTAAATAATGTGCACTTGAATCCACTGCTTCGTCCGTCTTGAGGCCGGGGAGCTATAGTATCTGACTAAAAGCAAATAACTTTGTAATAGTAATATCCCTGGTGGTAACAGGTGTGTTCTAAAACACCAATGCTACAGTAACTCTATGTCTGGTGATCACAGGACAACTAAAATCACATAGCTATAACAATTGTAACATGTCAAAAGTTTTTTTTTTGGTTTTAAAAAAAAATAAAAAAATTTTCATTTATTTATTTATACTGACTTGTCTGATTTGCTTATCTACCAGACACACTAGGCTGCCCTAGTCTGTGATAAGTAAACACTGGTGTAGGTTTTCTATTTCTCAAAGGATATGCTTTTTCTCTGGCAGGCTGCACAGCTTCCCCTAGAGGAGGCTGCAAGGCATCTTCTGGTGGAGGCTGCAAGGCATCTTCCGGGCTCTTGTCGTCATCGGGCTCATCCTCTTCTTCAGCTCCAGATGTCTCGCCATTCTCTGACACTGTCCCATTGTCCTCTATTGTTGCAGGCTGCTCCGCAAAATCCTCTTCATCTTGACCGTCTCTTTCCTCCGGATAGAACTCCAAGGCGTCTGGGCTCAGCTGACTCTGGATCCGCTCACTGGCTCTGACTGTTGGTCGTCCCACGATGCATCTCCAGTTATCCTCATCATCTGAGTCACTGTCCTGTTCCTGGTTCCACTGCATTTGTCTGTCTGTCTTCTTTCTCTCCCGTCTAGGTTTCACAGGTAAGTCCTCTTCTCTTGGTTCCACCGGCAGGAAGTCGCATGGCAGAAGAAGGTTCCTATGCATGATTCTGGTTCGTCCTTTTCCATTCTCCGGCTTCAGCTCATACACAGGGCTGTCGGCGTGCTTCCTCTGTGTTACTACATGCACCTGGTCCTCCCAGAATGGTCTTAATTTCCCCGGTCCTCCTTTCTCGTTCAGGTTGCGGATGAGAACCCTGCATCCGGGATACAGCTCTGTCCCGTGGGCCTTTTTGTCGTATAGTGTTTTGTTTCTGGCCCCCTCCTTCCGTGCTGTCTCTGATGCTAGGCGATAGGCGTCATTCATGCGGGCCTTCCACTTCTCTGCATATTCTTGATGGGATAGTGCCTGGTCCTTTGCTCTAAGGCCAAACATCAGGTCAATGGGAAGTCTTGGATTTCTGCCGAACAACAGATAGTAAGGTGCAAATCCGGTCGCTTCATTTCGGGTGCAGTTGTATGCATGTATCACCTTTGGGAGTGACGCTTTCCAATCCGTTTTCGCAACCGCTGGCAGGTTTCTCAGCATCGCCAGAACCGTTCTGTTGAAACGCTCGACCTGACCATTTCCTTGCGGGTGATACGGTGTTGTGTGAGAACCCCTGACTCCACTGTACTCCTGCAGCTTGGCGAAGAGCTTATTGTCAAACTCCTTCCCTTGATCATGGTGCAGCGTCGCCGGGAAACCAAATCTCAGCACAAAGTCCCCGAATACCTTCTCTGCGGCGGTCTTGGCAGCTTTGTTTCTGCATGCATAGGCTTGAACAAAACGGGTAAAGTGGTCCATAACCACCAGTATATACTCATACCCTCCCTTACACTTCTCTAAGTGTAAGAAGTCAATGGAGACCATCTCAAATGGGTGTGTGGTCACGATGTTGGTGAGAGGGGCTCTGGTTGGTTTGTTGGGGCGCTTGGTCTTCAGGCAGCTACACACCTGTGTGATGTAATGTTCCACATCTTTCTGCATGTGAGGCCAATAGAAACGGTCCCTCAACAGGTGCAACATCCTCTCCACGCCTAGATGGCCCAGGTCTCTGTGCAGTTCTTTATACACCAGCTCATGGAACTTTTTCGGCAGGACTAGCTGAGTTCGGGTAGCTGTTTTCCGGCGCAGGATGCCATCATCATCAAGGCACAGCCGATGCTTCTCTCTCATGAGTGTCGCAACACCCCTGCTCGCACACTGTGTTTTTCCCCGAGGCCACTGATTGGAGGTTATGTACTTCAGCACCTCACCAATGACAGCATCCTCCCTCTGGGCGTCTCTCACCGTCTGACTGGGTATCTCTGCCACAGGTGATGTATGTTCCTTCTCAAACTCGGCTAGTGCTGTGGCTATGGTTACCGGACACATCCAAGGCTCAGCTCTCTCCAGCTGTACTGACAGCGCCTGGGTCACACTGTTCATGACCTCGGGGTGTACTTCTTGTGAACAGGTCTGCATGTACTGCTCCATCGGCATGCGTGAGAGGCCATCTGCGTCCCCATTGGCTCGTCCAGGCCGGTACTTGATAGAGAACTGGAAATCGGCTAACTCTGCTACCCATCTGTGGGTGGTCGCATTCAGTTTGGCTGTCGTGAGCACATAGGTGAGGGGATTATTGTCTGTGTAGACAGTGAATGATGGAGCGTGGTAGAGGTAATCTCTAAATCTCTCACATATGGCCCATTTCATCGCGAGGAACTCCAACTTCCCTGAGTGGAGATGGTAGTTCTTCTCAGGAGTTGTCAGTGTCCTAGACCCGTACGCGATGACTGCCAGCCCACCCTGTGACTGTCTTTGATACAATACTGCCCCGAGGCCCTCTCGTGACGCGTCGCAGTGAAGGATAAAGGGCTGTTCAAAGTCTGGGTAGCCCAACACTGGTGGCTGGATGAGGAATTCAATCAACTGACAGAGGACCTGTTGGTGTTCAGCTGTCCACTTAACTGGGTGGGAGGAGGGCAGATGGTCTCGGGAGCCCTTCCTCCCCTTGTCCTTTCTCTTTTGTTTGAGCTTCCCCGCTGCTGTCTTCTCTGGGGTGAGGAGGTCATAGAGAGGCCTTGCGATTCGGGAGAAGTTAGGTATGTAGGGCCGGTAATACGAGATGAATCCCAGCATCTTCCTGAGCTCTCCGATGGTCGTAGGTTCTCTCTCCTTCAGTGCCTGGACCGGGGCCACATCAGCGGGGTCCATTGTGTATCCATCCTTGGTCACAAGCCTTCCCAGGAACCTTACTGGTTTTTTGAAGAGTTCACATTTTCTTGCCGTCAGCTTGATTCCATGGCTTCTGTAGCGGTGCAGTACTCTTCTCAGGTGCTGGAGGTGTTCGTCGAATGTGGCTGAGTGGACCAGGTTGTCATCTAAATACGGCTGACAAATGTCGTCCCTCAGCCCAATCAAACATTCCTCCATGGACCTCTGGAACTCTGCTGGTGCTGAGGACAGTCCGAAGGGAATTCTCACCCATTCATATAATCCCCACGGGGTGATGAATGCAGTCAGTGGGCGGCTGGACTCCTCAAGAAACCCCTGGTGATATGCCTTCCCCTGATCCAAGACAGAAAACCAGGCACTCCCCTTCAGGCTGTCGAGCATATCCTGGATGCGTGGTATTGGATGGCGGTCTGGGATGGACCTCTTGTTCAACTCACGGTAGTCACAGCAGAGGCGGAGGCTCCCATCCTTTTTCCGCACACACACGATTGGGCTTGAGTAGGGTGATTTTGACTTAGTTATCCAGCCTCTGTTCAGTAAATCCTCGAGGTATTCCTTCACTTCTTTATGAAGAGGCTTTGGGACTGATGTGTATGTCCGCTTCACCGGTGTGGTGTCACTCAGGCGGATCTTGAGCTGGAGTGATGGAATAGTCCCCACATCATGGTCATCGCGTGCGAACACACTACTCTCCTCCCGCAGTAGCTCTCTCACCTGCAGTTGTTGTTCAGGTGTCAGGTGGTTCAGAGGGACAGGCGGGTCCCATAGATCTTCCTCCTGGTGTTCCGTCTTGACATCACCTGGCCCTTTCAGCTTTGTTGTGTCTCTAATCACAGGTCTTCGTTCTGTACCTGTTGTGGAGGTCCCTTGGATGACTGGGTTCACTGTACTAGTCCCATCCACATCCAACGGCTTCACGGCGGCAGGGTAGATGGCTCTAGTTCTTTGGGTCTGCCCCAGGGGAGTCCGTGGCGGCAGTGTGATGTCATGAGCTGTGACGTTAGTCACTGGGACAGCGATGCGTGACCAGGTTCCCTTCTGTAAACATACAATGTTTTCATCCACCTTCAGGCCCTCTGGCCACTTTGGGTTCACATTAGGCTCAAAGAGGACGTTCTGGTCTGCTTGGAGGGGCCCTGCTCTAACACCACACTTAACAGTCTTTGTCTGGCCCGCCGGAATAGTCATGCTTTCTCGGCCCACTTTAACCATCCCCTCACCTTCCATATCATCTCGGCTCTTTATCAGCTTCACGAGGACTTCAGCCTTCTTGTAGTCAACCGCGAACGCAATGCTTAGTGCCTTTGTGATTACACTTGATGGCTGTCCAGCTCCAGACTCTAACAGGTGTTCAATTACATTGTAACCGATGATCGGTTCTTCTGCGGTGCCCTGGTGTGTGGTTACTAGTATTGGCACAGTGAGTTCCATTGGTGGGGTCTGAGTGGTGCTATTCGGTGCTAACTGGACAGTCACTTCCACCCATCCAGAGAAAGGAATGGTTGTCTGGTTTGCTGCTTTACCAGTAAGGGTGCCAGGGCCAAGGATCTCTTCTGTGCTTCTCACCTTGGTGTGTGGGAGATGTTTTCTCCTCCATTCTTCACTGATTAGGCAGACCTGCGACCCGGTATCCCACAATGCCTGTGTGGCTACACCATCAATGTAACAGTTTATCATGTATTTCTTTCCAATTAGGTTCAGCAGCTTTGACTGGCGTTTTGAGGAGATATGACTCACTGTGGGTGCTTGCTGTCCCCGCCCTGCCTCGTCTCGCTGTCGGGCAGACACTCTGGCTTCTAGTAGCTGAATACTGTCGTCGATGAGCTTGCTGGTGACAGTACAGCTAGATGTGTCTACCTGCTCCGATTTTTCAGGCCTCTGAGCTCTACACCCTCTTGAAAGATGGCCACTCTGTCCGCATTTGAAACAGTGGTTGCACTGGTCGCCCCTTTCACTGTCTTGACAGGCTTTGCATCCGCGCTTCCTCACAGGCTGCTGCTGACGAGAAGGTCTTTGGCCAGAGGAGTGGTTCATGGCTTTTCTCATCTGTTCCATTTCTCCTTTCAGCTGTTGGATTATCTCGTAGAACGCAGACTCCTTTTGGTTCCCTGCCTGTGTCTTAAGGGCTTTCACACTCGCGGATGTTGATGGCGACGACTCCTGACCCCCGGCCACTGCAGCTTCCGCTCCTAGATACTGATGTGCCTCAGCTCGCACTTCCCGCACTCTGGTTTCCTTACTGTGGGAGCTCTTCTTGAATTTCCGCTGTCTCTCTGACTCGAAACTTGCGGCCTCTATCATCTTAACAATGAGAACATCATCAGTAGTTGCTTGATCATCGAGATAGCTCTTGAGCTGATATTTTACCTGGTCATTCACTAGCCCAGTTCCCACAGCTCTTAGGAACTTCTTCTGTATCAGTTCAGGGCTGTATTGTTCATCAGAGCCAGGCTCTCTCGCTGCTGCTAAGAGTCTCTCTTTACATGCTATGGCTCGGAACAGGAAGTTCTGTGGTGACTCCTGACTGTCCTGTGTGATGTTGATTAGTCGGTGATATAGGTCCACAGAGCTATCCTCTTTGAAATGGCCTTTCAGAATGGTCCTCAGCTGAGGGAGGGTGAGTTCAGTTTTGATCTCTAACAAGTCACGGAGAGTCAGCCCAGGGCTGATGGCTCGGATTACAGCCTCTATTATCTCCAACTCGCTGTGGCCTTTTCTCACCCCCATATCAATCTGATGCGTAAGATTTATATAAGACAACTTGTCTATCTGCCCCCGTTCTCCTATTTGGCCATTTATCTTAAAGTCTCTGCGTATGGTCACTTCAGGGGGTTGGATTACTGACGGGATTGGGTTTGAAGGTTGACTAGGTCTACTGGGTTCTTTAAGACTTAGTTTTTCACTGAGGCGTGATATCTCTTCCTCAAGCGCTTTTGTGGATGCAGTAAAGCTGGACTGTAAGGCCTGATATTGTTCATGTAAGCTTGCCAATTCAGCAGCATCCTTGTTAGTACTGTCTGCACCTGCACCAGTATGTGACTCCGCCCCTCTCTGCTTCATTTCACTAGAGAGGTCCACTAGTCTGGACAGAAACTGACGTGCTACCTCTTCATCCTCCTTCTCAATTGCTTCATCCACAGTTTCACTAATAAGTCTGATCAGCGCATGCCTCTTTGTCTGGTTTTCAGTGGGGACTTTAGCAATAACACACACCTCTTTTAACTGGTCCAGCCCTAACTGCAGGAGGGTCTCACTCAGCCTGTCTTGCAGTTGCTCAAGCTCCAGTTCCATTGTTGGTCACGTGTTCTCACTCCGCTCCCCACTTCTTCTCCTGACAATGGTGGCAATGGCGCTGATCCCGGGTTTCGGCACCAATATTTGTAGCACACTTGATAAGAATGACACTTACAAGGGCTGGTGTTTTTGTTGTTTTACTCCATCTGTCAAATAGACATTACAGAGGACACGTTTTCAGAGCACGGCTCACTATACGAATGGCAACACTCATCTGACGACTCTACCCGAATGCCCCAGAGTGCACCGCGGGAGCCAGCACGACGTCACACAGGCTAGAAGCAATTAACCTGCAGTGCCCCCCTGTGGCGAGAACCGGCTATCACAACAACACAGCAGACAATTCTCCTCTTTACTAGTAGTGAGTGGTCAATGAAGGTAAGTATATAAAATAAAAATAGATGGGGGGCTACTAAATCCCAAGTACCCCACAGTAGCCTCTACCGACCTTGAAGAGCCAGTTCCCTTAAGGGCAAAGGTATGTGTATGTTTTGTTTCTTTGGACTGGAAACAATTTTAAAAACTGTTACATGACAACATGTTGGTTTTATCAGCTGCTGTTCTGTTGTGCATCTTCTATTAGTATGAGAACATAACGTCTCTGTTTTTCTCTGTTGACAGAAACTGGCACCTGTTGATGAGCTGTTTTTGTTTCTGATGCACCATTCGGTGGGCATGACGCTAAGGGATCTAGGCCATCACTTTGACATTTACCGCACTACAGCAAGTAGGATTGTCATCACATGGGCCAACTTTCTATACAACCTGCTGGGGTCAGTGTGTCTATGGATGTCACCAGAAGCAGTCAAAGCTCAGCTGCCACGCGTTTTGAGAAATACGCAGACACCCAGGTCGTCATTGACTTTACTGAAATCCACTGCCAAACACCATCCTCCCTGCTTTTACAGAGCGAAGTGTGTTCAACGCACAAGTCACACTGCACCTTCAAGAGCATACTGGGAATGGCACCACATGGAGCCATTACCTTTGTTTCAGATCTCTATGCAGGCTCAGTGAGTGATAGAGATCTTCAAACAATCAGGAATAATACCTCTCCTGACCCCTGACACAGCCATCATGGTTGACAAGGGTTTTATCATTGATGACCTCGTCCCCTGCAGGGTGTACCGACCGGCCTTCCTGTCAAAGAGGACCCAGATGCTGGAGGAAGGCGTTCGAGAGACGCAGTCAGTGGCACGGCTGAGGGTCCATGTGGAGAGGTGTATCAGGAGAGTGAAGGAGAACAAGCTTTTTGATACCGTCATTCCCCTCTCTGTCACTGGGGGGATCAATCAGCTGTTTAGCGTGGCCTGCTTCCTGGTTATTTACCAAAACGGACCTCGGTGAAAGCATGGGCCATACAGTAATGGAGAAATGTCCCAACCTGGCCCGCAGTCCCCACTACCCTTCTGACAAATGTTTTGAACCAACTCGTTTAGTATACCCTCAGCCAAATTATACATGAATTCATGCTGGAGAGGTGAACTTTGCCTGTGCCCGGTGATATTGTTACCGTTGTTGTGTTTTTTTTGTGATTGAGGTTCATGATCAAATCCAGTTTGATCATTACCAATGTTTTTCACCTGTTATTTAAAAGGATGATATTTGTATGTTAAGACTAAATGGAATGTGAGAGGGCAAATGGTGGAATAGAGAATAGCCTGCCCTAAAAAATATATATTTAAAAAAAATGTTTTAACTCACTCATGCCTCCTGATGGTTTATACCACTCATACCATGGTCATCATTACACTATATAAAATGTATATATTTAAACCTGGCGGCGCAGTGGTTAACGCAGTCGTCTCACAGCAAGAAGGTCCTGGGCTCGAGGCCCGGGGTAGTCCAACCTTGGTGGGTCATCCCGGGTCGTCGTGTGTGTGGAGTTTGCATGTTCTCCCCGTGTCTGTGTGGGTTTCCTCTGCGGGCTCCAGTTTCCTCCCACAGTCCAAAGACATGCAAGTCAGGTGAATTGGCTGTACTAAATGGTCCCTAGCTATGAATGGGTATGTGTGTGTGTGTCGGCCCGGTGATGGCCTGGCGGCCTGTCCTGGGTGTCTCCCTGCCTGCCACCCAATGATTGCTGGAATAGGCTCCAGCTTCCCCCGACCCCGAGAGCAGGATAAGCGGTTTGGATAATGGATGGATGGAGGGATACTTAAACCTTTTTTACAATGTTTAGCTTTTACAGAAAGTAATCTATCACTTTCATGTGTCCACCAGAAAAGGACAGTTAGATCAGCCAATCAGAACCAAGTATTTATGTATTGGCAGAACTGGAACACGCCATCGTGTACGCCAATCCAGAGCATCCCAAACATGCTCAACGGGTGACATGTCTGGTGAGTATGCAGGCCATGCAAGAACTGGGATGTTTTCAGCTTCTGGGAATTGTGTACAGACGCTTGCAACATGGGGCGGTGCATTATCATCCTGCAACATGAGGTGATGGTGATGGGTGAATGGCACAACAATGGGCCTCAGGATCTCGTCACGGCATCTCTGTGCATTCAAAATGCCATCAATGAAATGCACCTGTGTTCGTTGTCCGTAGCATGTGCCTGCCCATACCATAACCCCGCCACCGCCATGGGCCGCTCTATTCACAACGATGACGTCAGCAAACTGCTCACCCACATGATGCCATACACACTGTCTGCCATCTGCCCGGTACAGTGAAAACAGGGATTCATCCGTGAGAACACTTCTCCAGAGTGCCAGACGCCTTCGAAGGTCAGCATTTGCCCTCTCAAGTCGGTTATGACGACGAACTGCAGTCAGGTCAAGACCCCGGTGAGGATGACGAGCATGCAGATGAGCTTCCCTGAGACGGTTTCTGACAGTTTGTGCAGAAATTCTTTGGTCATGCAAACCAGTTGTTGCATCAGCTGTCCGGGTGGCTCGTCTCAGAAGATCTCGCAGGTGAAGATGGCAGATGTGGAGGTCCTGGGCTGGTGTGGTTACACGTCGTCTGCGGTTGTGAGGCCGGTTGGATGTACTGCCAAATTCTCAGGAACGACTTTGGAGACGGCTTATGGTAGAGAAATGAACATTCGATTCACGGGCAACAGCTCTGGTGGACACTCCTACAGTCAGCAGGACAACTGCACACTCCCTCAAAACTTGCCACATCTGCGGCATTGTGCTGTGTGGTAAAACTGCACATTTTAGAGCAGCCTGTTATTGACCAGCCCAAGGCACACCTGTGCAATAATCCTGCTGTCTAATCAGCATCTTGATGTGCCACACCTGTCAGCTGGATGGATTACCTCGGCAAACGAGAAGTGCTCACTGACACAGATTTAAACACACTTGTGAACAGTGTCGGTGAATGTTCTCGTTCATCCAGGTCATGGTTATCCAAAGGAGTTGAATCAAGTGCAACTGGACTTGTGAACAACATTTGAGAGAAATATGCCTTTTGTGTACATAGAAGAATTCTTAGATCTTTGATTTCAACTCATGAAAAAGTATATATATATATATATATATCCATCCATCCATTATCCGAACTGCTTATCCTGCTCTCAGGGTCGCGGGGATGCTGGAGCCTATCCCAGCAGTCATGGGTGGCAGGTGGGGAGACACCCTGGACAGGCCGCCAGACCATCATATATATATATATACATATATACACACACACATATATATACATATATACACACACACACACATATATACACACACACACACATATATATATATATATATATATATATATATACACACACATATATACACACACACACACACATATATATATATATACACACACATATATACACACATATATATACACATATATACACACACATATATACATATATATACATATACATACATATACATATATACACACATCTATACATATATACACACATATATACACACATATATACATATATATACATATACATATACATATATATATATATATATATATATATATATATATATATATATATATATATATATATATATAGTTACGGCTGAACTAAGACCAAAAGATCAATGAAGTGCTGTGAGAGCTGTGCCATAAGAAAGCCGCTAAAGAAAAGGGTTGAGAGTCACTATTACCATATAATTACGGGTTTATTACAACTTGGCCAGCGCATAACAACCAACATAAAGAACCAAACAGCAAACTGGTGGCTAAGTAAGGCAGGCAGGGCGGTGGTAAGGGCAAACTGTGATGACTAAAGGTGAATACACGAAACAAACCCTGGCCTGGTTATATGAGCAACAGTTTCCATGTTTACGTCACCATTTACTTAAAACACATCTTTTTATAACCATGCTCTGCTCTCGCCGAGGGCAACCCTTTTATTTATATCTCTTATCTGCTGTTTGTTGATTAATGTTGGCTTGCTTCTGTCCGTTCTAATTCATGACATCTCATTTCATGATTCTTTTCATTCCGTTTTATTAAGCTTTACTTTTCATTATTTTCACTTATTCTGGTTTTATCTCTTGATATCACATTTCTTTTCATCTGTGCTATATGCAAGTGTGTGAGTGTATATATATATATATATATATATATATATATATATATATATATATATATATATATATATATATATATATATATATATCAACACAGATAAAGGAATTCCACTGGAATTCCATTAATATTCCACTCATTAGTTGAGCACTTATAACACCATTGACGGTTTTGGGGAAAAAAACCGCTATATATATATGTATACACACACACACACACACACACACACACACACACACACACACACACACACACACACACACACACACACACACACACACACACACACATATATAATCCAGTTAGTCAAGTAAATTTTCTATGAGACAGCACAAACCTGTTTCATGCTATAAGCAATCATCACGGCACACATGCAAGTGTTGCATGTAGCATGCATGTGCACATGTGTGTGTTTGTGTGACCGTTTGTATTTGCTTGTTAGTGTGGGATTGTTGTGGCTTTTCCGTTCCTGGTAACATTTTGGGCCTATCAAGCATTACTGCAGAATCAGTGTGGGCTGGTGATCACAGTTTGTCCAAATAGCTCAGTGTCCAACGAGGAAGGCATGAATACATTCATGCAGAAATAGTTTAATCCAATATAGACTTCAAGCAGTTCCTTCCCTGTCACCCTTCCTGCTGCTCAAGGGATTTTTCACAAGTAGTTTAAAATTGTTAGATGAAGTTATCATATTGAACTGTTTAATTAATAAATAGAAATTATCTGCTGTGTCCCAAAGGCAGATGCATAAAAAGCCTTGACATTCTCATGGCACATCAAGAGATAGCTTCTAGAACAATTTCAAGAACAGAATCCCTCCCAGGCTCTATCCTGAAACGATAGTAAACGTAACTCGATAGCACTAGGCCTACTGGAAGCAGTTCATGTGGATGGTACGCCTACGATGTAACTACCGCAATGAGGCAAGGCCTTTTTATTTTCAAATATTTTGAAATAAAGCTTTTTTTGATGCACATAATTCTATGTCCCATGGCCCCATGATGTGTCTCATGATGACAGCACGGGTGTGAGCTGGGTTTTACAGAATGTAGAATAATATAAATAGTTGGGGGTGTATATCTAATTTAACCTGTGGGCAAATGTGTGGGGGTGGTCGTGGGCAGCAAACTACGCAGTGGACCACCCAGATCTCATACAATGCACAGCTTAAAAAACCCAACCAGGGGATGACAGATAGAACCCAAGGCAGAATGTTGACTTTTCTTCAGGCTGACGTTTTCCCTAACAGATCCACACTCTAATACATGTTCTATATACTCCAGGGGCAGTGATGAGACAGAAGTACATTTTTGAGTAAGATGAAAGATAACACAATTCTTTTATTAGGATATACTACTACTACTAGTAGTAGTAGTACTACTACAACTACTTTCAGCTGCTCCTGTTAGGGGTCACCACAGCAGATCATCCGTTTCCATTTCTTCCTGTCCTCTGCAGCTTCCTCTGTCACATCAGCCACTTGCATGTCCTCTCTCACCACATCCATAAACCTCCTCTTTGGCCTTCATCTTCTCTTCCCTGGCAGCTCCTTATTCAGCATCCTTCTCTCAATATACCCAGCATCTCTCCACACATGTCCAAACCATCTCAATCTTGCCTCTCTTACTTTGTCTCCAAACTGTCCAACTTGAGCTGTCCCTCTAATATACTCGTTCCTAATCCTGTCCTTCTTCATCACTCCCAATGAAAATCTTACCATCTTCATCTCTGCCACCTCCAGCTCCACCTCCTGTCTTTTCATCAGTGCCACTGTCTCCAAACCATACAACATAGCTGGTCTCACAACCATCTTGTAAACCTTCCCTTTAACTCTTGCTGGTACCCTTCTGTCATAAATCACTCCTGACACTCTTCTCCACCCATTCCACCCTGCCTGGACTCTCTTCTTCACCTCTCTCCTGCACTCCCCGTTACTTTGGACAGTTGACCCCAAGTATTTAATCACCTCTACTCCTTGCATTCTCAGCATTCTACTGTCCTCCCTCTCATTCATGCATGGGTATTCTATCTTGTTCTTACTGACTTTCATTCCTCCTTTCTCCAGTGCATACTTCCACCTCTCCAGGCTCTCCTCAACCTGCACCCTACTGCTGCTACAGATCACAGTGGCATCTGCAAATATCATAATCCGCAGAGACTCCTGCCTGATCTCGTCTGTCAACCTGTCCATCACCATTGCAAACAGGAAAGGGCTCAGAGCCGATCCTTGATGTAATCCCACCTCCACCTTGAACCCATCCATCATTCCAACCACACACCTCACCACAGTCACACTGCCCTCTTACATATCCTGCACCACTCCTACATACTTCTCTGCAACTCCTACAATACAATACCACACCTCCTCTCTCGGCAGTGTCAAGTGTCAAGAGGTATGATGACCTCTGCTTTCTCTAAATCTACAAAGACACAATGTAACTCCTTCTGGCCTTCTCTATACTTCTCCATCAACATTCTCAAAGCAAACATCACATCTGTGGTGCTCTTTCCTGGCATGAAACAATACTGCTGCTCGCTGATCATCACCTCTCCTCTTAACCTAGTTTTTTTTTTTTATTACAATATTTTATTAGGACAAAGATGTAGCACAACACAACCACAAAAGAACAGGTAATTTATTTTTTACAATTTCAAACCCGTTTTCCCTCAAACCAGGGCCCCTATGAGCCAACTATGATTCCTGCCCCACAGTCCTCCTTGATGGGATTGAAACAGTATGTAAAGTATGAAGTCAAATCGAGCACTCGCATACAAAGCGACACGAGCAAACAAAAAGTAAAAACCATAATAATACAGACATATAAACAAACATTAGAAAAGAAGAGTTGGTAGTTGCTCACATTCAGGCCGTTATGCTGGACTATTGAAGATCTGAAGCTCAGGAAGACACAACATGCGCTCTACTGCACACACAGAGCCTTCATATACGCCTTCGTATACAGGGATCTTATATGGGGGTCCATGTGGCAGACAGACAGTGAAAACCGCAGCCGATGCAGGCAGACACAAGGCATACCATTACTGTGACACCCTGCCAGGGGGAAGCTGGTCAACATAATTGATCAATGGTCTCCAGTGAGAGTAAAATCTATCAGAGGAACCTCTCGATGAAAAATTTAATTTTATCCAGTTTTAGGAGAGACAGAATGTCGAGCAGCCCGGATTTAAATGAAGGTGGCAGGGTGGACTTCCATAAAAGGAGAATTTTCTTATGGGTGATCAAGGAGGTAAACATGATAACGTTGGTTTGGATGATTGTTGTAGTGATTTCATCTGGAGGTCTACCAAAAATAGCTACATGAGGGGAGGGAGGGATTTCAATTTTTAAAATTTCAAGAGAGCGCATCAAAAAATGATTGCCAGAATCAACTCAATTTGGGCCACGACCAGAACATGTGGGTCAGATCACAGGGCTTGTGTGCATCTATTACATCTATCATCTTGTCTATCCGGGTAAAATCTTAGAAGTTTAGCCTTGCTATAATGGAGTCTATTAAGTACCTTGAACTGTATAAGGCTAAGCCTAGCACAGCTGGAGGATGAGTTGACAGCTCTTAGGGCTTCTTCCCAGAAATTATCAGAGAAAGTAATCTGCAATTCATTCTCTCAATTGGTTCTGACCTTGTTAATGACAGATTCATCCACTGGGGATAAGAAGTCATACAAGTAGGAAACATGGCCCTAATCTGTGCCCAGATTCTCAGAGTGCCGCTAACAATGGGGTTAGATGTGTACTGTGAGGAGGAGAGGGGCAAGGTGCTGCATGCCAAGGCCTGGGGTGACAACGAGGAGCACGAATCAGCCTCAGTCTGACACCAGCTACTCTGAGGTGAAACAAACCAGAGCATGACCTTGTGAGCATTGGTGGCCCAGTAGTAGCCAAGGAAGTTGGGTAAGCCAAGCCCACCCAATGAGCTGTCTCTCTGTAACAAGGTTCTACCAATTCTCGCATGCTTACCAGCCCAGATAAACGAGGACATAATGCCATCAAGAGAGTTGAAAAACGATTTGGCAAAAAGATAGGGAGACATTGGAAAACATATAAGTACCTAGGTAAAATGTTCATTTTGATAATCTGTACCCTTCCCGCTAAAGAAAGTGGTAGATGACTCCACCTCTGTAGGTCAGACTTGACTGTTGCCGTTAGTGCCATAAGGTTTTGTTCCCATAGTGATCGAATGGATCTAGTAATAATGATACCCAAATATTTAAATCCTGAGTAAGATAGTTTGAAAGGTATTGACGACATTGGTAAATCTGCAGCCAATTGATTGATAGGGAAACATACGCTTTTTTTGGATATTTAATTTATAACCCGAGAGCACACCAAAAGATTCCAAGACTGAAAGAAGATGAGGGATACTAAACAAGGGGTCAAACACATATAAAAGCAGGTCATCAGCATATAACGAGACTCTGTGTTCTGTACCCCACCTCCAGATACCCTTAAGCCCGCTCTCTACCTTTAGAGCAATCGACAGTGGCTCCATAGCAATCAAGAACAAGAGCGGTGACAGTGGACATCCTTGAAGCGTCCCACAGAAGAGGGGGAAGGGTTCAGAGCGGTGGGTGTTTGTACACACCGATGTGTGAGGGGAAGAGTAAAGTAATTGAATCCATGAAACAAGGCCTTCACTAAAGCCGAATTGTTGTAGCGTAGCAAACAAATACGCCCACCCCACCCTGTCGACGGTTTTCTCAGTGTCAAGAGGTATGATGACCTCTGGTTCTGTAGAGGGTGGAGTGTAAATGATGCCGAGAAGGCTTCGTACGTTCGTGAAAGAGTGCCTCCTCATTATGAATCCTGTCTGAGCTTCCGAAATGATTGAAGGCATAACATATTTTAATCGCCAAGCAAAGACTTTAGCTAGTATTTTCACATCCACAGATAAAAGTGAGATTGGATGATATGACGCACAGTTCAATGGATCCTTGCCTTTCTTAAAAATCAGAGAGATAGAGGCCTGCGTAAGGGTAGGCGGCAGCGAGCCCTGGTGGTGAGGATGATTAAACATTTCAAGTAATAATGGGGCGAACTGAACTGAAAAGTTTTTATAAAATTCCACCGGGTACCCATCAGGGCCTGGAGACTTGCCGCTATGCATTGACTTAATTGCTTCTTTGATTTCAGAAAGCATTAAAGAGGCATCAAGTATTTGCTGATCGCTGGTAGAAATCTTAGGCATGTCTGAATTCTCAAAAAAAGTTAAGCAGTTGAGCTTCATCCTTGGTAGATTCTGATGTGTAAAGATGGGAATAGAATGTTTTAAAGATATTAGTAAGGGAGCCTGAATCATCTCTTATCTGGGTGATTTGATGCCATTTGGCCTTCAGTTGGTGGGCCAATAAGCGACAAGATTTGTCTCCATGTTCATACACGGTTCCCCGAGAGTGCAGTAAGACACTTTCTTCCTCTCTTGTTAGGAGAAGATCGAGCTCTGTTCCATCCTTTCTTTATATAGATTGGGTGATTGGTTAGTTGTGAGCTGGTTGTCTATGTTGGCAATAGAGTCTTCTAGTTTCTTTTGGCATGCTCTGTGAAGTTTACTGGCATGAGACGTATGTGAAATAATTTTGCCCCTAATAAAGGCTTTGAGGGTTTCCCCATATCAGAGGCGTAGGAGTGTCTTCATTTTTATTTGTCTCACAGAAGAATGTAATTGACTCAGAGATGTAATTGCAAAAGTTTTAACAGCTAACAAAAGAGGGTCAAAACGCCAGAATCTAAATCCCTTGGGCTTAAGATCCAAATGACGGTCTAGAATCACAGTAGACTGGTCTGAGACAGTTATTGGTGAATATTGGGTGGATACAATAGATGGGATGAGTGTTTTATCCACGATGAAATAATCTGTATGAGAGAATTAACGATGTGCATGGGGGAAAAAAACGAATATTTTCTCGTAGAGGGGTTTAGAAAGCTCCATGGGTCAACATAACCATATTGGTCCATAAAAGCGGAGAGAGTCTGAGACATTTTTGAGGATGCAATATGTCTGCCTGCCATCAGCGAGGAACTTTCCTGGACATTAAACACCGAAGCCCTTGTGAAAAAGGCCCAACAATGCCTGCATTTCCTGAGGAGGCTGAGGAGCACCCGCCTATCCCCCAAAATTCTCACCACGTTCTACCACTGCACCATAGAGAGTATCCTGACCAGCTGCATCTCAGTGTGGTACGGCAACTGCACATCAGTAGACCAGAAAGCTCTGCAGCGGGTCGTAGAGGCGACCCAGCATATCACCGGTACCCAGCTCCCAGCCATAAAAGACATTTATCACAAACGCTGCCTTCGAAGGGGTCTCAGCATCAGCAGAGATCCCAGCCATGGACTGTTCTCCCCCCTGCGCTCTGGGAGGCGCTACAGGAGCCTCAGAGCCCGCACCAGGCTCAAAAACAGCTTCTTTCCACAAGCTGTTGCCCACCTGAACCTGGCTACCCACTGAATGTCTGTAGATATTTTTAAATATTTTGTACTCTCGCTCTTTTTTACCTTATTTTTAGCTTTTGGTCTTCATGTGTGTATATCTTATACTGTGTTTGTTGTGTTTGTCTGTGTCTGTGTTGCACTGTCTGGTGAAGTCACAGCCCTCATTTCATATTTAACATGTGCCTGCACATTGTTTTTAATGACAATAAATTGAATTGAATCGAATAACAGGAATGAATTGGCCAGCAGTTGCAGACATAGATATAAGCGCCTATTTTGTTATTTTAAATAAATCATGGCAATATACAAATACCACCCCCCTTCCCCCATTGGACCGTTAGCGATCACGTGTTTTTGAATTTTTGAATGTTGTACCTCTCCCTTCCTCATTGCACATTGTGCACGTGATGTGCATGATGAGGCAGTAAATGGGATGTCCTTTCCTCGAGTAACTTTACTGACAGCTGATGATTGCTTATGGCATGAAAAAGGCTTGTACTATCTCAAAAAGAATTTACTTGACTAACTGGATCTGGATTTTATACATACATACATACATACATACATACATACATACATACATACATACATACATACATACATACATACATACATACGTATTTTGTTATTCGTCCGTCGCAGCGACGAGGACCATCTAGTCATCCTGTGATGGATGACTGATGACTTGCGCGATGATTAAAGTGAGGAAGAGTTGCGCATCATCAACCCCACTCTCTCGTCCGAGACCACCTGCTACCAGTGGCAAGACTAGCGAGACGACTGGCAATGGAAACGGATGCAGATTTTTCCTCAGCCTTTCCCGTAGACCA
The DNA here is from genome assembly GCF_029633865.1 of Lampris incognitus. Classification (NCBI taxonomy): domain Eukaryota; kingdom Metazoa; phylum Chordata; class Actinopteri; order Lampriformes; family Lampridae; genus Lampris; species Lampris incognitus. The sequence continues at coordinate 55,160,462 of NC_079213.1, forward strand.
GTATACCCGCAAAGCAGCGGAGGATTTAAATCAGAGTTGTCCTTTTCCTAGATGAATTGCCTGACTGGCTAACGAGCTTCATCTACCCGGGTCTGAAATCAGAGTTGTCCTTCTCCTAGACTGGCTGCCAACCAAGGCTAACGAGGCCAATCGACCTACCCGGTTATACCGCCGGGAACCTGGTCACCCTCGCAGCAGACTATGTGAAAACAGGAGGTACCACGAGAAGGTGCTGCTGCGGACGCATTTGCGTAGGAGCGGCCATATGCTAAGGTCCTGATAGACCTGCAGCGATCACTACACCAGGAAGAGAGAGGCCACCGCACCACTTCACATTCGTTTTGGAAAGTAGGACATCTGGCCCAATACTGGCCACCTCCCATATGTGTGTGTGTGTGTGTGTGTGTGTGTGTGTGTGTGTGTGTGTGTGTGTATATACAGTGCATCTGGAAAGTATTCACACCCCTTCACTTTCCCCACATTTTGTTATGTTACAGCCTTATTCCAAAATGGATTAAATCCCTTTTTTTCTCATCAATCTACATACAATACCCCATAATGACAAAGTGAAAAAGGCTTTGTAGAAAGTTTTGCAAATGTATTAAAAATAAAAAACTGAAATAGTGCATGTACATAAGTATTCACACCCTTTACTCAGTACTTGGTTGGGGCACCCTTGGCAGTGATTACAGCCTCAAGTCTTCTTGGGTATGAAGCTACAAGCTTAGCACACCTACATATATTTGGGGTATGTCTCCCATTCTTCTCTGCATATCCTCTCGAGCTCTGTAAGGTTAGATGGGGAGCGTCGCTGCACAGCTATTTTCAGGTCTTTCCAGAGATGTTCAATGGGGTTCAAGTCTGGGCTCTGGCTGGGCCACTCAAGGACATTCACAGACTTGTCCCGAAGCCACTCCTTCGTTGTCTTGGCTGTGTGCTTAGGGTTGTTGTGTTGAAAGGTAAACCTTCGCCCCAGTCTGAGGTCCTGAGCGCTCTGGAGCAGGTTTTCATAAAGGATCTCTCTGTACTTTGCTCCATTCATCTTTCCCTCGATCCTGACTAGTCTCCCAGTTCCTGCCGCTGAAAAACATCCCAACAGCATGATGCTGCCACCACCATGCTTCACTGTAGGGATGGTATTAGCAAGGTGATGAGAGGTGCCTGGTTTCCTCCAGACGTGATGTTTGGCATTCAGGCCAAAGAATTCAATCTTGGTTCCATCAGACCAGAGAATCTTGTTTCTCATGGTCTGAGAGTCCTTTAGGTGCTTTCTGGCAAACTCCAAGTGGGCTGTCATGTGCCTTTTACTGAACAGAGGCTTCCGTCTGGCCACTCTACCATAAAGGCCTGATTGGTGGAGTGCTGCAGAGATGGTTGTCCTTCTGGAAGGTTCTCCTATCTCCACAGAGGAACGCTGGAGCTCTGTCAGAGTGACCATCGGGTTCTTGGTCACCTCCCTGACCAAGGCCCTTCTCCCCCGATTGCTCAGTTTGGCTGGGTGGCCAGCTCTTGGAAGAGTCCTGGTGGATCCAAACTTCTTCCATTTACGAATGATGGAGACCACTGTGCTCTTCGGGACCTTCAAGCTGTAGAAATTTTTTTGTACCCTTCCCCAGACCTGTGCCTCGATACAATCCTGTCTCGGAGGTCCACAGACAATTCCTTTGACTTCATGGCTTGGTTTCTGCTCCGACATGCACTGTCAACAGTGGGACCTTATATAGACAGGTGTGTGCCTTTCCAAATCATGTCCAATCAATTGAATTTACTACGGGTGGACTCCAATCAAGATGTAGAAACATGTCAAGGATGATCAGTGGAAACAGGATGAACCTGAGCTCAATTTTGAGTGTCATAGCAAAGAGTGTGAATACTTATATACATGCAATATTTCAGTTTTTTATTTTTAATAAATTTGCAAACATTTCTACAAAACCTTTTTCACCTCATCATTATGGGGTAGTGTGTGTAGATTGATGAGAAAAAAAGGGATTTAATCCATTTTGGAATAAGGCTGTAACATAACAAAATGTGGGGAAAGTGAAGGGGTGTGAATACTTTCCAGATGCACTGTATGTATGTATGTGTGTATATATACACACATATATACATGTACATATACATACATACATACATATACACACACACACACACACACACACACACACACACACACACACACATACATATACATATATATACCATGTAGTTTGGAGTATCCGGCCTTCTTGGAGTCTTCGGCTTTGGGTGGTATCCTCCTGGATAGGGTTCCGCCTAGGGACTCTATATTTCTGCTGTGAGACTTCAACACTCACGTGGGCAATGATGGAGAACCCTCCAGTGGAGGGGCGTGACTGGGAGGAACGGCCTTCCCGACTGGAACCAGAGCAGTGCCTTGTTATTGGACTTCTGTGTGAGTAAAGGATTGGCCATAACAAACACCATGTTCGAACATAAGGTGGTTCATAAGTGTACTTGGTACCAGAACACCTTAGGCCGAAGATCGATGATAGACTATGTGGTCGTATCATCAGATCTGCGGCTGTATGTTTTGGACACTTGGGTGACTAGAGGAGCAGAGCTGTTAACCGATCACCACCTGGTGGTGAGTTGGTTCAGATGGCGGGGAAGGCTGCCGGACAGACCTGCCGGACAGACCTCCAAACGTGTAGTGAGGGTGAACTAGAAATGTCTGGCGGAGGCCCCTGTCCATGAGGTCTTCAATGCCCACCTCCAGAAGAAGTTCTCATGTATTCCAAGGGAAGCTGGGGACATGGAGTCTCAGTGGGACATGTTCAAAGCCTTTATTGCAGATGCAGCAGGTATATATGAGCTGTGGTCATAAGGTCATCGGTGCATGTTGAGGTGGCAACCTAAGAACCCGCTGGCGGACACCGGCGGTGAGGGAAACCGTCACGCTGAAGAAGGAAGCCTTTCAGGCTTGGTTGGCCAAGTGGTCTCCTCAAGCAGCAGACAGGTACCGGGTGACCAGAAGGGCTGTGGCTTTGTCGGTCATGGAAGCAAAAACTCTGGTGTGGGAGGAGTTCGGCAATGCTATGGAGGAGGACTTTCGATTGGCCTCAAGGAAGTTCAGGCAAACCATCCGGCGACTCAGGAAGGGGAATCAGGGCTTGACTCAGGCTGTGTTCAGCCGGGGAGGGTAACTGTTGACATGGACTGGGGATGTTGTCGGGCGGTGGAAAGAACACTTTGAGGAGCTCTTGAACCTGGCTAACACGTCCTTAGTGGAGGAGGTGGAGTCTGAAGACTTGGGGGAAGCCCCGCCCATATCCCTGGCTGAGGTCTCTGAGGTAGTTAAGAAGCGCCGGGTGTGGATGAGATTTGCCCTGAGATGCTTAAGGCTCTGGACGTTGTTCGGCTGTCTTGGCTGACACACCTCTTCAGTGCCGCGTGGAGGTTGGGGACAGCACCTGTGGAGTGGCAGACTGGGTTGCAGGTTCCCATATTTAAAAAAGGGGACCGGAGGGTGTGCTCCAATTATTGGGGCATCACACTACTCAGCCCCCCTGGGAAAGTCTACTCTAGGGTGCTGGAAAGGAGGCTCCGACTGATTGTCAAACCACGGATCCAGGAGGAAAAATGCAGATTCCATCCTGGCCGTGGAACAACGGACCAACTCTTTACCCTTGCGGAAGTGCTGAGGGGGGCATGGGAGTTTGACCAGTCAGTTTACATGTGTTTTGTTGACTTGGAGAAGGCTTATAAATGTGTACCCTGGGGCACTCTGTAAGGGGTACTGTTGGAGTATGGGGTACAGGGGCAATTGCTACAAGCCATCCAGTCTTTGTATAACAAAAGTGAGAGCTGCGTCCGCATTCTTGGCACAAAGTCAAACACCACCCGGCGCTGGTGGCTGGAGTGACTGCCCGGAGACGGCGCGGGAGCGGCCTCTGTTTCTTCCACCAGCGGTTCGGTGGCAAGGCTATGCGCTGCGTCCCTCCGTGCACGTTTCAGGCGCCGGGAAACTCCACGGCCAGCACTCAGTAGCAGCTGTGGGCACTGGTGGACGTAGTGAGGTGCTCTTCATTACGGTCTCGATGTCAGGAAGACGGTTTCCGGTGGACTCCGGCTCGCAAAAGAGCCTACTCCCTCCAGCTAATACAGACATGTCAGCCGAAGGCGGCGACCCACAATTGAGTGCATGTAACGGTTCGTCCATTGCGACGTTTGGCACAAGATTGGTGACTGTTTGTTTCCACGGGCGCCATTTCGAGTGGGACTTTGTAGTCGCCTCCATTACTGTTCCTATTATCGGCGCGGATTTTCTGTGTGTTAATGGTCTGCTTGTTGATGTTGCAAACCGCCGTTTAATTGATGCTGTGTCTTTCGCCACTTTTCCGTGCGAGACAAGGGGAGCCGGGCCGTTAACACACGCTAACTTTTTAGCATTAGGGGATGTTTTTCAGCGTTTGCTGGCGGATTTTCCATCGGTGACTACACCTGCCTTTTCCACCGCGGTTACTAAACACGGGGTAGAACATTTCATTCCCACTGTGGGACCGCCAGTTTTTGCGCACGCGCGGCGCCTCAACACGGTAAAATTGGCTACAGCTAAGGAGGAGTTCGCCATCATGGAGCGTCTGGGTATAGTGAGGCGTTCCAACAGCCCGTGGGCCTCGCCGCTTCACATGGTGCCCAAGGCGGATGGGTCGTGGCGGCCTTGCGGCGACTTTTGCCGCCTGAACAACGTCACCGCCAATGACCGCTATCCCATCCCACACATACAGGACTTTTCCATACGCCTGGCAGGTGCCACTATTTTCTCTAAGGTGGACCTGGTGCGCGGCTATCATCAGGTTCCCGTGCGTGCAGAGGACGTGCCCAAGACCGCAGTGATCACCCCATTTGGGCTTTTTGAGTTCATGCGCATGCCATTTGGCTTGAAGGGGGCAGCGCAAACCTTTCAGAGGCTGATGGACTCGGTGTTGCGTGACCTTGCTTTCATCTTCGTTTATCTCGATGACATATCAGTGGCCAGTCCGTCAGCTGAAGAGCACCTGGCGCACCTGAAACAGGTTTTCTTTCGTCTGGACGAACACGGCCTCATAGTCAACCCGGCCAAATGTCAGTTTGAACTGCCAGTGATTCACTTCTTGGGTCACCGCATTTTGCCACAAGGCGCGGTCCCGTTGCCTTCTAAGGTGCAAGCGGTGGCGGAATTTCCCCGCCCGGTCTCTGTTAAGGCATTGCAGGAATTCTTGGGCATGGTGAATTTTTATAACCGTTTCCTCCCTCGCGCTGCCCACCCGCTTCAGCCACTTTACGAAGCCCTGCGGCTTAAGAAGGCTAACGACCTTGTCGACTGGACTCCTGAACGGGTCCAGGCCTTTGACGGAGCTAAGTGTGCCCTGGCTAACGCTGCCCTCCTCGCCCATCCCACACCCACGGCGTCCATAGCTTTAACAACCGATGCGTCTGACATAGCCGTGGGGGCTGTGGTTGAACAGCGTGTGGCGAACGCGTGGCAGCCACTCGCAATTTTTAGCCGCAAACAGCGAGATAGCGAGCGCAAGTACAGCGTTTTTGACCGGGAGTTGCTGGCACTGCACCTTGCAACCCGTCATTTCCGCTTCCTGCTGGAGGGTCGCTCCTTCACGGCTTATGTGGATCATAAACCGTTGAGTTTCGCCATGTCCAAGGTGACTGAGCCGTGGTTTGCTCGTCAGCAGCGCCACCTGGCGGCCATCTCCGAGTTCACAACGGACATTCAGCATGTGGCCGGGAAGTCCAACCCTGTTGCTTATTGTCTGTCGCGTGTGGTTGTGTGTCCTGTGCACCTCGGTGTGGATTTCTCCGCTATGGCTGCCGACCAGCCCAGCGACCCGGACGCCCTTGCCATAAGGTCAACGTGTACCGGCCTCAAGCTAGAGGATGCTGTGATGCAGGAAGGCGGTCCTGCCCTCCTCTGTGATGTCTCCACCGGCTGTCCCCGCCCCGTTGTTCCAGTGGCCTGGCGCCGTCGAGTTTTCGAATCGATTCACTCCCTCTCGCACCCTGGAGTTCGGGCGTCGGTGAAGGTGGTCGGTTCCAAGTTCGTCTGGCCTGGCCTCCGCAAGGACGTCAAGGGGTGGGCGGCTGCATGTGTGGCGTGCCAGCGCGCTAAGGTCCACCAGCACACTAAGTCGCCCCTCGAACCGCTTCCGATCCCGGCCAGACGTTTCGACCACGTGCATGTGGACCTGGTGGGCCCTTTACCTTCTTTACAGGGTTTTACGCACCTGCTCACAATGTTAGATCGGACCACCAGGTGGCCAGAGGCTGTCCCTCTGTCCTCCACAACATCCTCGGACGTTGCACGCGCGTTTCTTTCCTCCTAGGTCGCCCGTTTCGGCACTCCGTCAGATATCACCTCAGACAGGGGCCTCCAGTTCGTGTCAGAGCTCTGGTCGGCACTTGCGCGATCCTTGGGTGTGCAGGTACACCACACTACCACGTACCACCCTCAGGCTAACGGCTTGTGTGAACGTTTTCACCGGTTGCTCAAGGCAGCGCTGCGCGCTGCGCTCTCGGATGGTAACTGGGTGGATCGTTTACCTTGGGTTATGCTCGGGTTGCGTTTGGCTCCTAAGGAGGACCTCGACGCTTCGCCCGCTGAGCTGGTGCTCGGTCAGCCGCTCCGCGTCCCTGGGGAATTTTTGCCTGGGAGTTCCGCTCCTCGATCCCGTCCGGCCGTTTATACTTTTTTGTCCGACAGCACTCGGGTTCCAGGCCCCGTTCACCACTGTTTTCCGCGGTCGTTCGTGCCTGCGGAGCTCATGTCGGCTCGTTTTGTTTTTGTACGGCATGATGCTCACCGCTCGCCCCTCCAACCCCCATACGATGGCCCATTTCGGGTTCCTGAGACGGGTCCTAAGGGTTTTGTGCTGGATATGGGTGGGCGTAGGGAGCGTGTCACGCTTGATAGGCTTAAACCGGCGCACAGGGTGGCAGACGAAGTTGTGTTTCCGGCCCGGGTTCCCCGTTGGGGTCGCCCTCCTTCCAGGACCCCGGCAGTGTCTTCACGGGTTCAGCATTCTGCTTCTCAGCCGGCATTGGGCTGTGTTTCACCTACTGTTCCGGCTGAGGGACGGCGCAGCCGTTATGGCAGGCTGCTTAAGCCTCCAGTGAGAAACTGGTTTTCTTTCCAGGAGTCCCTTCTGGGTGCTCGGGGGGAGGCTGTGTGGCGGACACTAGTGGCTATACCTCTCACCCAGCAGGGCTGTGAGCTGGGGGCGTGGTTTATGTTCCCCGGCTCTCTGGTGCAAGGTTGTTCCTGTTTCAGTTTGGTTTGGAGCTGAGGAGTAAAGTTCAAACTCGCCTTCGTCTCCTGTGTTTTTCCTCATCCTGCCACAATACAACTATTAACCTCCACACTATAATATTTGATGGACAGATGGCATCATTAATAATAACAAATCTCTTTTCTAACACTCAAAGGCATATTTACCCACGGATTTCATTAGATGGACTCAGAATGCATTTCGCCTGCATCTCTCATCTTACTCAACCGGGAAAAGGACCAGAATCCCCTGAGCACAAGAAGAAATTTGCAAATCTCGCCCTCTAGTGGCTACAGATTGTAACAGCTAAGAGTTAACCCTTTTTATGATCTTTGTTGTTCCCTTAGGTACAATCTTACTTTTTAAAATGGTTTGTACATATGAATTGTATTTTAACACAATAACTGTAAATACCTCTTCCCTTGTACATAGTTAGACCAAAATAAAATAAAATCTCTTTTTATACTGAACATATTTACACGTTACATGGAATTTACCACTTGGCTACACAATGTGTTTAGTAGGAGAGCACATGCAAGCGCTGGTATGAGTAAAGCGGATCTGGGATTTTTAGGGACGCAGCCATTTCTGTGGGCGGGCCTGGATACGTCTGCTAGTCACTGAGACTGCACAACAGTCTGAGTCTGGGTCTGACTGTGGCTCAAACATGTATGGCTGAATCTCTCTGATGTTTGCTCTAACGCCATCTTGATGTGCACTGCTCTTTCACTGGTCAACTTCCGGGTAGCGGTGGTGGGCGAGACCTGTGATATTTGCATATTCATAGATCCTGAATTTCTCAGTGAGGGAGAAGGAGTAGATGTGCTCCCAGCCCCCTTTCAGATTTTTATTTTTTTATGTGGGAAAATCCGGTTAAACAATATATCTCTGAGTAAGTATTATCACAAAAATATTTTTATACCAGAAATGACTTGTGACTTGTGTGGCATTCAACATGTGGCCACCAGTCAATATCTGAGCTCCAGATACTAGCAGTATAAAAGTGGTCCCAATCTGAAGTGTAATGTACTCGGAGAATTGTTCTAATCTGAGAGTATGCAACACAGGTTTAATCATTTTTGGGTCATGTCTTTAAATATCCGGCGAACCAATTTGTCCAGATTCGGGGGTTTTTGCACAGTGTTTCCTTTTGACTAGCACCTTTTCAGACAATAAAGATGTGCAATGGCAGACTAAAAATGTATAAGGCAGGCTAATCAATGCGTCACAGAGTGTTTGGACAGACTGGGTCTGGGCCGAGAGCCTTTCTGGTTTTCTTCCTCTTGAGCAGTCTATCAATACTCAGCTTGTTGACTATCAGTAGAAAGGAGGGTGGCAGAGTGCTGGCCTGAAGGGTAAGGGGTGATGGATGGATGAGAAAGATGACCGTGACTAGTTTGATGGGACCAGAGAGGTTATCCTGTAGCCTTCCAAATCTGCTGGAGAACTCCTTCTGATTGTTCGTCAATAACTTTAATATTTCATAGATCACATAAGGGCTTTTCCATGCCTTGAGTGAGAAATGGCTTTTAAGCCTCTTGGGGTACGACTTTTTGACAGCTCTGACCGCCTTCTCTAGTCTGTACTTGGCCGGTCAGGTTTTATCAACTCCAGGGGATGATTTGTCAATTTTTTAAATTTGACAGAAAGCAGCCCCTTGTTAAACTGCCAGCTCATCTTTCTATTTCCTTTGGATCATGAACACTTGCTGACATAGTGTGAATATCAATATTTAAATTAATCTTGTAGTGACCTACTTTAGCCAGGTTAGATATTCAGCATGTGGACTAGAGACCCTTTAAGACAGTGGGTTCAGGGGTTAGCAGGGGGGATTCTGGGCAGGTGCGAGGTTGAGGTTTTGATGTTTGTTGTCATTGTCAATGTTCACTTGAAGTTTATTGGAGGACATAAACGACCCCACGGCTGTGTGGTCAAAAGGGGAAGTGGTCTCGTCTCCTGTCTGTCATCCTCCAGTCTCATTTCATCACCAGACGCTTCTCCGGGGTCGGGTCGCGGTGGCAGCAAGTTAAGTAGGGCACTCCAGACGTCCCTCTCCCCAGCAACGCCCTCCAGCTTCTCCTGGGGGGATCCCAAGGCGTTCGCTTGGGATCCCCCAATACTTAATATAAAATAGAGAATATTTAAATTTTAATGATACATGTTGTTACATTAGAAACGTGCGGTAGTCCTCTTAGTAGTAGTCCATCTGCAAACCACTGGATTGGTTTTTGGAAGAAAACTTCAGATATTTCATTAATGTTTTTCACTGGTTAATGCATTAGCCACATCAGTGATTTGGTGCAGCGCTACAAAAGAATATTGCAGATTTGAGAACATGGCCAAAGCCCAATAAGTAGCAAGACCTCTGGCATTTATAATAAAAAGGTTATACATGTTGCCTGCCAACACGGGGATCGTCGGTTCAAATCCCCGTGTTACCTTGGCTTGGTCGAGCGTCCCTACAGACATAACTGGCCGTGTCTGCAGGTGGGAAGCAGGATGTGGCTATGTGTCCTGGTCACTACACTAGTGTCTCCTCTGGTCGGTCGGGGCGCCTGTTCAGGGGGAAGGGGAACTGGGGGGAATAGCGTGATCCTCCCACGCACTACATCCCCCGGTGAAGCTCCTCACTGTCAGGTGAAAAAAACGTGGCTGGTGACTCCACATGTATCGGAGGAGGCATGTGGTAGTCTGCAGCCCTCCCCGGATCGGCAGAGGGGGTGGAGCAGCGACTAGGACGGCTCGGAGGAGTGGGGTAATTGGTTGGATGCAATTGGAGACAAAGCAAGAGAGGCAAGAGAGTGATGAAGAAGGACAGAATTAGGGACGAGTATATTAGAGGGACAGCTCAGGTTGGACGGTTTGGAGACAAAGCAAGAGAGGCAAGATTGAGATGGTTTGGACATGTGTGGAGGAGAGATGCTGGGTATATTGGGAGAAGTATGCTGTATATGGAGCTGCCAGGGAAGGGAAGAAGAGGAAGACCGAAGAGGAGGTTTATGGATGTGGTGAGGGAAGACATGCAGGTGGCTGGTGTGACAGAGGAAGATGCAGAGGACAGGAAGAGATGGAAACGGATGATCCACTGTGGCGCCCCCTAACGGGAGCAGCCGAAAGTAGTAGTAGTAATAGTAGTAGTAGGAGTAAACCTGAAAAGGATTGTTACTACACATTGTGTAGCCTTGCGAGCTGAAACATTTCTTTTGCCAAATGACATGTTCGCTAATCTTAGAGTTAGAGTTAGCTGTAACATAAAGTGGCCTACAGTCAGCTTGTGTAAAGTGAAAACCAGAATCAAGTTTATAGGCCATGTAGGTTTGCACATACATGGAATTTGGGTGGCACGGTGGCTGAGTGATTAGCACTGTTGACTCACAACAACAAGGTCCAGAGTTTGAACCCCAGGCCATCCCAGGTCTTTTCTGTGTGGAGTTTGCATGTTCTCCCCGTGTCTACGTGGGTTTCCGCTGGGCACTCCGGGTTCCTCCCACCTTTAAAGACATGCATGTTAGGGTAAATACCCCGGTCTATGCCCCTAACCAAGGCAATAGCAAGAAATAATTGGAGTTGGTCCCTGGGCGCTGCATGGCGACTGCCCACTGCTCCTAGCTACAGAGCTAGGATAGGTTAAATGCAGAGAATTAATTTTGTTGTATGTATGTACAATAGACAAATAAAGTGTATTCTGTTCTATTCAGTACAGTATATACAAAATGGTAAAACTGTTTTTATATCTGGTTGTTTTGGTGTACAGTGCTCTGTAGCGCCTACCAGAGGGGAGGAGTTGGAACAGGTTGTGACCAGGGTGTGATGGGTCTGCAGTGATGTTGCCTGCCCGTCCCCTTACTCTGAAGATGTGGAAGTCCCGAATGGAGGGCAGGTTAGCACCAGTGATTTTCTCTGCAGACCTAACTGTCCGTTGTAGTCCGTCCCTGTCCTGTTTGGTGGATGATCCAAACCAGGCAGTGTTGGATGTTTAGGGGACAGACTGGATTAGGCTTCAGCTCAGCGTTCAACACCATTTGTCCCAGATATCCTCCACTACAAACTCACCCGGCTCACTATACCAGCCCCCATCTGCCAGTGGATTAAAAACTTCCTGACAGACAGGAGGCAGCTGGTGAGACTGGGGAAAATCACATCCATCACCCGGAAAATCAGCACTGGTGCCCCCCCCAGGGATGTGGGCTCTCCCCTCTACACAAATGACTGCACCTCAGGTGACCCGTCTCTTAAACTCCTGAAGTTTGTGGACAACACAACCATCATTGGCCTTATCCAGGATGGTGACAAGTCTGCATATAGACAGGAGGTTGATCAGCTGGCCCTCTGGTGCGGCCATAACAACCTGGAGCTGAACACGCTCAAAACAGTGGAGGTGACAGTGGACTTCAGGAGGAGTCCGCCAACACTGTACCCCCTCACCATACTCAACAGCACAGTGTCTACGGTGAAAACCTACAGATTTCCCGGTTCCACAATCTCTCGAGACCTAAGGTGGGCATCCAACATAAGTCAAGTCAGTTTCATGACCAACTCCGTAAAGAACCCCTTTAATAGAGAAAAAATAGGAAGAAACCTCGGGGAGAGCAACAGAGGAAGGATCTCCCAAGATGGACAACGTGCAACGGATGTTGTGTTTACACAATTTACACAATACAACATTGAAAGGGGATAACACAATTATAATGGAATGATAAAATATATGAAGAATATGATGAGGAGGATGCCAAGCAGTGTCCAGACACCACCGGAAGGAACATAGACACAATCATCAAAAAGGCCCCATAGAGGATGTACTTTCCCCGCCAACTCAGGAAGTTCAACCTGCCTCAGGAACTGCTGATCCAGGTCTACACTGCAATAAACCAGTCTGTCCTCTGCTCATCCATCACTGTCTGGTTTGGTTCGGCCCCCAAACAGGACAGGGACAGACTATAACAGACAGTTAGGTCTGCAGAGAACATCACTGGTGCCAACCTGCCCTCCATTCAGGACTTATACACCTCCAGAGTCAGGAAATGGGCAGGCAACATCACTGCAGACCCATCACACCCTGGTCACAACCTGTTCCAACTCCTCCCCTCTAGTAGGCGTTACAGAGCACTGTACCCCAAAACAAACAGATATAAAACAGTTTCTTTCCATGGGCTGTCATTCAGATGAACGCTTAACACTGTCAAATAAATCCAACCATGTTGTATATACTGTACTGTACATTGTATGTATACTGGTATGCTCTGTCATGTACATTTACCTCAGGCATGTATGTAAGTAACCCGCCAACATCTATTTCGGCATCTCTGATATATTCTCTGCACCATTGCACCTTATCACCTCTTATTTCACCTGTATGTCAACCCTTGTGTATATATCTGAAGATTGTTAAGTACACTGAGAGAGCCACGAAACCGGAGTCAAATTCCATGTATGTGCCAACCTACATGGCCAATACACATGATTCTGATTATTGCAGTGTAGAATTGAATCAGCAGTTCCTGAGGCAGGTTGAACTTCTTGAGCTGGCGGAGAAAGTGCATCCTCTGCTGGGCCTTTTTGATGATAGTGTCTATGCTGGATGTCAACATTAGGTCATGGGAGAGTGTGGAACCCAGAAATCTGTAGGTTTTCACTGTAGACACCATGCTGTTGAGTATGGTGGTGGTGGGGTGTGTGTGTTTGAGGGCTCCTCCTGAAGTCCACTGTCATCTAAACAGTTTTGAGCGTGTTCAGCTCCAGGTTGTTATGGCCGCACCAGAGGGTCAGCTGATCAACCTCCCGTCTATATGCAGACTCTATATGCATTTGTATATATGCAATCAAATTATAAGGTATTTACAATGGTTAAATATCCGTGCATTCTGCGTTATCCTATCTCAGTATTATTGCCTACTATTTGAGGGATTAGAGGCTATTTCTTCAACAGAGACGAGTAATAATGCCAGTACATTAGTGCAGCAATATAATGAGGCAGGAAGTGGGAAGAAATTTGGACTCCTGTCAGTATTATCTGCCATAAAGTGTAATTCCAAAATGGAGCAGCGCTTCATGGAAATCACGGGAGGGTAATTTTGCAGGCTTTTCCTCTCTGCCCAAATCACAGCAGTGTTGTAAAAACAGAGTGAGACTACAGGAGGGTGCTGCAGAGGCCAGGATGGAAACAGGTTTGATACGAAGCTCCCCCAGCAAATTCATTTTAACACCTTATAAACACCCAAACCCGCCTTTAATTTGGCCGGACAGCGGCAGTGTGGCCTTGAGAGACCCAGGAAGAAAAACAAAACAAAACAACTGAAGTCAGCAAATTCCGACATCCGTGGAGAAAGCTATTAGCGGGACTGGCGGCCATGAGGCTCGCGGAATGGCGGCGGCGCAGGGACGCCTGAGGGCGGAGACTCACGTGTTCTGCAGGAAACGAGGAACGTGATGAAGCTTCTCCAGTAAAACCCACCCTCAAACCGCAGAGACTCCTCCGTCCGTCACTATGCTGGACAAGACGAGCTCCCGTGTCGGCGCGGCGGAGGACCAGCTGGTGGAGCTGGACTCTCGCAAGTAAAATGTCTTTTTAATGGAGAAAGTGTGTTATATTCTCTACCGTTAGCTTCCAACATGCTCCGACAGGTTCTCAGCAGCAACTCACAACAACATTCAGAGTCAACCTAACCTACTGTTACTAGTGACCTAAGAATACAGCGCCCTCTAGCGGTTGGCAGTATAGAACTCAATGTAATATAGGGTAACTAGATTACTGAACGCAACAAAGTGGACAAACCGGAAAACTACGGCCGACGCAACGATACACGTGCCGTTAATATCCGGGAAGGCTGCGGGGGAAACGACCCTGTAAACTTGTTAGAAGACTAGACTAATACTTTATGTCTATCTCTGCGCAGATGAAGTGGATTATTAAACCGTTATAAAGAATCGTACTGACTACCGAACTTCTGCTGGAGGGAAAAAATGCAGCCTCCGTTTATTCGGTAGTTTGGGAGAAGAAGAAAAATGAACAGCGTCTCAGTGACGTAATCAATCCGCGCATGCAAGCGCAACACCGCCCACTTGTGGACAAACAAAGTCGTAAACAAAATAATAGTACACAGTAACACATAGTCATACAAATACACTGGTGTCATATCTCAACACTCCCACTTATGAATCATGTGCTTACTGTATACCTTTTCATATTCATAGAACAAATGAAAAGAAACTTGGTATAACCCATACCACTCACATTTCACACACCAAACATTGCCTTAGCAAATGTCTTCAGTTTTACCTTGGATGCAGGCTTCGTCATTACATCCGCAACCATTTTGTCTGTAGGGCAATACACCAATGACATCCTTTCCTTTGACTCCTTGGAGTACACACAATGGTCTGATTGGTTTTGTGTAAAACCATCACCTGTCAAACACTCGTGTAACAGCAAGTTCCAATTGCGGCCAGACTGCTTGAGGCCGTAGATTGACTTCTCTAGTTTACACACTAGTTTTTCTCCCTTCTCAATATAACCCTCAGGTTGTTCCATGTATATGTCATAGTCTATGGGGGCATGAAGATAGGCCGTCTTTACATCCATCTGGTGTAAAATCAAGTCATACTGAGCCGCCTTCTGTAGAAGCACTCGAACACTTGTTAGGTTGGCTGTCGGCGAAAATGTCTCCCCATAACCCACCCCAGCTCTCTGGCTATATCCCTTTGCTACAACTCTAGCCTTGTACTTGTCGTGTCCATCTATATCTGTCTTTATCGAATACACCCACCTTCCTCCCACTGTTTTCTTGCCCTCTGGCAATTTCGTAAGGGTGAATGTTTTGTTGTCTCTTAGAGACTCCATTTCCTCGTCCATTGCCCTGGACCACTTTTCTGATTCTGGCGATTCCATGGCCTCTTTAAAGGTCAGAGGGACACCGCACACTGCCCTGTATGCATAATCTATAGTAGTGAGTGAGCTGTCATCACTGTCGCCCTGACTATAGTCAATCAGGTATCTCGGAGGGTTGCGTTCCCTTTGGGGGTACATCCCACTGGCTGAGGCTTGTGACATCACCCTTGGGTGCTCCTCGTCATCATCCTCGGGTGCTGACTGTGTACCGTCAGTCTGTACATTTTTCTGTACTCTAGGCTGAGTTGCAGCTGTCTCAACAGACTTTCTCTCTCTTACCCAGTCTTCTGGGTGCAGACCTGGTGTCTGAGTCTCATTTTCACTAGTTGCCTTGTGTACAAATTTAACTAGTCTGTGTTTCTGTACTTTCTCTTGGTCAGGGTAGTAGACTAGGTAGGCCGGGCTGTTCTTGTCGTGTCCTACAAAACGCCCCCTCTCACATCTAGAATCTAACTTTCCCTTGTCCTGCTGGTAAGCATAGCATTCTGTCCCGAACTTTTGCATTCTAGCCATGTTGCACTTTTTCCCTGTCATTGCCGTGTATGGCGTAGTGCCTGTGTGCTTGTTGAAGCATCTGTTTCTGGTGTGGGCTGCCTCCTGTACAGCATAATGCCAGAGGCTCTTTGGTAGACCACTATCTATTAGTATACACCTTGCCATCTCGAATAGTGTGCGTCCTTCTCTCTCTGCAACGCCATTTTGATGGGGAGAGTATGGGCAGGACGTCTCATGTCTTATTTTGTTCCGTCTCAACAGGGTTTGAAACTCCTTGCCTGTAAACTCAGTTCCATTATCTGACCTTATGCATTTCACTGTCCCATAGGGAGCTACATCTGCCAGAAATTTCTCGGTCGCTTGCACTGTGTCACTCTTTGTTTTTAAGAAATAAACACACACTGCCCCTGTGCACACATCTGTAAATGATTGCATGTACCTGAAACCATTAATGGACTTGTTTGCCACAGGACCGGCTAAATCAGTGTTTACCAACTCCAGTGGAGTCTTGGCTTTGTCTGTAGATTTCCTGTTCCTGTTTTGGGTAAACTTCCCTTCTATGCATACTGCACACTCTTTGTCAGGTTTACACACTTTACCCTTTATATGCATACCATCAGTGATACCCTGTAGCTTTATGATATCGTCATAGTTGCAGTGGCCCATTATCTCATGCCAAGTTTCTATATCATGGCTCACATGGCACTTTTCAACAACACATTCAGTTTGCAAATAGTACATTTTCCCCTGTACAAAAATGTCAAACCTGGTACCATCCGGTGACATCAGGGCATCTTTGCCCTCTTCGAAGAACACACTGGCTCCGTGTGCTGTCGCAGACTTTACAGAGAAGAGCTCTTGGGGGTACGATGGAATATATAGTGCGTTCCGCAGTGTCACTCTACACCGTCGCCCCTCACTGTCGAGCAGACATACCGTAGCATCTCCCCTGCCCTGCACCACACCAAAGGTGCGCTTATCGTCGGCCAGCTCCATGCAGTGTTTCTCTGGCTCGAACGAGCTGTCAAAGCTCTTGAACTTCTTCTTATCATTGACTATGTGGGAAGAAGCCCCACAGTCCACAATCAATCCTGGTTTGAACTGTTGCCGTCGTCCTGGTCCTGCTGAGCTGGTCTCTCCAGCCTGCACTCTGAAGATGTAGTTCTCTTCTTCCGCAGTATTCCCCGGTCCCTGACCTTGACCTGCTCCGTGACCACCACCGCCGCCGCCACCTTGCTCGCGTGCACACCTGGCTCCATCAGCGCGGTCCTTCTTCTTGCACACTTTGTCCGTGTGACCCTTGACCCGGCAGAAGCTGCACCACACGCTGCGTGAACAGTCCGTTTTCCGATGGCCTTTGTCACCGCATCGCCAGCACACCGTTTGTTCATCATCTCCCTCACAGCGTTTCACTGGCTTTTTCTTAGGCGCTGCGTGGGCCTTCATCACCTTCTCGGACGTCTCGTCCGATGCTGTAGCATTAGCTACATCTTCTGCCGCCTCAAAGTTTCTCAATTTGGCCTTAAATTGTCCCAATGTCAACTCACTGTCGCCATGTGTCACCATTAGAGTGAATGGCTTATATCTCTCAGGTAACCCCCTCATCACCATGGCCATCATTAGCCCCTCACTCGGTGCTTCTCCCGCCCCTTTGAGAGCCGTAATGATTTGTTCAGCTCGGATAATGTATTTGGTTATCGTCTCATTATCAGCTTTCTTTAGACCAGTCAATGTTACATACAGAGTGACAATCCGGGGTCTGCCCTTACCAATGTAATGTTCCCGCAACACCCGTAGACTCTCTACCTTTGTCCTTCGTTTCTCTGAAGATCAGTCCCAAGCTTGTGTTGTCCAATAAAGGCGCCAATGCGCAGTAGGCGTCCGCGTTCCGCTCCTCGTCTAGGGCCTGCTCTTCCACTGTCAAAGGTCCCACGGGCTCGGTAAGAATGGTGGTTTTCAGCCCCACACCATGCATGCAACAGAGCATTCGCTCTTCCCACAGTTCATACTCATCGGCCTGTCCGTTGAATGTGGGCCACCTGCTCTTCTTTCGCTCCATCTCCCTAGGTAGCGTTAGCTTAGCTTAGCGTTCCGTTAGCTTCCCGATAGCCTCTCTCGATGCTAACTTGCTTCACACTTGCTAACTTGCTTCTCCGTGCTAACCTGCGCGCATCCCGCCATTCGAGGTTATCATACTTCGTGTACTTCTTTTATCAAACTACTAAATAATCCAACGTTATCTGGGCCCATAACCTGTTAGAAGACTAGACTAATACTTTATGTCTATCTCTGCGCAGATGAAGTGGATTATTAAACCGTTATAAAGAATCGTACTGACTACCGAACTTCTGCTGGAGGGAAAAAATGCAGCCTCCGTTTATTCGGTAGTTTGGGAGAAGAAGAAAAATGAACAGCGTCTCAGTGACGTAATCAATCCGTGCATGCAAGCGCAACACCGCCCACTTGTGGACAAACAAAGTCGTAAACAAAATAATAGTACACAGTAACACATAGTCATACAAATACACTGGCGTCATATCTCAACAAAACTTTATTTATTTTTTATTTTTTTGCTGCCTGGATCACAGCCACCCTGGGACAAGAGCATTTCACCGAGCCCCTGATAGTGGAGCAGGCACACCGGGCCGTCCACTTGCAGACCAGAGACCGAGACCTGTACTGATGCGCCTTCTCGAATATCAAGATCGGGACAAAAGCGTACGTATCGCCACACGGCGGTCCAGACAGAATAAGGGTCCCATCGTCTGTCCATTCACCCACCATCCATTTTCCAAACCGCCTATCCTGCTCCCAGGGTCGCTGGTGGCCTATCCCAGCAGTCACTGGGCGGCAGGCCATCATAGGGCCGAGACACACACACACACACACACACACACACACACACTCACTCATCACCTGACCTACATGTCTTTGGACTGTGGGAGGAAACCCACGCAGGCACGGGGAGAACATGCAGACTCCACACAGAGGACGATCCGGGAACCATCATGTACGACGATAAGCCTGCTCTGTTTTTCCCCAACCTGAGCGCCAGCCTAGTGAAACACAGGAAGGAGTACGACCAAAGATAAGCGGGAGCTTCGATCTCCGGGTTTTCCGTTTGCCCTACTCCATCCCGCAACACCGAGCATCACGCTCCCCGAAGGGAGGAGAAGATTCTCCAAAACACCTAAGGAACTCTCCAGGAGAAACATGATGGACGAAAACAGGTGGATGAAAACCGGACCGGCAGCCGCAGTTCTGCCGAGCTGCCATGTCTTTATGGTTAAAACTCTCACTCTTGTTATAGGAAATAGTGTAAAGATCACGGATGAACAGGCTCGGTAGCCTTTGGCTAACGGGGCGGTCCCTTCAGTCGACTGGTTAACGTAGTCGCCCGTGGTGTGGGAGACACGGGTTCGCGTCCCGGCTGTGGCGGTACCCGGGCTGCCCCCCGAATTCCCCGCGATGCGCTCTAGATAATGTGGTGACAGCACTCTCAAGTTATTCTCAATAGATTGGCTTCAGCTTCAGCTTAAGCCGACTAATTTGCGTAGTAACACTTTTTGAAACAGGTGTTTTCAGTATTTGTAATCATTTTCTGTTTCACTTAAAATTGGATCGTTTTGAATGGTAATTCATCTTTTCAGACAGAGCCCTGGGCTGGGCTAGATGTTTATGAATCAGCTATATATGCCATGCTTGAAACGTGCAAAGTGCACATCCCAGTTTAGTGGGTAGATGGTGCCGAATTTTCAGGAGTAGGCACTCGGGGGAGGGGCGGGGGAGGGTCTGCGTTTGGGAAAGTGCTCAACAAATAAGGAGCAAAATAATCCAGTGAGTCAAGTAAATTCTTTTTGAGACGGTACAAGCCTGTTTAATTCCATAAGCAATCATCGAGTAGATTTATTGACAGCTGATGATGCTTATCATAAGAAACCCAGGAGATGATGGGTTGGACATGTGTTATCATAGGAAACCCAGGAGACGATAGGTAGGACAAGTATTATCATAAGAACCCGAGGAGACGATGGGTAGGACATGTATTATCATAAGAAACCGAGGAGACGATGGGTAGGACATGTATTATCATAGGAAACCGAGGAGACGATGGGTAGGACATGTATTATCATAGGAAACCGAGGAGACGATGGGTAGGACATGTATTATCATAGGAAACCGAGGAGATGATGGGTAGGACATGTATTATCATAAGAAACCCAGGAGACGATGGGTAGGACATGTGTTATCATAGGAAACCCAGGAGACGATAGGTAGGACAAGTATTATCATAAAAACCCGAGGAGACGATGGGTAGGACATGTATTATCATAAGAAACCCAGGAGACAATAGGTAGGACATGTATTATCATAGGAAACCGAGGAGACGATGGGTAGGACATGTATTATCATAAGAAACCGAGGAGACGATGGGTAGGACATGTATTATCATAGGAAACCGAGGAGACGATTGGTAGGACATGTATTATCATAAGAAACCGAGGAGACAATAGGTAGGACATGTGTTATCATAAGAAACCGAGGAGACAATGGGTAGGACATGTATTATCATAAGAAACCGAGGAGACAATGGGTAGGACACGTGTTATCATAAGAAACCGAGGAGACAATGGGTAGGACATGTATTATCATCATCCTGTAGTTCCAAAGCCAGGGGAGTGGCTAATTTGATCAATAAAAACTCTATGGTGACGACTGGTGAAGCGATTATTGATCCATCAGGCCGATATGTAATTGCCAGATTTACTCAGAACCCGAGACACTATTAAATGTATAGGCACCCAACTATGATGATGAATACTCAGGACATCTTTCTCAAGGGAAGCAAGCAAGCAACATTTTATTCATATAGCACTTTTCAAAACATACAGTTACAAAGTGCTTTACACGCCATGCACACAAAACGAATAAATACATACAATAAATTGAATGAATATAAAAACATGGAATGGGGAGTAACAGACCACGCTCAAAACCAACCAAAACACAAGGCAGGAGTGGGAATCTAAAGGCTTGCCTGAAAAGATGGTTTTAGAAGCCGCTTAAAACAGTCCAAAGATTCAACGAATATCATGGACTGGGGGAGATTATTCCAGAGGCTTGGGGCCAAGACTGCAAAGGCACGGTTACCTTTTGTTCTGCAGTTGGAGTGAGGGGTGGATAAAGGCCCGAGGTCTGAGGATCGGAGTGGCCGGGAAGTGGAATGAGAAGGTCAGAAATATAACTGGGGGCAACACCATGCAGTGCTTCACATGTAATCAATAAGATCTTATAAGTTATTCTGAGTTTTACGGGGAGCCAATGGAGGGATGCAAGAATAGGGGTCATATGGGACCTACGCCTAGTTCTGGTTAGTAGTCTTGTTCTGGTTAGTAGTCTGGTTCTGGTTAGTAGTCCAGCATCTGCATTCTGAACCGGCTGTAGACGATTTAAAGCAGCTTGGTTGAGGCCAGAGTAGAGGGAGTTACAGTAATCTAGACGGGAGAAAATGAAAACGTGAATTAATTTTTCGATGTCCTTAAAAGACAAACTATTTCTGATTTTTGCAATATTTCGTAGCTGAAGAAAACAGGATTGGACAAGCTTAGTAACATGGTGATTGAAAGACATGTTCTTGTCAAAGATGACACCAAGATTTTTAGTGGTAGGTTTGACGTTTGAAGTGGACCAATAAACTGATCAACTGCAGTGGCAAAGTTCTCGGACCAATTAAGAGAACTTCAGTTTTGTCAGGGTATCAGGGGTACTACAAAATGTACTCATAGGGGTGACTTTAATTTCTTTGCTTGGATCATATTCTGGATAAGTCAGTCTTGACAGCTCAAACCAGGGACTACTCCTTCTACTGCTGCCCCCTTAACCCTCATATTAGGATTGACCCTTTTCTGTTATTAATGCAGCTAATTTATATAAAACTAGAATCTGAATATTTATGTAGAACCCTGTCGGATCATTCACCTTTGACCCTGTCAATCTTGATGCTAGAGAAATCAGCTAATTCAGATAGCGTTTGAATCTTACCCTTCTTCAAAACCCAGATTTCTTAAGGTTTATTAGGGACCAGATAGAGCTATTATGTGAGACAAACTGTGCCTCCTCTCCCAATAGTTTTATATTATGGGAAACGCTAAATACTTATCTAAGGGGGCAAATAATCTCCTATACAAAAGATATTAAAAAGAAATACATGGCAGAAATAGAAGAACTGGAAGCAGACATTTTGAAATTGGAAAAGGAGTTCCAACAGTCTAGGTTCAAGGAATTATACCAATATCTGGTAAACCAAAAGCTCAAATACAATACATTACATACTTATCAAATTGAAAAAACAATTTTAAGAACTAAGCAAAGATATTGTGAATTAGGAGAGAAGGCACACAAAATCTTGTCCTGGCAACTGAGCAAAGAGGAAAGCTCAAGGACAATTAATGCAGTTCAAACTGAAACGGGTTCAGTCTCATATAATCCAATAGAAATCAATGACAGATTTAAACAGAATTATACAAATTTATAACCATCGGAATTTCCAGAAGACCAGACTAACATTGATGAATTTCTGTCCACCACTGTACTACCCAAACTTGGCCAAGAAGACCAAATGAATCATGACCTTCCCTTCGTACAGAAAGACACTGAAAAGGCACTTGGCTCGTTCCAATCTAATAAATCACAAGGGGAAGATGATTTCCCCCCTGCATTTTACAGAGAATTTAGGGATATGCTCATCCCCCTCCTCATGGATGTCATTAACTTAGCATCTAAAACTCAAACTTTCATCGAATCATTCCCTACAGCCATTATCACTGTGATTCACAAAAAATAGAGACCCATTAAAAACTGCTCTTCATTTCGGCCTATTTCATTATTAAATCCAGACTATAAATTGATCTCTAAGGCCTTAGCTAACAGGCTTGACCAATACTAGCCACAATTAATAAATCCAGACCAGAGTGGCTTTATTTTGAAATGCTTGTTAGCTAACAATTTATGTAGGCTCTTGAATATTATCCACCTAGCACAATCTAAAACTGAGCCTAGTATAGCTGTAGCTCTAGATGCTGAAAAGGCCTTCGATAGGCTGGAGTGGTATTTATTTAAAGTCTTGGCTAAGTTTGGATTTGGCCGGTTGTTTATTAATTTGGTAAAAACCCTTTATCATGAACCCCAGGCCAAAATTACCACTAACAGACAGATCTCGACAGCGTTTTCCTTGAGTAGATCGAGTCGGCAGGGTTGCCCTTTGTCTCCAGGACTCTTTGTCTTGGCTATTGAGCCCCTAGCTGAAGCAATTCAACAGGATCCCGATATAAAGGGTTTCAAAGTAGAGCAAAATATATCATAAAATCAATCTCCTGGCAGATTACATAATTTTGTACCTAAGAGACCCTGGTAACTCCCTCACCAAATTACAGACTCTATTAATGCTCATGGTGTTATTTCAGAATATAAGGTGAACTGGGGAAAAAGTGAAATTATTCCACTAGCGGGTTTTAATTACACTGAGTATCAGCAAACGAGCCCATTCAAGTGGCTTCCGAATGGTATAAAATATCTTTGAATAACTGTTGATAATGACCTTAAACAGTTACAAACTTAATGACCTCCCATTGCTCAGTAGCATCGAAGATGATCTACATAGATGAGTTTGCCCATTACTCTAATTGGCAGAGTTAACTGTGTGAAAATGAATATATTACCGAGATTACAGTATCTTTCCCAGTCCTTGCCCATTCCACTACCCAAAGCTTTATTTAAAACCCCCAACAAACATGTTAGCCAGTTTATATGGAACTGTTAAGTGCCCAGGGAATCTATAAAAAAATTAACAAGGGGTTGTAGATTAGGGGGCCTTCGATTACCCAGTTTAAAAAAAAGTGTTATTTGGCCGCTCAAATGCGATTTAGTTCTTCCTTTTTTCTTTTTTTTTGAGGGTGACAGTGTCCCCTTCTGGATACAAATTGGGTTGCACTCCCTGAAAGAAAAGGTATCCAGTGGTTTCATTTATGAGTGGAACTCCAGAATTATATCCAGCAGGGTGGCATGGTGGCACAGCGGTTAGCACGGTGGCCTCATAGAAAGAAGGTCCTGGGTTGGAGCCCTGGGGTAATCCAGCCTTGGAGGTCGTCCCGGGTCATCCTCTGTGTGGAGTTTGCATGTTCTCCCCGTGTCTGCGTGGGTTTCCTCCGGGTGCTCCGGTTTCTCCCACAGTCCAAAGACATGTAGGTCAGGTGAATCAGCCGTACTACATTGTCCCTAGGTGTGTGTGTGTGTGTGTGTGTGTGTGTGTGTGTGTGTGTGTGTGTGTGTGTGTGTGTGTGTACGCCCTGTGATGGTCTGGCGGCCTGTCCAGGGTGTCTCCCCGCCTGCTGCCCAATGACTGCTGGGATGGGCTCCAGCATCCCCGCGACCCTGAGAGCAGGATAAGCGGTTTGGATAATGGATGGATGGATGGATGGATGGATGGATGGATGGATGGATGGATGGAGGACAGACAATCCTATTTTAAAGCATTTGATTAAAATATGGTGTGAGACTCATGGAAGTCTTGGACTGAAAATGGGACTGTCACCAAAACCACCTCTCAGACAAAATGAAGTCATACGCATGACTGGGAACCAAATCTGAACATAGCAACCGATGAAGAGCTCTGGTCAGATTTATGTCAAGGCAGTTTGTCAGCCACCATTAATGTCCAGTGCAGACTGGTTCACTATAATCTCCTCCATCAGCTGTACCTCACACCACAGAAACTACATAAATCCAAACCTGAGTTGTCAGAAATGTGCTTGAGATGTGGTGTAGAGGCCGGCTCCTTCCTGCACTGTACCAAGGTGATGTTCTTTCGGTACGACTTCTGTGACACCTTGACCAAGATCACAGGAGTTAGCTTCCCATTAGATCCTGAGCTCTACTGGGGAATTTCACAAATGTCAGTAGAGCCTCAACCAATTCCCAAATGAAATTTTTGGAAATCGCTTTATGTGTGGCCAGGAAGTGCATAAGAGTGGCGTGGCGTGGGAATCTGACTCTCCTCTCCTCACTGATAGATGGTCTTCAGAAACGAACAGCGCTGTTCCTGTTGAAGAGATCACATATCGTCTCAGAAAAGCATACAACACCTTTCTGAAGATGTGGCAGCCTCACCAAGAGTACACAGACACGTCGCTGACGCCACCACAGGGATGTGGTCGTTTCTGGTTCACCAGAAGGCCTCTTTAGAGGACGCAACACTGTGTTAGTGCAGGTCTCTGTATTTCCCTCTATGTGCTGACTCTTTCTTTTCCCTCCGTCGTTTTTCTAGTTGTGTGTGTGTGTGTGTGGGGGGGGGGGTTTCTTTGGTGTTTTGTGTCCTGTGTGGTTGTTGAAATGGGTCTGAAAATGAAAAATAAAATATTCCAAAAGAAGGAAGTCCAAGTCCAAAAGACTTTACTTCAGCTGCTCCCCTGATAAAAGTAAAGCAGATCCACAACAATGATAAAAACCCGACTTAACAAGTCATTCAAAAGTTCTTCTTTATTCTCAGTGAAATATAATATGAGGTTCAAAAGAATTGTGCTCAAAAAAAAGAAAAGAAAAGAAACTGCAGTGTGCACAGCTGCGACCGTTGGGCCCCATTCTCCTTTAATGCAGACTTTTGGGAACTCCTTATAATCCATCCATTATTCAAATTTGAATAATGTCACATTTACCGGATGTAAAGCCTTGGTTTCTGAGTGGCACGGTGTTTTAAACCTTCCACGGTGCTAACTGTGCAAGTTACAAGGCTTATTAGTACAGAATGTCCTCCCTCCAACAGGAGAAGGCATCTAAAAACGTGCTCCTGCTTGAGGAGCATGCTGAAGGAGGCATCTGAAGCGCCAAGCTGTCTCCAGCATGTCAGCTAGTACATGCCCAGTACGTCTTCAAGGAAAACTTAGTTACTACATTTGGAGTTTTTTTTATGCCTTGGCTATATTCTGCTTGAACACTTATTTAGTGGCTCGTTAATATCTTGAGCTCACTTGGAGGCAGTGCCAGAGACTGCTTGTTAAATATTCAGCTCACTGCTCGTGCAACAAGCCAGCAAGTGGACAAGAGGAGACACTTCCCTTTGAGGCAGATTCTGTTTCCTTATGGAGTCCACACTCCCACTGACCCGTAATCAACTCCTCTGCATGTGAAATCAGACCCGGCGTCCAGCTGGCTGCTGGCAGCGTGTTGCCTCCCTGCAGGGTGGCCGGGAGACTTTGGAGTGGTGTCGACGGGGCGGGAGGGGGGAAGGTCTCCATGGTCACTGAGGCAGAATGAATGTGGCCCAAGTTTGTTCTGTGATGTGCTCAGCTGTGAATTACATGTGCCAATTAGTCCCCAACAGGGCAAGGGACCATTCTGCACGACTGTCTGGCCACTTGCAGTTGGTGCTCCAAACAGCTGCCAACAGCTGGCCAAGCTCCCATTAGCAGCTGGATAGGATAAACCGACACAATACAGATAGTGGCATTGTAACATAACAACATAACATACTTAACATAACAACATAACACTGTTGTGTCATGTAGTCGGGTGTCATGTATCATGACACAACATGACACATTTCACAACATGAGACAACATGACACTACATGACACAACATGACACTACATGACACTACATGACACAACATGACACTACATGACACAACATGACACAACATGACACAACATTTCACAACATGAGACAACATGACACTACATGACACCACATGACACATCATTTCACAACATGAAACAACATGACACTACATGACACTACATGAGACAACATAACATAACATTTCACAACATGACACAACATGACACAACATGATACAACATGACAAAACATTTCACAACATGACACTACATAACACTACATGACACAGTCACAGCATGAGACAACATGACACTACATGACACAGTCACAGCATGTACCCCTGCAGGAATAAAAATAATTACCTATTAAACCTGAATATAAAGGTGGAAATTGAATGTTATTATCATAGTTATGTTACTCAGCAGGACGTTCAGTATTCAACACGCGTTCGAGATCAGCAGCTAATCAGCTTTTATCCCTGTGAAAGAAAGGGTTTTAGATACTTGTGTTCGCCACAGTCCATCAGTGAATTCATCCCATACGGTGTTTAAAGTGGATGATATTAGACACCACATTACAATGACTAGGACGCAAACTAGACATTTTGAAAAGGCCCCATTTTATCCATCCAACCACCCATCCATCCATCCACCCATCCATCTAGCCATCCACCCATCCATCCATCCATCCATCCACCCATCCAGCCATCCAGCCATCCATCCATCCAATTATCCAAACCAGTTATCCTGCTGTCAGGGTCGCGGGGATGCTGGAGCCTATCCCAGCAGTCATTGGGTGGCAGGCGGGGAGGCCCCTGGACAGGCCACCAGGCCATCACAGGGCCCACACACTTCTTGTGTAAAACATCACTTAGGGGCTTTCATGGTTTGCAGTTGTACTTGTGGTTTGGCTCTTTACAGGGTGTAGAGTACCTCAGCAGCTATAGGGCTAACATGGACCCTGCTTCCATACAAAAACCTTGGTTGGGTAAGTGTCATCCTTTCCCTGTCACACAGTTTTTGTTTTTTGTTTCCCATGAAAATGAAGTTGACACGGAGTTTAGCTTCTTCCCGAACAGCTGCAACCAGATTTACTATATTCTTACAACTGCAAGCAATGTTTAGGCTTGATGAATGTTTCCTCGGTAAGCATTACACCTCACCTCCCTGAAACTCGACTCAAAAGTAAAATCTAAAAGGTACTCGCAGGGCAAACCAACAATTGTTGTTAAAAAGGAGCTGCCAGTCAGGTGTCGTAGTTCTCTTGAGCAAACTGTTAACTTTACATGTCATGTGGTAGAACACCCTGACCACTTCCTGTCATGTGGTAGAACACCCTGACCGCTCACTGTCATGGTAGAACACCCTGACCACTTCCTGTCATGTGGTAGAACACCCTGACCGCTTCCTGTCATGTGGTAGAACACCCTGACCACTCCCTGTCCTGTGGTAGAACATCCTGACCACTTCCTGTCATGTGGTAGAACACCCTGACCACTCCCTGTCATGTGGTAGAACACCCTGACCGCTTCCTGTCATGAGGTAGAACACCCTGACCGCTTCCTGTCATGTGGTAGAACAGCCTGACCGCTTCCTGTCATGTGGTAGAACACCCTGACCACTTCCTTTCATGTGGTAGAACACCCTGACCGCTTCCTGTCATGTGGTAGAACACCCTGACCACTCCCTGTCCTGTGGTAGAACATCCTGACCACTTCCTTTCATGTGGTAGAACACCCTGACCGCTTCCTGTCATGTGGTAGAACACCCTGACCACTCCCTGTCCTGTGGTAGAACATCCTGACCACTTCCTGTCATGTGGTAGAACACCCTGACCACTCCCTGTCATGTGGTAGAACACCCTGACCGCTCCCTGTCATGTGGCCCAACACCCTGACCTCTCCCTGTCATGAGGTAGAACACCCTGACCGCCTCCTGTCATGTGGTAGAACACCCTGACCGCTCCCTGTCGAGCTCACAGCGCCATCTTGGCCTGACTGTGGTGATGATCCACGTCAGCAGTTTTGTTCCATTACTTCTGGAAAGCCCACCCCCCGGCAGTGAGTACGACTCTTCTCATCAGACTTTTACAATGCAGTCGGCTGTCACAGCAGAGCCAAAGCTAATGACTTTAACGAGGCAATGTAGACGATATAAAATCTATATTCAGCTCAATTTTTAGCTAAAAACTGCTAGCTAAATAGCCCACATTACTCAATAATTACCGTTCATTGTTGACGTAGCTCATTTGCATCTATTTCACTCAGTTATTTCTGCACAGTAAAAGGCCTGTATTTTTTATTTATAATTGTTTTTCATCCCTCCCCCCTTTTTTTTATTCCCAATTGTATCCGGCCAATTATCCCACTCTTCCGAGCTGTCCCGGTCTCTGCTGATCCGGGGAGGGCTGCAGACTACCACATGCCTCCTCCCATACATGTGGAGTCACCAGCCGCTTCTTTTCACCTGACAGTGAGGAGTTTCACCAGGGGATGACAGGATCACGCTATTCCCCCCAGTTCCCCACCCCCAAACAGGCACCCGACCGACCAGAGGAGGCGCTAGTGCAGCGACCAGGACACATACTCATATCCGGCTTCCCACCCGCAGACACGGCCAATTGTGTCTGTAGGGACGCCCAACCAAGCCGTAGGTAACACGGGGATTCGAATCGGCGATCCCCGTGTTGGTAGGCAATGGAATAGACCCCTACACTACCCGGACGCAGTGGCCTGTAATGTTAAGTGTTTCTACCACTCAGTGCGTGGACAGATAATGAGAGGCCTCTAAATGATCCATCACCTTTCCAAGGAACGTGTTGCCCTGGAGAACTGTCTCAGCTCAGTGGTCTTTGTTTCAGTCTCTTGAGGTTTTAACCAGCTGGACCCACAACTCCTTGGATCCATTCTCTATTTTCTTGTTGGAGGTGATTACAGAATATATGAAAAACCAATAAAAATATGTGAACTATAATAAAACGTTCAGCTTTGTATGGTTCAAGAGGCTATTACCTTTGTAAGGAATACGCTAAGCAAATGTCTCTAAGTGATACTTTTTTAATACTGGGTATTAGCGCTAATTAAACAGCACTGTCACTATTTGCCGAAAGTCCAAAAAACATGCTCCAATGTAAGTTAATGATAGATGGTTCCGGCAGCTGCCGTTGTCTCATGAGCAGCAGGGTTGTAGCGTCCTGGGTTCGGAGGTGGCCTCAGCATGTCGCGGTTTCTCTCCTGCCTCATATAACAGAACACACTGGATTTACCATTTGTACATAGGAGCAATGCCATGTGTTCCCTGCATGTAGCCATCCTATTGCACAGGAGCAGAGGGCAGCTGCAGCACCCGGGGACCCGCTCCAGCTCTTCCTTCCACTGCCTTGCTCAGGGGCATGGACAGGAGTATTAAACCTAATGTCTTTCTGATGGTGGGAGACACCGGAGGACCCAGAGGAAGCCCACGCAGACAACATGCAAACTCCACACAGAAAGGACCTGGGGTTCGAACCCAGCACCTTCTTGCTGTGAGGCAACAACACTAACAACTGGGCCACCGTGCCACCCAAATAAATGCTAAAATATTCGCATAATCTTTATAATGATGGTAAAGATGGTAATAAAAAGAAAACAAACATTTAACCTTTTATTACTCTCTCAGGTTAAACCTGGGTCGGTCTGGGCAGCAGGGTGGCCCAGTGGTTAGCACTGTTGCCTCACAGCAAGAGGGTCCTGGGTTCGAACCCCTGGGCTGTCCCGGGTCATCCTCTGTGTGGAGTTTGCATGCTCTCCCTGTGTCTGCGTGGGTTTCCTCCGGGTTCTCCGGTTTCCTCCCATCAGGGATAACTCACATTGAAGAAGGAGAATAGAGTCTAATCACCCTTGAGGAGGTACTGGAGTTTACCTCTGGAGCCTCAACAGCGCCTCCTCTGGGGTTTCCACACCATCCACAAATTCAGTTCCGCCATGAAGCCAACAAAATCCTTCCAGAGGCAAATACCTGCCTGATAACCCTCCGCTTATCCATACACAACGCTTATGACACCTCCAAGAAGCACAGGACGGAGGGACTCTGCAGGCTCCTGCTCCTGCTGTTGTGTGAACAGTATTGGTGAGTAGCGGTTCACTCACAAAGCTGGTGTTTCTGTCTAGAAAGTTCTACTGCTCTTCTACACTGACAAAGCGCTTGGAGTGGCTGTTGCAGGAAACGCGCAATATAAAATGCAAGTTGATTGATGGATTTATTCTCCTGTCTCTGCCCCTGAGCAAGGCAATAGGACAGAGGAGCTGGATCTGGTCCCCGGGCGCTGTAGCTGCCCACTGCCCCTATCTTGACAGCTAGGATGGGTAGATGCAGAGGCCGGACTTGCCTATGGGGCTTAATAGAGTAGCCTCTATCTTGATCGTAATTGGTCTTAACGTCAGTCGGGTGTTTGAGACCGTGTCTGTTGGGGGCCACAGCGAAGGTAGCGTGTGTCCTTTTGACACAAGTCTTGTGTTGAATCCCAGGGAATAGCTGTAATGGCCAACTGCTGCTCTGAGTCATTTGAGTAAAGCCAGAGCCAGACAGCAGACGGAAGGAGAGAGGAAGCAGAGGACGTGAGTCATCACTGTGAAAGGTTAGAGTCTGAGCCGTCTGGCTCTGATGTACAGCGCCTCACAGCTGTGCAAGTCAGGCAGCCAGCGTGTCGTGCCGGACGGGAAGTGTTACGCTGAAGAAAACATGACCACGTTTGGGAACAGTCAAAATCCCATCGGTATCCATCTCGCTTGTCTTCAGGCCACCATTGACTTGTGATTAAGAGTGTGCTTCTGCAACACCAGGCTCATGAAGCACAAA
The DNA here is from genome assembly GCF_029633865.1 of Lampris incognitus. Lineage (NCBI taxonomy): Eukaryota > Metazoa > Chordata > Actinopteri > Lampriformes > Lampridae > Lampris > Lampris incognitus. Next base: position 55,191,569 of record NC_079213.1, read on the forward strand.
CACACAGACAGGGAAGTAGCTGTGACGATACCATTTGTTTTTCTATAGTATGTATTAAATTACCAGCGTCCTACCTAGTGTAGAAGTACACACTATTATTTTATGTTGCGTCCTGCGTGGATGTCCAGTACGACATGAGTGCTCTGAGATGTATTCATGACCGAACCCCGCATCATATGATTCAGATATCTAGTCCTTCCAATCACTCTGTTTTATTGCATTAGTTGATGTTGATATTCCCGGACTCAGATTCCAGGGAAATCATCTGGGGTCTATATAACAAATGTTTTTATTGGACCTATTTTAGACACAATGTAGTGCAATATTTCAGCCCACCCCCCGCCTCCACAGAACTCTGCATGTGGGTGAAAGTGATTGCTGGTTTGAAAGGAGAGGAAGCTCCGTGTTTCCCTGGTAAGAATCTCCACCTGTAAGAATCTCCCCTGGTAAGAATCTCTCCTGATAAGAATCTCCCCCTGGTAAGAATCTCCCCTGGTAAGAATCTCTCCTAATAAGAATCTCCCCCTGGTAAGAATCTCCGCTGGTAAGAATCTCCCCTGATAAGAATTTCCCCTAGTAAGAATCTCCCCTGGTAAGAATCTCCCCTGATAAGAATCTCCCTGATAAGAATCTCTCCTGGTAAGAATCTCCCCCTGGTAAGAATCTCTCCTGGTAAGAATCTCCCCCTGGTAAGAATCTCTACTGGTAAGAATCTCCCCCTGGTAAGAATATCCCCTGATAAGAATCTCCCCTAGTAAGAATCTCTCCCTGGTAAGAATCTCCCCCTGGTAAGAATCTCCCTCTGGTAAGAATCTCTCCTGGTAAGAATCTCTCCCTGGTAAGAATCTCCCCCTGGTAAGAATCTCCCCTGATAAGAATCTCCCCTAGTAAGAATCTCCCCCTGATAAGAATCTCCCCTAGTAAGAATCTCCCCTGGTAAGAATCTTCCCCTGGTAAGAATCTCTCCAAGTAAGAATCTCCCCCTGGTAAGAATCTCCCCTGGTAAGAATCTCCCCCTGGTAAGAATCCCCCCTGGTAAGAATCTCCCTCTGGTAAGAATCTCTCCTGATAAGAATCTCCCCCTGGTAAGAATCTCCCCTGGTAAGAATCTCCCCTGGTAAGAATCTCCCCCTGGTAAGAGTCTCTCCTGGTAAGAATCTCCCCTGATAAGAATCTCCCCTAGTAAGAATCTCCCCTGGTAAGAATCTCCCCCTGGTAAGAATCTCCCCTAGTAAGAATCTCTCCTGGTAAGAATCTCCCCTGGTAAGAATCTCACCTGGCTCTGAGTCACTGCACACAGCGTACGTGCACCTGTCCTGAAGTTAGGTACACTATCTTACGAGCATCTTGTGATCAGTCTCCAGTGAGTCGTGCGTCAGAATACGTGTACCAGTATGCCCCAGCTCAGCCCGCAAAAACAGATTTAGGCGCTAAAATACTGAAAGAGAGAACGTTTTTCAGCAGTTCTTTTTTTTAAGTTTCAAAACAGCAAAAGAAAACAGGAAGCACTGAGGGCGGTCTGACAGGACGCGGAGGCGGGGCAGGCTAAGCTAACTGCTAGCCCGGCAGACCGGCAGTTCAGTCAGTCATCCTGGCTGGAGTTTGTTCTCCTGGACAGTGATGTTTTCTTTCTTTTAGTGTGGATATGTGTGTTAGTGTGGGTATGTGTGTTAGTGTGGGTATGTGTGTTAGTGTGGATATGTGTGTTAGTTTGGGTATGTGTGTTAGTGTGGGTATGTGTGTAATTTTAAATATGCGTGTTAGTTTAGATATGCGTGTTAGTTTAGATATGTGTGTTAGTGTGGGTATGTGTGTTAGTGTGGGTATGTGTGTTAGTGTGGGTATGTGTGTTAGTTTAGATATGTGTGTTAGTGTGGGTATGTGTGTTAGTTTGGGTATGTGTGTTAGTGTGGGTATGTGTGTTAGTGTGGGTATGTGTGTTAGTGTGGATATGTGTGTTAGTGTGGGTATATGTGTTAGTATGGATATGTGTGTTAGTGTGGATATGTGTGTTGGTGTGGGTATGTGTGTTAGTGTGGGTATGTGTGTTAGTGTGGATATGTGTGTTAGTTTAGATATGCGTGTTAGTTTAGATATGTGTGTTAGTGTGGATATGTGTGTTAGTGTGGGTATGTGTGTTAGTGTAGATATGTGTGCTAGTATGATGTGTGTGTTAGTTTGGACATGTGTGTTAGTGTGGACGTGTGTTAGTGTGGATATGTGTGTTAGTATGGATATACGTACGTATGTGTTAGCATGGATTTGTGTGTTAGTTTGGATATATATGTGTTAGTGTGGATATATGTGTGTTAGTGTGGATATGTGTGTTGGTGTAGGTATGTGTGTTAGTGTGGAAATGTGTGTTAGTGTGGATATACGCGTTAGTGTTGATATGTGTGTTAGTGTGGATATGTGTGTTAGTGTGGATATGTGTGTTAGTGTGGGTATGTGTGTTAGTGTGGATATGTGTGTTAGTATGGATATGTGTGTTAGTGTGGATATGTGTGTTAGTATGGGTATGTGTGTTAGTATGGATATGTGTGTTAGTATGGAGAGGTGTGTTCTTGTAGTTTCTGGATGTGTAGTTTTCTTTGTGTTGCACTGCTGTGCACTGGGGAAACCATGTGTCGTTTGATTTCATGTGTGCAAGTGTGTGACATGAAATGACATATAAAGTGGTTCTGATCTGAATCAGGTTTTCAATGTGTAGACATCTCACCTCACAGTGTGCAGCCCGTCTGTCGTCTCGTAACAGACCTGGTGTCTGGGGGTATGTGGGCATCAGGGTAAAGAGTAGTGTGCTGTGTGTGATAAATAAGTGTGGGTTGTGTAACACAGTGCGTGTCGGTGTAGGTTGACATTCTGTGTGTTTCTGTTTCTTGTTCTTTTAGTCTGCGGTGTGCAACGTCTCTGTGCATGTAAACAAAGTGTTCTGGTTCTGGTGTCTTTATGATCTCTTTGGCATTGCAGGGATCATAATCAGAAGCATCGCCCCCCCCCCCCCCCCGCCTGCTGCCCAATGACTGCTGGGATAGGCTCCAGCATCCTTGCGACCCTGAGAGTAGGATAAGCGGCTAGGATAATAGATGGATGGATGGATGGATGGCTGGATGGATGGATGGCTGGATGGCTGGATGGATAATCAGAAGACACAGTGGCCCTCTGGCACCCAGTGTGTTTGCTGACAGATCGCCTTGTAAAATGTGATTTGTGCGAACTAGCTGAGAAATCTTGATGTCATTTCCCCTTTGTGGACTCCTTCATACTTAGACACCGAAACCAGCAGTGCTGTTTGTCAAGCCTGCAGAAAGGGAGGCATCAGTAAGTCTGCAGTCTACCCCTCGGAAAGGACCAGTATTAATACTGGCACAATAAGCCCACACATCAGTACTAGCTATCTTTAATGCCTTGCTAAATTTAACTTCTGCATAATCATATTTAGATTTTTTTAAAGACTAGTCTGAATTGAAAAGTTCAACCAATCAGCCAAAACATTACAACCAGTTTTAATCCTCCACATGAACATCATATAAGCTAAATGCTTTACAGTATGTAATTGCATGTAAAGCATTCCACTTGGTAAAGGAGTGGCCTGTCCCTCTCTTCCAGGACTCGAGCCTCAGTAGCAGGACTGACAACATGAGTACCAGTACCTGATGTTTTCACATCTCAGAGGAGTCATGTCTTCATAAAAAATAGATCCTCCTTGGGAGCTCTACTGCATCATTGTTGGCCGCATTATGTAAATGAATGGTAAAGTGAAGAAAGTGGGAGGCTTTTCTCTAGGCTGATCTCTAGCCATCTGTTTTGGCTGAATTTAATTGGACTAGAGACCCCCTCACAACCAAGTACTCCTCCATGCTCGTTTATTTTATCTTAAAGTTTCACTGAACTTTGTTACTACTCAAAACTGCTTGGAAGGAATGACAGTGAAGCTACTCCTGCTAAATCCTGTCCCCTGCGCCAGGACGCCACCCGCCTGTTGGACAGTTGAAAGGAAGTTGAGTTTAGGGCATCTCCCCTAAAGGGTTTAGGTGAGTTTAAGCATCTTGCCTGAAGGCATTACGCTAAAGAAGGAAAATAGATGGAGGCATCGAGGACAGGACTTGTTGAAATACAGGCGGAACAAAACAGCAATGCATTTTAGAGGAATGATCATGTGACCCCTGTGGCTGGTCAAGCGCTGCATTACTTCTGGCCCTGGTGAAGAAGACCCTCCTGGGGAAGAAGACCATCCTGGGTAAGAAGACCCCCTGGTGAAGAGGACCGTCCTGGTGAAGAAGACCCTCCTGGGTAAGAAGACCATCCTAGGGAAGAAGACCCTCCTGGGGAAGAAGACCCTCCTGGGTAAGAAGACCATCCTGGGGAAGAAGACCCCCCTGGGGAAGAAGACCCTCTGGTGAAGATGACCCTCCTGGTGAAGAAGACCCTCCTGGGTAAGAAGACCATCCTGGGGAAGAAGACCCTCCAGGGGAAGAAGACCCCCTGGTGAAGATTACCCTCCTGGGGAAGAAGACCCTCCTGGGGAAGAACACCCCCTGGTGAAGATGACCCTCCTGGTGAAGAAGACCCTCCTGGGTAAGAAGACCATCCTGGGGAAGAAGACCCTCCCTGGGAAGAAGACCCCCTGGTGAAGATGACCCTCCTGGTGAAGAAGACCCTCCTGGGTAAGAAGACCCTCCTGGGGAAGAAGAGCCTCCTGGGGAAGAAGACCCCCTGGTGAAGATGACCCTCCTGGGGAAGAAGACCCTCCTGGGTCAGAAGACCATCCTGGGGAAGAAGACCCTCCTGGGGAAGAAGACCCTCCTGGGTAAGAAGACCATCCTGGGGAAGAAGACCCTCCTGGGGAAGAAGACCCCCTGGTGAAGATGACCCTCTGGGGAAGAAGACCCTCCTGGGTAAGAAGACCATCCTGGGGAAGAAGACCCTCCTGGGGAAGAAGACCCCCCTGGTGAAGAAGATCCTCCTGCTAACCTCGAATGACTCACAGGAGCTCCTAATGAGCTGATGATGTCCAATTGTCATATTCTTTCCATTTTGTACCACTGAACTATTCTTTTCATTAAACAATCTGGCAGACAACTAGAGGCACAGGGCCCTTAAAAGACAAGAACACATCTTAACGACCGGGATTTCACTAGTACCTAAAACGACCATGGGAGGTCATTTTGACCGCCGCGGTTTTTAAACTCTGTATCAGGGCTCGAACTGAGGGGGGGTGTCTGGACCTCCCATAACGAACAAGGGACCTCCCATAAGAAAGGAAAAATTAAGCTTGGGCGGTGGGGGGGGGTCCCCCATAGTTTTATGGTTGTAATAAGAATAATGACAATAAATGATCAATTATATTTGGGGCATATTGTACCGGTTCTTATTCGGCATGCAGCAGTACATCTGTGAACCTGCCTGTCTTCATGTTGGACCGGTACCTCTGTTCTGCCTGCGTGGTCACAGTCACACCGGGCTCTCTGGACCGCAAATGCTGACCAATCAGAATCCTTCTAGGTAGCACAGTGACGTCACGAGTGGGTACAGATGCAACCCCCTGCTCTGTCTTCCGCGCCACAATTACAGGTAACGACTAAAGTTAGCTAACGAACCATGTGACTGTGAAAGAAGGTCCGGTAATTAGTACTGATATCACATATTGTAAAGATAATTATGTCTCCCGGGCATTGCTGCAATGTTAACTACGAATGAACAGAGTTGTGATCTTAGTCAGTGGTTTTGTTTTTGTTTTTGTTGTTGCTCTAAACTAGCTAGTTAGCGTTATGCAGCTAGCTGATGCTGTTGTGAGGCTGGCTGTAACGTTATACAAACGTTGCTTGTTCGAGAATGTTTTGGATCACGTGTTACAGTCTGCACTTGAAGCGCCGGGCGCGTGACACGAGCGACTCTAGCGCGGCAGAATCGAAATAACAGAATTAAAACTCTCGCTGGAGTCAGGCGCCCTCTACTGGTGCAAGGGACACTCACTCACTCATTCATTTATTCATTCATTCATTCATTCCTACTGTCTTACACTGAAGCGTAAATACACTGATATTCACCTCTCCTCCCACACTTACAAAATGGTTGCACTGAGTCAAAAGACCTTTCAAAAGACAGCATCATTTTAGCGTTTTAACACCCCCCCACCCCCAACCGCAAATAGGGACCCCCCCCCCATAACTGGTCACTCAATTCGAGCACTGTACCCACTTGAGATATTAATGCATTACATATGTTAGTATGTCTGTTATGAAACTAACTGATACCAAAATTAACATTTTAACAACTATAATACTATTTCTAAGCAATTCAAAATGGCCACTGTCCAACGCCTGTAAATACTGTAACGCCTCGGTGGTAGTCATGGTGCGTCTGTAACGGCGTCTGTACCCAGACATTTTGGACATAATCACACATCAAGTGTAGACTATTTCTCTCCACTGGAGGGCGCAAGTGTGTTTCTCGGACACAGCAACGAACTTCACGAAGGAAATGACGCCACCAACACACGTCATAAATACTGACGTGAAAGTTTGATTTAGATGTCCCAAATAAGCAGCCTTGACAGACAGTACTACTGACTGTTGTTAGTGCTGACTGTCAATCCATTATTAATGTTAGCAGCTGCAGCTGTGTTTATCCTGCTATGCCAACACCACACAGTACCAAGACCAGCCTGCCATGTTTTTAACCCTTAGTATATGGTTTTCAACCGGTAGATGTCAGCAAACTCACTTAAATGGTCTGGGGTTTAGTTACCGTCTTGTCCTTGCGTCGATGAAGACCCCCACCCTACCCCACCCCACCCACAACTTTGCTTGTGAGCATGCAAAAGTCAAAAACGGGTTGTTGACAAGTATCATGTCAAAATGTCAAGTTCATGTCCATGTGCAACAAGTACACACAATACAGTCAGTGTAAGGAAGGCAGCAGTTAAACTAACAGAGGCTCTCAGACACTCAGACTGGAAAATAAAGGAGAAATCTGTGACAAGGTTAAACAGACAGACCTTTTCACCAAGGCTGAAAAGATCGATATAACAACATGATGACGGAAGAGGGCAAACTATAAAGATAAAGAGGCAGCAACATCCACCTCAATGTGTGCACATGTTAAACTTAGACAATTAACAGGATGTGTAACAAGGTTACATTTAATGAGCAGTAACTCATGAATAAGGGGATGATTAAACATATTTAAGGACTTCATCCATACCAAAGTGCGGCAGTCCGCCTCCCAGTAGTACCCCAGGGACACGAGGAAAGACGATCCGCCTCCTTGTACTTTTAGAGAAAACATGTTTGTTCCCTCAATAAATGTTTTTCATCCTCCTGCAAAACCTTCTGTCATAAGGGTGATGGAAAGCAGTCCGGGACTACATGATCCTGGATTATGGGGGATCGAGTCGGTGCAGCAGCAGACAGTGACGTGTCGCAGTACAGACGATAATACAGTGTCACACAGGCCTTACTCATGGATGTCGCACACATTGAGTGTGAGTGCGCGTGCGTGTGCGTGTGCGTGTGTTCGTGCGTGTGAGCCTCATTATGGACTGTCAAACCTGTCCCGGGTGTCTCCTCATCTTCCTCCCGATGCCTGCTGGGACAGGCTTCAGCCGCGCCGCGAGCCAGGGGAGGGGATGAATTGCAGTGCTGCATGCGACAGCACGGGTTGAGCTTGTCCTCGCTCGCAACACAGTACATGACATGTGAGGAAGTGGAAGAGTGTGAGCTCGGTTAATTGATGAAGGCTCCCGACACTTCCGGGTTTTTACTGATATTCTTGAAAAAAAAAACCTGAAAATAGTTTTGCAGCGCTCAGGGCGCAGCAGGGGTTTCACGACACCACCCAAACTCTGCGGCAGGAACCCCTCGCGACGACCCACCCACGCGCCCCTGTCTTACCTGCGCACGGAAATGCGTTTGGTCAAACACCGCTTCCGGCGAACTTCCCTGGTCCTGCTGGAGATGCTGGTTTTTCTGGGTGTCGCCGTCCAGCACTTCAGAAACCTTGTGAAGGTGTGACCCTCCACCACCCTCCACTGGTACCTCCGACTACTGTTTCAGTGGAGACATGACCTTCTGAAATGTTCTCTAACACGCGTCAACACAACCGCACCCGCATCCACCCCTACACCCGCACCCACACTCACACCCCCACACCCACACCCACACCCACGCCCACACCCACACCCACACCCGCACCCGCACGCATGCACGCACACCCGCACCGTGTTAGCGTGAAGCTGTGGAGACTACAGCATGTTAGCATGCACCTATAGAGACTACAGCATGTTAGCATGCACCTATAGAGACCACAGCATGTTAGCATGCACCTGTAGAGACTACAGCATGTTACCATGCACCTATAGAGACTACAGCATGTTAGCATGCACCTGTAGAGACTACAGCATATTAGCATGACCTATAGAGACTACAGCATGTTACCATGCACCTATAGAGACTACAGCATGTTAGCATGCACCTGTAGAGACCACAGCATGTTAGCATGCACCTATAGAGACCACAGCATGTTAGCATGCACCTATAGAGACTACATCATGTTAGCATGCACCTATAGAGACTACAGCATGTTAGCATGCACCTATAGAGACCACAGCATGTTAGCATGCACCTGTAGAGACTACAGCATGTTAGCATGTACCTATAGAGACTACAGCATGTTAGCATGCACCTGTAGAGACTACAGCATGTTAGCATGACCTATAGAGACTACAGCATGTTAGCATGCACCTATAGAGATCACAGCATGTTAGCATGCACATATAGAGACCACAGCATGTTAGCATGCACCTATAGAGACTACAGCAAGTTAGCATGCACCCTTTTCTGCGTTGTGAAAACTTATCAGATCCGTCTGTTGTCATTTGCCTCTTTTTCTGTCCTACGTGTTTGTGTCCATGTATAAACAGGCCGAGGAACCAAGTTGAGGAACTTTACTGAAGAACTTTGAGAATTCAACCTTTTTTGTAAAACTGTATAGGGGGGCAATACAGAGAAAGAATGTTTCAATAAACATTGCATAAATTATAAAATGTTATCACATGTCTATGACATAACTACATAACACATGTAAATAACTGCACATGACTCCATGTAAATAATAATTGTAGGCTACATAACTGCATGTAAATAGCTGTACGTAACCTAGGAATTACGAAATCACACATGACTTATGAATGACTTATGAACCAATTGTAAATAATGTACGTATAACATAGATCAGTATGCTATAATATAGGCGGAATACGGGCAGACAGAATAACGTGACATTTCTACCACGGAGCTGACACAGCTAACTAGCAACCGAAAGCCTGGCTGGCTAACTAGCTAACAGAAAATGGGAGAAGCTAACGTTACACATAGCTATTTTCGTATTAACATGAATACAATGAAGTTCTTATGACGGACATCATCAATCACTTAAATAATGTCGCAACTGAACTTACAGACGATGCTCTCCAAGGCACAAACGTAGATAGAAGCAATAAACACAGGAGCTGGGCAAACATATCATACTCCGCATGGAAAGCTGGACTGTACTGTTACCATGACTATCAGGCAGCAAACTATTTCCTGAATTAAAGCCACGTGAGGAAGGCTAGAGGGAGAAAATAAACTTCAAAATAAAAGTACTCTTCTCACATTCTAATAAAGTAACGTCACACCTCTCTTTTACTTTAAGACGTCTGATGACACCTCACTTAGGGCTTTGTGTTGTGAAACTTCTTTACAGACTTTGTGATTGTGTGTGTGAGTCTGACTGAGGGAGTTTTATATACGCTAAGATAACTACACAAACCCAGTACAAAGACGTCTGGTGACATTTATTGGTATTGTGACATCGTCTCCACTTCTCTGACCATTTTCTTTTTGAAATTAGATATAGGCTATGGTAAGGAGGGGTTAAATATACTACTACTACTACTACTACTACTACTTCTACTACAACTACTACTACTACTACTACTTTCGGCTGCTCCCATTAGGGGGTGCCACAGCGGATCATCCGTTTCCATCTCCTCTTGTCCTCTGCATCTTCCTCTGTCACACCAGCCACCTGTATGTCCTCCCTCACCACATCTATAAACCTCCTCTTTGGCCTTCCTCTTCTCCTCTTCCCTGGCAGCTCCATATTCAGCATCCTTCTCTCAATATACCCTCTCCTCCACACATGTCCACACCATCTCAATCTTGTCTCTCTTGCTTTGTCTCCAAACCGTCCAACCTGAGCGGTCCCTCTAATATACTCGTTCCTAATCCTGTCCTTCCTCATCACTCCCAATGAAAATCTTATCATCTTCATCTCTGCCACCTCCAGCTCCACCTCCTGTCTTTTCATCAGTGCCACTGTCTCCAAACCATATAACATAGCTGGTCTCACAACCATCTTGTAAACCTTCCCTTTAACTCTTGCTGGTACCCTTCTGTCATAAATCACTCCTGACACTCTTCTCCACCCACTCCACCCTGCCTGGACTCTCTTCTTCACCTCTCTTCTGCAACCCCCGTTACTTTGAACAGTTGACCCCAAGTATTCAAACTCATACGCCTTCATCACCTCTACTGCTTGCATCCTCACCATTCCACTGTCCTCCCTCTCATTCACACATAGGTATTCTGTCTTGCTCCTACTGACTGTCATTCCTCTTCTCTCCAGTGCATACCTCCACCTCTCCAGGCTCTCCTCCACCTGCACCCTACCGTCGCTACAGATCACAATGTCATCCGCAAACATCATAGTCCACAGAGACTCCTGCCTGATCGCGTCCATCAACCTGTCCATCACCATTGCAAACAAAAAGGGCTCAGAGCCGATCCTTGATGTAATCCCACCTCCACCTTGAACCCATCTGTCATTCCAACCACACACCTCACCACTGTCACACTGCCCTCATACATATCCTGCACCACTCCTACATACTTCTCTGCAACTCCCAACTTCCTCATACAATACCAGGGGGCGATGTTTAATAGGTGAAAGCAGGTTAGGGTTAGGGGAGGGATTTTGGAAAATGCTCTGTACTTCTTTTTCTCCGTGGGGAGTTGCTGGCTTTGCGTTAATCTTCGCCCCCTGCTGGCACTGCACCTACATACACGCGTGTACTTTTCACGCCTGAGCGAGGCAACCCGTGACACTGACATGTTGGACCGACGGGTGTATTACACGCTGTGGCGTGATACTAGGCTGATACCACACCTCCTCTCTCGGCACCCTGTCACATGCTTTCTCTAAATGCCTAGCTACGTTATCCCCTGTCACCACCTTGCAGTCTCCAATCCATTTTACATTGCACCTCCTGCGTAATATAGCCACCTGTGCGCACTTTCCTCCACTCTTGTACGTCACCCTGTGTTCCTCCCTCTTCTTGAAATATGTATCCACCACAGCCATTTCCATCCTTTTCACAAAGTCCACCACCATCTGTCCTTCCACATTTCTCTCCTTGACACCATACCTACCCATCACCTCTGTTCTCTTCACTAACACGTCCACTGAAGTCCGCTCCATCACCACTCTCTCCTCCTTGGGTACCCTCTCCACCACGTCATCCAACTCACTCCAGAATTCTCCTTTCTCTTCCATCTCACACCCAACTTGTGGGGCATATGCGCTGATAACATTCATCATCACACCTTCGATTTCCAGCTTCATACTCATCACTCTGTCTGACACTCTCTTCACCTTCAGCACACTCTTGACATACTCTTCCTTCAGAATTACCCCTACCCCATTACTTCTCCTAGCCCCACCATGGTAGAAGAGTTTGAACCCACCTCCGATGCTCCTGGCCTTACTCCCCTTCCACCTTGCTCTCTTGCTCACACAGTATATCTACCTTCCTTCTCTCCATCATATCAGCCAGCTCTCTCCCTTTACCAGTCATAGTGCCAACATTCAAAGTTCTGACTCTCACCTCCACACTCCTACCCTTCCTCCTCTCTCGCTCCCTCTGGACATGCCTTCCCCCTCTCCTTCTCCTTCGCCCTGCAGTAGCATGGTTTCCACCAGCAGATCCGGTATGGACATCTTATCTATCATCCGCGTATTTGATTTGGCAAAGACTTTACGCCGGATGTCCTTCCTGAACGCAGCCCTCCCACCTCAATTTATCCGGGCTCAGGACCGGCACTTAGAATGCGCTGGCACGTGCATCCCCAGTGGTTGGGTTGGGGCTTAAATGTGGAGGGTTACATTTTTTTTTTTTTTGCGTTTTGGCATCATGTTCATCTGTTGCTTAGTTGTTGTTTCCTAAGCTGATGAAGCGGTTTGTGAATCTGAGTTATGGAAGATATGGTTAGTTCACATTTACCTGCTGGGAAATGCCAACTTTGAAAAGAATCTCAGCTCGTTTTAGACATAGCCGTACTGGCTGGTTTAGCAACTACATATTATTATTTGACTGCAAAATAAATATGAAGCAAGGATGCAGAAGTTCATGTTTGTGTCTTATAATGTGTACGGCCTAGACCACCTATTAAAAGAAAGAAAATGCTAATTAACTAAAAAATTTAAAATGCTCAGTTGCTTTAATACCAGAAACCCACTTGTCAGAAGTAGAGAATGAAGCACTAAAAAGGGAGTGTGGGTAACCCAAGTGTTTTATGTATCCTACCGTGAGAGAAGGGGAGTTACTGTACTACCTCACAAATCAGTACCATTTGTTCTTGAGAACATCAACAAAGATGCAGATGGAAGACATGATAACTGGCACTATAGGAGCTCCTCTTCTCCTGGATCACCACCTTGTGTCACAACCCCTCTCCCTTGACACCTGCTCACTCCTCCTCCTCCTTCACTCTGACACACCTGTCCATGGTTTCAATCAACACATCTGCTGGCCATCAAGCACTCACCCTCACCTTTAAGAAGTCTCCACTGTGGACCAGTCTTCGCTGAACGTTGCCAATCATGGTTTGTTGCCTAAAGGTTATTGCACGCCCAGTCCTAGCCTGCATTCTCTGATGTTCATAGTTTTTGCATTCTTGCCTGCCTGTCTGATTTTTTGCTCTCTGCTCTTCAGGACTTCAGCCTGCCAGTCTCCCTGCCACTGAGCCAACTCCTGCTCTACTCCTGGGATCTGCCACTTCAATAAAGACTTGATTTCTTCCTTACCTGGTTGTCCCGTCTGCTCTTGGGTTTTAACAGATACGTGACACCTTGTGCCACGGTGGAGAAGCTTGTATGTACCAATGATCCCAAGCGCCATGCCGTCTGGAACGTGGCTCCTGGTAGGGTCACCTACCACGGTTTAGTTTTTATAAGGCAATTGCTGAGTCAGAATATTTTCCGAAAATCAAAATATAAGAGTATAAATCCGTATCCTATAATGTCTCTTCTCCTGGATCGCCACCTTGCCGTGGTGGAGAAGCTGGCGTGTACCAATGATCCCAAGCGCCATGCCGTCTGGATTTTGGCTCCTGGTAGGGTCCTCCAAGCCGGATAGGTCAAGGGGGAGGTTCCAGATGAAGCGCGAGCCAACGAAGACCTCAACGGCGGAACTGGCAGAAGATGTCTCCAGGTCACAACGGCAGTGAAGGCTGCAACAGAGGTGGTCCCCAATCGTCTTGGTTCTCCATGCCGTTGGACTCTGGCCGCCCCCTGCTAAGGACCGCGTGGTGGCTGCAGGTGCATCAGCCCCTCCACGTAAAAAACTGTCGCGCGCAGGCGTCCTCCCATTAGGATCAGCGTCTACACCCACCTGAGGACCCAGAGGGACCGAGAAGGAGGACGATCATACTCGACCCCGAGTGACCACGGATGAGGAGGAGGAGGCGGGGTTACTGTTTATAACTACTGTAAACATGTAGTATACCCTGAACGAAGGTGATGATAACTTCCCCAAAACCACAGCAGATGTGATGGTAAGGGGGGAGGAGGAGGATGATAGGTAGGGACTTTAATGTTGCTCAGACCGGATGAGTGGACAGGCCTCCGTCAGACCACGGCCCAGGACCTGAAGAACATCGAACGCTCATCAATATGGCTGAAGAATTGGGACTGCTTGATCCACGGAGAGACAAAAACTCTAAACCCTAAAAACCATTACACTTTCTACTCTACACAAGCCACAAAATAATAATAATCAATCAATCAAAATAAAAAAAATAGAAATCAATCCTATGGATTATTTCTTTCTCATAGCAAAGCAACTCCTGCGTCCAGTAGGGGCCTGCTGGCCTGAGTGTGCAGCAGTGAGTGATGCTAGTTTCTAGGGACGCGTGAAGGGAAACATGCTTCAGGTTTTGGAGACCTCGTACATCCGTTTCACCAGACAACACAACGTCACAGAAAGTGACACCCTCAGGTTTATGGCAATAACGTAAAGCAGTTGTATGAGGAAACATGATGCAAATATCCTCCAGACTCACACACACACTCACACACACTCACTCACACTGAGCAGTGAGCAGGCTGATAGGTCATCGTGAAGCTCAACATGATCGATGCACTTACACTTTAAAACACTCCAGGGGAACAACCTCATAACCTCAGCAGGTGACGTATATCCGACCGCCATTTTCAGTATGTTACATGTCGGTGTGTTTGTTAAATCAATCTATTCATTTCAATGCTTTACCTTTCTTTCTACACTCACTGACATATTATATATATATTAACCTGAGGGCCATGGCTGAAGCACGGAGGAGAAGGAGAGGAAGGATGGAGCGAGGGAGAGGAAGCGGTTCGCTGGGGACGACACAAGCTTGCGTGCTATGCTAAGCCCCGCCCCCACCCGCTGCTCTGATAGGCTGGGCGCACGCTCTGAGCGACGCGTTATCAGTAATCTGAAATGGCCTCGTGTCGCATCCATGGTTAAACCCCTGTCGAGATGTGCCATCTCTGATTCCCCTCCCGAGGGTATGCGCTCCAGAGAGGTACACAGCGTCCCCACCAGGGCTTCCCTGACGTCCGCTCTGCCCCACGTCTTCTCGGGGTCCTCCCTATGTTCCCCGGGTCCTATAGTCCCCGGGTCCTGTGTCCCCCGCTTTGTATGAGACCGGGGAATATCGGACCTTTTTGTATACAGAGGGCCCTATATTCCCCACTTTTCCCCAAAAGGGTCCTATGTTCCCCGTTTTGTATGTGCAGGGGAACATAGGACCTTTCTTTATAAAAAGGGTCCTATGTTCCCCTAGGGCACCCGGGGAACATAGGACCCTTTTTATAAAGAAAGGTCCTATGTTCCCCGGTCAGCAGGTTTGACGCTGTTTGGCGCAAAAAGTGCATTTTCAATAATGCATTATTTAGGGCAGATTATTAAGAAGACAATGAATCATACGATTTCTATTTTTATATCACAAAAACGAATTCACAAAGTCCAGGTTGGCTAAAGTATGTGGAAACTTTAGACACTACACCAATTTCAATTTATTAGGCTATAGCTTACATTTGGGCGCATAACCCACCCCGGTAGTTCTCTGATATTTATGCGCGAAATGTGTCACTTACCGAGGAAAATGCGCCTCGCCGAGTAGGTGAGCTGGCTCGTCTGTGTCTGAATGTAATATAGTAAGCCTATGTTCCTTGAGCAACTGTACCCGGGCATAGCTCAGTCGGTAGAGCTCTCGCCTATGGATCGCAAGGTCGTGAGTTCGATCCCGGGTGCCGCCAACTCAGCGTATGAGTAGCACATTGTGCGAGAAGTGCTGGGAGCTGAGGATAGGTGTTGTGTTACGTCCTCAGCAGTCCATCTCCCAGAGGTCTAGCGCATTGTACCAGGGATAGACTCCTGCAAAAGCTGGCTGATACCGACAAGAGGCCAATTCCGACCCACTTCTTCTATGTTCCCTAGAAAGCCGTCGTTCCCATTATAACCACACCAGCCCTTTGGGAAAAGCATCTGACAGATATTAGATAGAAACCATCTGCTCAGTAAGGCCCTTTAAGCATCATAATTGTAATGATAATAATAATAACATAATAATAATAATTGTCATGTACCGGTTCTGCATGTAAGGGCACCCGTATGTATGTGACGTCACCTGTTGACGTGGGAGAAGCGCGAGGAATATTGTTCGGGCAGTCTTGCAATACGGTGGAATAAAGCAAGCCACGTTAGGCATTGTGTAATAACGGTGTGCCTGATCATTTATAATCAATGACACCTAAATAAGCATATAGGTGGGAATAACGGATCAGAACAATAATAATGATAATAATAATAGCGTAATAATGATGATGATGATGATGATGATGATAATAATAATAATAATAAGGATAATAACAATATAGCCTTATATTAGAAATGCTAAAAATCGGATAATTGAAATATTTATAATTATAAAGTAGGCTTGTAATGATCTGTGCCCTCTGGCTATGTTAACTTATAACATTAATAAAGCAAGGACGACTTCTCTCGTGCTGGGTGTTTATTCACCGACCGGATTCCGACTGACGTTGTTACGTACATCACGTGACTTTGTTGTGGCGCTACGGAAAGCCGTAAGGGACATTAGCAAATCAAATATTACTAGCAAATATTACATCTCCCTTTTTCTGAAAAGTGCTGCTTTCTCTGCAGAGATACAGACCACGTTGAGCACGTTTATAAACGAATACAATCTTAATAAGAAAGAATATGAAAATGGAACTCTTATATAACTGGACTGCAACAAAGTAGTGTAAAACATTTCCTTCCCTGTCTAAATGTGACACCGTAATAACATTTCATCTTTTTTTTTTTTTTTTTTACATTCATAAGTCAAGGATTTGTCTTGGTTTGACCGTGCGACCTGACCTCGTGGTGTAACCAGGCTGTGTGTCTGGTTGTCGCTGATTGTTCGTGTCTGGAGGTTCAGCATGCTCTTGCTGATGGGCTTGTGTGTTGTTGTTAGCGCTGGTAACAGTCTGCTGTGAAGTGTGTGTGTGTGTAGTGTGAGTGTTCACTCTGCTTTGTCGCAGGTGTTGACGGTTGCGTTGGTAGATCTGACCTTCTTTGGTTTGGATGTGGTAGCTCCTCTCTGTGTTCGCTGGTCTTTCCACAGTTGCAGGTCTCCAGGATCCATCCTCCTGCCGGAAGCGGATTGGTGTGCCTGCGGGCAGGTGGGGCAGAGGTTTGGCTGTTCGGTTGTAGTATGCCTGCTGGCGCTGTTGACATACCTCTCTCCTTTTGTGAACATCCTCCTGACTGGCGATCTGTGGCTGCAGGTGTTTTGCTGTTGATGGGAGAATGGACCGCAGCCTCCGACTCATCAGTAGCTGTGCCGGTGATTTCAGGTTGTCCACCGGTGTGTTGCGATACTCCAGTAAGCTCATGTAGGGGTCTTTGTTCTCAGCTTTGGCTTTGTCCAGGATGCGTTTGGCCGTCTGGACAGTCTTCTCGGAGAGGCCGTTGCTCTGTGGGTAGTGGGGGCTTGTGGTGGTGTGTGAGAAACCCCATGTCTGTGAGAAGTTGCGGAACTCACCAGAGCTGTAGCATGGACCGTTGTCGCTGATGATAGTCTCGGGAATTCCGTGTCGAGCCATTGCTGCTTTCAGCTTCATGATGACGGCAGATGAGGTGCAGCTGTAAAGTCTTTCTAGCTCGAAGAATCTGGAGTAGTAGTCCACAGTGACTATGAAGTCCTGTGAGTTCCATGTGAATAGGTCTGTGCCTATCACTTGCCACGGCCGCTCGGGTATGGCGTGTGACATCATTGGTTCCTTTGCATTTGCGCTGCGCCGTTCTTGGCATATGCTGCAGTCTGCTACCGCATCCTCGATCTGTTTCCCCATGCCAGGCCAGAACAGTAAGTCTCTTGCTCGGCATTTGCTTTTTTCCACGCCAAGGTGGCTGGCATGGATGCGCTGTATCATGTCCTTGCGAAGCTTTTGGGGGACAATGATTCTCTCACCTTTGAACAGGATACCGTCCATTTCTGAGATTTCTGCTCTGTGGTTCCAGTATTCCTGGATGCTGGGCGGGCACTTTTTCTTTGTGTCTGGCCAGCCAGTGAGTGTGGCTCGTCTGAGTGCGGTGAGCTGTGGATCTTGCGCTGTTTCCTGCTTGATTTCTGTGAGTCTTGTGTCGCTCACAGGGATGTTGCTGAGGACTGTGTGCACTTGGGCCTCCATCCCTTCCTGTAGGTCACTGTCGTGGTGTTCTATTGACTTGCGTGACAGTGTGTCGGCCACCGGTATGTCCTTACCGGGGCGGTGGATGATTTGGATGTCGTATTTTTGGAGCGCCAGGATCATCCGTTGCAGCCGGGGTGGTGCTGCTGCCAGTGGCTTTTTTAGTATTGCCTCCAGAGGCTTGTGGTCTGACTCCACAATCACTTTTCGTCCATACATGTACTCGTGGAACCTCTTGCAGCCGAAGACCACAGCGTAGAGCTCCTTCTCTATCTGTGCGTAGTTTTCTTCAGTGCTGTTGAGTGACTTGGACGCATAGGCAATTGGTTTGCCATCTTGGAGCATGACAGCCCCAAGGCCACTTTTGGATGCATCCACTTGGAGTCGCAGCTCTTTCTGCGGGTCGAAATATGAGAGTACTGGACCTGGGTGCTGTGTAATGAGATTCTTCATCTCTTGGAACGCCTTGTCGTGGACTGCATCCCACACAAACTCACTGTCCTGTTTCAGAAGCTGTCTGAGGGGTGAGTTTATCTGTGAGAGGTGTGGAGCGAATCTGGCGAGGTAGTTGATCATGCCGAGGACTGTCTCCAGCTCTGCTTTGTTCTGTGGGGGTTGCATGTCCTTGACCGCCTTCACCTTGTGTGGGTCTGGTTTGATGCCTTTGTGTGAGAGCGTGTGGCCGAAGTAGCTTACCTCGGACACGCATATGTGACACTTGTCGGGGTTGAGCCTCACCCCTCGCTCCCTTGTGCGCTTCAGCATCGCTCTGAGACGCTGGTCATGTTCCTCTTTAGTCTTGCCGAACACTAGTATATCGTCCACTATGGCCGTCACACCGTCCAATCCTTCATATGTTTCATCCACGCGTCTCTGGAACTCGTCTTGAGCGGACACGATTCCGAATGGCAGTCTGAGGAAACGATACCTGCCAAACACTGTGTTAAATGTCGTCAACATTGAGGATTCAGTGCTCAGTTTGATGGCCCAATAGCCTGACCGCGCGTCTAACACGCTAAAGTACTCAGCTCCAGCAAGCTTTGTGGTGGCGTCCTCCAGCGTGGGGAGGGGGTAGTGAGGTCGTTGTATCACTTTGTTAAGAGCTCTGGGGTCTAAACACACTCTAAGTTTGCCTGTCTTTGGCTTCTCAACAATGACGAGTGCGTTCACCCATTCTGTGGGTTCTGTTACCTTACAGATTATGCCGCCTTTCTCCATGCTGTCAAGCTCGTCCCTCAGTTTGCTGCGTAGGGCGATGGGGATTCTGCGTGGCGGGCAGACGACCGGCGTTGCATCTGGTGTGACGCGGAAGGTGCACTCGCCTGGGAACTCTCCTATTCCCTGGAAAACATCTGCATACTCATCCATTATGCTCTGTGATGTGACATTGTTTTCCTCGCTCACAGCCATCACTATTTTTACCAAGTTTAGGTCACGGCATGTTTTCATTGCCATGACTGGTGGGGCGTTTGTGTCAATGACGTAAAAGTCCAGCATAATTGCATTGTCTCTGTACTTACATTTGAGTTTGCATGTGCCTTTCACGCTCAGCGCGCCTCCTCCATATTCAGTGAGTCTGTGTATTGCTGGTTTCAGTGTCACATTTTTGAACAGCGCCTGGAACAGGTTGGTGGGAATAGTATTGGCCTGTGCCCCAGTGTCTAGTTTAAACTTTACCTTCTGTGGAGGTGTGCCAATTCCAACCTCTACGTAAGCCTGCTCGTTGCTTTTTCCGTTGTTCTCTATTGAGATGCAGTCTATGTACAGCTCTGTCTGTTCTCCCACAGCGGTGCTCTCCACTGTAATGTTGTCGAAGTACAGTTCTTCCTGCTCTCTGTCAGTGGTGTACTCTTCTGGGTTCTCTCCGACGGCATGTACTGTGCCGCGGTAGTACTTTGTCTGTCCCTGGGAGCTAGACTTGCATACTTTAGCAAAATGATTGAGCTTCTTGCATTTAATGCATTGTTTACCCTTAGCTGGGCAAGTGGCTTTAGCGCCGTGTAGCCCTCCACAATAGCTACACGCCCTGGCGGCGGTGCTAACGTCCCTTTGTCTGAAGTTAGCGTTAGCTGCTTTGGGTGCGTTCGGTTTGTAAGTCTTTCTGCCTATTGCGTGCACCGTTTCATGTGTGCTGCCCTGGCCCATAAACGTTAGCTGTTGCTTTGCTAGCTCGTGTGAGCGGGCTACATCTATGGCTTTTTCTAGCGTTAGCTCAGCTCCCTGGCTAAGTAGCTTTTCTCTCACTCTGGGTGAGTTGGTGGCAAACACGATGCGGTCCCTGACCATCTCGTCGGCATTTGGGTAGCCACAGTCTTTGACTAGGAGCTTTAGCTCAGTTACAAATCGTTCGAAGGATTCACTCTCTCCCTGCATCTTTTCATGAAATTTATATCTGGCATAAATCGGGTTTGCTTTGGGGGTGATGTACTCAGTGTACTTATCGTAGTACGTTTCTAGCTTCTTGGCTTGTTCTCCGCTGAGTGTCCAAGTGTTGTGCACATCGCGCCCTTTTTCCCCTATCCAGAGCAGGAGGTAGCTGCATTTCTCCTCTTCATTCTTCCCGCGCAGGGGGCCCGTGAACATTAGCTCCGTTGTTTGTCGAAATCGTCTCCATGCTTCAGGTAAGTTCGCCGATTCCCAGTCCATCCGTGGAGCTGGAACGCCGTACGAATCCATATTGGGTATTTAAACTCCGCTACTCTGACACCATGTAATGATCTGTGCCCTCTGGCTATGTTAACTTATAACATTAATAAAGCAAGGACGACTTCTCTCGTGCTGGGTGTTTATTCACCGACCGGATTCCGACTGACGTTGTTACGTACATCACGTGACTTTGTTGTGGCGCTACGGAAAGCCGTAAGGGACATTAGCAAATCAAATATTACTAGCAAATATTACAGGCTAATAAGGCATGGTAATAACAATAAAATAATAACAATATCTGCCTGGTCTCTTAAGATTCTAAGATGCTGTATGCTACAGAAATAACGGGACATGGGCCTAGGCTAATGAATACGCCTTTTTGACAAAATATGAATGAAAGGCTAATCAACAACGCTAAAGCTGAATCACAAAACACATATTGCTCGAAAAATAATTTATAAATAGCCAAATGCACACATGATTTCGAGTTTGGAAATATTTAAGACTTGTCGTGGATGTGTGGTCATCTGCACGCAAGTTTCCTGGCGTTCTAAACCACATGATCAAAATTCACCAATGTCTAAACCGCCCGCCAACTTGCAACAATTTGCAACAATCGGTTGTTATCGGTGATAACTCGTGGACTCACTGTCATGTGCTTACTAGCCTACAAGAAGACAAACAATGGCGATAGTTATGGATGGTGATCGAGGGGGCAAAGTGTTGGTACATGAGAACTTCAGATATCAGAAGCACCGCACCAATTCGCGTCTTAAGCTATGACGTAGGCACGTCCCTGTTGCGTAGGCGCGCGCGCGCGAATTTGCTTCCGGCTCCATCGACTTGTTGACAATATGCCTCACTGCTGTGTCCCCCTTTGTTTAAATCGATCAGAGAGTAAAACTGAGACCAAACTGTCTTTCTATCGCTTTCCTCCGAAAGACAAAGATAAGAAGAGGTGGCTGCAGTTAATACGGTAAGTTGCTATTGAAGAAATGCATTGAAAATCGAAGTTTGGCGCCGACTTTTGTGCTAAGTGCAGCCTAGCTACCCTGCACTGCAGACTAGCTACTACCGGTAGCTACCCTCTTGTTACCGAAATCCACGTTACATACTAGACAGGTATTTAGATTTTTAGCTAATTCAACAAGCGAGGATCAATATATGTGCTTTTCTATATGTTTTTCTGCTCAATAAGGCTTTAATCAGAGTGTAGTGGAGGGTAAACAAGCATCGGTTAGCCACTTATGTTGTTACTACTACAACCCTGTCTGTGAAGACATACAGTTACTGTAAGCAAGCATTATGTCAGCTACACACTCGGAAAACTGCATTATTCTATGCATTCTTAGACCATGATTATCTAAAACGAGATGATGCATCTCAAGGGGATTATCATTAAAGAGACTTGGAGCAAATGCATGAATAAGCAGGGGTACATAACGTTAGATAGTCCAGGTGAATGTGCTGTTTCTGCCTGTTTTGTTACAGTAGTTTCACTTCTGACTTTTCCCATATAAATCAAACAATGAAACTTCATATCTACAAAAAATAATGTTTCTGTAGGGAGACTGACATCTAATTCTAAAGCCTTACTATGTAACCTTTCCTTTATGAAAAGGCTATGAAAAGGCTATAATATTTGCCCCCCCCCCCCAAAAAAAATCTGTATTGTATAGTATGTGAATACAATATAACTTGCCCAATCTGTATGGTAGACTGTTTGTATAATATCATTATACAATCTTTACAGTAGAGTATGTTAACACAATAGAAATTGTGTTTTAAATAATTGATGGTTAAAGTGGCATTCTTTAACTTTTTTTGATAAAAAATAAAGTTGATTTTGGTCACAATTTACCACTATCTTTCACTGAAGGAGGTAACAGAGGACTGATTTAGCCTATTTCCCATTCACAAATCCTTCACCATCTGTTACAATGCCCATGTTTGTGACTGTGTAACCAGACACAGACAAAAAATGGGCATTGTAGCAGATGCTGAAGATTTCATGAATGGGAAATAGGCTGAATTAGTACAGTGTTACCTCCTTCAGTGAAAGATAGTGGTAAATCTTGACCAAAATCAACTTTATTTTTTATCGAAAAAAGTTAAAGAATGCCACTTTAATTGTTCAAATCCAGGGCAGACGATAAGTTACAATGCAGCTTCAAGTTTTCATTGCCAATCATTTCTAAATCTCTCATTCTTTTTTTTTTTACAGGCGTGATGGCTTTACACCAAGCCCCTGCTCAAGGGTGTGCAGTTGGCATTTTCCAAATGGCAAAGCTGCTGGCCCATCACGTTTTGCTTGGAACGAGGGGAAGACTTTCCCAGGCCACCTCAGCCTTCCACACAAGAAGAGAAAAACAGTACCACTCCCTCCCAGTGGTGAAGAAGGGACAAATGAACTTGAATTACAAAATTCAGACATTGCAACCGCAGAGCCCCCTAGTACTTCAGACAACCCAACCGCAGAGACCCCTAGTACTTCAGACAACCCAACCGCAGACACCCCTAGTACTTCAGACAACCCAACCGCAGACACCCCTAATACTTCAGACAACCCAACCGCAGACACCCCTGGTACTTCAGACAACCCAACCGCAGACACCCCTAGTACTTCAGACAACCCAACCGCAGACACCCCTAATACTTCAGACAACCCAACCGCAGACACCCCTGGTACTTCAGAAAACCCAACCGCAGACACCCCTAGTACTTCAGACAACCCAACCGCAGACACCCCTCGTACTTCAGACAACCCTTTTAACAGTGTTGCACTGCTAGAGATAGAGGTTGACATGTTGAGAAGAGAGAATGAAAAATTGAAAAGAGAATTGGAGAAACAAAAACAGACCTTTTCCTTCAGCCAAATATCTTCCAATCGTGTCAAAGTAAAATATTTCACTGGCTTACCAGATGTTGCTACCGTCCTGGTTTTGGAAGCACTCTTATCTAAGTTTGAGCTACAATATCATTCGAATTGGACAGTCCAGTCTATGCCACTAGTCGATCAGTTGCTACTGACTTTGATGAAGCTCAAACTTAATTCTGGTCATGAAGACCTTGCAACCAGGTTTAATTGCAGTACAGCCACAGTTACCAACATTTTTATCACCATTGTCAGTGCCCTGTATGACATTTTATATGTTGGTATGCTTGAGAACAACATCCCCTCCATAGAGAAGAACCAGGCATCGTTGCCAGAGTGTTTCCGTCCGTTTCCTAACTGTAGGATTGTGCTCGATTGCACAGAGTTAGCAGTCTCCAGGACAGAGAGGCTTGACAAACAGAATCATTTATGGAGCCAGTACAAAAAACGGACCACACACAAAGTCTTAATAGGTGTGGCTCCTAATGGAGTGATAACATTTGTCAGTGACTATTATGGTGGAAGTGCCTCAGACAAGGCTATTACATTAGATTCTGGAGTTCTCAATCATCTACGCCCAGGAGACATGGTGATGGCAGATAAAGGCTTCACAATCCGGGACATCTTGCCAGAAGGGGTTTCACTCAACATCCCGTCTTTCCTTGTTAATGGACAGTTCACACAAGAAGAAGTTAAGAAAAACAAACTCATATCCAGTGCTAGGATCCATGTGGAGCGCTCCATTCAGAGGTTGAAATTGTTCAACATTTTGGACAATATCCCATATCAGTTCACTAAAAACATAAACAAAATACTGAAAGTGTGCGTGTGTCTTACCAACCTACAAACACCAATTCTTCGGGAAATAGCATGAAATGACTTGAATAAATGTAAGCAGAATCAGATTCATGTATTTATACTTTTAATAAAGTAATACTGAATTAAGAACACTGCTTGATTTTTTTAATCAAAATACATTTGTAACAAAATGCATAGTGCAAAAACTAATGTCACTGTAAAAAGTATAAAGTGCAAAACATCAACATTGGTAACAAAATGCATAGTGCAAAAACTACTGTCAACGTAAAATGTATAAAGTGCAAAACATCAACATTGGTAACAAAATGCATAGTGCAAAAACTACTGTCAACGTAAAGAAGAGGATCCCCATATGATGAATACAACATTTAAATATGCAAATTTGCATATTTAAATGATAATGATGTACCGTGTGTAACCAGGTTAAAATTAATGTTTTTATTTTATTTTGTTTGAGTATGAAATATCACCAAATCCTGTCTGTGTGCTGTTATTTGTGTTTACTACATTTTATTTTATGTCATTATTTACTTTTATGCGTTTTACAACGACCGTCATCTACGTGTACTGTCGCTTTAAGAGAGAGGTCTTATGGGTACACGGAAGACGGACCGCGGGAGAGGCCATTTTTGTTTTGTGGGAGGAGTCTCAAGCAGCAATCGAGCCGAGCCACACGTGTTTCTTACCGTGGGACAGTTTTGCTGGTTGAGGAGAACGTAACCTTGAGTATCCCTGTAAGAAGATACTGCAAGCTGTGGGATAAAATACTTGTTTATCCTTTTTTACATCGGAGTCCCGTGGACGGTTTCTACTTCTAACGCACACGAGTGGAGTCCGGGCAGTGGTTGAACTTCGACCCCCACGTCCGTAAGAAACACCGCTCCCGCTGGAGGACTGGACGGTTGTCGAAGGGTGTGAAACCAAAATAAATGGCAAGGTGGGCCAAATAGAGTCCTGTGTGTCCCCGCTCCTTCCTTGATCATGATGATGATGATGATGATGAGAGACTGAGGGCCCCCCACAACACCTGGGGCCCCACACAACTAGAACACAACGCAGAGCTACTGATGAGAGTGACGGGCATGCAGCAGGCTGACCAGCATAGGACTGCCCCCGTTACACGTGCATGTTCACATCATGTATACTTTACATTACTTAACCACTTATCCAACCCATATGTTTGGACAGAGTCCTTCAGGGCTCTAACTAAGTGTCTTGTGTTTTATGTTATTATGTTATGCTCTCCTCGAACCATCATCTTAACGTGGTGGAGAGGTTTGAGTGACCCCATGAATCCCGAGAGCTATGTTGTCTGTAGCCTTGCGCTACTGTAGGGTCACACATGGCAAACTGGTCTAGGAGGGAACAGACTAAGAATGGTTCAAGAGCTGTGAGGAGTTGTGCCCCACAGTCCTTAAATACGCACAAAGGTTTAAATTTGATTAATTTGATTAATTAAATTTAATTAAAACCCTTGGCAAACTCGTCTGAGGATGACTAAATGAATGCTGGGGTTCATGTGGTTAAGACCATTCTTCTAATATTACATGTTTCCAAACATTTTGGACAAAATAGAACATTTTACATCAAGGTGCCCAGAGATTTCCTGGTGCCCAGCTGACCTGTATCCAACGTGGCCTATAACGTTAATAAGAAACAGATCGTAGCACACATGGTAGCCCTAAAATGGCTGTGATCTTACATGTAAGTCTATATTTCATTAATTCCTAATATGTATTTTAAATTCATTAAACCTTTACAGCGTTACAGTATGTACGATCCAGTACACAGTATGTAGCCATTCTGGAGCTAGACACATGAAAAGCTAGCCTTGGATCCAAGAACGTCAGAGTTATTTTAACAAGTCAAACGTCGGAAAACAATTATCTACCGACAAAATAAAGCACTGGCAGTCTTTATCCAAGGCTTATGAATCGCCAGTAAATGTGGGATATAACATCAGAAGCCAGAATACCCAACATTACCAAGCTAACGCTAGCTAACCCTGTTAGCTCACTCACCTCAACCTGATAAACTTTCTGTTTCATGGAAGCCTGTACCTTGCCTTTTATAATGCCCCCTGAAACATTTACGTTCACAACTCTATCTGAATTGAAAGCATTGAGACCCTTTTTCACCCTGAGAGGTTCGTCTTTAAAAAAAGACGTTAATGTAAATATATTTACGGGTTCAGACATATTGTTTTGAGTGGAAAATAATGCAGTGAGATTCCCCAAGGCACCGGAAGTATAACTCCGCCCACACGTGACGTCGCGTCGTGCGTCGTGACGTCGTGCTTAAGAGCCGAATCAAGACACCATTAGATGGAGGTGCTGGAGGTGGAACTGTAGAGTGCCACTGATCACAAATAGATTTGAAGTGGAGGACGTGGATGCTAACATTATTGTGCACGATGTTGGGGAACACGTGCATCCCCCTGACGGAGAAATGGTGCACCGTGCAGAATTCCGACAGGGGGTGATTGCAGAAGTTGCGAGGGAGCCAACAGTCCCAATCAGAAGGATCTATAATGCGCAAAGGGTCCTGCAGCGTCGGCAATGTCAAATCCAGGGTTTTAGCCCCTCTTTGTTGAGTAGCCTAATGGACTAGGACTACTCATTTTGATTTTTTGAAGAAGAAAAAAGCCTTAACGTTAGGCTAGTTAGGCCTTGGAGATTTTTGTTTTAGACCATGCCTTTTCTGGGGGGCTTCTGCCATAGACCAACCCTTTTTCAGCCAAGCTTTTACTAGAAGCATTTTGTTATTAATAGCCTATTATCAGCATTACTATTGATAGTATTGTGCCTGTAATTGTTATTTGTTATTAGGCCTCTTTTATAATTAGGCTATTATTATTATTATCATTATTAGGCTGTTATTATTATTATTATGTATTATTTCTTATTATTATTATTGGTATTATTACTATTACTATTATTATTATTATTATTATTATTATTATTAAAGAAGAACATCAAAGGATGTAAGGTAGCACTCATCAAATGAAAAAAAAAGACACAATTCTCTATTTTACCATTTCATTGTTTGGCATCAGTCATTAACTTGGCCGGGTGGTCTTCTTCAGAAACCTTAATGACTGATGCCAGACAATAAAATGGTGAAATAGAGGACTGCCTCTGTTATTTTCTTACCATTTGGTGAGTGTTACCTTACATCCTTTGATGTTCGTCTTTGATTCATGTTTTTGGTTTAGCACCTCCACAAGCCTTTAGTTTTTTGAGAAGCACATATTATTATTATTGGGCAATTAGCCTATTGTGTAAGGTAGGCGGCCCCCGTTGATGGATACTTTGTGCTGGTCCTAAATTTCAAGTCCTGGTCTAAGTTCTCTGCCTAAAAAGTTCATCATTAAAGTCTTTTTGAAAGAAAGTCTGCCAAGTGATTTAATATGGAAAACGAACTGCAAAGTAACAAGAAAGTGGCTGAAGTGTCCAGTGCTGTGCAAATTGAACTTTGAGCGAAGGTGGAAATGGCTAGGTTATACTGGTAGGCGGGCCTACTGCAAGACAAACTTGCGTTGGTTGCCGACTGTCCATGCTGAGCCGGAGAGCCAACTAACTAGGCCTACTGCAGTAAATATTGGTAAGAAATAACAATAAAGCAAATTACAGCCTCCTCTATAGGCCGAATTTGGATACACACTCAAGGTGGCCTGCGATATACAACAGCCAACAATGGTAATACGGCCTAATTTAATCAGCGGAGGAATAGATTATCGTAGCCTACATCTCAGCCTTGACCCCAGTTTTTATTATTTTGGACCCGTTAAGGAAATTAATTTGCAAAAAGGGTTCTAAGTTCCCCGGTTTGTTCCTCGATTGGCAATAGCGGGGAATATAGGACCCTTTATTTGGAAAAAGGTCCTATGTTCCCCTGGAAACAGCGGGGAATATAGGACCCTTTTTCCAAAAGAGGGTCCTATGTTCCCCGGTGTCTATTGCAACGGGGATTATAGGACCTTTTTAGGGGAAAACGGGGAATATGGGACCCTTTTTTTTCGAAAGGGTCCTATGTTCCCCGATCGGGGAACATAGGACCCGGGGAATATAGGACCCGGGGACTATAGGCACGGCCCCGTCTTCTCCTGTCTCCTTACGCCAGGTTCCAGGCAGTACATGCCTTCTTTAATGTCTTTGACATGCAGATTTGGAGAGGCTGTAGCTTCAAGCCGGGAAGTTGTACAGTACATACTATGGTATGATGCGTAGGACGCGGCAGTGCTGTAAAACGCATTGCCAGGAGGAGTCCAGTCCGCCTAGTGGCATGTTAAGGATGCTGCATGTGGAGGGTGTTTCTGTCGGATAAATGGCTGCATTAGCATCAGCAGTTGTGAGGCGGCTCTAACGTATTCATGCGTGGCCTAGAAACCCTGGCAGTGTGGAACAACTTCTGCAGCTATCCTCCATCAAGGGGAATGCGGCTGCCTTATTTACATTACAGCTCCCCCTTGCTGGCAATTACAGTGCAGTTAAACACTGACAAAGTGTATATGGTCTAATACCACTGGCTTTCTCACTAATGGGTTGTTGGTTGGACCAACTGCGAGGACGTTTATCTTGTCCTTTTTTTAATTAACATGAACATTCTCTGAACTTTTTTCAAGTAACAGCCTCATAACGTGAATACGGCAGGGAAAAAAGGGGGGATGCTGGAGGATATCGACTCACAAGTGATTTAAGAGAGTAATTAAGGGCTCAACAAACACCACACTTTGAAAAAAGAATATCAAGCATTTTCCAAAACTACTCTACATGTATTTTGCAGTCATGTTCACGGAATATGTTCAGGAAATAAAGATGCTTAACAACACTTTCTATCTTGAATAGTTGTCCCTTTCCAGCTGGGCAGTACCAAAAACTGGACAGATGGCCCGCCCATCTGATTTATCACTGTACAGTGGGCCATGGGGACCTCTACAGGCCCCCAAACTTATGTCCCTGTCGACTGTGAGCTTGATGAGGCCAGCCATGGTGCCGGGCTGCGACTGCACACCGTCACGGGAGAGCTAGCACCTCTGCAAGGCAAAGGCATGGTGACTGTGCCTGGAGGACGGTGCATCACCTGGTGTGGATAGCTGTGGTTCAGGACCGTGTATCCTGGGTTTGGATTTTGTTGAGCACTGCAGGCTGCCAGCAGGGCCTAGAAGGAGGCACAGTGAGCTTCAAAGGGGGGCCTGCTGTCACTATGGCCCCCGTTGACGTCCCTACAATACTTTCTGTCAGACATTTCACACCAGCTACCAGTGGAGACTGTTTTTAGCAACCCCTTCCCCCTTGTCTCATTCTCCTGTGACACCCACCCGGCGTGAGCCCCCCTCCATCATCCTCAACATGAGTCACTCAGCTCCAGCACCATCCCTGGGCCCCAGATGGGGGAGGAGGAGGTGCTGTCTGCAGTGAGGGAGGAATGGAGGAAGAACTGTGGCAGCCTAGAGCCCCAGCAGCAGCAGGAGCAGCTGTGGCAGCTGCTACTGGAGTTCCAGGGCAGTTTTGCCATGAGTGAGGAGGAGGTGGGGAGGACTCACCTAGTAGAGCACCAGATCGATACGAGGGATGCATGGCTAATCAAGTGTCGCCCCTGCCGCCTCCCTCTGGCTCGTCAGCAGGCTTGTGATGAAGGTATTTTGACCATGCTGCAGGCAGACATCATCCAGCCTTGCATGCACATCAAGCATGTCGGTCTGGCATTGGCGTCATCCGGTCAAATAAAAAAATAAAAAAACAAAACTGATCAGTCGTCAGATTTGAACTGACGGTTATTCTGGTCGACTTTCTGCTTTTTCCATACAGGCCATGTTCTTGTTTTAGGACAGTTATTGTCTGTGACTTAGCTGGTGAGGGGCTCTTTCTAGTCAAGGACCATAGAGAGCACGGAGTAGTAAGTCTTACGTCTGTCTACGCGTGCTCAAGTGTACGGTGTGGGGTGAGGTCAACATGGAATAGAGCAGCACACACTTTATTTCACATGTTATCACAGGTGCATTAGTGCCAATGGGTCGGCGTAGGCCAGACATTTGGCTCTTGCAGTCTGGACCTGGCCTGGGAGCCGCTTATTGGGGTTCAGGGCCTTAGTCCTCACGATAGGGTCTGACCACAAAGCTACGCAGAAGATGGATGTCGTATATCTCAGGGAAGACGTCACAGTAAGTCCACTTGATACTTGGTAACACTGACAACCAGCTGCTGTGGTGCATCGTGGACCGGAGGCTGGAGAGCAACCAAAAACGCCGCAGCCTGAGTGCAGCATCAGGGAAAGAAACAATCTTCACAGCTTCAGTTATTTCCACGATCCCATTTTCTTTAACATACACTTCCATAGGGTACTTTTCTTGGTCTTCTGTATGATACGATTTTAATTTGAAATAGGTCAACACAAAATCTTTTACTTTCAGAGAAGAAAAAAATGGAAGTAACGTTCACGTAATGTTTAATTTCTGTCTCTGAAGAGCAAGGCCTAGCTAGAGTCATTTCCTTTGCCATTCACAGAAGAATACCCTTATCCTGCCTCGGGCCTGTGTTGAACAGTGAACGGGTTTGGTGAATCTCAGGCTCACTTGCTTTTGTAATTGTTTGATGTATCTGGCTCACGGTATCCCACTGAACCCTGAACAGCTAGAATTGTGCGTTGTTGAGCTTTTTTTAAAGCTCTTTTAGTGTCCAAAGGGATACAATCATGAAGCACCAACACAAGACAATTCATCCGGACCCACCTTCCACAGTTCTCAGATCATTATT
This sequence comes from Lampris incognitus, assembly GCF_029633865.1. Taxonomy (NCBI): domain Eukaryota; kingdom Metazoa; phylum Chordata; class Actinopteri; order Lampriformes; family Lampridae; genus Lampris; species Lampris incognitus. The sequence goes on from NC_079213.1 coordinate 55,222,733, forward strand.
TGAATGTATACCAGAGTTCATGGTGGGTGTATTGCCTGTAGCCTGGACACCAGGCTTCCCCTTCATTCATTCTTTCTGTTCGGTGTAAGTATTGGTGTATACATTTGCCTTGCTTTCAGACGGCCCACCTGCAAAGGCATCCATCCAGCCCTGATCTAAACCGCCTATCCTGCTCTCAGGGTCACGGGGATGCTGGAGCCTATCCCAGCAGTCATTGGGTGGCAGGCGGGGAGACACCCTGGACAGGCCGCCAGGCCACCACACACACACACACATTCACACTATGGCTGATCCACCTGACCTCCATGTCTTTGGACTGTGGGAGGAAACTGGACACCCGGAGGAAACCCACGCAGACACGGGGAGAACATGCAAACTCCACACAGAGGACGACCCCCCAAGGCTGGCCTACCCTGGGGCTTGAACCCAGGACCTTCTTGCTGTGAGGCGACTGCGCTAACCTCTGCACCACCATGTCGCCAGTCCAGGTCCAGTTCAGAGACTAAATACAGGTTTAGCAAGGTGGTGTGAGACGCTAAACGACTGTACTCAGAGATTTCAACAGCAGTTCTTAGAAAACAACTCTGCCTCTGTCTCAAAGGGCCTATAAGACCACCGCCCTTGGGATGATCAGTGGGACAACACAAACACGGACTTTGGGTTATACATTTATAGCCACCACCGGTCCCCCTCTTCCACACGTTTGATCAGCTAAAGTGAAACAAGGAAACTTAGAAATGAAAAATGACAACATGTACCTGACAAGACAGACACAGAAACAGACACTGACATGTGTTCGACAAAACAATTAAATCGATGTTGTCGATATCAGCAAAAGGTGGTGAGAGGACTAAGGAGGATGTAAGCTGGAGAGTGGTCCAGGGATGTATGAAGCAGATGCTAACAGTGTACATGTGACAGACTGCATGTCTGTGAAGTGTCCAACTATGAGCACATGGGATTAGTCCAAATAACGTCACAGCATGGTCACTTCCTCTCACCTGTCCACCTCCCCATCACCCAAAGATGTTATCTAATGGAACCTCAGCTGTCTACGGTGCACATTGCATACAACTGTTCCATCCATTGTTTCAAACAGAACATCTTCGTATAGGTCAAATCTGGAATTAAGGCCCAAGGAATGTTAGCGACCAGTGGATCAAGTCAGCTTTATTTGTACAGACCTTTATCACAAACTACAAATGTGCCTCAGTGGGCTTTACAGCAACACAACATCCTGTCCTTAGACCCTTGCATTAGATAAGGAACAGCCCCCTAAAAACCCCTTTAACAGGGAGAAAACACAGGAAGAAGCCCCAGGGAGCGCACAAGAGGAGGATCTCTCTCCCAAGACGCACAACGTGCAGTGGATGTTGTGTTTACACAATACAACACTGAAAGAGGATAACAGAATTATAATGTAATTATAAAGATTATGACAAATATGATGAGAAGAATGCCAAACAGTGTCCAGACACCAACAGAACAGCCCAGGACCTGAGCCACGCGACCAGCATCCCCATGCAGACCAAAAAAGAAAAAGAAAAAAGAAAAAACATTAGTCACACATCTGAGTGACAGAAGTACATAACAGTGAAACAGGGTAACAAAATTATATGGATTTATAAGATATATAAGAATAAAATGTGATGAGGGGGATACCAAGCAGCGTCCAAGTGGTGACCACCATCACCGTGGAGACCTGGGAGGAGGACAGACTGCACGTGCACACAAGGGAGACTCACATGGCACCATTCACATGCAGAAGAAGAGACAGGAGAAGACATCATTCAGAGAGAAAAGACGTGAGAGAAGAGAACAGTTTGCAATAGTCATTAGTCATAATCAATTAAATCATCAATTAGTCATAATCTATACTCTATACTCTATACGCTATAATCTATACTCTTATACTGTATAATCTACAATCTAATATATGCTCTAATATATACTCTATAATCTATACAATATAATCTACTCTATAATCTATACTATAATATATACTCTATACGCTATAATCTATACTCTAATATATACTCTATAATCTATACGCTATAATCTATAATCTATAATCTATACTCTAATATATACTCTATAATCTATACGCTATAATCTATATGCTATAAACTATATGCTATAATCCAGTGTTTCTCAACCCAGTCCTCAAGGAACCCCTATCCTGCATATTTTCTTTGCAACCCTGAATAGGTACCTGTTTGTAGTTATTCAACCAATCAGCAATGAATTTTGTCAGATGTTGCACACCTTGCATAATTAAGTGCTGTGAGATGATTGGTCGAGTAAATAAAGCAGGGCTACCTATGCAGGGTTACAATGAAAATCTGCAGGATAGGGGTTCCTTGTGGACTGGGTTGAGAAACACTGCTACAATCTATACTCTAATATATACTCTATAATCAATACGATGTAATCTATACTCTATAATCTATAATCTAATACATACTCTATAATCTATACGCTATAATCTGTATGCTATAAACTATATGCTATAATATATACTCTATATACGCTATAATCTATACTCTATAATCTATACTCTCTAATCTCGTCGGCAGAACAGTGCTTGGTAAATTCATTGAGACTGAAACCGACCCAAAAAATAAAACCTTCGACGAGTGGCTGAAGTGCAGGAAAGCGGTCTGTGGAAACTGCTCAGCGGAGGTGCCGGATGTCAGTGCTGAATGTCTGTTCAAAGCGGGCTTCAGGGACACGTGTAACCACGTTATCAAACGTTAAAATTCAGCCCTCTCACAAACGCTGATTGTGTGTAAAAATAAATGAATCATCCATCCACCATCCGAACCGCTTATCCCGCTCTCAGGGTCGCTGCAGCCTATCCCAGCAGCCACTGGGCGGCAGGTGCGGAGACACCCTGGACACATTACCATCATCCCCCTCCCGAAATATGTAACAGGTGCAGACTGATGACAGAAGAGGTCATCTGATGCAACACGTTTTAATTTTTAAACGTGCTAGTTTGCAACTGTAAAAACCCAAGAAAGACATGCAGATGAAGCAGCGAGTTCGTGATAGCGCGGCGCTACCAGGGGCGAGGCGGTCCTGTAAACCCAGCAGCGTGTCCGTCGCGACTGCCTGTACTAACATGTGATCACACGCACTGAGAACACTATTTACTACACTGAAGACAACGACACATTATCAATAAATTGAAGACAACGACACATTATCATGAAACTGAAGACAGCAATACATTATCACGAAACTGAACACAACACATTATCATGAAACTGAAGACAACAACACATTATCATGAAACTGAAGAAAACAACACATTATCATGAAACTGAAGAGAACAACACATTATCATGAAATTGAAGACAACAACACATTATCATGAAACTGAAGACAACAATACATTATCATGGAACTGAAGATAACGGATTATCATGAAACTGAAGACAAAAATACATTATCATGAAACTGAAGACAAAACACATTATCATGAAACTGAAGACAACAACACATTATCATGAAACTGAAGACAAAACACATTATCATGAAACTGAAGACAAAACACATTATCACGAAACTGAAGACAACAACACATTATCATGAAACTGAAGACAACACATTATCATGAAACTGAAGACCAAAACACATTATCAGGAAACTGAAGACAACAACACATTATCACGAAACTGAAGACAAAAATACATTAACATGAAACTGAAGACAACAACAAATTATCATGAAACTGAAGACAACACATCATCATGAAACTGAAGACAACCACACATTATCACTAAACTGAAGACAACAACACATTATCACGAAACTGAAGACAACAACACATTATCACGAAACTGAAGACAACATATTATGACAAAATTTAAGACAACAACACATTATCATGAAATTGAAGACAACAACACATTATCACGAAACTGAAGACAACAACACATTATCATGAAACCGAAGACAACACATTATCACGAAACTGAAGACAACAACACATTATCATGAAACTGAAGACAACAACACATTATCACGAAACTGAAGACAACAACACATTATCAGGAAACTGAAGAGAACAACACATTATCATGAAACTGAAGACAACAACACATTATCAGGAAACTGAAGACAACAACACATTATCATAAAACTGAAGACAACAACACATTATCACGAAACTGAAGACAACAATACATTATCATGAAACTGAAGACAACATATTATCATGAAACTGAAGACAACAACACATTATCATGAAACTGAAGACAACAACACATTATCACGAAACTGAAGACAACAACACATTATCATGAAACTGAAGACAAAAATACATTATCATGAAACTGAAGACAACACATTATCATGAAACTGAAGACAACACATCATCATGAAACTGATGACAACAACAGATTATCACTAAACTGAAGACAACAACACATTATCACGAAACTGAAGACAACAACACATTATCATGAAACCGAAGACAACAACACATTATCACGAAACTGAAGACAACAACATATTATCACAAAACTTAAGACAACACATTATCACGAAACCGAAGACAACAGGACATTATCATGAAACCGAAGACAACAACACATTATCACGAAACTGAAGACAACAACACATTATCATGAAACCGAAGACAACAACACATTATCATGAAACTGAAGACAACAACACATTATCATGAAACCGACGACAACACATTATCACGAAACTGAAGACAACAACACATTATTATGAAACTGAAGACAACAACACATTATCACGAAACTGAAGACAACAACTCATTATCACGAAACTGAAGACAAAAACACATTATCATGAAACTGAAGACAACAACACATTATCATGAAACTGAAGACAACAACACATTATCATGAAACTAAAGACAACAACACATTATCATGAAACCGACGACAACACATTATCACGAAACTGAAGACAACAACACATTATCATGAAACTGAAGACAACAACACATTATCACGCTTCCATTTACCATGCTTGCTTACCTGTAAATGCAGTTAGATGTGATTCGTATCGGAATAATGGCAGCCGACTCGAACAGGAAGTTGTTCACTACTGAGGAAAACTTGCTCACGTGCGGCCCTTCTTCTTCTTCTCTCGGGTAATGACGGATCGCAAACAACTTCAAGGTGCATACCGCCACCTACTGTACAAGAATGTGTAACATCATGTTATTTTACCCTATTTCTTAAATTCTACCCATCCACTTTACATGAAAGTAAAGAGTGCCTTCCTGGTGATTTTAATCCCCTCTCCCTCTCCTTCTGTCCCCAGTATCCCCATCAGATTCCACTCCCGTCCCGCCTCTCGGACTTTATCCTGTGATCTTTCTCTTTCCACTTCATACATGTTACGATGTAATATTACATGTTCAGCGTTTTCTTTAACGCCACCGTTCTCACACTTTCCACTGTCCCTTTCCCCCATCATAAACAAAGTGCCATTTAATCCTGTGTGATCCGGTCTTAGTCTTGTTGTTATGATCTCCTCCCTTCTGTTCCTTTCTTTATAGCTTTGTTATAACAGATTTTTGTATTTTGTAATACCCCCTTCCTTTCTGGTATTCCTCCCACCTTTTCTGCCATATCTCAGCCCCCCCCCCTCTTAATCACTGCTTTTACTTCTTTTCCAAGTGGAACTGATGCTGTTATTTCTTCTTGCAATGCCCTTTTTGCTAGTGTATCTGCACACCCATTCCCCCTTCAGTCCCTCATGTGCTGGTACCCAGCAGAACTGTACGTCTATACCGCCTCTGTGCAGTCTTAACCAATTATGGTAAATTCCACTGATTAAGTCTTCACTGACAGTTTTTATTGACTGTATACTTTCCAAGACTGCTACTGAGTCTGTACATATCACCACCCTATCAGGTCTGACCTCTTCAACCCACTGTAACCCAATAATGAGTGCCACTGTTTCTGCTGTATAGACTGATCACTGGTCAGATGTTCTTTTGGAAATACACTACCGTTCAAAAGTTTGGGATCACCCAAACAATTTTGTGTTTTTCATGAAAAGTCACACTTATTCACCACCATATGTTGTGAAATGAATAGAAAATAGAGTCAAGACATTGACAAGGTTAGAAATAAGATTTTTTTTACATCAAACTTTGCTTTCGTCAAAGAATCCTCCATTTGCAGCAATTACAGCATTGCAGACCTTTGGCATTCTAGCTGTTAATTTGTTGAGGTAATCTGGAGAAATTGCACCCCACGCTTCCAGAAGCAGCTCCCACAAGTTGGATTGGTTGGATGGGCACTTCTTGCGTACCATACGGTCAAGCTGCTCCCACAACAGCTCAATGGGGTTCAGATCTGGTGACTGCGCTGGCCACTCCATTACCGATAGAATACCAGCTGCCTGCTTCTGCTCTAAATAGTTCTTGCACAATTTGGAGGTGTGTTTAGGGTCATTGTCCTGTTGTAGGATGAAATTGGCTCCAATCAAGCGCTGTCCACTGGGTATGGCATGGCGTTGCAAAATGGAGTGATAGCCTTCCTTATTCAGAATCCCTTTTACCCTGTACAAATCTCCCACCTTACCAGCACCAAAGCAACCCCAGACCATCACATTACCTCCACCATGCTAAACAGATGGCGTCAGGCATTCTTCCAGCATCTTTTCATTTGTTCTGCGTCTCACAAACGTTCTTCTTTGTGATCCAAACACCTCAAACTTGGATTCATCCGTCCACAACACTTTTTTCCAGTCTTCCTCTGTCCAATGTCTGTGTTCTTTTGCCCATCTTAATCTTTTTCTTTTATTGGTCAGTCTCAGATATGGCTTTTTCTTTGCCACTCTGCCCTGAAGCCCAGAATCCCGCAGCCGCCTCTTCACTGTAGATGTTGACACTGGTGTTTTGCGGGTACTATTTAATGAAGATGCCAGTTGGGGACCTGTGAGGCGTCTGTTTCTCAAACTAGAGACTCTAATGTACTTATCTTCTTGCTCAGTTGTGCAACACGGCCTCCCACTTCTTTTTCTACTCTGGTTAGAGCCTGTTTGTGCTGTCCTCTGAAGGGAGTAGTACACACCGGTGTAGGAAATCTTCAATTTCTTAGCAATTTCTCGCATGGAATAGCCTTCATTTCTAAGAACAAGAATAGACTGTCGAGTTTCAGATGAAAGTTCTCTTTTTCTGGCCATTTTGAGCGTTTAATTGACCCCACAAATGTGATGCTCCAGAAACTCAATCTGCTCAAAGGAAGGTCAGTTTTGTAGCTTCTGTAACGAGCTAAACTGTTTTCAGATGTGTGAACATGATTGCACAAGGGTTTTCTAATCATCAAATAGCCTTCTGAGCCAATGAGCAAACACATTGTACCATTAGAACACTGGAGTGATAGTTGCTTGAAATGGGCCTCTATACACCTATGTAGATATTGCACCAAAAACCAGACATTTGCAGCTAGAATAGTCATTTACCACATTAGCAATGTATAGAGTGTATTTCTTTAAAGTTAAGACTAGTTTAAAGTTATCTTCATTGAAAAGTACAGTGCTTTTCCTTCAAAAATATGGACATTTCAATGTGATCCCAAACTTTTGAACGGTAGTGTATCTGAAAAACCCATTTGCACCGGTTTAGGGAGGGTTTTCTCAAACTGAAATACAACTGATAGGGTTTCCTTCAGTCAGCCATCCTTTTTACCTCTAAGCCTCGTGGCATCAATTACTTTTCCTCCTTGCATCTCATTTTTAACATCTTCCATAGACATACTTAGTGGGACTCCTGAGAGAACTCCTCTCAGCTTCGCCATTGCTCCCGGGATATGAGCCTTCATCCTGTCCCCTTTTAGTGACGACGTTCTGAGTAGCTTTTCTTGCTGTTGTGTGCTAGATGCGTGTATCAGCACTCGTCTGTTGTTCATAAACCTAGCGGGTTGAGTCTACAGAGCTCTTCCTGGAGCGCTCTGGTAAGTTTAATCGGGGGATAGAGACCACCACCCTGACTGAATTCGATCATCAATTTCCACTCGGGTCTTGTGCTTGAGCCATAACTATCTGCATTTCATTCTGACTGGGTCTAGAGGTTTTGGCATTACCACCTTTTTCCTCACCGTCAACCGACCACCTTCCCACTCTGTCTCGTCTGTCTCTTCCTTTCAAAGCCCTGCTCTGCTTCACAGACCTCGGTGTCACCCAGTCCCTTTCTTTCCCATCAGTTCCACGTGGACCAGTTGACATGATGTTCCGGTCACAGAACGGCTCATGTGAATCCGCCAGAAAACTGTTCAATACCAGACGTCAACGTGCAAACCGAAAAACCTGAGCGTCTCTCTCTCCGGCGTGCTCTGTCTGTCCTCAGGGGACCTACTTAATATTAGGAAGGTGGTCTTAGTGTTTTGGCTGACTGGGGGTTGACTGGTAGCAAAACCAGGGGCAGGTGACTAATTGGAAACTGGTGTGGATGATCAATGGCGCGGGAGGCACACCAGGGCAGGAACTGAAACGACAAGACAGATGAGTCCTTCAAATTAAAACACGAAACGACAAGACAAGACAGGCGAGTCCTTCAAATTAAATCAGGAAACACGAAACGACAAGACAGGTGAGTCCTTCAAATTAAAACACGAAACACGAAACGACAAGACAAGACAAGACAGGTGAGTCCTTCAAATTAAAACACGAAACACGAAACGACAAGACAGGTGAGTCCTTCAAATTAAAACAGGAAACACGAAACGACAAGACAAGACAGGTGAGTCCTTCAAATTAAATCAGGAAACACGAAACGACAAGACAGGTGAGTCCTTCAAATTAAAACACGAAACACGAAACGACAAGACAAGACAGGTGAGTCCTTCAAATTAAAACACGAAACACGAAACGACAAGACAGGTGAGTCCTTCAAATTAAAACACGAAACGACAAGACAAGACAGGTGTGTCACGTATCAGGAAGGAACCCAAAAGCAGACGGGACAATCAGGTAAGGGAGGAAATCAAGTCTTTATTGAAGTGACCGATCTCAGGGGTAGAGCAGGAGTTGGCTCGGTGGCAGGTAGACAGGCAGGCAGAAGTCTATGAATGGCGACGTTCCAGCGAAGACCGGTCCACAGTGGAGGCTTTTTAAGGGTGATGGCGATCGCTTTGATGTCAAGGGAGAGCGGCGACTGCTTTGATGGCCAGCTGGTGTACCGGGGTGAAGGGGGGGGTCAGCAGGTGTCAAGGGCGATCGCTTTGATGTCAAGGGCGAGAGGCTGTGACAGTACCCCCCCTCCGGGGGCGCCACCGGTTGACCTACCAGACCCGTCAGGGTGCGTCCTGTGGAAGTCCCGGATGAGGTTCACGTCCAGGACAAGGCGACAAGGGACCCAACACCTCTCCTCCGGGCCATATCCCTCCCAGTCCACGAGATACTGCAGGCCGCGACCGCGGTGACGAGAGTCCAGGAGACGACGAACGGTGTAAGCCGGATGATCGTTGATCATACGAGGAGGTGGGGGCGGGGGGGCCGGAGGAACTAGAGGGCTGGTAGAGACAGGTTTGAGGCAGGACACATGGAAGGAAGGGTGAACCCGGAGAGTGCGGGGCAGCTTCAGACGGACCACAGAGGGGTTAAGGACTTTGACAATGGGAAAGGGACCAATATACCTGGGGGACAGTTTTTTAGCGTCCGATTTCAAGGGTAGGTCCTTGGTAGAGAGCCATAAATGGTCACCGGGGGAGTAGTCCGGAGCAGGGGCGCGATGACGATCCGCCAAGCGCTGGTAACAGCCGGAGGCCCTGAGCAGTGCAGCACGGGCTCGCCGCCAGGTCCGACGGCACCGACGGACATGGGCCTGGACAGACGGAACCGGAATGTCTACCTCTTGAGAAGGAAAAAGGGGGGGCTGATAGCCGTAAAGGCATTGAAAAGGGGACAACCCAGTAGCAGACGATGGCAAGGTGTTATGGGCATATTCTACCCAGGGAAGTTGTGAGGACCAAGAGGATGGGTTGGCAGACACCAGACAGCGGAGAACAGTCTCCAATGCCTGGTTGGCCCTCTCGGCCTGGCCGTTGATCTGAGGATGGAACCCCGATGACAGGCTGACGGTGGCACCTATGGCAGAGCAGAAAGCCTTCCAGACAGCAGAAGTGAACTGGGGGCCACGGTCAGACACTATATCACGGGGAAGACCGTGGACCCGGAAAACCTCCCTGACCAGCAGATCCGCAGTCTCTCGAGCCGAAGGCAGTTTAGACAAGGGCAAAAAATGAACAAATTTACTGAAGCGATCAACAACAGTCAGTACAACGGTGTTACCGTCGGAGGCGGGCAGACCAGAGACGAAATCCAAGGACAGATGCGACCAGGGACGGTGTGGAACAGGCAGGGGGCGCAGCAGACCGGCACTGGCCCGAGTGGAGGGCTTATTCTGGGCACAAACAGGACAGGCAGAAACAAAACTGTGTCAGGTTGGAGCTTGGGCTCAGACTCCTCCCCATGCACACGAGACAGAGCATCGGGCTTGGCATTCCTGGAGCCAGGTATGTACGTCAAAGAAAAATTAAAACGACCAAAAAAGAGCGCCCACCTGGCTTGGCGTGCGGTGAGTCACTTTGCTGACTGGATGTATTCCAGGTTCTTATGGTGAGTCCACACTATAAAAGGAAGCTCAGACACCTCCAGAAAATGTCGCCATTCCTCCAATGCCAATTTCACCGCCAGGAGCTCACGATTCCCCTCATCATAGTTCCTTTCAGCTGGGGAGAGACGGCGAGACAGGAAGGCACAGGGGTGTGTCTTGCCATCCTCACTGGAGCGCTGAGAAAGGACCGCCCCCACCCCAATCTCAGAGGCGTCCACTTCTACAACGAACTGCTTGGTTGGGTCTGGCTGGATGAGGATAGGAGCTGTGGTGAAGCGGTGCTTGAGGGCTTGGAAAGCTGCCTCTGCTACAGGGGTCCACAGGAACTGTCTGGAGGTGGAGGTAAGAGCGGTTAGTGGGGCCGCAACGCGGCTCTAATTGCGGATGAACCGTCTGTAGAAGTTGGCAAAACCGAGGAACCTCTGAAGCTGCTTACGGCTGGTCGGGCTTGGCCACTCAAGAACCGCTCTTACCTTGGCGGGGTCCATTCTCACCTGCCCATCGGCCACGATGTAGCCCAGGAAGGTGACTGAAGGGGCATGGAATTCGCACTTCTCTGCTTTTATGAAAAGGCGGTTCTCCAGAAGGACTTGGCGGATGTGCATGACATGCTCTGACAGGTCTCTGGAAAAAATCAGGATATCATCCAGGTAAACAAAAACAAAACGATCCAACATGTCACGTAGGACGTCATTGACCAGACTCTGGAAGACAGCTGGGGCATTAGTGAGACCAAACGGCATCACCAGATATTCAAAATGCCCCAGGGGGGTGTTGAAGGCAGTCTTCCATTCATCTCCATCTCAAACCCGGACCAGGTGGTAAGCATTGCGGAGGTCTAGTTTAGTGAACACTGTGGCTCCCTGGAGAGAATCAAAAGCAGAAGTCATGAGGGGCAGAGGATACTTATTCTTGACTGTGATGTTATTGAGGCCTTTATAGTCAATACACGGCCGGAGGGTCTTGTCCTTCTTGGCCACAAAAAAGAACCCCGCACCAAGGGGTGACGATGAAGGGCGAATAAGACCAGCAGCCAAGGAGTCCTTGATGTACCTCTCCATGGACTCCCACTCAGGCTTGGAGAGGCTATATAGGCGGCTGCTGGGGAGGGGAGCGCCCGGCAGCAGGTCAATAGCACAATCATAGGGGCGATGAGGAGGCAGGGAGAGAGCTTGCTGCTTGTTGAACACGGCTTGGAGGTCATGGTACTCTGGAGGCACCAGTGACAGGTCAGAGGTCTCAGAGCTTGACACCTGACAGGGGACAGACTGAGGCAGAGCAGACTGGAGGCATATGGCATGACAGACGGGACTCCAACTTGAAATTCTGGCCGATGACCAATCAATATGGGGACTATGCTTAACCAGCCAGGGATGACCAAGTATAATGGGAACAAAGGGAGAACTGATAACAAAAAAACTTAACTCCTCTTGATGGTTTCCCGACAACAGGAGGCGCACAGGCTTGGTCTTAGAGGTTATCCGGGCCAGGAGACATCCATCCAGGGCATTAGCTTCAAGAGGCTGGTCCAGACTCACAGTGGCAAGACCTAGCTGCTTCACAACACTTGCATCCAAAAAGCTTTCATCAGCTCCAGAGTCTATTAAAGCCAAAAGTTTAGTGGACTGACCTTTAAAACTGATCGTAGCTTGCATCTGGGTACGTGGACGAGGAGATAAAGGGCAGACAGTTGGGCTCACGAGGATCCTCCCCCTCCAGGGCAGGAGGCGAGAAAGTGACCAGGCTGACCACAATACAAGCAGCTGTTCTCGGTGATGTGGCATTGACGCTCCTCCGGGTTGAGCCGGAAGCGGCCGAGTTGCATCGGCTCCGAAGCTGGGGAAGAGTCACGCCTCGGGCTTTCTCGGAGGACGTCAGCCTCAGCCGAGCGAGCTCGGTCCCCAGAGTTTGGAGGTGTGGCCCGTGGAAAGTTGTAGTGACCAGGAAAGCGGCGCGTCCTCTCTCTCCTCCGCTCCCGGAGACGGTTGTCCACACGAATGGCCAGGGTAACCAATTCCCCCAGCCCTCCAGGCTCGGGGTAGGAAACCAATTCGTCCTTTATGGATTCGCTTAGACCGTTGGAAAACCCGGCCTGGGGGGACTTGTTGTTCCATCCACTCTTCGCTGATAGCGTACGGAACTCAACTGAGTAGTCGGCGACGCTGCGGGAACCCTGGCGGGGAGAGATCAGTCTTTTTGAAGCATCCTTTCCCCGCACGGGATGATCAAAAACCTGGCGAAAAGCAGTGGTGAACTCAGCGTAGGATGAGGAAGTGGAGGCCCGCATTTCCCACACCGCAGTAGCCCAATCCAGAGCGCTTCCCCGGAGAAGACCCATGATGTAAGCGACTTTGGCTCCATCCGTGGAATATGACTGGGGCTGCTGGTTAAACACAATCTCACACTGCATCAAAAAAGTCCAAAATCTCCATCATACTTATCGGGCGGGGCAACCCATGGTTCCTTAGCCGAAGTTGATGGCGCTGGGGATGGCGGAGCTGGAGGGGCGGATCCTGGGCTAGCGGAGGCACTAAGTTGGGTCTGGATTCCGGAGATCATTGAGCTGAGCCCACGGAGGGCGTCAGCCATCCCCTGTAGCACCTGGCTGTGCTGGCCGAGGACCGATTCCTGGTTGGCTACAGCCTGGCAGACCGTGGCCAGGTCTATGGTGGAATGGTCTGCTGGGTCCATAGTGGCTGGAACGTACTGTCACGTATCAGGAAGGAACCCAAAAGCAGACGGGACAACCAGGTAAGGGAAGAATCAAGTCTTTATTGAAGTGACCGATCTCAGGGGTAGAGCAGGAGTTGGCTTGGTGGCAGGTAGACAGGCAGGCAGAAGTCCATGAATGGCGACGTTCCAGCGAAGACTGGTCCACAGTGGAGGCTTTTTAAGGGTGATGGCGATCGCTTTGATGTCAAGGGAGAGCGGCGATTGCTTTGATGGCCAGCTGGTGCACCGGGGTGAAGGGGGGGGGTCAGCAGGTGTCAAGGGCGGTCGCTTTGATGTCAAGGGTGAGAGGCTGTGACAAGGTGAGTCCTTCAAATTAAAACAGGAAACACGAAACAACAAGACAGGTGAGTCCTTCAAATTAAAACAGGAAACACGAAACGACAAGACAAGACAGGTGAGTCCTTCAAATTAAATCAGGAAACACGAAACGACAAGACAGGTGAGTCCTTCAAATTAAATCAGGAAACACGAAACGACAAGACAAGACAGGTGATTACTTCAAATTAAAACAGGAAACACGACAGGCGGTGATGAATGGGATTTTACAGTAAGGCAGCTAATACAAAACCAGAGAGAGAGCTGGTCAAAAAGCAGCTTCTAATGCAATGACCATCTACTCAGGAGTACGAGTACAGACAACACAAACAAACAGACAAACAAATCACTTAAAAGCATGATTTTATCCTCAAAACGAGCTTAAAATGTCCTGGCTATTGACAGCTTGACTCCTTAATCCACTATTGACTCCTGCGTGCAAAGAAGATGATGGATTCCCTGGCAGATAGAGGGCTGTCTTTATGTATGGAGTTTTTTCCTACCTGACAACATTTCAGTGAGCCCATCTGCACACTTGTTAAAAAAAGAAAGAAAGAAAGAAAGAAGAGAAGCAAAAATAAAAAGAAATAAAGAAGAGGCGCAGTCTCACATTGAGGTTTACCACCAGAAACACCCGATAAGTCAGCTGGCAACTTAGCACTGCTTCTGACTATGCTGTTCTGTCCTGCCACGCCGAAGACGACAGAGTCCGCCTGGTCCCGTGCAAGGGCAGGAAGTCATCCATGCTGCTTTCTCAGGACTACTCTTTTTTGCTTTGTTTGTTTTGTTTTTTGGGGGAGATTTTGCCCCCTGTTATGTTATTTATGTGTTGTGTTATATATGTGTTGTGTTGTGTTATGTATGTGTGTTGTGTTATGCGTTGCGTTGTGTTATGTATGTGTATTGTGCTTTTGTTGTGTTGTGTTATGTTGTGTTATGTTGAGTATGTGTTTAGTTAAGTGTTATGTTGTGTATGTGTGTTGTGTTGTTGTGTTGTGTTATGTACGTGTGTTGTGTTGTGTATGTGTGTTGTATTATGTGTTGTGTTATGTTGCAGGAGGTAGTAGATTAGACTGAGAGAGATCAGAAAGGCCTCCATCACAACGCTAAACACTGATGCTACAAGATGGAACAAACTGGAGTGTTTTAAAATACATACATACAGGTAACATGTCAGAGTGTAAAGAAAACAGAGTGTAAAGAAAACAGAATGTAAAGAAAACAGTGTAAAAAAAGAGTAAAGAAAACAGAATGTAAAGAAAACAGAGTGTAAAGAAAACAGAATGTAAAGAAAACAGTGTAAAAAAGAGTAAAGAAAACAGAATGTAAAGAAAACAGAGTGTAAAGAAAACAATGTAAAGAAAACAGAGTGTAAAGAAAGCAGAATGTAAAGAAAACAATGTAAAGAAAACAGAGTGTAAAGAAAGCAGAATGTAAAGAAAACAAAGTGTAAAGAAAACAGAATGTAAAGAAAACAGAGTGTAAAAAAGAGTAAAGAAAACAGAATGTAGAGAAAACAAAGTGTAAAGAAAACAGAATGTAAAGAAAACAGAGTGTAAAAAAGAGTAAGGAAAACAAAATGTAAAGAAAACAGAGTGTAAAGAAAACAGAGTAGAGAAAACAAAGTGTAAAGAAAACAGAATGTAAAGAAAACAGAGTGTAAAAAAAGAGTAAAGAAACAGAGTAAATAAAACAGGAATCAGTGCAGGACTCCTCATAGGGGAGCACTGCACATGGTTTGTAAGGATTGCAAAGCTACTTAGAGTTCAGAGTGAATGTGAGTGATGATGTAATAGTGAATGTGAGTGTTGATGTAATAGTTAGTGAATGTGAGTGATGATGTAATAGTTAGCGAATGTGAGTGATGCTGTAATAGTTAGTGAATGTGAGTGATGATGTAATAGTTAGCAGCAGGAACCTGTAGAGCCACACAAGCTTGTGTGTGCATCTCTAGTCAGTGCACTTCGACAGCCTCGCTATGTGAAGTTAATAAGGCGTGCCATGAAAATAATAAGGCGTGCCATGCATATTCATATCCCGCCCTGTATCAGCAGGTGGTGTAGTGAGCCATGACAGCCCACACAGGGGATGTGGTGGAAATTGCCTGCAAACGTTCAATAATCATGAAATAAAACACACAAAACACTAACTGGTTGAGGATTAACACATATTGTATACAAATATATTGACGATACCTTGACCCACAAGTCAAAGGGAGTTGTCTCACTGAGGAGAGAAGAGCTCAGGTCTTTATGGTTCTCAGCAACACAACAAAGAACAAAGAAGTCTTACATGATTGGGGCAATTCAACCTATAGAAAAACACACAAACAGAAACGCCAGACTCGGGGCGTCGAACATTTCCCCATATGAGGTATCTCACGATCGATCCCCTGGCACAGGAATGGGACACTTTAATGGTGGAGAGGGCAACAAAAATGTTTTCCTCACTACCAGAGGGCCAGATTATGATCGTGCACTTCCGCCAGTGGGGTACTGTAACCCCATCACTCAGTTAATTAATTATAGCTGCTAATTTGATGAAAACAATGAAACATATACTGGTAATCAAAGTTTATATACCAACATTTCTATTTACTGAGCTTAACACAGAAACAAAACGTCCACATTCCTGAGTGACGGACATTATTTCAGTGCAATGGGGTCTCAAAAATCATCATTCAGTAACGGTACAAAAGTCAACGTTCACACCGAGTACAACAACTAATCTTCATGTGTGTAGTGTATTTCTACTCTGCCCCCCCCCCCCAGTCCAGGACACCTTCGAATAGACATGCGCTGAGCTCAACATGCCAAATGGACTGCATGTTATATACCAGCACTTTGCTGGTCTACCAACCACTCAGAGCCCTTATTTACAATGTAGTATGCCTCACACACACACACACACACACACACACACACACACACACACACACACACACACACACACACACACACACACACTGATGCAGCCACCGAGACTCAGAATGTCCATCACATGTGAAGTGTAGGATGGCGTGCTTGACATGTGGGCGGGAGAAACTAGCCTATGAATTAAAATACTTTGCTGAGAGTTTGGTTCTATAGCGCACTAACAGATGCATTTCACTTTGCCAACCTTGTTTAACTGGCCTCTGGTGGATCATAAATCTTCCGCTTCCACTGCGGGAAGATGGCGGCGTGAATTCACGTTTGTGGCGGCCTCACCCGGTACCGTCCATGCAGCGTCTTTGTCTACATCTGCGTCTAAGTTTGTCTTCATTTGATGGCTGGGAGAGCTGGTGCTGGATCGGCTGGGAGAGCCTGGTCTGCTTCATCCTGTGGGCCCAGGAACCACGGCCCTGCCTGGAGCTGCTCCTGAGGAGGAAACACCGAGGGCGGTCTGACAGAACGCAGTAGCGGGGCAGGTTAAACTAATTGCTAGCTCATGCAGAGCGGCAGTTCTGACAGTCCTCCTGGCTGGCGTTGGTTCTCCTGGACAATGATTATTATTGTTTTGTTGTTTAGTTTAGATATGTGTGTTAGTTTGGATGTGTTTTTGTCTTTGTGTTGCACTGCTGTTGGCTGGAGGAAACCAGGTTTTGTTTCATTTCATGTGCACAAGTGCATGAAATGAAGTGACAAATAAAGTGTCTCTGATTCTGAATATCATAGCCAAACAGAGAGAGCCAGCTCCAGGTTTACACAGAGGGGCAGGGCATTTAGACGAGCAAAATGGGGGAGCTGCAGCTCATCCATGGAGTTGAAATCCTTCATGGCTTCTTGTGTCTCCAGACCCACTAACCACGCGGGTTGGCCTTCGAATGAAAAGATGCTCTGTTTCCCATCTTGCCAGGAAGACACGGCTCTCTGGGTTTTTCTATTTTTGCCGCTCGTGTCTGTCCTCTTGCAGAAGCGACCTGCCGAGACCAAGACGAGACCACATGCAAGCAGTTGCTTGGCTACAGCCCTCTTGTGTTTCGACGGAGCGCCTTCTATCAGTGGATAGTATAATTGCAATTGGGATCCGGTTCAAATTTGGTCAAACAGCCCGCTTGCTCCCACTGCCTGTCAAGCCAACAATTTGTTGATATCTGGATTTTGACCCTGGGGCCGCACTGCCTGAGGATGGGGAGCGAATGCGGCCCGCGGGCCGCCAGTTGCCCATGTCTGCCCTGGCGCCACATAAAACAACCTGCTTTAAGGTATATTTGGCCAACATAGCAACACAAGCATAAAGAAACAAATACACAACGAATAAATGATAATGTTTAATGTTTTATGCAGGGAGGATGACGTCTGTGCTGCAAAACCACCTTTAATAAAACCCTGTGCCAAACTTTCTCACTTTTAATCTTTAACTTGGGGTTTCCAGAGGCCCTTAAGCAGGGATCAGCGGATCTTTGGCTTTGTTTTCCAAGCTCTGGCAGGAGGAGATAAGAAGTCAAATCCTTCATGTCTGGGGTTAGACTACCAACACAACCCTCTGTTCTCCATGTGCTGAGCCTCGCCCTCAGAGGTCTGACAAACCACACATGAAGAAGGCCCTTCACAATTACTGATCACTTGTTAGACCCCAGCATGTTTCAGATGGTTACTTTTAGTTTCATCAGCCGAAACTCTTCTTGTTATGTTACAGGCAGCTGAGCTCCTTGAATAACAATCTTAAAAACTGGGCTGTTTTTCAGACCTCACAACCGGGGAATCATGGGATGGGGGACAGGTGAGCCTGTTCACCATCCCATGATTGGCATTTCTGCTCACCTGCGGCCAATTTACCTGATTGCCCCTGCTTTGCCCCATGATTGCCCCATTTACCTGATTGCCCCTGATTGCCCCTGCTTTACTCACCTGTCCCCCATTCCCGGACTGGCATTTCTGTTCCTGCCCTGCCCTGCCCACCTGCACCTCATTCAGCAGTTATATTGCCCCGATTGCCCCGAGTCTTGGTCGGATCGTCAGATCGACTCCTGGTAGCTGGGTGCTTCATGCCTTGTCCTGAGCCTTCCTTGCTGTCTGTAGTCTCTGCTCCGGTGTTGTAAGTTAGTTTTCCTTATTAAAGCATCGTTCTCGCCCAGCCTGTCTCCAGCTGGGTCCTCTATTCCTGCCCCGGCGTGACACACAGTCCTTGAGTAGACTTTTAAGTGTAATCATAAGACAACAGCTTGGGGATGCTCCTCATCTTACTTACATCACATGCTTCCTTATATAGTGTATGATGGACTCAACTGGACCAGCTGCTTTTACCATCTAAAATAATGACACATTTTAGCAGAACAAATAGTGAGAACTTGAATATTGGTCAAGTAGAGGCAAAGCTACAGGATTATCAAAGTACCTGTATCGCTAGTACTAGTACTAGTACTAAGAAGTTTTGACCAGTACTAGTACTAGTATACTGGTCAAAACTTCTTGGAAGAGAAACATGTTGAGAAGCTGCAAGGTGCTATATTCCATTTTTGTCACACAATGACAAGGAGAAAAAAATCCATCCAGCCATCCATTATCCAATCTGTTCATCCCAATCGAGGCCACGGGATGCTGGAGCCTATCCCAGCAGTCACTGGACGGCAGGCGGGGAGACACCCTGGACAGGCGGGGAGACACCCTGGACAGGCGGGGAGACCCCCTGGACAGGCTGCCAGGCCATCACAGGGCCGACACACACACATATTTACATGTAGGGACATTTAGTGCGGCCTATTCACCTGACCTACATGTCTTAGGCTTGTGGGAGGAAACTGGGGCACCTGGAGGAAACATGGGGAGGACTGGGAAAGTAAGGACACAGGCCTCTAGCCCCAGCTTCATATAGTGGGACAACCTTACCCATGGACATGTACCAGTTTTAAAGACAAGTTGCAGATATAAGTCAGAGGGTTTACAATATGATCAATGACTTTCTTAACTAAAGTGGTATCAATTCCATTCCAGTCAGTCGACATCTGGTTCTTACTCTTGTTAACAATAGAAATGATTTCCTTTCCTTCTACAGCTCTCAGAAAGATTGAGCTTTGAATTCTATCTCCATAATCCTCAACAGCTCCCACCTCTGTTGGCTGTGGGTCATCGATTTTTTTTCTGCCAGTTTTGGTCCCACAATAACAAAAAATGTGTTAAACCCAGTTACCACATCAATTCATATATTTTATAGTTTTATCATTGTCCATGAAATACTAGGTTAACTTTTGTTTGTTGATCCATTTCTAATAATGCTATTCAATACTCTCCATGTGCCCTTGATATTGTCTTTGTTTTCCTTTAGTAGTTTGTTATAATGTTCCTTCTTGCATATTCTCATAATATCAATTAACTTATCTTTATATATTTTGTATATATGTTCTGCCTCTACTGTTCTACGTTTTGTGAACTGTCTATAAAGAGCAATCTTTTCTACAGGAGTTCTACAGCCCCTTTGTAATCCATGGTCTATCCTCATAGTTCTGCTGCCTCTTGTATTGTTTAATTGGGCAGTTTTTGTCATATAGTGTTTTCTTTCTCTTTTTCCAGTCGTGTTGTTATGAGTGCTCGACTAATGAGGAGCGGAATATCAACACCGATACAGGGACAAGTTTTAATACGTAGCAGTACAGGCCTGTTTCATGCATCGCACACTCATCAGCTGCATGATATATATATATATGAGAAACGTGTTATTGGCTTTGTCAGTGTTATTTTGCTCATATATTTTTCCAGTTTTGTTTTAATAATTCATTTTTAAAGTACCCATGGCTTCCTCCGTTCTCTTTCCTGTATTTAATCATGCTGCCTTCTTTAGTCTTCACATATTCGCAGCCAGAGATCACATAAACTGGCAAATGGTCACCTCTATCTTTCCTCAACGACCCACTCACTATACTGTGGTCCGTGTTATTTGAGAATATGTTGTGAGTTAGAGCGGCACAGTGTGCTGTTATGCTGCCAAATTTTGAGATCCTCGGATAAAGACTCATGCTATGGTATGAGTCCTTATCCATCTATTTATTTCTTCTGTTTTTTATTTGTTTTTGTATGTTTTATTTATTGATTGATTTATTTATTTTATCCATTTAAATGTATTTATTTATATCATTTACTGCACATCATTGATAAACTCATCAGTCAGTTTGTGCTTGTTGGGATTCAGCAGCTCTGTATCAAGTCCACACAAGCTGCTGCCCTGAGCGAGCAAACGAGTCGCCTCCTCCCGTGGACGTGTCAGCGCTGGATCCAGGCGCCGGCACATTTCTCCACCCAACACACACGTTCCCTTTGTTCCACCACCCCTTGGGCCGCCGCTCAGTGGCAATGCGCCGCATTACACCGTCAGTGGCGTAGACTGGTTTCTGCTCCCTTATAGCTGAGCTTTCTGTCTGCACAGAGAGCCAAGCCGCCTCCTTTCTTCTTCTTCCTGTTCATATCCATCCGTCTCAAAACCCTCCTCCTCTCCTTGTTGAGCCAGGTCTCACAGACCTCTATGACAGTGACCGGTTTCCTGAAGAGATTTAAATATTCTTTTATGTTTTGAAAGGTTGCATATGGACTTCTGCTGTTAAAGCGGGAGAGTGACTTGGTTGGCATAATGTGTTAGATCAAATCAATCTAACATTCCTTTAAAATCTTAAGAAAACCTATTGCCAGTGTTATCGTCATGCACATTTAAATCCCTCATTAGGTTTCTATTCAGAGACATTGCACTAAGGGTGGTTAAAATTGCTGAGGGTTCAGTGATAAAAATATTCGATGCCTTAGGTGGTCTGTACAGAGCAGGAATAATTATAGCTGTAGGTCAAGTCAAGTCAAGTCAGTTTTAGTTGTATAGCCCAATATCACACATTTGCCTCAGGAGGCTTTACAGGAACACCATATCCTGTCCTTAGACCCTCACATCGGATAAGGAACAACTCCCTAAAGCTTAACAGCCAGCAGTTCAGAGGAGGATTGATCAGGCGGAGAAAGTGGTGTTAGTCTTACACCATCGCGATAGATCAGCACAAGGCCGCCTCTTCTGTCCAAAGACCGAGGTTTGCATATGCAAACAAATCCTGGTCGAGTTGCTGAATTTAGCTGTAGAAAGTCATTCTGGGACTGCCAGTTTTCCGTGAGACATAAATAGTCCATTTTGTGCTCTGGGATTAAGTAACTGACCAGGGGGCAATCGTAATACATGGGATATTGTTGTAGAGGACAAACTTATGACAGGTGGTGCGCGTTAGCACACTGTGGGCTACATGCCGGTCACGTCGTAATATGTCCTGTGGATAAGAGGTCCAGTGCTGTGTGGGGACAACTCCCGGTGAGAGGGTTAATGATAGATGAGGCCAGTAGGGGGTGCTAGCGGACAAAATACTTCTGTGAAGTGCCACCGTAAGCAAAAACAGAGGTTCCGGGTTCTGCGGGTTCCGGGCGAGCATTCGGCTATACCCAGTCTGTTAGGTTGGACTTCGTCAGTTGTGAAAAGAGAGAAACAAGCTCAAAACTGACTAAAACTGTCAATCAAACCCATGTCGTGAGCTCTGCAGGCGGAGATCAGCCACATGTACAGGCTGAGGATTCTGCTAAAATGCCCTGCTCCACGGGCCAGTGTCGGAATAGGACCCGAAATAAAAGCAGACTTTCCACAGGTATTTAAAAAGCTAAAAGTGACATTAAAATCCTTTTTGGTTAACCCAGACTGCTGGCGAGATGCATCGTTTGTCCCCACATGAACGATCACTCGGTTGGTGGAGGACGGGAGTGAGCGCAGCAGCCCCGGGAGCTGATCCGGGATATCAGGGTCTGTGGCTACAGGGAAACTGTGCATGACTTCATTGAGAAAACGGATGTTTTGAACATGGAATCCCCAACTATTAATGTGGCTTGAGGACAAAATGGGACAAGGAGATGTCGGCTGTAGGTTCTCATGCCAACTACACGATCCACACTTTGTTGAAATCGCTAACTGGGAATATGGCGTCCGAGCAAGCACGTGTCGTGACGAGGCAGCGACATCAGCTCTGAGTATGGATTTCCCTGGGGGCTCAGGGTAAGGAAGACTTCGAGAGCGTCTAATCACAGCCTCTCTCAGCATCTTATGACGGGATGGCGAGCCACCTGAACAGTGCTAGCCACTAGAGGGGAAGCTGCATGTCGGCAGGCGCCATTCTCGCAGAAAGGTCCAGATCGGGATGTATCGGAACCGCAGGAACATTGGCTGGGTGGACCAGAGTGTCGTCAGACAGGGTCGTGTCGCGGTTGGAGAGGCTTAGATGAGGGGAGAGCCCCCCCCCCCCAGGCTCTCTTGTGATTGCGGACCACCACTTCAGCCCACTGGTGATTAGGTTTCAAGCAGGAAGAAAGCCGTGGACAAGTGGAGGGGTCCCACAGAACTGTGTCCTGGATGGTTGCATTGAGTGAGGCAATCCATTTGGACTGCCCAGAAGCCACGCCCATGAAGCGGGTCAAAAGGGAGTCTTTCTTATGGAGTTCATCAGAAAGGTGTCGAACATTCTCTTCAAGGTCGGCCATCTTTCTATATGCTTTCTTGAGTAGCACACAGTCCTCACAGGGCAAAAGTGGCATAATTATTTGGTTAGCTTAGCCACAAGCTAGAAACAAGCCGCATAAGCTCCAGCACTACAGAATCAGACGTTTCAGTACGAACAAGTCAGTGCAGGAGCCGCTGATCGAATAAAATCAATAAAATAATAATATAACAACCAAACCCAGCCACTGAGGATGCACAAGCCAGTGCATCCTTAGTGCCGGTCCCAAGCCCGGATGAATGGGGAGGGCTGCGTCAGGAAGGACATCCGGTATATAATCTTTGCCAAATCAAATATGCAGATCATAAATACGATTTCCATACGGGATCAGTCGAGGCCCGGATTACCAACAACCGCCACCGGTACTGTTAACCAGCAGGGTGCCGGTGGAAACTATGCTACTGTTGGGCGAAGGAGAAGGAGAGGGGGAAGGCATGTCCAGAGGCAGCGAGAGAGGAGGAAGGGTAGGAGTGTGGAGGTGAGAGTTGGAACTTTGAATGTTGGCACTATGACTGGTAGAGGGAGAGAGCTGGCTGATATGATGGAGAGAAGGAAGGTAGGCATACTGTGTGAGCAAGAGAGCAGGTGGAAGGGGAGTAAGGCCAGGAGCATTGGAGGAGGGTTCAAACTCTTCTACCGTGGTGTGGATGGGAAGAGAAATGGGGTAGGGGTCATTCTGAATGAAGAGTATGTGAAGAGTGTGCTGGAGGTGAAGAGAGTGTCAGACAGAGTGATGAGTATGAAGCTGGAATCGAAAGTATATTGATGAATGTTATCAGCACATAGTAGTAGTAGTAGTGGTAGTAGTAGTAGTAGTAGCTGCAGTATTAATAGTAGTAGTAGTAGTAGTAGTGGTGGTAGTAGTAGTAGATACAGTAGTAATAGTAGTAGTAGTAGCTGCAGTAGTAATAGTAGTAGTAGTAGTAGTAATAGTAGTGGTAGTAGCAGTAGTAGCTGCAGTAGTGATAGTAGTAGTAGTAGTAGTAGTAGTAGTAGAAGCAAACCATAAAATCAATTAAAAGTATGTAATGATCCCAAGGGTTTTTAAAAGATATCCGTCATTGAAGTTAAAAGCAAACACAGAAACAGATAAACAAACCGTTAGCTTCGAACCGGATGTGACATCACATTTTCAGTGACGCTGAACATGGGTATTAGCCAAACAGTATTTTTAGAAAAGTGGGAGGTCTTTCTTTTCTTCTAATATGTGACTTAAGCACCACTAAACTGCCTTTAATATCATCTAAATTTTACCAATGAGCCCTCCTGGCATGGAAACTATGTTACATACGTCACTTCTCCCAGCATGCAACCACAGTATGGGCTGATGAAGACGTCACTGCCGGCAACAGATCTGTTTTCAAACAAGATGGGGCAGATAAAGATATAATTTATGTAGGTGATTTGTTTGATGACAGCGGTTTGATGCTGTTATGAACGATTCCTACTTGTAAAAAAATAATAATAAAAATATATATAGCAGAGCAAAATTAAACCATAAACTACCAAAGTACCGCCAGTATAGTAACTGTCCCACCAGGGAAAATAACACACTGGACCACTCCTACACAATTCTTAAAGATGCATATGGCTCTGGCCCCCGGGCAGCCTTGGGACACTCCGATCATTTCTTGGTTCATCTTATTCCAACCTACTGGCAGAAACTGAAATCCACAAAGCCTGTGGTTAAAACAGTGATGACATGGACCAGCGAGGCAAAGCAGGAACTGCAATACTGTTTTGACTGCACCGACTGGAGTGTATTTGAAGCTGCGCCTGGCACCCTGGATGAAAACTGTCACATCTTTAACATCTCCCCTCAGCTTTTGTGAAGATGTGTGTGCCTACCAAAACCTTCTGCAATTCAAAGCCAAACTGAAACAACTTCGGCAGGCCAAGCAGGATGCCTGCAGTAGTGGGGATAGAGCCCTGTACAAGTAGGCCAAACATTCATGGACAAAGGAGATCAGAGTGGCTGAAAGAAGCTACACTACAAAGCTGAAAAACATGTTTTCAGCCAATGTCCCTGCGTCAGTGTGGAGGGTCCTGCAAGACATCACAAATTACAGAAGACCATCCCCCCATACTGAGGCAAACAAAGACCTGGCTGATGACCTGAATGTCTTCTACTGCAGGTTTGAGAGGGACAAATTCCCACCCCTTCCCTACCCCAGCCCAATGACAGCAGCCCCCATCACACGTGTGGAACCCCCCCCCCACTCTCACCCCCTGATAGAAGGCTGCACTCAAGAGTTGGAGATGGCTTTTCCAGAGACAGAAGACGAGTAAAGCGCTAGGTCCAGATGGTGTCTCCCCACCCTGTCTTAAAGCCCGTGCTGACCAACTGGCTCCAATATTCCTGGAGCTCTTCAACACATTTTATTTATTTATCTATTTAACCTTTATTTAACCAGGAGGATCCCGTTGAGATTACATACCACATCCATGGAACTGTGTGAGGTCTCCTCCTTCTTCAAATGCTCCACCATCATCTTGGTCCCCAAGAAACCCTCCATCACAGGACTGAATGACTACAGACCTGTCGCTCTGACATCTGTCATCATGATATCTTTCGAACGGCTGGCGTTGGCCCACCTGAAGAAGGTCACAGTACACCTGCTTGACCTCCTGCAGTTTGCCTACTGGGCAAACAGGTCAGTGGATGATGCAGTCCGCATGGGACTGCACTACATCCTGCAACACTTGCAAATGCCCAGCAACATATGCAAGGATCCTGTTTGTGGGCTTCAGCTCAGGTGTTCAACAGCATCATTCCAGAAATTCTTTCATCCAAACTCTCCCAGCTCACTGTGTCTCCCACCATCTGTCAAGGGATCACCAGCTTCCTGACAGGCAGGACACAGCAGCATAGGCCGGGGGAAGTCACCTCTGGTAAACGGACAGTCAGCACTGGTGCTCTCCAGGAATGTTTCCTCTCCCCACTGATCTTCTCCCTCTGCACCAACGACTGCACCTCCAAGGACCCAGCTGTTAATCTCCTGAAGTTTGCAGATGACACTATGGTCGTCGGCCTCATCCAGCATGGCGACGAGTCGGCATATCAGCGGAAGTTTGAACAGCTGGTGCTCTGGTACAGTCAGAATAACTTGGAGTTGAACATGCTCAATACTGTGGAGATGAAAGTGGACTTTAGGAGACACCCCTTAGCACTGCTCCCCCCTCACAATATCCAAAAGACCTGTGTCAACCATGGAGCTCTTCAGGTTTCTGGGAACTACCATTTCCAAAGACCTGAAGGGGGAGACCAACATATAAATTCCATCCTCAAAAAGGCCCGGCAGAGGATGTTCTTTCTGCGGCAATTGAGAAAATTGGGTCTGCCACAGGAGCTGTTGAGCCAGCTCTACACCGCAGTCACTGAATCTGTCCTGTGCACATCCATCACAGTCTGGTTCAGAGCAGCAACAAAACAGGATAGGAACAGACTGCAGAGAACAGTAAGGACAGCAGAAAACAAATCACTGGCGCTCCCCTGCCCACCCTGCAGGACTTGTACACCTCTAGAGCCTGGAAACGGGTGGGCAGCATCAGCACAGACACCCCCCCACCACCCACCCACCCACACACACACACACACACACCCAGGACACAGTCTGTTTGAACTCCTACCCTCTGGCAAGCCCTACAGAGCAATGGGCACCAAAAGCAACAGACATAGGAACAGTTTTTTCCCACAGGCCACCTCCCTCATGAACACTTCACAGCATGGTGCAATAACAGACACTTGTTATGTAAATATGACACAGAACAGCCCCCTCCTGTCAAGCTGTCTCATCTACATATCTATGATGTGCACTACCTCTTTTTAAACCATATGTTGCAATACAAATGTGAATTGTAAATACACATACATATTGTTTACTGGTTACAAATTATTGCTGTTATTGTTGTGGTTGTAACACAGGTATTTACTATAACATGTAGGTGTGCGGTGGATGGTAGGTGAATATTTAGTGTGTACTTTTGGTATATTACTTAATGTAGTGTAATACAGTGTGAGTATACAGTATTGTATATGGGCAGGTTGGGTTGTGGAGTTGTGTTGTGGTGTATGGTACAGTGTATGGGCAGTAGAATATAAAAGCAATATGGTATCATATACGGGCATAGCTTGTTAACCCAGCCAATGAGGATGCACAGGCCAGTGTGTTCTTAGTTGCGGTTCCAAGGCCGGAATAATGGGGAGGGTTGCATCAGGAAGGGTAATCGGCATAAAACCTTCGCCAAATCAAATATGCGGATCATGAATCAGATTTCCATACGGTGGAGGTTACCTGAATAACTGCCGCCCCACAAACCGATCAATGAGATGTTTAAACTGATTGTAGACTGCGTATTAGTCACTGAATGGCAATGTTTACTGTAATGCCACATTATAAAGATAAAAATGAATTATTGAATGAGCTAAGGTGGTTTTTAGTCCAGAACTTGGTGTCGGGATTGAAACAGTTTAACAGAGGCTGCAGCAAATGTTATGATATGACAACATTAATGCTAAAGTTGTGTAAAGCACACTTAAATGTAGGCTCTGTAATGTGGAGAATTAGTGGCCTCCATGCAACTCCACCCACTGTTTTGTTTTGGATTGTTGTGCAGGTTGAATTTGAGGTGGGGGAGAAGGGAGGGTCACCACAGTCTGGGAAGAAGTGTGAGCCCTGATGGACAAAGTTTTTATTATGGCGGAAGCATGAAAGTGCCCACGTTTAGGGTGCACCCACACCAACGCTACGCCGAGCGGTGGCGCAGCATGAATCATTGAAAAGTGAAAGGAAAGAAGCAATATAGCGAAACAAACTGCAGTTTAGTCGGAGTGATGGATAATGTTATATATTCCTCTACTGGATACTGTTATATATTCCTCTATTGGATAATGTTATATATTCCTCTATTGGATAATGTTATATAATCCTCTACTGGATAATGTTACATATTCCTCTATTGGATAATGTTTTTTATTCCTCTGTTGGATAATGTTATATATTCCTCTACTGGATAATGTTATATATTCCTCTATTGGATAATGTTATATATTCCTCTATTGGATAATGTTATATGTTCCTCTACTGGATAATGTTATATATTCCTCTGTTGGATAATGTTATATATTCCTCTATTGGATAATGTTATATATTCCTCTATTGGATAATGTTATATATTCCTCTACTGGATAATGTTATATATTCCTCTACTGGATAATGTTAAATATTCCTCTATTGGATAGTGTTATATAGTCCTATATTGGATAATGTTATACATTTCTCTATTGGATAATGTTATATATATATTCCTCTATTGGATAATGTTATATATTCCTCTATCGGATAATGTTATATATTCCTCTACTGGATAATGTTATATATTCCTCTATTGGATAATGTTATATAATCCTTTATTGGATAATGTTATATATTCCTCTATTGGATAATGTTATATAGTCCTCTATTGGATAATGTTATATATTCCTCTATTAGATAATGTTACATATTCCTCTATTGGATAATGTTATATATTCCTCGACTGGATAATGTAATATATTCCTCTACTGGATAATGTTATATATTCCTCTATTCGATAATGTTACATATTCCTCTATTGGATAATGTTATATATTCCTCTGTTGGATAATGTTACATATTCCTCTATTGGATAATGTTAGATGTTCCTCTACAGGATAATGTTATATATTCCTCTATTGGATAATGTTATATATTCCTCAACTGGATAATGTTATATATTCCTCTACTGGATAATGTGATATATTCCATTATTGGATAATGTTATGTATTCCTCTACGGGATAATGTTATATATTCCTCTATTACATAAGGTTATACATTCCTCTATTGGATAATGCTATATATTCCTCTACTGGATAATGTTATACATTCCTCTATTGGATAATGTTATATATTCCTCTATTGGATAATGTTTGATATTCCTCTACTGGATAATGTTATATATTCCTCTACTGGATAATGTTATATATTCCTCTATTTGATAATGTTATATATTCCTCTATTGGATAATGTTATATATTCCTCTATTGGATAATGTTATATATTCCTCTACTGGATAATGTCATACATTCCTCTATTGGATAATGTTATATATTCCTCTATTGGATAATGTTATATATTCCATTATTGGATAATGTTATATATTCCTCTATTGGATAATGTTATATAGTCCTCTATTGGATAATGTTATATATTCCTCTACGGGATAATGTTATATATTCCTCTATTGGATAATGTTATATATTCCTCTATTTGATAATGTTATATATTCCTCTGTTGATAATGTTATATATTCCTCTAGTGGATAATGTTATATATTCCTCTGTTGGATAATGTTATATATTCCTCTATTGGATAATGTTATATATTCCTCTATTGGATAATGTTATATATTCCTCTACTGGATAATGTTATATATTCCTCTACTGGATAATGTTAAATATTCCTCTATTGGATGGTGTTATATAGTCCTATATTGGATAATGTTATACATTTCTCTATTGGATAATGTTATATATATATTCCTCTATTGGATAATGTTATATATTCCTCTATCGGATAATGTTATATATTCCTCTACTGGATAATGTTATATATTCCTCTATTGGATAATGTTATATAATCCTTTATTGGATAATGTTATATATTCCTCTATTGGATAATGTTATATAGTCCTCTATTGGATAATGTTATATATTCCTCTATTAGATAATGTTACATATTCCTCTATTGGATAATGTTATATATTCCTCGACTGGATAATGTAATATATTCCTCTACTGGATAATGTTATATATTCCTCTATTGGATAATGTTACATATTCCTCTATTGGATAATGTTATATATTCCTCTGTTGGATAATGTTACATATTCCTCTATTGGATAATGTTAGATGTTCCTCTACAGGATAATGTTATATATTCCTCTATTGGATAATGTTATATATTCCTCAACTGGATAATGTTATATATTCCTCTACTGGATAATGTGATATATTCCATTATTGGATAATGTTATGTATTCCTCTACGGGATAATGTTATATATTCCTCTATTACATAAGGTTATACATTCCTCTATTGGATAATGCTATATATTCCTCTACTGGATAATGTTATACATTCCTCTATTGGATAATGTTATATATTCCTCTATTGGATAATGTTTGATATTCCTCTACTGGATAATGTTATATATTCCTCTACTGGATAATGTTATATATTCCTCTATTTGATAATGTTATATATTCCTCTATTGGATAATGTTATATATTCCTCTATTGGATAATGTTATATATTCCTCTACTGGATAATGTCATACATTCCTCTATTGGATAATGTTATATATTCCTCTATTGGATAATGTTATATATTCCATTATTGGATAATGTTATATATTCCTCTATTGGATAATGTTATATAGTCCTCTATTGGATAATGTTATATATTCCTCTACGGGATAATGTTATATATTCCTCTATTGGATAATGTTATATATTCCTCTATTTGATAATGTTATATATTCCTCTGTTGATAATGTTATATATTCCTCTAGTGGATAATGTTATATATTCCTCTATTGGATAATATACCTTCCTCTATTGGATAATGTTATATATTCATCTATTGGATAATGTTATATATTCCTCTACTGGATAATGTTATATATTCCTCTACTGGATAATATGATATATTCCATTATTGGATAATGTTATGTATTCCTCTATGGGATAATGTTATATATTTCTCTATTGGATAATGTTATACATTCCTCTATTTGATAATGCTATATATTCCTCTACTGGATAATGTTATGCATTCCTCTATTGGATAATGTTATATATTCCTCTATTGGATGATGTTTGATATTCCTCTACTAGATAATGTTATATATTCATCTACTGGATAATGTTATATATTCCTCTATTTGATAATGTTATATATTCCTCTATTGGATAATGTTATATATTCCTCTATTGGATAATGTTATATATTCCTCTACTGGATAATGTCATACATTCCTCTATTGGATAATGTTATATATTCCTCTATTGGATAATGTTATATATTCCATTATTGGATAATGTTATATATTCCTCTATTGGATAATGTTATATAGTCCTCTATTGGATAATGTTATATATTCCTCTACGGGATAATGTTATATATTCCTCTATTGGATAATGTTATATATTCCTCTATTTGATAATGTTATATATTCCTCTGTTGATAATGTTATATATTCCTCTAGTGGATAATGTTATATATTCCTCTATTGGATAATATACCTTCCTCTATTGGATAATGTTATATATTCATCTATTGGATAATGTTATATATTCCTCTACTGGATAATGTTATATATTCCTCTACTGGATAATGTGATATATTCCATTATTGGATAATGTTATGTATTCCTCTACGGGATAATGTTATATATTTCTCTATTGGATAATGTTATACATTCCTCTATTTGATAATGCTATATATTCCTATACTGGATAATGTTATACATTCCTCTATTTGATAATGTTATATATTCCTCTACTGGATAATGTTATATATGCCATTATTGGATAATGTTATACATTCCTCTATTGGATAATGTTATATATTCCTCTACTGGATACTGTTATATATTCCTCTACTGGATACTGTTATATATTCCTCTATTGGATAATGTTATATATATATATATTCCTCTATTGGATAATGTTATATATTCCTCTGTTGGATAATGTTATATATTCCTCTATTGGATAATGTTATATATTCCTCTATTTGATAATGTTATATATTCGTCTACTGGATAATGTTATATATTCCTCTACTGGATAATGTTATATATTCCTCTATTGGATAATGTTATATATTGCTCTAGTGGATAATGTTATATAATCCTCTACTGGATAATGTTATATATTACTAATATTGGATAATTTTATATAGTCCTCTATTTGGATAATGTTATATATTCCTCTATTGGACAATGTTATATATTCCTCTGTTGGATAATGTTATATATTCCTCTATTGGATAATGTTAAATATTCCTCTATTGGATAATGTTATATATTCCTCTACTGGATAATGTTATATATTCCTCTATTGGATAATGTTATATAATCCTCTACTGGATAATGTTATATATTCCTCTACTGGATAATGTTATATATTCCTCTACTGGATAATGTTATATATTCCTCTATTGGATAATGTTATATATTCCTCTATTGGATAATGTTATATATTCCTCTATTGGATAATGTTATATATTCCTTTATTGGATAATGTTAAATATTCCTCTATGGAGAATGTTATATATTCCTCTGTTCTCATGGTTGTCAAAACATCGGCAAGTCGACCTTTACAAAGCGAACAAGTGGAACCTCACAGGGACTCAAATGACTCCCTCAGTCCTCAGCTGACTTCTGCAGGGAGCCATGCTGACTGGTTCCCTACAAGAAAGATTGTCGCTTAAACTGAACGGCGACCATTTCCTGTATTTCACGTATTTGGGTTTGACGCAGCAGCTAGTTGCACCATGTTGCCTCTTTCCAGAGACTTTTGATTGATTCATGCTGTTTGTGTTTGTGTTTGGCACAAACGAGCCCACGGCCACTCTCACCAGCCGTGGTTTTGAAAGACCCCCCCCCCCTATTTTCCCCCAATTGTACTTGGTCAATGACCCTGTTATGTCTGCACACATCGACAGTGCTGCATTTGATTTGGTGCTGTTCTATTGTGCTGGGATCGATTGGTGATGCCTGCAGGCTCTGGGTTGTTCGATCGGGTCTGCCTGTGATGCTGTGTCAGTCTAAATAAAGAATGCAACGTAGCGGTTGTGTGGAGCGACAGCGCTGTGTCCTGACGTGATTTCTAAATACAATATTGGCGACGAGGATGGCTGATATCTCTCTCCCACCACCTGCCCCCTTCCTGGCATTACCTGGCGAGCCTCCGGTACCATGGACTCGCTGGCTACATAGTTTTGAAAATTACATCATCGCCTCAGGGCTCGACGACGTGAGCCAGGCTAGGAAGACGGCTTTGTTGCTACACTGCTTGGGAGCAGAGGGTCATCGTGTGCTCGGGACTCTGGGGAACGTCACAAACTTTGACGAAGCTGTGGGACTTATGAGCACCCATTTCGCTGCTCCACAGAGTGCCCTCCTTCGGCGATTTATATTCCGTCAGCGACACCAACTGCCTGGTGAGTCTGTGCAGCAGTAGGTAGCTAATTTGCGAGGGCTAGCTAGCTCATGCAAGTTTGGCGCGCTTCAGGACGAGATGGTTCGCGACCAGCAAATCGAACACACCAACAACGCAAAGGTGCGTGAGACTCTCCTGCTGGAAAAAGACGATCTGCTGGTGTCCAGAGTAATTACCATCGCACTACAGGTTGAGGGAGCAGCTGAGTGTGCTGCTATGCTAAACACACAGCAAGTGGCCAACTCCAGTCAAGCTGCCAACGACCCCTCCCTCTACTCACGGCTGCCCCTCGGGACGCAACCCAGCCAGAGCGAGGCGGGCGCCGACTCCACTGGGGACGTCTTGCAACTGCAACGACGGCGTTCTCGGCCCCGCCCTCGACAGTCCTGTGGTAACTGTGGATCTCGGTCTCATGTTTCAAGGGCTCAGAACTGCCCTGCCCGTGGCCAGACATGCCGTAGCTGCGGTAAGCAAAATCACTTTGCCAACGTCTGTCGATCTTCCCCGGCTGGGTCAGAGGGCCACACCCCCCAGTCTTCAACCGCCGTCATTCACAAGGTGAGCTCTGGGCCAGTGTCATTCAAATCATGCACAGTCAACATTAATGATGTGTGCATCCCCCTGCTGTTGGACACCGGTGCAGGTGTGTCTCTCCTTTTTTTTGTGATCAAATATTTTTTATTTTATCATTTTTTAAACAAGACACACAAATGAACAATAATGCAAACAAAAACCCACCCACAAACGAGAAAAAAAGGAAAAGAAAAGAAGAAAAAAAACTACAGAAAAAATTGCAAAAAAGAAACAGCATACAGTACTCGGTCAGTGTTCAGTCAATAAAGTTCTTCAACTCAGCGGCCACAGAATTCCACGTCTATAGTTCCAGCCCTTGCTCCATGGATCCTTGCTGTCGAGAGCTCCAAATATACAATGTCCAGATATAACAGGGACCAATGACGAGATGACAAATCATCTGGAGCTTTCCAACGCATAGCAACCATCTTCTTGGCTGCTGTGAGTCCCGCAAGCAATATGCGCTGCTTGATTAGTGGTACATGTAGTGCAGAGAAGTCATTTAGAAGTAATACCGCAGGCTCAGCGGGTACAGTAATCGACAAAAATTGGGACAATTTATCAGCAACCATTTCCCAAAACCCTTTCACCCTTGGACATTCCCAGACCATATGAAAGAAGGTTCCAACCACATTCAGCGAACAAAATGTACAGTTTGGGCTATCAGCAAGTTTCATACAAAACCTCTGTCGTGGGGTGCGATATGTCCGATGTATAAAATTATAGTGTATCTGCTGATGATCTGGATTCCTAGACGCTAAGAGAATACTAGACCACACCGTCTCCGAACAGAACTCAGTATCCAGATCGGGCACATCTGTTCTCCAAATTGTGTCCAG
This sequence comes from Lampris incognitus, assembly GCF_029633865.1. Taxonomy (NCBI): domain Eukaryota; kingdom Metazoa; phylum Chordata; class Actinopteri; order Lampriformes; family Lampridae; genus Lampris; species Lampris incognitus. The sequence continues at coordinate 55,257,536 of NC_079213.1, forward strand.
CGCAAGGGGTTTGTATGTTCTTTCCAGGATAAAGCCATACAGCACAGAAACTAAACCCCTAGTACTAACCTTTTCACTAATTATTCTATAAAGTGGATGCACTGGGAGAGAAGAGAGCCACAGCACCCCGTGAGCCTTCATGGAAGCCCTCAACTGAAGATAGAAAAAAAAAGACCAGGCCGGTAAATCATATTGATTCCTAAGATCCTCAAAAGAACGCAGACCACGGTCATCACACAGATTACCAAGAGAGTGTACACCCCTACTGGATCAGCTATTATGCGGGATAGGACGACGATCAACTAGGAGACCTTGGTTGTAAAATATAGGAGAGCAAACGTTCCACTTAACGGTGATCTTACATGCCGACTCCACAGATCTCCAGACCGCAACCAGGTGTGATATGATGGGGCCAAATCGTTTCCTACACTGGGCAGTAGAAATATTAGAAAACAGTAAGTCTGCTAGTCGTATGGGGTGAACCAAGTTTTCTTCCAAAGATTTGCACGCGACCTCTGCACCAGGATCGAGCCAGGTCGTAAGTGAACGCAAGGTGTAGGCCCAACAGTAATACTTTAAGTTAGGGAGCGCAACGCCACCATCTGATCTGTTACGATTCATGGTCGTGCGTTTGAGGCGAGGAGGTTTGTTCTTCCCGACGAATTTGGTAATCGCTGAATGGAGTTTGTCCCAGTACCGAGGAGGGGGCGGAAGAGGGAGCATAGAGCTAACAAAATTAACCCGCGGCAATATATTCATCTTGACGATGGAAACCCTAGCACGAATTGAATTGGGCATTGAAGCCCATCTAATCATGTCCTCAGAGACCTTCTTGAAGGTCAAGTCGAAGTTAGATTTTGTTGTGACTGTCAGAGACGGAAAGATGTCAATCCCTAAATATTTGAAGTGGCTTACAATCGGAACAAGCGGGGGATGTACGGCCGAACGCATGGCCTCGTTCAGGGGCAATAACGCTGATTTGGTCCAATTAATTCTGTAACCCGATAAGGAACTAAATTGGTCAAAAATATCCAGGAGAGGAGGAATTGATTTGGGGGCATCGGCTACATACAGGAGACAATCGTCCGCGTATAACGAAATAAGGTGAGAGGTACCATTGAGCACGAGGGGAACAACGAGATCAGACTGCCTAATAGTCTGTGCTAGGGGTTCCAGTGAGAGCGCAAACAGCAGGGGGCTAAGGGGACAACCCTGCCTGGAGCCCCTGGCTATATCAAACAAGGGTGAAGAAGTCTTCCCGGTTAGAACTCTAGCAGTAGGGTTAGCATACATCACCCTGATCATATTAATAAAGGGATCACCGATACCCATGGCAGCCAGCACAGACCAGAGAAAAGACCACTCAAGGCGGTCAAAAGCTTTAAGAGCATCAAGTGAAAGCACAGCAGCAGGCGTTCTAATGCTAGAAGCTTTATCAATAATGTGGAGCAAACGTCTGACATTGTCAGAGGCCAGCCTTGTTCTGATAAACCCAGTCTGGTCGCAGTGTACTAACTTAAGCATATAATTTTGGAGGCGGCCTGCTAAAGTTTTAGCGTAAATCTTAACATCAGCATTGAGCAGAGAAAGCGGTCTATAATTGCCACATTCAGTGGGATCTTTGCCTTTCTTCAATAATAATGAAATAATAGCAATATTCACATCCCTTGCGAGAGACCCTTCATCAATAGAAAACAATATCATGTTGAGAAGGTGTGGACCCAGAACTTCCCAAAAAGTTACATAGAATTCGGGGGGGATGCCATCACACCCAGGCGATTTGCCTCTGCGCATAGCCTTAACCGCCTCCTTCAACTCATCCAGAGTGACAGGAGAGTTCAGTGAGGTAGATTCCTCTTCTGTGAGACGAGGTAGTACGAGATTGTCTAGAAAATCTTTATGCTTGGCTGCATCTGGAGTAACCTCAGAGGCGTACAGGTCTACATAAAAGGACTGGAATACCTTGTTCACCTGCACAGGATCAGATCTGACTATGCCATCAGCATCCTTGACAGTAGAAATATCAACAAAATGTTCAGTAGATTTCAAATGCATGGCAAGCAGATGACTCGGCCTTGCCCCATTAAAATAATAAAACTGCCTTGTGCGGTGTATTTGGAATTCAGCTCTTCGTTTAAGGAGAGAATTTATTTCTTTTTTAACTAAAATGCGCTGTAAGGCTGTGCTGTCACTGTATTTGGCCTGTAACTGACTGTCCAGAGTGATGAACCTATTTTCAAGATCACAAAGCTTCCTAGCCCTCGCCTTACTTAGAGTCGAAGTATATACTGTAGTATTATTCAAAATAAAACCCTTAATCGCATTCCAAAGAATCCTTGGGTCACCAACTGATCCGACATTAATAACTAAAAAGTCTTTCATAGCAGCCACAAACTGTGTCTTAAATGACTCATCATTCAGGAGGGAGGTGTTGAAGCGCCAGCGAGGGGCCTTGTTTAAAGAAGGGCGGATAGAGGCCTTAGCTAACACTGCTTTGTGATCGACAAGGGTCATGGGGACAAGTATAACATTATCAATATTTTGGAATAAGCCCTGCGAAACAAAAATATAATCGATTCTCGAGAAGGACTTATGCCTTGCTGAATAAAATGAAAAGTCTTTAGCAGATGGATTAAACCTTCTCCAAAGGTCCATCACACCCACCTCATCAGCCCACCTTACGAGTATATCAGAGGCCGCCTTTTGGTCATACGATGCACTACTCCCTGACCTGTCCAGCACATTATTCATGACCGCGTTAAAATCGGCCCTCACAACGAAAGCACAATCGGAATATTTTAGCATAGTGACAGTAAGTAGATTGAAAAAGTCTTTGACACAACCATTAGGAGCATACGCAGGTACAAGAGCAATACACTGCCCTTCAACAAAAACCTTAACCAAAGTTATCCTACCCGACTTGTCAGAGAAACACTCATTCACAACCATATTTAATCTGCGGCGGCAGAGTATCGCTACCCCTCTCGTTCTACTGTTTGCGCACGATGATGCCACAACCTTGAAATATTTATTAGCTAGTCCGTTCACATCAGAGGATAATCTGTGGGTTTCTTGTAAAAGGATGATGTCTGCCCCCCTCTTACGAACCACCTCCATCAGTGCAACACGCTTGCTATGGTGATTCAGACCATTGGCATTAAGGCTAATAAACGTTAGAATCACCATGGGCTGAGAGTGTAAAAACGGCTGACTAGACAGACCACTGACCTGGCATTCGTCCGAGTGAAAGATGCATCAATGAAAACAGTAACAAAAAAACCCCCAACTAAACCCACCCACATGTAACCAGGTTAAAATTAATGTTTTTATTTTATTTTGTTTGAGTATGAAATATCACCAAATCCTGTCTGTGTGCTGTTATTTGTGTTTACTACATTTTATTTTATGTCATTATTTACTTTTATGTATGTTTTATAACGACCGTCATATACTTGTACTGTCGCTTTAAGAGAGAGGTCTTGTGGGTACACGGAAGAGGGAACGCGCGAGAGGCCATTTTTGTTTTGTGGGGGGAGTCTCAAGCAGCGATCGAGCCGAGCCACGCGTGTTTCTTACCGTAGCACAGTTTTGCTGGTTGAGGAGAACGTAACCTTGAGTATCCCTGTAAGAAGATACTGCAAGCTGTGGGATAAAATACTTGTTTATCCTTTCTTACATCGGAGTCCCGTGGACGGTTTCTCCTTCTAACGCACACGAGTGAAGTCCGGGCAGTGGTTGAGCTCCGACCCCCACGTCCGTAAGAAACACCGCTCCAGCTGGAGGACTGGACGTTTGTCGAAGGGTTTGAAACCAAAATAAATGGCAAGGTGGGCCAAATAGAGTCCTGTGTGTCCCCCCTCCTTCCTTGATCATGATGATGATGATGATGAGAGACTGAGGGCCCCCCACAACACCTGGGGCCCCACCCAAAATAGAACACAACGCAGAGCTAATGATGAGAGTGACGGGCGTGCAGCAGGCTGACCAGCATAGAACAGCATAGGACCGCCCCCGTTACACACATAACATTAACCCCATTGCGCACACAGGCATAGAGATGTTCCTGCATTTCTCTAGGCTGTGACTGGTATGCAAAGCAATGCTTCTATCCAGCAAATTCGACCAGAATCATATTCAAGAAACAACATGAAAGATAAGCAGTATATGAAGATAATTAGGCCACTACGAACAGTAGCCCAGAAACAACCATCGACAATAACATTAGAAGTAGGCCTACAGCCAGAGGGAGTGCGACCAATATTGAATTATAGCCTAATGGCTAGGCCTGAGTCGGGAGGGGAGAAAAAAAAACACATACTGTATTATGAAATAAAAATAATAATTGCAAAAAGCCTCACCTCCCCACACTATAAAAACAACATAAAAGATAGGCCTAAGCAGTATATGTAGATAATTAGGCCACAACGAACAGTAGCCCAAAAACAACCATCGACAATAAAATTCAGACGTAGGCCTACAGCCAGCGGAAGTGCGACCAATATTGAATTATAGCCTAATATATGGCTAGGCCTGAGTCGGGAGGGGAGAAAAAAAACACATACTGTATTATGAAATAAGAAATAATAATTGCAAAAAACCTCACCTCCCCACACTATAAGAACAACATAGAAGATAGGCCTAAACAGTATATGTAGATAATTAGGCCACAACGAACAGTAGCCCAAAAACAATCGACCTTAAAAGTAAAACCATAGGCTATAGGCCTAGAGCCCAGGCGGAGGCGGAGAAAAGTGTAGGCCTATTACGAAAATATTGATAGGCCTAGGCTAATAAGCCACTAACCTATCCTTACTCAGTAATGAGTGTTTGGCCTATCACACAAACCACACTTCCATGGTAAGACACAGGAAATAATAACATTCAAAAGTAGGCCTACAGCCAGAGGGAGTGCGACCAATATTGAATTATAGCCTAATATATGGCTGAGTCGGGAGGGGGAAAACAAAAACACATAAGCCTACTCAACAAAATTAGCTTAATGATAAATGCATTATGAAATGAATTACAGAAAGCCTCACCTCCCTACACCTTAGGCTAGATAAATAAACAGCCAGGTAGGCTATAATAATATTTATAATATATATTATTAAACTGGCAACTTCTTCAGGACATTGAAGACGGCCTTAAAATGGCGCATAAATCTTATCCAAACTGGCGTCCAATAATGTAGGCTAGGCCTAGATCAGATTATTGTGTGAAAAAAAACGACCAGATAGGCTAATATAGAAACGAAAAATATAGCCGTCTAGCCGACTACAGGTAGCACACAGACCTCAACTCAAGAACAGGGCACCTACCCCAGCAAAATTACACATTAGTGAACGGCATCAGACGTCAGTCCAGGTCCACAAACGAAGGTCAGTGGCAGCTAGCAGCAGAGATTAGCCGCCAAGATCAGGCTGGACCCAGGGCGTCCAGAAACCGCATGGCTTTCTTGGGGTCGGCAAAGACGTGACGCTCTCCGGGTTTGGGGAGCAGGACCAGACCGGCGCTGAAGTTGTAGTGGTATCTGAAGGAGGGGTGATCCTGTCGCAGCCTCCTCCGAACCTCATCGAACTTGGCCCGTTTCTGCGCGTGGACGGTAGAAAGATCCGGAAAGATGTGGATCCGTGCGTCCTTGTATTTAAGAACACCCATCTTCCGCGCCTTCTCCAGAATATCCTCCTTCTCCCTGAAGGTCTGCAGGCAGAGCAGGTAATGCCTGGCCGCGGCACGATTCCCTTCCTCCCCGCTCCGCATGCGTCCCACACGATGTGCTCTCTCAACTCTGGGCAGAGTGGTCAGGTTCAGCATGTCTTTCAGGAACCTCGCAGCAAACTCGTGCTGCGGAGGCGACTCAGAACTCTCCGGCAGGCCAATGATTCTCAGGTTATTCCTCCTAGACCTCGATTCAAGATCAGCACAGCGTTCGGTCAGATATTCCACCTGAAGTTCCAATTTACCGATTTTTCCATCTCTGGTATCACCCTTGTTCTGGAGCTCGAACACGTCCGCTCGGTTCAACTCGACAGACTCCTCGCATTTCGTAATGGCGGATTCCAGCGCACGCGTCTTCTCAGAGAGGCACTTGTCCATCTGATCAAACTTGGCTAGAATCGGGTCAATGTGCCTCTTGATCTTCTCGTCAAACGTGTCTCTGAATTCTCTGACCATGTTCTGTACCTCATCCATAATTTTGGCCAGCGGCTCAATCTGTTTCTGCTCTTCTCTCGACGAGCGGCCCGTCTTCCTTCTGGGAAGCGACTTGTTGCTAGCAGGTGCCTGGCTGGACCTGCTAGCATCGGAATTTTCATCCCCAGACGACATTCTTCGGCCAAAAAATCTAACAAAAAGTCGAAATACACTGCGATAACATGAACTTGAATACGAATGTCAAGAATACAGGATTTTGCTCGATAGAAATATGAAATAAAGTCACGGGCCTCCGGAGCTCACAGCAAACGTGGCATTTCGCTCGCTGGCCAAACCGGAAGCCCAGGTGTGTCTCCTGAATGTTGATACCTACAGTCAATTTTTCGGTTCACTGCCACTGTCCGCACCCTCAGCTGTCCTCTGTGGGTATGGTGACTCCAAAATCGATCTGGTTGGCTGTCTCCAAGTGACTGTCCGCAATGGAACCAAGCTGGTGCCCAATGCAGTTTTTCATGTGGCACGCCGTGGGGCCAACCTGATGGGCCCGTACCTGTTCTCCGCTCTGGGATTCTCCCTCTTAGACACAAGGGGGGCAGCAATCCTGACTGTTGCCACACCTTGGCAGCAGAAGTGGCCATCGCTGTTTATTGGGCTGGGCTGCCTCTCCGCCTTCGCCCATCAACCTCTCCTCAACCCTGCTGTAAAATCTGTCATCCAACGACTGCGCCGCATCCCGTTGGCTCTCCGTGATGGGGTCTCCGCCGAGCTGCAACAACTGCTGGAAGCTGGCATCATTGAACCGGTGGACGCGTCACCTTGGGTCTCAAACCTCGTGGTGGCTAAGAAGAAGTCGGGGGGCCTGCGTGTCTGCGTCGATCTATGTGCAGTAAATAAGGCAGTGGTCCCTGATAAGTATCCACTGCCCACCTCAGAAGAACTCACTGCTCAGTTCCATGGCTCTGAGGTGTTCTCCAAGCTCGACCTCAGACAGGGGTACTTACAGGTGCCCCTCCACCCCAGCAGCCGAAACCTCACAGCCTTTGTGACACATGCAGGAGTGTTTCGCTACACCAGGATGCCTTTCGGTCTCAGCTCCGCCCCTAGCTGCTTCCAGAAAATCATGGTCTCTGTGCTGGCTGGCATACTGGGCGTGGCCATTTATCTGGACGATATAGTGGTACACGGGCCCACCAGTGAAATCCACGACAAGCGCCTCAACATGGTCTTTGCAGCCCTGTCCAAGCACAAGCTAACTCTCAATGCTGAGAAATGTGTCCTCTCTGTGCCAGCCATCGAGTTCGTGGGGTTCCGGCTGTCAGTGAGCGGTGTAACTCCACTACAATCCAACGTGGACGCCATTCAGGCCATCCCTGAGCCCAGCTCGGCCGCCCAGGTCGCCTCCTTCCTGGGTATGACAAGTTACTACCTGAGGTTTCTTCCCCAGTACTCTGCGACCACAGCCCCCCTGCGCCAGCTGCTGCGTAAGGACGAGCCATGGGTGTGGTCAAAGGCATGCAGTGACGCTGTGCGTGATCTCAAGACTCAACTGACTTCACCACCAGTGTTGGCTCACTTCGACATCTCCAGCTCCACCTTTGTGACCTGTGACGCATCAGCCACAGCGATAGGGGCAGTGCTGTCTCAAACCCAGAACGGTGTGGAGAAGCCCATCGCCTTCGCCTCCCGTGCCCTCAACCTGACCGAGCAGCGGTACTCCGTGGGTGAGCGTGAGGCGTTAGCCTGTATCTGGGCTTGTGAAAGGTGGCACCTCTACCTCTATGGCCGCTCCTTCACCCTCAGGACAGATCACCAGGCCCTGACAGCGCTGCTGTCCACATCTGGGACAGGCCACAAACCCCTGAGGTTGCACCGCTGGTCTGACCGCCTCCACCAGTACAACTTCAGCCTGCAGTTCACCCCAGGCAGAGACAATGTTGTCGCCAACCTGCTCTCTCGCTCTGTCTCCACCCCAGCTCCACAGACGGACACTGACTGTGTGGAAAAGGACATTGTCCAAATGCTACACACACCCCTTCAGGCCACTGTCTCTCTGCAGAAGCTGAGGGCAGCCTCCGAACAGGACCCTGTCCTCTCCCAGCGCCGCACCTACATCCAGAACGGCTGGCCTCACAAGGTCCCTGAGGAGCTGGCTGCGTTCGCCCGAGTCAGACAGGAGCTCTCCTGCTGGAACGACACCTGCGTGGCACGTGGGTTTTGCACAGTGGTCCCAGCTGCTCTCCATGCATGTGTTTTGAATATGGCGCATGAAGGCCACCTGGGCATTGTGAAACTGAAACAGCGCTGCCAAGACCTGGTGTGGTGGCCGGGGATAGACAGAGATATTGAGGCTCTGGTGAAGGACTGTTCTGCCTGCCTTGTGAGTGGCAAGACTGGCCACCAGGCTCCCCCACCCCTGCAACCTCTCGCCTGGCCCTCTCAGCCCTGGGAACACCTGCAGTTGGACATTTGTGGTGAGATCCATGGAGTTCCCCACCATCAACACTTCATGGTGGTTGCCTACGATCTACACTCAAAATGGCCTGAACTCACCACTTCCGGCACTGTGACCTCACAGATCATCATCGACTTCCTGGACTCTCTTTTCTCTCACTGGGGCCTCCCAAAGGCCATCACCACCGACAACGGCCCTCAGCTGGTCTCTGCTGAGTTCACTGCTTATCTCGAAAGCAAGGGCATCCGTCATATACGCACTGCATACTACCACCCCCAGGCCAATGGCGGCGTTGAACGTTTTCACCAGTCACTGAAGAACGGCCTCAGAGCACACATGGCTCAAGGGTGCTCTTTCACGCAGGCCATCCGTCACACTCTGCTGCACTATCGGGCCACACAGCACTCGACCACAGGCATCTCCCCAGCCTCTCTCATGCTAAGCCGGGAACTGTGCATGCCCCTTGACAGGCTCCGCCCCTCCACACCCTAGGCACCTCCCTCTGGGGTCAGAGCCTCAGTCACTCGTCAGCAGACGCGGATGAAGCAACTGTTTGACCAGTCAAAACGAACCAGGGTGCCAGACATCAATGTGTCAGACTGGGTCAGGGTCCGCAGGCCCCACAGGGACAATAAAATGGCTTCATACTGGTCCTCTCCTCTCCAACTCACCCGTCAGCTGGGCCCAGCCACTTACCTCCTCAGCGATGGCACTCGGCGGCACTCCAGTCATCTACGGAAGGTGTCAGCTCCGCCACACACAGCTGGTGACACAACCTTAACCATTCCCTCAGCATGGCGAGACGCCCCGGGGCTTCATGCAGCTCCTACACGGGCCCCAGACATTCCTGGGCCTCAGCTTCCCCTGCCTTCTCCCTCCCCACCTCGGCCTACCCGGCCTCAGGCCGCCCCGCGACCTGTTCGCACACGTTTACGCCCTGGCCACCTAGAGGACTTTGTGTCAATCTTTCATGTTTGAAATCCTGCCGGGGGGGGAGGGGGGAATGTTATGTCTGCACACATCGACAGTGCTGCATTTGATTTGGTGCTGTTCTATTGTGCTGGGATCGATTGGTGATGCCTGCGGGCTCTGGGTTGTTCGATCGGGTCTGCCTGTGATGCTGTGTCAGTCTAAATAAAGAATGCAACGTAGCGGTTGTGTTGAGCGACAGCGCTGTGTCCTGACGTGATTTCTAAATACAATAGACCCCACTCTTCCGAGCCGTCCTGGTCTCTGCTCTGCTCACCCCCCCCCCTCCCTGCTGATCCGGGGAGGGCTGCAGACTACCACATGCCTCCTCCCACACATGTGGAGTCACCAGCCGCTTCTTTTCACCTGACAGTGAGGAGTTTCACCAGGGGGACATAGCACATGGGAGGGTCACGTTATTCCCCCCAGTCCCCCCCCCTCCCGAACAGGCGCCCCAACCGACCAGAGGCGGCGCTAGTGCAGCGACCAAGACCCATTTCCACATCTGGCTCCCCACCCGCAGACACCGCCAATTGTGTCTGTTGGGACGCCCGACCAAGCCGGATGTAACACGGGGATTCGAACCACCTATCCCCGTGTTGGTAGGCAACAGGATAGACCGCCACGCCACCGACGCCAGGTTTTGGAAGACTGAAAACTCTAAACTGTAAAGCGGATTTAGCAGAGATGTACCGGCGTTGCTACATCTCACTGTGCAGGTAGATTCCCCTCTGTAATGTCCAGCCAGTGTACGACTTTAGGCACGGAGAGGTGGTGTCCTGAGGACGGAATGGGTGTAGCTGCAGCCCACGTCTACACCCCGCAACAAGAAACCCCAATACTATCATACAGCAGAATTTTTAAAAAAAAATAGCACAGAGATGCCATTTCCCAACGTGACACATTCTACTTGTAAAGTAAAGTAAAGTAAAGTAAAGTAAGGTAAGGTAAGGTAAGGTAAAGTAAAGGTAAGGTAAGAAATATGAACAACATGATTTATCACGTTCTCTTAAACAGTGAAGATTAACATAACAGCGAGGCCGGTCTGGCGGCGGCCTCGCCTGGCTTGACTGTGTCGAAGGGGTCTGGCTGGGAGAGCTGGTGCTGGATCAGCTGAGGGAGCTTGGTCTGCTGAGTCCGGTGGGCCCAGGGACCACGGCCCTGCCTGGGGCTGCGCCCGAGGAGGAAACACCGAGGGCGGCCTGACAGGACGCGGAAGCGGGACAGGTTAAGCTAACTGCTAGCCCCTGCAGACCGGCTGTTCCGACAGTCCTCCTGGCTGGTTCGGTCTCTGGACGGTGGAGTCTGTGGACTGTGTTTTTAATTGTTGGTGTGTGTGTGTGTTTTTTATTTTTTTTTTGTTGATTTGTTCTCTCTGTTGTTGTATGTTTTTGGTGGTGTTGTTTTTGGGAAATCTGGGATGTGTGTTTTTGTCTTTTGTGTCGCACTGCTGTGGGTTGGGGGAGGGGGAAGGGGAGTCGGAATTTCGATTCCTTTGTGTACACAACGACATGAAAGAAACGACAATAAACTGCTCCTGGTTCCTGGATTGAGGAAATCCAAAAGGTCACAGCGGGTTTTCCAGGGACTCTGCGCATGATGTCGTCATCAGGTTCCACTCCTGCGGGCCGACACAAGGCCACTGCTGCCGCTGACCCGTGGCAGCAGGTTTTGTGTGATGTGGTCCGCTCCAGCTCAGAGGTTCAGCACTCAGCTCAGCTCAGCAGCTCGCCGTGGTTTGGCACAGCATGTACAGAAAGGCAGATTGGCTCAGACATGGTCCTCGCTGTCTGGGTCTACCAGTCTCTGTGCCTGTGCGGATTCCCGGTGTTCCCATGCCAAGCGGCAGCTCCCAGTCCCTGCCTGGCACACTGTGCTGGTGAGGCGCCTCCATGGAATGGCTGAAACATTTTGCTGTGTGACTGTCTACACGGTCTGTAACGAGGCGTTTTAAAAGTAAATCACCGTGTTTATCAATAGATTGTTTATCAATAGATTTACATGTATTGACTGACCTGGATGGCCCAGTGACGGTGGTGTTTGTCATGATGAAGTACTTTACTAAAGGTGTCCCCTTGGGCCCTGGATTTAATTTGAGTGATCATATTACTATATTGATTATATTACTATATGTATTAAATATTATTATCAATTATTAAATAGTAATAATTAATATTATATTAATATTATATATTACGTATTATATATGATTATATATTAATAATTATTATATATTAATTATATTAATATTAATTATTTTAGTCACGTGTTTGAAAGTGTTTCCAACAATCCGTCATAAAGGCCTTTACTACAGTATTGTTTCATCTAATACATTTTCTTGGGTAATATCTTGCATATTAAAAGTTCGGACCCCCCCCCCCCCCGCCAAAACAACAAAAAAACACCACCATAGGGACACAGTAAATAACTTTTAAAACTTTGATTAACTAATTAAAACATAAACAAGGCTCTTAATTGTTTTTACGCATGTGATGGGTGTGTGTGTGTGTCAGGCACGTAGCCAGGTAGGTGGTTTTCGTGTCTGAACCCCCCCCCCCCCCGAAACCCCACGGCCCGTCTGAAATGGCACCAATAATTATTTAGTTATTGTTTTGATTATTTGTCACCGCCCCTCTAGCCTACTCATACACTGCATCTATCGTGACTGACAGGCGTTAAACCTGTCAGTTAATCTGTTTCCAAACATGATGTATCTTAATGGTCTGTTTCGTAAAACAAATAAAATCACACGCTTTTGATTGGCTCAGGGGTCTGACGAGTCAGCTAAGCAACCTGCCACTGGTTATGCTAGCTAAATGGTCGATCTATAAAGCAATGGAGCCGCCGAAAGCTACCTGTAAATCAGGCAAGAGCAGTAAAGTTAATATTCGTAAAATCAGTGATTTTTTTGTTTCAACGTGTCCCGACTCAAAAAAGGAAAAAAAAAGAACGTTACAGATGATCTGGTCACTAACGTTACCGACTTTCCCGGAGCAAGTGTTAGCAGACCCACTGCCCTCCTCCTCGGAAACGGAGCCAGAGTTAGCAGACCCGCCGTCCTCTACCTCGGAAACGTTTTCACACGACTTTGTGGATTATATTGGTGGGAAAATATCAGACGAACAGAGAAGAGAAATATACTCACTGGACTGGACGGCCAATATCGGACAAACATTCCCTACAAAACTAGGAGGTAAACTACGTTTCCAACGTCATTGGATTGACCAGTTTAGCTGGCTAGGATACTCAACAAGGTCCGGCGGTTGTTTCTGTAAGCACTGTGTTGCGTTTGCAGTCGAGCATGTGGGCAAGGGAGGGCACAGAAAAGCTGGCAAGCTAATTAATGTCCACTTCTCAGACTGGAGACATGCTTTAGAGACGTTCAAAGACCACGCACAAAAGGCATATCACAAGGATGCATGTTTGAAAGCGGACAATTTCCAAATGGTTCTCAACAATAAAATGGATGCAATTTCACTGAGGCTAGATTCTGAGAGAAAAAAGCGAGTCCAAGAAAATAGAGAAAAACTCAAAAGCATCATTGCAACGTTGATTTTTTGCGGTCGCCAAGAACTCGCCCTGAGAGGTGATATTGATTCAGGACCAGTGACATTGAATGAGCCAACTCACAATGACGGAAATTTCAGGGCTTTGCTCAGGTTTAGGGCTACATCTGGCGACACGGTACTGTTACAACACTTGAGTAAATGTGCAGCAAACGCTAGCTACTGCAGTCCTGATGTACAAAATGAAATAATCAGCATAATTGGAGATGTGATAGCAAACAAACTGGTGCAGAACGTAAACTCCGCGCAGTGTTTCGCTGTGTTGGCAGATGAAATTAAAGATGTTTCAGAGCGGAGCAGCTTTCTGTCTGTGTCAGATACGTGAACCAGCACGACAGCCAATATAGCATCAGAGAGGATTTTTTGTCCTTTGTTGATATCGAGAAGTTAACCGGGGAGGCAATCGCCAATTCAATCGAAAGTCAGTTGACAAATGCAGGCGTTGATTTACAGTTTTTACGTGGCCAGGGATACGACGGCGCATCTGCCACGAGTGGCCTTTAAATGGTGCCCAAGCTAAAATCAGAGAGAAGCACAAGCAAGCAGTTGATGTGCACTGTGCCAGCCACAGTTTGAATTTGGTCCTAAACAAGTGCTGCACTGTACAAATGGTGCGAAATTGCTTTGGAATTGTCTCGGAAATCTGCACTTTTTTCGATGATTCGGCTTTGCGGTCTGCCAGTCTGCGACACGAGACGGAACGTCTTTTACCAGACTGCAAGAAAACGCGACTGACGAAGTTATGTGAAACGAGATGGGTCGAACGCCACGACGCAATATTTACATTCAACGACCCTGTGCGATCCAGCCTGCAGAAAATAAGTGAAACCTTCACAGGAGACACATCTGTCAAAGCCACTCAGCTCTTTAATTCAATTGACAATGCAGAATTCATGCTGTCCATGAATGTGAGTGAGAAGATGCTTGCAAAAACCTACCACCTATCCACCTTCCTTCAGAAGGAAAATTGTGACTTGGTGAGTTGCGTTTCAGCTGCTGATGCTGTTATTAAGCAGGTAGATGAGATGAGGGCTAACTCTGAGATGGAGTTCAGGCAGATTTTCCAAAAGACCTCTTCCCAAGCAGCCAAGTATGGGGTTGAATTTCGACCACGAAGAGGCGCGGACTGCAATGAGGATCCATTGAAGGCCTGTGAAAATCACTACCGGCAAAAGCTTTTCATAGTCATGCTTGACTTTTATTCATCACAGATGAAGGAACGCTTCAGCAAACACAGAAATGTGATCTCCAACCTCTGCTCCTTACTGCCATCTAAGGTCAGCATGCTGAACGACAGCTCAGCTCAAGCGCTCTCCAACCTGTATCCTGACGAAGTGTCACCGCATCTGGAAGTTGTAAAGTCAGAAATTGACACCTGGCGGGATAAATGGAAAGCTGCAACTTATGTTCCACAAAATGCCATTGAGGCATTAAATGCCTGTAACAGTGAGTTGTTTCCAAGCATCTTCAAGCTTCTCCGCGTTTTGACCACGCTTCCTGTCACCAGTGCCCATGTCGAGAGAAGTTTTTCCCGTCTGGGGAGGATCAAGGACAAAATGCGCAGTACATTGACGGAAAGAGGGCTTAATGGACTGACATTGCTCTCGGAGCACAGAGACATTGTGGTGACGCCGGAAGAGGTACTGGACATCTTTTGCAGCCAAAAAAGACGATTGGACCTGCTTTTATAAGGTAAGACCCACTTTTATTTATGAATGCATTGATGATTATCTATGGGCCATTAATACGTTGACATTTACCATACGGTTGGGTATTAGGCTATAGTATACAGTGTGGGAATTTTATTTACCGGTAGCTTTCAGCAGTGTTGCCCGACCCCCCCCCCAAATATGTTTCTGGCTACGGGCCTGGGGTGTGTGTGTGTGTGTGTGTGTGTGTGTGTGTGTGTGTGTGTGTGTGTGTGTGTGTGTGTGTGTGTGTGTGTGTGTGTGTGTGTGTGTGTGTGTGTTTTAGTGCGCTGGGTTCTAGGTGTTCTTCTGGTTGTTCTGATCACATATTCATTCGGTGAAGAAGTCTGTGACACCTTGTGAATACTGAGGGAGATGAAAGCAGAGGATCTGCAGTTTAATTAATGACACGTGAAGTGAAGACTCAACGTCTCAATTTTGCATTTTGTAAATATGCTGGAGGCAGGACTGCAGGGAGCAGATTCATACTGCAGGGGATTCAGGGGTCAGCCGGGACGCGAACCCGGGTCCCTGCACCACGGGCGACTGCATTAAGTAGAGTGGACTAAACGGTCCGACCCGTTAGCCAAGGGCTCGCGAGTCTAGTCATCCGTGGTCGTTAGTATTTTAATAGGTGTTGGTGATGTAGGCAGATGCTGTCAAGCTCGTGCCTCAACAACGTCAAGCTGAACTCAGTGGCCAGCTAGATCAAAGAATAGAAGATGTTACAGTGTTTCCACTTTCCTGGGTAACGTGATCATCTAAATGAACTCAGTGGCCAGGTAGAACAAAGAATAGAAGATGTTACAGTGTTTCCACTTTCCCGGGTAACATGATCATCTAAATGAACTCGGTGGCCAGTTAGAACAAAGAATAGAAGATGTTACAGTGTTTCCAATTTCCTGGGTAACGTGATCATCTAAATGAACTCAGTGGCCAGGTAGAACAAAGAATAGAAGATGTTACAGTGTTTCCAATTTCCTGGGTAACTGAATCATGTAAATTAACTCAGTGGCCAGCTAGAACAAAGAATAGAAGATGTTACAGTGTTTCCAATTTCCTGAGTAACTGAATCATGTAAATGAACTCAGTGGCCAGCTAGAACAAAGAATAGAAGATGTTATAGCGTTTCCAATTTCCTGGGTAACGTGATCATCTAAATGAACTCAGTGGCCAGGTAGAACAAAGAATAGAAGATGTTACAGTGTTTCCAATTTCCTGGGTAACTGAATCATGTAAATGAACTCAGTGGCCAGCTAGAACAAAGAATAGAAGATGTTACAGTGTTTCCAATTTCCTGGGTAACTGAATCATGTAAATGAACTCAGTGGCCAGCTAGAACAAAGAATAGAAGATGTTACAGTGTTTCCACTTTCCTGGGTAACGTGATCATCTAAATGAACTCAGTGGCCAGGTAGAACAAAGAATAGAAGATGTTACAGTGTTTCCAATTTCCTGGGTAACTGAATCATGTAAATTAACTCAGTGGCCAGCTAGAACAAAGAATAGAAGATGTTACAGTGTTTCCACTTTCCTGGGTAACGTGATCATCTAAATGAACTCAGTGGCCAGGTAGAACAAAGAATAGAAGATGTTACAGTGTTTCCAATTTCCTGGGTAACTGAATCATGTAAATTAACTCAGTGGCCAGCTAGAACAAAGAATAGAAGGTGTTACAGTGTTTCCAATTTCCTGGGTAACTGAATCATGTAAATGAACTCAGTGGCCAGCTAGAACAAAGAATAGAAGATGTTATAGCGTTTCCACTTTCCTGGGTAACGTGATCATCTAAATGAACTCAGTGGCCAGCTAGAACAAAGAATAGAAGATGTTATAGCGTTTCCACTTTCCTGGGTAACGTGATCATCTAAAGGAACTCAGTGGCCAGCTAGATCAAAGAATAGAAGATGTTATAGCGTTTCCACTTTCCTGGGTAACGTGATCATCTAAATGAACTCAGTGGCCAGCTAGAACAAAGAATAGAAGATGTTACAGTGTTTCCACTTTCCTGGGTAACGTGATCATCTAAATCAAAGTGGCTTTCAGGCAAAATATTTCTGCTGTAGGCCAACACCTTAAAGTTTGTGTGAAAAAGCATAATTGAAAGAGCAAATACATTTAAAACTCACAAGTTTGTATGTCTACCTTGAGGCGTACAACTAGAAGAGGTTGTCAGAGACTTTGGACAAGGCAGAAATAATGATGTGAAAACTACACCAGCCTTTCTCTGAGGTCTTTGTGCTTCGGGCCAGGAAAGAGGCTTAGATACTTCTGGCTGATGGTGCCAATGCACTTTGTGATTAATCTGACAAACTCCCTTTTGGTGGGTAGCATCGAGCAGGCGGGAATAACGGACAGAAGAGCTCTGCTACCACATGACTGGTGGAAATCACCACCAGCAACTGCAATTTTTTGTCAAATGAACTTGAATGATTCTAAATCCCTGTTATGCGTGTTGTGACATGAATTTATTGTATTTACTGTACTTTGTTTTGTTTCTTTTTTCACTCCGTGCAGATTTAGACTTGTGAAAAAAAAACGATTGTTTTATGCCATCCTTCAGTATATTTTCAGATGTGGTAGTATAGCCAAAGCTTAAAGAGCTCACAAATTATTACAATCTTGTTGATTTGCCTGGTAGCACCAACACAAAGGTAGTGTATTATAATAGTTAGCTGGCGTTTCAGCAGCAGGTACACAAGTCCCACTGCTGCATGGCAGCGAAACCTTAACCTGGTAAGAGCTTTGACAACGTTATATTTCTTTCTTTTTTTTTCTTCTTACTTTTTTTTGGGGGGGGGGTTCCCCAATTTCCCCCCCAATTGTACTTGGCAAATTACCCCACTCTTCCGAGTCGTCCCGGTCGCTGACCCCCCCGGCCGACCGGCCGACCAGAGGAGGCGCTAGTGCGGCAACCAGGACACATACCCACATCCGGCTTCCCGCCCACAGACACCGCCAATTGTGTCTGTAGGGACGCCCGACCAAGCCGGAGGTAACACGGGGATTCGAACTGGCGATCCCCGTGTTGATAGGCAACGGAATAGACCGCTATGGTACTCAGACGCCCAGTAGTCTCATATTCATGATGAATGCATAGCGTTTACACATGAGTGTGTACATTTCTGAGCATGATCCAGAAAGACAGCTGTAATACCGGTGTGTAGACCGGCTGTGTGTAAGTGGGCCCTTTACCCTGTTAATAACAAATAAAAGTTCTAGATTTTCTAGCACACACACACACACACACACACACACACACACACACACACACATATATATATATATATATATATATATATATATACACTACCGTTCAAAAGTTTGGGATCACCCAAACAATTTTGTGTTTTCCATGAAAAGTCACACTTATTCACCACCATATGTTGTGAAATGAATAGAAAATAGAGTCAAGACATTGACAAGGTTAGAAATAATGATTTGTATTTGAAATAAGATTTTTTTTACATCAAACTTTGCTTTCGTCAAAGAATCCTCCATTTGCAGCAATTACAGCATTGCAGACCTTTGGCATTCTAGCTGTTAATTTGTTGAGGTAATCTGGAGAAATTGCACCCCACGCTTCCAGAAGCAGCTCCCACAAGTTGGATTGGTTGGATGGGCACTTCTTTGAGCAGATTGAGTTTCTGGAGCATCACATTTGTGGGGTCAATTAAACGCTAAAAATGGCCAGAAAAAGAGAACTTTCATCTGAAACTCGACAGTCTATTCTTGTTCTTAGAAATGAAGGCTATTCCATGCGAGAAATTGCTAAGAAATTGAAGATTTCCTACACCGGTGTGTACTACTCCCTTCAGAGGACAGCACAAACAGGCTCTAACAGGTACTATTTAATGAAGATGCCAGTTGGGGACCTGTGAGGCGTCTGTTTCTCAAACTAGAGACTCTAATGTACTTATCTTCTTGCTCAGTTGTGCAACGCGGCCTCCCACTTCTTTTTCTACTCTGGTTAGAGCCTGTTTGTGCTGTCCTCTGAAGGGAGTAGTACACACCGGTGTAGGAAATCTTCAATTTCTTAGCAATTTCTCGCATGGAATAGCCTTCATTTCTAAGAACAAGAATAGACTGTCGAGTTTCAGATGAAAGTTCTCTTTTTCTGGCCATTTTTAGCGTTTAATTGACCCCACAAATGTGATGCTCCAGAAACTCAATCTGCTCAAAGAAGTGCCCATCCAACCAATCCAACTTGTGGGAGCTGCTTCTGGAAGCGTGGGGTGCAATTTCTCCAGATTACCTCAACAAATTAACAGCTAGAATGCCAAAGGTCTGCAATGCTGTAATTGCTGCAAATGGAGGATTCTTTGACGAAAGCAAAGTTTGATGTAAAAAAAATCTTATTTCAAATACAAATCATTATTTCTAACCTTGTCAATGTCTTGACTCTATTTTCTATTCATTTCACAACATATGGTGGTGAATAAGTGTGACTTTTCATGGAAAACACAAAATTGTTTGGGTGATCCCAAACTTTTGAACGGTAGTGTATATATATATATATATATATATATATGAGCTGAATTTGCTCACCAGATTTCCACAACATTCCAAGGCACAATTCATTTACACGAGGACAAGTGTGATGCTAGATTGGACGATCTCAAAGCAGATTTTACCCAGCAGAGTCAGCAGCAGCAGCATTTCCGCATCAGAAGTCCCTGGAAAACAGTTCCCAACACAGCTCCGCGATGCCAAGGTGACAAGAAAAGCGTCTGACTGATACCTGAGTCAGATTAGAAAATAACAGCAAAGTAGTTAAGCTGCACGTGGTGTATACTGTGGTACCTTTTCTGACCCAAATGTGCCAGTTGTTGTTGCCCTGATATGCACGTGATTGCAACCTATGGCACCAGTAGAATAAGGATAAAAAAGCCCTAATTCATCCCAGGTCATCCTCTGTATGGGGTTTTCATGTTCTCCCCGTGTCTGTGGTGGGGTTTCTGCGGGTGCTCCGGTTCCCCCACCATCAAAAAAGACATGCATGTTAGGGTTAATACGCCTGTCTGTGCCCCTGAGCAAGGCATGGCAAACCAACTGGAGTTGGTCCCCGGGTGCTGCACGATGGCTGCTCACTGCTCCTAGCTACACAGCTGGGATGGTTAAATGCAGAGAAGATGTTGCCCCATGAGGGTAAATAAAGTATATTAAAAAAAAAATTTTTTTTAATTAAAAAAATTCGCTGCAAGTTGATGAACATATATAAGACTGTTGTGTGGAGGTCAGGGAAGACTTACGACCGGCACTGGGTTCTGAGCCCTTTCTTGTTTGCAATGGTGATGGACAGGTTGACGGACAAGATCAGGCAGGAGTCTTTGTGGACGATGATGTTTGCGGATGACATTGTGATGTGTAGTGAGAGTAGGGTGCAGGTGGAGGAGAGCCTGGAGAGGTGGAGGTATGCATTGGAGAGAAGAGGAATGGAAGTCAGTAGGAGCAAGACAGAATACATACAGTGCATCCGGAAAGTATTCACACCCCTTCACTTTCCCCACATTTTGTTATGTTACAGCCTTATTCCAAAATGGATTAAATTCCTTTTTTTTCTCATCAATCTACACACAATACCCCATAATGACAAAGTGAAAAAGCTTTTGTACAAATTTTTGCAAATGTATTAAAAATTAAAAACTGATATATTGCATTTACATGAGTATTCACACCCTTTGCTATGACACTCAAAATTGAGCTCAGGTTCATCCTGTTTCCACTGATCATCCTTGACATGTTTCTACATCTTGATTGGAGTCCACCTCTTGTAAATTCAATTGATTGGACATTATTTGGAAAGGCACACACCTATCTATATAAGGTCCCACTGTTGACAGTGCATGTCAGAGCAGAAACGAAGTCATGAGGTCAAAGGAATTGTCTGTGGACCTCCGAGACAGGATTGTATCAAGGCACAGATCTGGGGAAGGGTACAACAAAATTTCTACAGCTTTGAAGGTCCCGAAGAGCACAGTGGTCGCCATCATTCGTAAATGGAAGAAGTGTGGATCTACCAGGACTCTTCCTAGAGCTGGCCGCCCAGCCAAACTGAGCAATCGGGGTAGAAGGGCTTTGGTCAGGGAGGTGACCAAGAACCCAATGGTCACTCTGACAGAGCTCCAGCGTTCCTCTGTGGAGATGGGAGAACCTTCCAGAAGGACAACCATCTCTGCAGCACTCCATCAATCAGGCCTTTATGGTAGAGCGGCCAGACGGAAGCCTCTGCTCAGTAAAAGGCACATGACAGCCTGCTTGGAGTTTGCCAGAAAGCACCTAAAGGATTCTCAGACCATGAGAAACAAGATTCTCTGGTCTGATGAAACCAAGATTGAACTCTTTGGCCTGAATGCCAAATGTCACGTCTGGAAGAAACCAGGCATCTCTCATCACCTTGCTAATACCATCCCTACAGTGAAGCATGGTGGTGGGCAGCATCATGCTGTGGGGATGTTTTTCAGCGGCAGGAACTGGGAGACTAGTCAGGATCGAGGGAAACATGAATGGAGCAAAGTACAGAGAGATCCTTGATGAAAACCTACTCCAGAGCACTCAGGACCTCAGACTGGGGTGAAGGTTTACCTTTCAACACGACAACGACCCTAAGCACACAGCCAAGACAACGAAGGAGTGGCTTCGGGACAAGTCTGTGAATGTCCTTGAGTTGCCCAGCCAGAGCCCAGACTTGAACCCCATTGAACATCTCTGGAAAGACCTGAAAATAGCTGCTCAGCGACGCTCCCTATCTAACCTTACAGAGCTCGAGAGGATCTGCAGAGAAGAATGGGAGGAATACCCCAAATATAGATGTGCCAAGCTTGTAGCTTCATACCCAAGAAGACTTGAGGCTGTAATTGCTGCCAAGGGTGCCTCAACCAAGTACTGAGTAAAGGGTGTGAATACTTATGTGCATGCAATATTTCAGTTTTTTATTTTTAATAAATTTGCAAAAAATTCTACAAAACATTTTTCACTTTGTCATTGTGGGGTATTGTGTGTAGATGGATGAGAAAAAAAGGAATTTAATCCATTTTGGAATAAGGCTGTAACATAACAAAAGGTGGGGAAAGTGAAGGGGTGTGAATACTTTCCGGATGCACTGTATGCATGAATGAGAGGGAGGACAGTGGAATGGTGGGGATGCAAGAAGTAGAGGTGGTGAAGGTGTATGACAGGGGTACCCAACTCCAGGCCTCGAGGGCTGCAGTGTCTGTGGGTATTTGTTCCAACTATGCATTACACCACCTGATTTAATTAATTAGCTCACCTCTTGGACCAAGGAAGGAAAGGAATTAGTTAAATCAGGTGGTGTAGTGCATGGTTGCAACAAATACCTGCAGACACTGCAGCCCTCGAGGCCTGGAGTTGGGCATCCCTGGAGTATGAGTTTAAATACTTGGGGTCAACTGTCCAAAGTAACAGGGAGTGCAGGAGTGAGGTGAAGAAGAGAGTGCAGGCAGGGTGGAGTGGGTGGAGAAGAGTGTCAGGAGTGATTTGTGACAGAAGGGTACCAGCAAGAGCTAAAGGGACGGTTTACAAGATGGTTGTGAGACCAGCTATGTTATATGGTTTGGAGACAGTGGCACTGATGAAAAGACAGGAGGTGGAGCTGGAGGTGGCAGAGATGAAGATGATAAGATTTTCATTGGGAGTGATGAAGACAGACAGGATTAGGAACGAGTATATTAGAGGGACAGCTCAGGTTGGACGGTTTGGAGACAAAGCAAGAGAGACAAGATTGAGATGGTTTGGACATGTGTGGAGGAGAGATGCTGGGTATATTGGGAGAAGGATGCTGAATATAGAGCTGCCAGGGAAGAGGAGAAGAGGAAGGCCAAAGAGGAGGTTTATGGATGTCGTGAGGGAGGACATGCAGGTGGCTGGTGTGACAGAGGAAGATGCAGAGGACAGGAAGAGATGGAAAGGGATGATGAAGAAAGAAAGAAAGAAAGAAAGAAAGAAAGAAAGAAAGAAAGAAAGAAAGAAAGAAAGAAAGAAAGAAAGAAAGAAAGAAAGAAAGAAAGAAAGAAAGAAAGAAAGAAAGAAAGAAAGGAAGGAAAACATCTTGTTTGCACTAAATAATAGTCATAAATTGAGTCTTTTGATGAGTTGTTTATTTTCACGAGGCAAATGCCAAAACTCAATCAAATTCTCCGGCTGTGTTTATTCTAATTAGTCGTGAAATGAGATTATTTGTTGACACTTCTGAACTCGTTTCTCCAACTTGCCTAAACTTCTTCCTTCACATGTAAATTCCCCTAATTAATGATCATCACGTCATCAAGTGAAAAAGCGTAAGCTAGCTAACTCACTGACAGACAGACAATCACAAGGACAGGTTCTGGCAAGGCTATAAAAAGACACGACCCACACCACCCGCTGAACTTAGCCTTATAATCCAGGGCAGACCTGCTCGCTATCTGCTTCATCTGAGTCCAGAACAACGTGATATTCTGTTTGGGTTTGGTTTCCCCAAATCTCCTGTGATGGCTGAGTATGCTACTGAATGGAAGCCTCTGACAGTCTTCCTGACGGGTGGGTTTATCACACATCGGCGATTAAATTCATATTAATTATTTTTTAATCATTCAAATGTTTTTACTGCCACATTCTATGAGGCAGAGGACACCTCTCTGATACGGAGTTGGATCTTGGCACAACATCTGGCAATGAAGAGCCTTAGAACTTAGGAGGGTAGGCGTCCGGGGGGCGTGGCGGTCTATTCCATTGCCTACCAATATGGGGATCACGGGTTCGAATCCCAGCGTTACCTCCGGCTTGGTCCGGCGTCCCGACAGACACAGTTGGCCGTGTCTGTGGGTGGGAAGCCGGATGTGGGTATGTGTCCTGGTTGCTGCACTAGCGCCTCCTCTGCTCGGTCGGTCGGTCGGTCGGTCGGGGGAACTGGGGGGGGGGGGGGATAGCATGATCCTCCCACATGCTACGTCCTCCTGGTGAAACTCCTCACTGTCAGGTGAAAAGACGCGGCTGGTGACTCCACATGTATGGGAGGAGGCACATGGTAGTCTGCAGCCCTCCCCGGATCAGCAGAGACCAGGACGGCTTGGAAGAGTGGGGTAATTGGCCGAGTACAATTGGGGGAAAAAAGGGGAAAAACAAAAACAGAAAGCAAACCTAAGCTTTGTCTTGATGGTGTTATGTTTAATAGTGGTGTTTTGCTTTCAACATGTCAGTGTTGCCCAAGTGGAAACATTTGATCCATCGTGGCAACACATCAAACAGCTGCTTCCCTCCCAATCAATACAATGTTTACATTTCACACTGACTCGCTTTGTAACAGACAGCAGCAGTATGGACACTGTAATGGACACTGTAACCTCTGGCAACAAACAGGAAGCCGATGACCTCGAGAAAAGGAAGTATATTATCTTAATTGTGTCACGTTATGTGAAAAAATGAAGTTCCTGTTTTGTTTTTAAGTAAAGTGAAGTGTTAGAATGCCAGACTCGGCGTTGTTGCCCCATCATGTAACACCGGCGTCCCTCGCTGTTATGAGCTAATGTTGCTAACCTGGCTGTTAGACTGATGCACCAGTCCACACAGATAGTCCATGAAGAAGACACTGCTTCCTGCAGGCGCACGGACGCCTTGGCTAACTGATGGTGCTGCGTGTTGACTGCGTGCATGTTCCAAGGAAGGACGCCACAGTCGTGCCAGCAGTCCACCTGTCAGGCAGCCTGTCCTTGTTTGGAAATGACAAAAATAATAAATAATAACAATAATAATAATAATACAATGATAATAATAATAATAATAATAATAATACAACGATGATGATAATAATATAATGATAATAATAATAATAATATAATGATAATAATAATAATATAATAATAATGATAATAATAATAATAAAAATAATAATATAATACTAATAGTAATAGTAATAATAGTAATAAAATAATAATGATAATAATGATAATAAAATAATAATAATGATGATAACAATAATAATAATAATAGTAATAATGATAATAATAAAATAATAATAATGATAATAATAATAATAATGATGATAACAATAATAATAATGATAATAATAAAAATAAAAATAATAACAATAATAATATAAATATTATTATTATTTCCCGGTGTTCTGTTTGCGGTGCAGAATGCTGCACAGCAACTCTTCAGCACCTTGTGTGTTCACCTGTCTATCGTCTTTAATGATGTGACCTATTTCAGATGCGTATGGACGACCACTTTTCTACACATTACCACGCAAACTCAACACTATCTTCTCCCACAGGGATGATGAGGAAGATATGATGATGAGGGAGAGGAGTGTGTCTTCTTCATGGGCGATACCTCCCTTGGAGACTGTATCAAATCTACTTCGGGTGTGAGTCTGGCAGCCAGTAAGAATGGATGTGACTTGATAAGAACTGCAGGCGCTTGTTGGTCAACTGACAAAAGTACAGACGCTGCAGCACACGAGGCACCACGGACAGATGTAGACGGTCCTTTGCTAATGTATTCGGATGCCTTACGAGCTCTCACACACAAGCATCCATAACACATCTTACTCCCCAAATTGTTCAAGTCTGTGTGTGTGGGGGGGGGGTGGGCTCGTGATTGTGCAGCATATTCAGTGGGCAGCCGTGAACCGCCGCAGCCGGGACGTGAACCCGGGTCTCCCGCACCACGGGCGACTACGTTAACCAGTCGACTAAAGGGTCCGACCCGTTAGCCAACCGGCTAGCGAGCCTAGTGGTCGTTACACCTGGTATGCGAACTGGAAGGGAGGCGAGTCAGACAGACAGTGGATGACTCATGGTGGGGTCTCTAGTGATGCAGGTCTACCTAATATTCACCCTAATCTGGGCCTCCAGGGATATTGTCTTTCACAGCCCCGAGAAAGAAATGTCAAAACCCCATACTTGGATTTCACATTAGCCCTCTGTCTCCCAGATAGCTGGCAGGACAGCAGCGATGGCACGCAGTCCGATTCGCACAAGTGTGTGCGCACGCACACGCACGCACGCACGCCGTGTGACAACAAGATCAGCATCTTTCTCTGTGTCTCTGCCTCCTCTCTCCTCTGCAGCGAGGCACACGTGGATGGAGACCTCTGTCTTCCACAGAATCCTGAGGCGTCCTGGACACTATCACTACATGAGGATTTCAGACCCTACCTCACCAAGCACACACACACACACACACACACACACACACACACACACACACACACACACACACACACACACACCTCACGGGTGGAGGGGTGGAGCGGGGAATCGGGTGGTTTTTCCAACTTTCCCCAATAGATAAAAGACATAAAAAGTTCAAAATCAATGCGATTTATCAAAACAAGGGTTACCTTGAAAAGCTCATAAGCTCGCAGCTGGTTTTCAGCCTTCTCTACCACAGCTGCTGCTGCCAATGAAGGTTAGACATTACTTCCCATGTGCCCTGGTAAATAATGTATTAGTAGTCCGTAGTGGCACAAACACCAACTTGCCCAGAATTTCCAACAGACCGAGTCAAATTATCCACTCTGGGGATGAAAGACCAAGCTCGGATTCTTGTAGATAGATATGGCTGTGCACCTCAAGAACAGCATCAAACCAGACCAGGTCCAAACCTACTACATATATGGTTGTGTAACGATCATGAATGGGTAGACTCGCTAGCCCTTGGCTAACGGATCGAACCCTTTAGTCGACTGGTTAACATAGTTGCTCGTGGTGCAGGAGACTCGGGTTCGCGTCCCGGCTGCGGCGGTTCCAGGCTGCGCCTCTGAGTTCGCTACAGTTGGACCATGTATGTTCAAAACTGTGGCCAATTGTGTACAGGGGTAGTCAGTGGTAGGGGCTATAATGAGAATTCCTGGATATCAGATGTTCATCCGCAGTTTTCTGTGGCGTGCCAGTAATATTTGTTATTAAATATTCCCCTCTTAGCCTCTCGGTAGTATTCACGAGCAGCAAAATATTCGTTAGCATGCGATAAATGTGGAACGAGCTGGAACCACTGCGCCGGTTCATTTGGAAAGAGCCACGGCCAATAGGGACACTCCCACTGCTGTGTTTACCAGTGATGCCATTGGTCGGCCGACCAATTAAGGGTATGCGGGTGACGTCACAGATGCGGAACTCACAGCGGTAACACGGCACTGAGTGGCAGAAAGACTTGAGTGGCAGTGTGACGTCCAGCTGGACTACAGAGAACACGCATCTAACATGGGAAGAGCTGCTGTGCGATAGACTGCACTGATAGATGTCACAAGACATCGGAGGTATCTATTTACAGATATTTTATACATCAATATCAGGAAACTCGATTTGTGGCCAGATGTTAGTGTCCATGGACCACTGGTTATCTGGTAAGCAGTACGGGTCCCTGTCAAATCCAGTTTCCTTTAATCTAAACCGATAATCTCGCGTTATAATCCCGGTTTCACCGTTTCCCCTACCAGTAGCAGCCATGTTGCGGGATGTTTTGCCGCTCACTGCGACTGAGGGGGCGTGTCCCAGTGGGGAAGTGACCTCAATGCATACCCTCTACTGCAGTGTTTCTCAACCGGGGGTCCGCGGACCCCTAGTGGTCCGTGGTGTAATTGCAAGGGGTCCGTGAAAATAAAATGTCTTTAAAAAAAAGATCCTATGACATTTATAGAAATAGGATTATTTTACTCAAATGTGACTGAGACCTTTATCTACCTAAACTATAAAGGGTAACAGGACTTTTTTCTCTAATTACATCTGTTTCACAAGTGTAATTTATTGTATTTTAATAACAGACCTCGCTCCCGTTTGCATTGTTAAAAGTTACTGCATAAAAATTCTGTTGTTACATATATCTGAAAGTTACTGAATACATATTCTGTTTTGTTACATATATCTGAAAGTTACTGCATAAGAATTCTGTTTTGTTAACTATATCTAAGTTACAACTGAAAGCTCTTATTTTTGCCCCAAAGAGTAAATAAATGCTATAATGCAATTTAAAATGCAGTTTCTACTGTTTCTATCAAATTGCAACCCCCCTCCCCCAAGATCAGGTGGAGGGGTCCTCAGGGTAGATCAAAAATACGCAGGGGGTCCAGGACCCCAAAAAGGTTGAGAACCACTGCTCTACTGTGTAACTTCAGTGACGTCGTTGGTCACCTGATCTGGCGGCCCAGAGTAACTTTATCACCCAGTCACATGATCACTGACAAACGTTTGCGGTTGGCTGTGCTGGCCACGCCGGCCAGTACGGCCAACAAGGCGACAACAGAGGCGACATGAGGGACTGCACTGCTACGGCAACACAACAACATGCTAATGTTACGATCGTCTGTGTGGTGGCACTTGCAACAACAACAAAAAGAAGGGGGGGGTACTGAATGTTGGACTGGGTCCCCATACAGGAATCTATAAAGGTAACATCTGAGATTTTTCTCTGTTAATAAATTGTTATTTTATCCATCTAGATTATGGAATTTGACACTCTCTGCATGCCTCTGTTGAAATACGTATGCATGTGTATGTGTATGTGTACATATGTGTATGAATCAACTCCAGCAGGAAAAGAGATTGTATCGTGATGCTAGTGTAGCCATGCTTCTGCTGGATAATCAATACTACTGTGGAATAGTGTTGCGATGTTTGCTGATCAGTACATTAGACTAGCTGTGTTAGCCCTGGTCTGAGACGCCATGTTTATAAGGGTGGAGAGTATTTACTGGTGAGCTCATGACACATGACAACAGTGGCTGCTACTTCTTGTTTGCAGTTCGAGTAAGTCAGTTGCAACAGGTCCATCTACCCCCTACCTGCTACTGTGAACTACATCACAATACTCTTCTACTGTGATATTTACTATGAACTACATCACAATACTCTTCTACTGTGCTATTTACTATGAACTACATCACAATACTGCTCTACTGTGATATTTACTATGAACTACATCACAATACTCTTCTACTGTGATATTTATTAGGAACTACATCACAATACTGCTGTACTGTGATATTTACTATGAACTACATCACAATACTCTTCTACTGTGATATTTACTATGAACTACATCACAATACTGTTCTACTGTGATATTTACTATGAACTACATCACAATACTGTTCTACTGTGATATTTACTATGAACTACATCACAATACTCTTCTACTGTGCTATTTACTATGAACTACATCACAATACTGCTGTACTGTGATATTTACTATGAACTACATCACAATACTCTTCTACTGTGATATTTATTATGAACTACATCACAATACTGCTGTACTGTGATATTTACTATGAACTACATCACAATACTCTTCTACTGTGATATTTACTATGAACTACATCACAATACTGCTGTACTGTGATATCTACTATGAACTACATCACAATACTCTTCTACTGTGATATTTACTATGAACTACATCACAATACTCTTCTACTGTGCTATTTACGATGAACTACATCACAATACTGTTCTACTGTGATATTTACTATGAACTACAGCACGATACTGTTGTACTGTGATATTTACTATGAACTACATCACAATACTCTTCTACTGTGATGTTTACTATGAACTACATCACAATACTCTTCTACTGTGATATCTACTGTCTGTTCAACAGAATCCCCACACTGTATCACATTTCAAGTGGATAAAGTAAAGCATTATGATATAATATTGGGTCATATAATATTGATAGATAAAATATTGCAGATTTCAGCTGTGAATAATGAAAAGAAAAGACTTGGTGCTCAGCCAGCTGAGACGTCTTATCCAATAATATCTGCTGAGACAAAGCCATGCTGGCATGTTGGCTAACATGATCATCCAAAGTTAACCATATATATAGTTATATATGTAGGTTACATATGTTTCATATATATATATATATAGTTATATAGTTATATATAGTTATATAGTTGTATAGTTATATATATAGTTATATATATTTATATATATAGTTATATAGTTATATATATACTTGTATAGGTTACATACATTTCATATATATATATATATATATAGTTATGTATATAGGTTACATATGTTTTACATACGTTATATAGGTTACATGTGTTTCATATATATGTTATATAGGTTACATATGTATATACAGGCTGCATTATGTTTACTGTTTTGACATTTAGATGTGTGAGATAATTTACAGTTGTATGTTGTGCGACTCGATAGACGTGTCTGTGTGATACTGCCCCTCTGACAGTCTTGTCTGGTGTGATGCATGCTGGGACGTTTTGAGAAGGGAGTTAAGTATTGACACGCATGCTAATCGGAGTCTGGCTCGTTCCACAGCCTGGTGTCCCTCATCCCTCTTTAAAGTTCATCATCTTGTCTGATGGTATGAATTCCTTGGTTTTTGACCTTCTTCTCCCCATTCTCTTCATTTCTGAACAACTGACTTAAACATTTTTCTGTCTGTTGTCATGGAACCTCGTTGTCTGTGACTGCTAACATCATCAGCTAGAAGTGATTGACAGATGTCACTGTAACCCTTTTGTAGAGTAAGTGCACCTCATGACTAGGTTGGTAGGAGCAGTGGGGGGCTGAACTGTGAAATAACAGGAGCCGGACACTGAGTTAGAAAAAGGGATGGAATATTGAATCTTACTTCAACAGAAAAGATGAATGAAACATTAGTTTCAGGGCTACATACAAATAACAGCCGTCTTAACAACAATGCTCTAAATCCTCCAAGACCCGAGTCCTAAACAATAAGGCCTTTTCAAATTCAAGAATACAAAAATAAAAGTGAGGGTGTATTTGTGTCCTACCCCACCGGAGAGTGTGGCAGATGAAAGCTCAGGGTGCGTCTCTTCTTTCTTTCTGTGTGCTTCTCCTTGTCCTTGGGTGGTTCGCCAGTTCCTCGTCAGGAACACTCGAAACCAAAACAGTCAAAAGGCCCAACCTGTATTATTTAAACAGGGCTTAGTTATTTGCTACAACAAAAGTAGTTATAGCTCAGTCAGCTCCAATATCAACATCCTGTACAGTAACTGTCCCTGTTCAATGTGACTGTAATGTAATTAATAATTGGATATAAACATATACTGCAATGCTGCTGTATACTACCAAATAACATGGCATTAAAGCTTAACCTGATTTAAATGCAGTGCTATGACTACATTTGCATAGACCACATATTTTCACACAACACATATGTTGGATAAAACACCCAACCATAACTCCAGTCAGCCAGACTTGCAGTAGCCTAAACCTGCCACACCTAGTGTATTTCCCAGATGATGGCTCCACTAACACTAGTGAGGTGCCAGCTATGTTTTAACTATATAACCTAAAAAAGACTGAATATGGCTTCACCTGAATACACCATACATCAATCATATCAGGTCGACATGCAAAATGAAGAAAGTGAAACACAAATTCTCTCAAGAAAAAACGTCATCATCCCCCTTTCACACCTCTGCTAAAAACCACCATCCCCCTTTCAGGAGAGCCAGCTAGCTAGACTAGAGCTAGCTATACCGATCACTCACCAGGGCAAACCTGATGATTCCCAGCACATCCCGCGGAGAATACTGATCATATCTAGCAGGTGATGTAGTTTTTTCCATTATTTTAAGAGAAGAATCCCCAACTATGAATGTAGGCAGAAGTCTCCATCCATATCCATATATGTATTTAACACTGAGGCCTACGAACCCAGACACGGGGCATGCACATGCCAGCGCATTCTTAGTGCCGGTCCCAAGCCCAGATAAATGGGGAGGGTTGTGTCAGGAAAGACATCCGGCGTAAAGTCTTTGCCAAATCAAATATGCGGATCATAAATCAGATTTCCATATCGGACCGGTCAAGGCCCGACTTACCAATGACCGCCACCGGCACTGTTGACCAGCAGGGTGCCGGTGGAAGCTAGCCTACTGTTGGACCAAGGAGAAGGAGAGGGGGAAGGCATGTCCAGAGGCAGGAGGAGAGGAGGAAGGGTAGGAGTGTGGAGGTGAGGTCAGAACTTTGAATGTTGGCACTATGACTGGTAGAGGGAGAGAGCTGGCTGATATGAAGGGGAGAAGAAAGGTAGGCATACTGTGTGAGCAAGAGACCAGGTGGAAGGGGAGTAAGGCCAGGAGCATCGGAGGAGAGTTCAAACTCTTCTACCATGGTGGGGCTAGGAGGAGAAATGGGGTAGGGGTAATCCTGAAGGAAGAGTATGTGAAGAGTGTGTAGGAGGTGAAGAGAGTCGAACGGAGTGATGAGTATGAAGGTGTGATACAGCACTTTTCTAAAACAATGTTGGAAGTGCTTTACAAGGAAATACAACCAGACAAGGCAAAAATAACAATAAGAGCAAAGAAGAGTAAAAATAAAAAGAGATAAATGAATAAATAAAAAGCAAATGGCCACGACAGTTTCACACGAAACCAGTGTTAGACCAGTGTGGGTCGTTAGGCACTGTACTGTTTATAAGGGTGGGGTACCTGCAGTCACTGTATTGTTTATAAGGGTGGGGTACCTGCAGTCACTGTATTGTTTATAAGGGTGGGGTACCTGCAGTCACTGTAATGTTTATAAGGGTGGGGGTACCTGCAGTCACTGTATTGTTTATAAGGGTGGGGTACCTGCAGTCACTGTATTGTTTATAAGGGTGGGGGTACCTGCAGTCACTGTATTGTTTATAAGGGTGGGGGTACCTGCAGTCACTGTATCATTTATAAAGGTGGGGTTATTGTTTATAAGACTGGGGTATTGTTTATAAGGGTGGGGTACCTGCAGTCACTGTACTGTTTAAAATGGTGGGGTACCTGCAGTCACTGTATTGTTTACAAGGGTGGGGTACCTGAAGTCACTGTATTGTTTATAAGGGTGGGGGTACCTGCAGTCACTGTATTGTTTAAAATGGTGGGGACACCTGCAGTCACTGTATTGTTTATAAGGGTGGGGGTACCTGCAGTCACTGTATCGTTTATAAAGGTGGGGTTATTGTTTATAAGAGTGGGGTATTGTTTATAAGGGTGGGGTACCTGCAGTCACTGTATTGTGTATAAGGGTGGGACACCTGCAGCCACGGTATTGTTTATAGGGGTGGGGGTACCTGCTTCACAGACAGATTTTCCCCTCACCACCAGGACTCTTGAATTCCTCCCTGTAGTCCCTCCTCACACACCACTGCCATAAACACCTCCATCCACCTGACTGTCATGCATGACGTGTTTATTTCTGTTATTGTGTAGTTGTACTGTCCGTGATGATATGTGGAGTGTCTGTTGTTGTCCGTGTATGTATTGTGCTGCACAGTTTAATGTGTACCAAAAACAAATCCCACATCTAACCATTAGATGGTGATTGGGGAAAACTCAACCCCTCCCTGCAGCTGAGTGTCCAAAACATATGGCCTCAAAGCTGGTGGAGCAGATGACTAGCATGCCTGCTAGCAGCAGCATTAGCCCTGCATCAACACCACCAGCAGGTTAAAACTAACCGGTCTCAGGACGGTCTTAACACAGCTCACGCTCCGTACTCTCCATAGACACGGGGAGAACATGCAAACGCCACACAGAGGACCCCCCCCCCCCCCCAAGGCTGGACAACCCCGGGTTCGAACCCAGGACAATTTATGCCACATGTGCCATGTCTTTACAAAGATCATTGACAAATACTACATTTGTGCATGCCTTAAATGTATTTAAAAGTGCTTCGGTCTATTGCACCCCCATAATTAGGCCAAGGGATGGTGACTGCTGAATATGTGAGGGTAACAGAGAGTATGTGAGTATCTGAGATAGTTTATCCTACCTCCCAAGCTTATAAGCGGGGATTAGTTTATGTATGCATCAAATTATCTTTCTCCACTGTTTTCTCCACGATGTATGTCTCCTTTAATACCTCCGGATCCCTGCAACATGTCCACGCCGCATCCCATCCAGCTTTGTACTGCGATGGCTGAGCTGCACACCCTTCCCTTTGAACTGGCAGCCTCTTCACAGGCACGTATGACACCGACATGTAGACATAAGGCTTCCCAAAGGCATTAAACATGTTCATGCTTGGGGACTGGACTGAGGCAGTTTTACAGCAACATGCGTTACAGCGTGCATAGAAAGCATGTTCACCCCCCGCCTTTACTCTGGCTGCTGGTCCAGGACATTGCTTCTCACGCCTCGGGCCTTGATATAACCCCACCAAGCAAGGTCACATTCGTATCCCATAACTTTTTAGACTGAACGTTTTTTAATGGAGCCTTTCAACGTCTAAATCAGAAACTCACAAAAACTTCATGCACACTGCTCAAGTCAACTTTATTTGTATAGCCCAAAATCCTGGGGGCTCTTAAGCCACCACCCCCCCCAAAAAATAAGTACATCTGATGCCATCCTACAATGCTGTGATTGTACTAATCCCTAATGCTCTGTGAATAGTACACATGGCCATTTTAACTCTAGTTAATGGTCAGGGCAATTTGCAAGAAACTGATGGTTGGTTTCGCTTGTGACGCACCTGTGCCGTTGACGAGGTTGGGATATCTGCAGTCAGTTGAGACCAGTGAAGTCTCTTAGATGACTGATGAAACATTTCTCCCACTAAACGTTGAGTTCAGATGAACTGATTCAACTTCCTGGGATACTTAGGCAACTGTTTTAGGGTATGCATTACTGTCTTTTATTTTCTGCCACTCTCATCCAAACAAACATGGGACTCTGCTGGAAGTACTGTTGTTTTGTGCTCATCTGAAGCATATATCATCCTGGTGTGACTGACTTTCATGAAGTGTATTGCCACTATATGTGAACATCATCTTTTTCAAGATGGGGCATTCTGGTTTGAGGTCAAAAAGATTATCGAACATTCTCAATGTAGGGAATTTTCCAGCCATGGATAATTCAAATGCTGAAGGAGCTCTTCCTGATAACGTGCATCCAGCTTTGTGGTGACATCTCTGTATGAAACCGAGGGGCTCCGCCACTGAAACGACTGAACAATATCAATTGCAATAAGCCTTTGGCCCTTTGAGCACAATAATGAATTCCTATCAATGTGAATGTAGTCCTTAAACACTCAAATCCCGTTCAGGAGGCTTAGTTTCACACAGGTCATTAACAATATCGTCAGCAGCTGAAGTAGCGTAATTATTAATATTATTACCCCCCTCTTTTTCTCCCCAATTGTATCTGTCCAATTACCCCACTCTTCCGAGCTGTCCCGGTCGCTGCTCTACCCCCTCTGCTGAACCGGTGAGGGCTGCAGACTACCGCATGCCTCCTCCATACACGTGGAGTCACCAGCCGTTTATTTCACCTGACAGTGAGGCGTTTCACCGGGGGGGACGTAGCGCGTGGGAGGATCACGCTATTACCCCCCAGTCCCTCCCCCCTTAACAGGCGTCCCGACCGACCAGAGGAGGCTTCCCACCCACAGACACGGCCGGTTGTGTCTGTAGGGACACCCGACCAAGCCGGAGGTAACACGGGGATTCGAACCGGCGATGCCCGTGTTGGTAGGTAACGGAATAGACCGCCACGTCAGTCAGACGCCCATACTGTAATTATTATAGAGGGTATGCATGACGTCACTTCCCCACTGGAACACGCCCCCTCAGTCGCAGTGAGCGGCAAAACATCCTGCAACATGGCGGCTTCTGGTAGGGGAAACGGTGAAACCGGGATTATAACGCGAGATTATCTGTTTAGATTAAAGGAAACTGGATTTGACAGGGACCCATACAGTTTACCAAATAACCAGTGGTCCATGGACATTAACATCTGGCCACAAATCGAGTTTCCTGATATTTACATGTACCCGATTTCTACGCGGGAAATACACAAAGCAAAGCCTGAAGGTACACGTCTTGGTCGGACTTCAAGGCGGGATTTGTTGGCGAAATTTAAGTGACGAGGACACCGATGGACATCCTGGTTGTATGTGGACAGGTTTGTACAAACATTTATTTTATTTTATCAAGTTACAGCTGTGAAAACTGTAACGTCAAGCCAATCAATCCCCACTTTGTAGAACACAACACAAGGACGTTAAAACATATGCTGACAAAAAGTTATGAAAGACGCTAAATATTTAACTGCTGAGTAGTCAATACAGTGTATGTGTAATGAATGAAAGGTCACGTGTTTAACTTGACCTACTCACGGGTGTACGTGCAGTGCGTGTGACGTATACAGGAAGTGAGACGGGTATGTTATGAAGGTTGTAACTCGGATGAACGCTAGTAAAAGCTACACAGTTAAGAACCTACGAAGTCGGCTCGTTCTTGAATTATTCTTATGTCAGTAAGACAAGGCGTCTACGGACATTACATGGTGTCAGAATAGTCTGTGTATCGGAACACGAGCGATCATGCCGAAGTTTAATCCGCCGAGTGAATTCAAGTTTGACTGCCCCGTTGAATGGCCGGAGTGGAAACAACGGTTTTCGCGCTTCAGGCTCGCGACAAAGCTGGATAAAGACGACGGGGAGATTCAAGTGAGTTCGCTGATTTATGCAATGGGCAGCGAGGCTGAAAAGATATTCAGCTCGTTTGACTTCGCGGCGGAGGGTGATAAAGTGGACTATGATATCGTACTGAAAAAGTTCGACGACTACTTTATTCCCCGCCGTAACATCATACATGAGAGGGCGTGCTTCTATCAACGTAGCCAGCAGCCAGGAGAGACAGCGGAGATGTACATCCGGACATTGTATGAGCTGTCTGAACACTGTGAGTTTGGGGACAAGAGGGACGAACATATCAGAGATCGTCTGGTAGTGGGCATAAAAGACAAAGTGCTCTCCCGTCAGTTCCAGCTCACAGCGGACCTTACTCTGGTGAAAGTCATTGAACAAGTGCGCCAGGCGGAGGCAATAACAAAGCAGCTCAGCCTCCAAGCTAACCAACCAGAGGCCCAGCTGGCTGACGTCAATGTTGTCCGACGGCGGGACGGACGCCAAAAGAAAAAGGGCGGACAGCGTCATGGTGGCAGCAGACCTGCAACCAACAAAGTAGATGAATGCGGGAGGTGCGGCAAGACGCAGCACACCGATGAGCGGAAGTGTCCTGCAACGAACAGTAAGTGCAACAAGTGTCATAAAAAGGGACATTGGGAGCGTGTATGTCACTCTAAAGCGGTGAGAGAAGTCACTGAAGAGGTTAAACAGCTGCACTTTCTGGGAGAAGTTGGCAAAGAGAGCAATCAGGAAGATTGGACTGTTAGTTTAACAATAAGTGATGTACCAATAACCTTTAAAATTGACACGGGGGCTGACGCTACTGTTATCAACCAAGGGACATTTAAAAAGCTGAAGCCAAACATAAAACTGGGACCTCCTGACACATGCTTCATAAGCCCAGGTGGAAACATCAGCTGCATAGGACAGTTTCAGGCCACAACCAAATACAAGGAGAAACAATACTCCTTTCCAGTGTATGTGATCAAGGGGAGAGGCAGCTGTCTGCTGAGTCGTCCAGAGGCAGTGGAGATGGGTCTAGTGAAGCGGATGAATGAGGTCAGTGGAGTTTTCGGTTCAAGTGGACTGCTGAAAACAGACCCAGTGAAAATAGCTCTGGTGGAGGGTGCCCAGCCATACGCGGTGCATACAGCCAGACGGATACCGCTGCCACTTGTACCACTGGTTAAGAAAGAACTGCAGCGCATGGAAAATGAGGGCATTATTGAAAAAGTGACTCAGCCCACAGAATGGTGCGCCGCTATGGTGCCGGTGCTGAAACCGAACAAGAAAGAGGTTCGCTGCTGCGCTGACCTCAGGAGGCTGAATCGAGCGGTGAAACGTGAGAAATACGTGCTGCCCACTATGGAGGAAATAATGCCAAGGCTCGCAGGGTCAAAGTTCTTCACAACGTTGGATGCAGCAAGTGGGTTTTACCAGATCCCCTTGCATGAAGACAGCAGGGGGCTCACCACTTTCATCACCCCATTTGGGAGGTATGCTTTCTGCCGCCTTCCATTTGGTATAACGAGTGCTCCAGAGATTTTCCAGAGAAAGATGGCGGAAACTCTGACCGGGCTAGAGGGCACAGAGGTGTACATGGATGACATCCTTATACATGGAGAGACGGAGGAAATCCATGACCGGCGCCTAGCAGAGGCGCTGGGGGTCATTGAAACAGCAGGTCTCAAACTGAACCAAGCGAAATGCAAGTTCAAACAGAAACAAGTCCGCTTCCTTGGTCATATCATCAACGAGGCAGGCATCAGACCTGACCCGGACAAAGTGGCCGGAATAGAGAACTTTCCTCAGCCCCAGAACGTGACGGAACTCAAGAGGTTCCTCGGGATGGTGAACTATTTGGCAAAATACGTCCCAGAGCTGTCCACTGTAGGTCAGCCGCTTTATGGACTGCTTAAAGCAACGACAGAGTGGCAGTGGGGACCTGCACAGAACACAGCATTCCAAGACCTTAAAGCAGCACTCGCCACCGCCCCGGTACTCACCTTTTACGACGTCACTAAGGCTACGGTGGTGTCAGCAGATGCCAGCAGCTACGGGCTGGGAGGCGTTCTGCTCCAGCAGCACGGGGAACACTGGAAGCCCGTGGCCTACTGCTCCCGACGGCTGAGTGACGCAGAGACAAGGTACGCACAGATCGAGAAAGAGTGCTTAGCCAGCGTCTGGGCATGTGAAAGGTTCGAGAAGTACTTGTTTGGGCTTGACAATTTCAGACTTGTCACCGATCATAAACCACTAGTGCCTCTCATGAACAGCAAAGACTTGGATAATGTGCCCATTAGGTGCCAGAGACTGTTAATGAGGCTGATGCGTTTCAATGCAGTGGCTGAATACGCACCAGGCAAAACTTTAGCTGTGGCTGATGCACTCTCCAGAGGCCCAGAGCAGTGCTACGGAGATGGTGCTTCTCATGATGATGTTGCAGCGCACATTGATGCCATCGTGTGCCAGGTGCCTGCCACACCTCAAAGGATGCAGGAGATAAAACAGAGCACGGATGGGGATCTGCAGCTCCAGACAGTGTTGGGCTTCATCAGACACGGCTGGCCTGAGTATGTCGATAAAGTGCCGGAGACAGTCAGAGACTTTTATCAGGTGAGAGGGGAGTTATCTGAGGTAGATGGTTTAGTCATCAGAGGCAGTCGTATCGTCATTCCCACAGAGATGAGGGAGGTGATCTTAGACAGAATACACGACGGGCACCAGGGGATAGTTAAGTGCAGAGAGAGAGCTAGCCAGTCAGTGTGGTGGCCCAAAATGACAGAGCACATTACAACAAAGATACAGCAATGTCAATTCTGCAGAGAACACAAGAACACACAGAGAAAAGAGCCTTTAATGTCAAGTGAGCTCCCATCCAGACCATGGCAGAAAGTTGGCATAGACCTGTGTGAGTACAAAAAGCAAAACTACTTGATAGTGTCTGACTATTATTCCAGGTTTTTGGAGATCCTAAATCTACCAACAACTACTAGCAGTCAGGTTGTAGCTAGGCTGAAGGCTACATTTGCACGTTTTGGTATCCCTGAAATTGTAGTTAGCGATAATGGGCCACAGCTAGTTTCAGAAGAGATGAGGAGGTTCAGTGAGGATTATGATTTCATCCATGTGACTTCAAGCCCACACTACCCCCAGAGTAATGGACAGGCAGAGAGGGCTGTTCAGATAGCCAAAAGCATATTAAGGCAGGAAGACCCTCTCCTCGCCCTGTTGACATACAGAGCTACACCCTCTTCTTCCACTGGAGCCAGTCCAGCGGAATTGCTCATGGGTAGGAGACTCAGAACCACCTTACCCACATTGCAGCATAACCTGAAACCGGCCTGGCCTAAAGAGGAACTGATCAAAACCGCTGACGCCGCAGCCAAATCGAGGCAGGCTTTCTACTACAACCGCAGGAACGGCGTGCGGACACTGCGCCCACTGAACTCGGGTGACGCAGTACTCACCAAACTTGATGGACAGAAAACATGGACAATGCCAGCAGTTGTTCACAGTCAGAGCTCCACTCCCAGATCCTACATAGTGGAGACAGCTCAAGGTGAACATTACAGAAGGAACAGGCGCCACCTGTTGGCCACACCCAAAACACTCACCTTTGTCAGCAGGGATCCTGACCATGTCACTCCAGGGGAGAGTGGAAACACGGATGAGTCCCGAGCAGCAGAAATGCCAACTTCCACACCATATGTTACTCGCTCTGGCAGGGTGAGCAAGCCAGCAATCCGGCTGGATTTGTGAGGCGTATGGACTTGTGTACTGTGGGGGATTTTTTATTTTTTTTTTGTGAAAAGGGGGGTGATATACAGGTTAGAAAATCATCTTAGAGGGGGAGATGTAATGAATGAAAGGTCACGTGTTTAACTTGACCTACTCACGGGTGTACGTGCAGTGCGTGTGACGTATACAGGAAGTGAGACGGGCATGTTATGAAGGTTGTAACTCGGATGAACGCTAGTAAAAGCTACACAGTTAAGAACCTACGAAGTCGGCTCGTTCTTGAATTATTCTTATGTCAGTAAGACAAGGCGTCTACGGACATTACAGTATGACTTTATGATTTTACCATTTAACGTTACCCAAAAATCCAACCTAGCCTAACGTTAGGCTAAACTAACTGCCAGTCCATGCAGACCGGCAGTCGTCCTGGCGGGCGTTCGTTCCCTCGGACAGTGATTTTTTGTTTAGTTTTGATATATGTGTTAGTTTGCATGTGTGTTCTTGTAGTTTGGTTGTGTTTTCGTCTTTATGTTGCGCTGCTGTGGGCCGGGAAACGGCATTTTGTTTCATTTCAAATAAAGAGTTCCTGATTCCGGATCTAGAACAGCTGGGTTGACAAGGTGGTGTTCCGGATCTAGAACAGCGGGTTGACAAGGTGGTGGCACTGCAGTGAATAGTGTACAGCTGTCACTCCTGGAACATATTTCAGACGGTGGTGTTCAGAAGTCTTAATAAGAGCACATCTATAAAGTCCACTTGCCATGTTTCAAACATTGGAATTGTTTGCGGGTTTCACTTGGCTTCAAAGACTTCCTGGCATAGTGGTCTGAAAATTAACACCCATATAATATTTATTCTTGTCACACACAGTGTGTGTGTGGTGTGTGGATAACCTCAGCGAATGATCAGATAGGATCAGAATACTGAATGCGGTCTCTTGGGTGGCCAGGCTGAATCCAGCTCGTGTCAGTGTGCACAGCAGTGTATGACCAGTCCAGTGTGTATAAACTTGCTGTAGGCTGTTAGTTAAGCATTTACCATTACAGCTAACGAAGGCTGTGAAAATCCCGTTTATCCATAACACATACCATGTTTTTTAACCCCCCCCATTCTGTTTTTTCAGTAAAATCACGTAGACCAGGAATCCCACCCTTCCACATGTACTGACAGACCACCCACTCTCTGTGGCCAAACCTGCTCTCTGCTCTGTGACAGCGGGGACCTCTTTTCTATAACATGTGTGTGAAATATGTATATATTTCTATTTTATTTTGAGATACTTTATTGATCCCCGTAGGGAGATTATGCATGTTTATTGCATTATACACTTGTAGGATTAATTTTCGTATTCATCTTATTACAAGTGTACAAGTATACATAAAGATTATACCACAATGTTTACTAGGGGTGGGGCGATTTGGATTCAGTACAGCACAGTGGAAACCTTGGTACGGAAGAGACAAAACACTGCTGCACGTTTCTAGTTTTCATTTATTTTAAGAATCAGGCCCAACTTGTTGGCATTATCAAGACATGTATTCACACGTCATGCAAACTTGTCCAAAGGTTCTAACACAATTTTGTGCCATCATTTCTTGTTTTGTAACACAATTGCTTTACTTTAATAACTACTAGAAAGACCAAGGCGGTCATTTTGACCGTTTTGATTTTCAAAGTTTAATAACTTTGTGAAGAAAAAAAAAGATACAGACCTGCCACCCCTGAATGCTCCTAAAACTGCATATATTTACATTAAAATTAGTTTTAGATCAACTGCATAAAAATAAGTTACGATAAAATCTACCTAAAACGACTACGGGCGGTCAAAATGACCGCGTGTAATTTGCGCGTCATGTCACTATTTATGACGTGTGTTGTTTGCGTCATTTCCTTCACAACATTCAGTTCTTTTTTATATATATACGTTTTATAGGCCTTGTTACGTTTGTTAGATTAGCAATATGTGTTTTCCGTTTTGTTTATCAGGTAATATTTACACTTTGGACATGTTGGTGAAGGGAACAGAGGTGATGAGGAGGTGATGGGAAGGTATGGAGTCAAGAAGAGAAATGTGGAAGGACAGATGGTGGTCAATTTTGCGAAAAGGATGGAAATGGCTGTGGTGAATACATATTTCAAGAAGAGGGCGGAACACAGGTTGACGTACAAGAGTGGAGGAAAGTGCACACAGGTGGACTATATCTTATGTAGAAGGCGCCATCTAAAAGGGATTGGAGACTGCAAGGTGGTGACAGGGGAGAACGTAGCTAGGCAGCATCGGATGGTGGTCTGTAGGATGACTTTGGAGACCAAGAAGAGGAAGCGAGTGAAGACACAGCCGAAGATCAAATGGTGGAAGTTGAAGAGGGAAGACTGTTGTGTGGAGTTCAGGCAGGAGTTAAGACAGGCACTGGGTGGTAGTGAAGAGTTGCCAGATGGCTGGACAACCACTGCAGAAATAATGAGGGAGACAGCTAGGAAGGTACTTGGTGTGTCATCAGGACAAAGGAAGGAAGACAAGGAGACTTGGTGGTGGAATGAGGAAGTACAGCAAATTATACAGAGGAAAAGGTTGGCAAAGAAGAAGTGGGATAGTAAGAGAGATGAAGAAAGTAGACAGGAGTACAAGGAGATGCAGCGTAAAGCAAAGAGAGAGGTGGCAAAGGCAAAGGAAAAGGCGTATGGTGAGTTGTATGACAGATTAGACACTAAGGAAGGAGAAAAGGACTTGTACCAATTGGCTAGACAGAGGGACCAAGCTGCAAAGGATGTGCAGCAAGTTAGGGCGATCAAGGATAGAGATGGAAATGTGCTGACAAGCGAGGAGAGTGTGCTAAGAAGGTGGAAGGAATACTTTGAGGGGCTGATGAATGAAGAAAATAAGAGAGAGAGAAGGTTGGATGATGTAGGGATAGTGAATCAGGAAGTTCAGCGGATTAGCAAGGAGGAAATAAGGGCAACTATGAAGAGGATGAAGAGTGGAAACGCAGTTGGTCCTGATGACATACCTGTGGAGGCATGGAGATGTTTAGGAGAGATGGCAGTGGAGTTTTTAACTAGATTGTTTAACACAATCCTGGAAAGTGAGAGGATGCCTGAGGAGTGGAGAAGAAGCATACTGGTACCGATTTTCAAGAACAAGGGCGATGTGCAGAACTGTAACAACTACAGAGGTATAAAGTTGATCAGCCACAGCATGAAGATTTGGGAAAGAGTAATAGAAGCTAGGTTAAGAGGAGAGGTGATGATCAGCGAGCAGCAGTATGGGTTCATACCAGGAAAGAGCACCACAGATGCGATGTTTGCTTTGAGAATGTTGATTGAGAAGTATAGAGAAGGCCAGAAAGCGTTGCATTGTGTCTTTGTAGATTTAGAGAAAGCTTATGACAGAGTGCCGAGAGAGGAGGTGTGGTATTGTATGAGGAAGTCAGGAGTTGCAGAGAAGTATGTAGGAGTGGTGCAGGATACGTATGAGGGAAGTGTGACAATGGTGAGGTGTGCGGTTGGAATGACAGATGGGTTCAAGGTGGAGGTGGGATTACATCAAGGATCGGCTCTGAGCCCTTTCTTGTTTGCAATGGTGATGGACAGGTTGACGGACAAGATCAGGCAGGAGTCTCCATGGACGATGATGTTCACGGATGACATTGTGATCTGTAGCGAGAGTAGGGTGCAGG
The DNA here is from genome assembly GCF_029633865.1 of Lampris incognitus. NCBI lineage: Eukaryota > Metazoa > Chordata > Actinopteri > Lampriformes > Lampridae > Lampris > Lampris incognitus. The sequence goes on from NC_079213.1 coordinate 55,301,174, forward strand.
TTGAGGAGAGCCTGGAGAGGTGGAGGTATGCACTGGAGAGAAGAGGAATGAAAGTCAGTAGGAGCAAGACGGAATACCTATGTGTGAATGAGAGAGAGGACAGTGGAATGGTGAGGATGCAAGGAGTGGAGGTGACAAAGGCATTTGAGTTTAAATACTTGGGGTCAACTGTCCAAAGTAACGGGGAGTGCAGTAGAGAGGTGAAAAAGAGAGTGCAGGCAGGTTGGAGTGGGTGGAGAAGTGTGTCAGGAGTGATTTGCGACAGAAGGGTACCAGCAAGAGTTAAAGGGAAAGTTTACAAGATGGTTGTGAGACCAGCTATGTTATATGGTTTGGAGACAGTGGCACTGACGAAAAGACAGGAGGCGGAGCTGGAGGTGGCAGAGTTGAAGATGCTAAGATTTTCACTGGGAGTAACGAAGAAGGACAGGATTAGGAGCGATTATATTAGAGGGACCGCTCAGTTTGGACGGTTTGGAGACAAAGCAAGAGAGGGAAGATTGAGATGGCTTGGACATGTGTGCAGGAGAGATGCTGAGTATATTGGGAGAAGGATGCTAAATATGGAGCTGCCAGGGAAGAGGGGAAGAGGAAGGCCAAAGAGGAGGTTTATGGATGTGGTGAGGGAAGACATGCAGGTGGCTGGTGTGACAGAGGAAGACGCAGAAGACAGGAAGAAATGGAAACGGATGATCCGCTGTGGCGACCCCTAACGGGAGCAGCCGAAAGTAGTAGTAGTAGTAGTATTTTCACTTTTTCAATTTTGCTATTCAGGTTCGACCATGTCTCTCTGAAGTTTAAAGTGTTTAAAAATAGTATTACAGTTGTCAACATGTTACAGACCTACTAACATGCATAGCATTAATATTTTAACTGTGTATTCATCTTGACTGAATATAGAGTATAAAACCGGCGGTCATTTTGACCGCCCATGGTCGTTTTAGGCAGGAGGGAAATGCCTGTCGTTCTCGCAAAACTGGGAGCGTCTGGAATGTTTACTGAATAGATAGAACATGCTTTTTTTCGCTTTTGCAGGTGCCCGAAATATAACGGCAGTTATCATATTGAAATATTTTATCCACCTTGGAGTTTGGCATTAAATATGGTGAAACAACATATACAGTCTTACTTTAAAAAGGGATCGACTCTTTAGCACACGGCTAAGAGCTTCTGCCAGCATGATTTACGATGGTGAAATGTTCATCTTGCAGAAAGGTCATTCTGTTTGGCTTTCCATGTTCTGCCTTTGCTTAATAAAAAAGATTTTGACCCTGCAAAAGAAAAGGAAATCAATGTTTAAAACTTCCAGATTGCTTTTTTTTAATTGACAGAATTCTGCAGTCCATTTAACACCCAGTTATGCGTGTCAGTAGTCTAAAGAGAAATAAAGTCACATTTTAACATTTAAGTAGTTCCGACTGTGTCTAAGTGTTCCCAGCACCATGGTCCTGGGTTCGACTCCAGCCTGTCTGTGTGGAGTTTGCATGTTCTCTCTGTTTTCTTTTCTTTTTTTATTTGGAATGGCATATGAACAGCATTTTTACATAATCGTCTTTAGTTCAGTACTTTTATAAAGTGATCCATCTTTTCTGCATTTTACAGAGTAATTATAGTACTCAAAGATAGAACTTGGGGTGTTTTTCCATTTGAGATAAAAGAAAAAGTACAAAAACTATACTTACATAAACAAATTTGAACAAAAGAAGGACGTTTTGGTTAATACACAATTTCCACTTCTCCCAAATTTTCTCAAATTTAGTTTCCTCGAGCCTCATGGAGAAGCTGATTCTTTCCATCCCAAAAACGTCGTAAATGATATCGTACCAGTCCGCTATAGAGCTCCGGACGTGACGTCACTAGTTTTGTTTACGCGGCCATTTTGGCAGGAAGTAAAGCGTGTGCACTGAGCAAAAATGAATGGCGCCAGCATCGATTTCAAGCCGTCAGAGTTCACTGCGCATTTTAATTCCAAAGACATTGAACGCTATATCGCGAAACTTGACAGATTAAACATCACTGACCCTTATAATGCCCCCGGGGTGCTTTTCACGAGTACTGAAACAGCCGGAACGGGCAGCGTTCCAGACCTGCAGTACCCACACATGTACAATCACCTGATCAACGTTCCCTCGTCCTGCTCTGGGGAGTCTCTGAAAGCCTACAAAAGCCTGGAGGAGGGGTACACATGGACGAAATCTGGATCCGTGACAAATATTCAGCTTTGGAGTCTACCGACTAAAATGTCTTTTTCGTCACTGGGAGGGTAAGTGTCCCTTCATGTGAGTTAAAGTTAGCATGAGCAGTGGGCAGTGTAATGTAATCGGCGTCATAGCCTGTATGTAGCGTTAGCTAGTGTGTATCTTCCATTTACCAAGACTTAACTACATTATCAGTGTGTGAATGAACTTCGAAAGGCACCGCCTCATACATTAAACTATACCTTCATGATAAACAGCAGCTACTGTAAAACGCTTTGTTCACCGTAGCTACATTTCACGGTTTCAAAAAAAGCTTAGTTCTTTTATCTTAGCCTTTGTTAGCCCCGCAAAATCCACGCCATAATGCATAGGTCGAACTTGCCTTTTAGTATAATAAAATAGTCAGAAAGCGTAATAAAAGCCTGTTAAATAAATGATATACTAACGTTAGGAAGTGTTGTATTCTGTACCTGATATGAGGGGGTCACTACAAGCGGAACCCGTTGCTTGTGGGGTCCCATCGCTCAGTTTTCTTCTGGTCGCTTCTAGCACGTTTAATGGCAGTAATCCATTTATGTCGTCTTTCGGGATCTTTAGGAATCCGATAAAATGCTCTCCCTTTTACTTGTCCGCGACTGTCCCGGCATTCCGGCGCACAACAGCTATCCACCATGTTCACTGTATAAACACAGCAGGCGAAGACACTTGCTGCTAGCTAGCAGTCATTTGCCCAGCAACAGGCCCTCTTTCCTGCCAAAATGGCGGTGTTTTGATGTCGACTATTGCGTGACGTCAACTACCCATCCATCCATCCATTATCTCAGGGTCGCGGGGATGCTGGAGTCTATTCCAGCCGTCACTGGGCGGCAGGCGGGGAGACACCCTGGACAGGCCGACAGGCCATCACAACTACCGGAACTCTATAATTGCTTTTCTAGCAGCCACACTCAATATTCCAAATAAGTAACTTGTATTAATGTTTGTGGGCGTTGCATGTAATAGACCAAAGAGCAGTTCATCCCAATTAAAAGTACGTTTTGTCCCGAACATAGTCACTAATTCTATATAAATCTGACGCCAGAAGGTGTTTACTTTTGGGCAGGCCCAAAACAAGTGGTGGTGGTGGTTGGCTTCCCGGGAGCAACTGGAAGAGCCTGGGTGGTGAGACGTCTGAACAGCTGTGATAAAATATCTTCTAAGACTCTTGCAGCCCAACACTCTCCATGAGGTGGCGCTTGTTATCTTCCATTCAGATAGCGATACTTTACCCAGACTTCCTCTGGGATGGAACTGTTAGTTTCCCTTCCCCATTTTTGTTTCATGTAGGTGGTGTTTGCTATCTTAATCTGCTGAAGTCCCCTGTATAGCCCAGAGGTTGTTTTAAACCCTGAATCCATCCTATAGGCACTAACAAAACCTTTCAATAAATTGTTTTCAAATGCCTTTTGACTCTGTAACATAAAACCGTTTATGTGATGGCGTACCTGAAGAGATCTATAAAAGTCATTAGTATTTAACTCGTGTTGTCTTTTCAACGTATCAAAGTTGCTCAGCGTCCCCTGATTAAAAAGGCTACAGTATGAGGAGAAGCACTGATTAGCCCGTCCTTTATAACTCGCATCTAATTTGTTTGGGTAAAGTCAAGGTCGTGAGAGCACCATCTCAGAATTCTTATCTCTTCAAACCAACCATTCTTAGTGATAGTATTTAGTCATGTTTTCAAAGATAAGTTAATCCACTTATTACCTATTTCCGTTGAGTTTTTAATTAGTCTTTTATCCCCTATCCCTGTCTGCATTGGAACTGCCCCGGACGTGTTTTCTTCAATTTCTTTGCATCTCGCTTGGTAATCGGAATTGCACCAACAAAACAAAATCCTCAGTTGGGCCAATATAGAATAGTCCTTTAGGCAGGGGAGTGCAAGTCCTCCCTTGTTCTTCACCGGCTGAAGAGTTTTAAATCTTATCCTTGGTTTTTTCCCTTGCCAAATGTACCGCAATATTAATGTATCCCATTCATTGAATTGTCCGTCAGTTATTTCAGTTGGAAGAGTTTGAAAAAAATATAATACCCTAGGCAAGAGATTCTTTTTTTTTCTGACTCTGTACATGACTGAAAACTTAATATTGGAATTAAATCCCATCTTTTTATGTCCTCCTTTATTTTATGACTTAACAAATTAAAGTTTAAGGCATAAAACTTTGTTAATTCTTTGGGATGTTTACTCCTAGATATCTCCTGTGATCCAATTCCAAATTTAGGTGAATTTTCGAGCTTATGAACTGGCTAGGCCTGTAATAGAAAACTTAATATTTTAGTCTTATTAAATTTATAATCTGACACAGATCCAAAGTTATCTAAGAGTGACGATATCTCTCTCTGTGATTTCATAAGGTCAGTCTGGTTTCCTGCCACAGTCTAAAGAATTTGAGTGTTTCTATGGTCTAATTTTTCTATGGACTGTGGTGTTTTATTCTACACTATGGGACTATGATCTGTAGTGGGGGTTTTTTTCCTACACTATAGGACTATGGTCCATGGTGTTTTCTTCTTCACTATGGGACTATGGTCTGTGGTGTTTTATTCTACACTATGGGACTATGGTCTGTGGTGTTTTATTCTACACTATGGGACTATGGTCTGTGGTGTTTTATTCTACACTATGGGACTATGATCCTTGGTGTTTTACGCTACACTATGGGACTATGGTCTGTGGTGTTTTATGCTATACACTATGGGACTATGGTCCATGGTGTTTTATTCTACACTATGGGACTATGGTCCATGGTGTTTTATTCTACACTATGGGACTATGGTCCATGGTATTTTATTCTACACTATGGGACTATAGTCTGTGGTGTTTTATTCTACACTATGGGACTATAGTCTGTGGTGTTTTATTCTACACTATGGGGCTATGGTCCGTGGTGTTTTATGCTACACTATGGGACTATGGTCCATGGTGTTTTATTCTTCGCTATGGGACTATGGTCTGTGGTGTTTTATTCTACACTATGAGTCTATGGTCTGTGGTGTTTTATTCTACACTATGGGACTACGATCGGTGGTGTTTTATGCTACACTATGGGACTATGGTCCATGGTGTTTTATTCTTCGCTATGGGACTATGGTCTGTGGTGTTTTATTCTACACTATGAGTCTATGGTCTGTGGTGTTTTATTCTACACTATGGGACTATGATCGGTGGTGTTTTATTCTACACTATGGGATTATGGTATGTGGTGTTTTATTCTACTCTATGGGACTATGATCTGTGGTGTTTGGGACATTTCTCTTGGCTTTGCTTTCACAGCTGATGGCATTATGGTGTTTGTGATTTCCATGATAACAATGCAGTAAACGTGTGGTGTTAGATAAGGATGACTTCCACCAAGTGGTGTACTAGACATATGGTCCGAGATGGAAAAGATGTTGTTTCAAAAGAAAATATTGTGGTGATACACAATTGAGGGTAGCTCCACCAGGGGCTGCTGCTCCTTTAAGGCAGACGTTCAGAGTGCTGACGTAGGCATTGCTTAGAGTTTCCTGGGTGGAGCCATGTTTGCAGCAGCCTAGCGGTTAGCTGGTTGCCAGGAGAGATTGTGCTGTATCGGTGTTGTTTTGTGTGGCGAGTAAACGGAATTGACTCGACTCGATCTCTCCGTCTCCTCATTCCTGCACTCCCACATTGGTGACCCCGCACGTTGACAACGAACATGTTAGTCCATGGGCCAGACGATATTTCGGTACACTCAAGGTGGCAAAACTTACTTATAATTTTTGAAAGGATCCATGTCTGTAGATGATATTTTGGTATGATAACCATTCCTGAGTGGCAGCTGTATCACAGTTATCAGCTCATGAAGTTAACCACCCGCTAAACTAAATTGCATTTTAGACGCTGGTGCATATCCTGGTTTAGCCTCATGGTCAGGACATTTTTCAATGTTCTATAATATTGTCTTTGGTAAAGGGGACCTTCTTAGCTTTCATTCAAGCCCTGTTGTGGATATTTCTCACAAATATAGAGGTCACTTGAGCTCTTCAACCCGTCAATAACACACATCTTTCTGCAATTTTCGCCTAAACTATATACTTTCTTTTAGCCCTGTGGCATCTAGGAATATCAAGGACACAAAACACAAAAACTGGAATACTCACAGGACTGTAAAGATTCAGGAAATGTATAATATACCCATACTATTTCATTGTGTGAGGTGATTGTGAGCCTTAAATGAGAACTAGACCAAAGCCAGTTAGGTCACAAACTGGTCTCTATACATTTGTTTAAATACACAATCAAAATACATGATAAAAAGGAATACCATAGTGAGGTAATGAACTATTTTAATATTTTAAACAACGTTGACATTTACATATACTTAGTCAATGATACATGTAATCCCATATCATTAGTGGGTATATGTAATGGTAATGGGTAGGGTAATGGGTATATGTGAATATGGTTACATTATTGTTATCAAGCTCTGGGTAACCAAGTCCAGAATCAACATTCTGTGCATCAATAGACTACTACCACAGTAATACCATCAGAATCATCACACTGTCATTCATCAAACTGCTCGTTTCTCTCATCATCTGACTCCCCAAGTTCAAAGTCCAGTTCTGGACCATCCTGCTGTTTTTGGTTACTGCAGGTCTGTAACCTGCACATGTCTGTGCATGGAAGTCCATTTGACAGGCACATGCAGCTTGGCATTTTGCATGAATGCACACACTTGCATGTTAGCATTTCCAAGACCACATCTGGTGCAGGTGGGGAGCGCATCCAGTAAATGGCCAGCTTGCCTTCATCGTCTGTCCATCCATACTCAGTAGGGCTTGGCACCACAGGGTTAGCCTGCAGACAGCACTTCCATATTGCTGCCTGATAGTTGGCTCGTTGAACATGCATAAAGAGACAGTCTCTACATGGTGGCAGCTGGCTGGACTCAACCTCTCCCCTTTTGGTGCAGAAGAGCTGGTAACGCAGTTTGTTCACCTCATTCACAGACATTCCATGTCTGTCCCAGTTGACTAAAAGTCTCTTGGCAGGAAGTGTGCTTTCTCACTATCTTCAGGGCATTCAGCTTCCCTCGACCAGCGAATGCACTGACAGTTTCGCAGCCTGTGAAGGCATGTAAGCCAATTAGGCTGTCACAGATGCTGTCTCCAAGTGAACTTGCCAGTTTGGTGATGTCGACAAACCGTGTGCGGCACTTCTGGTAGATGGGACAGGTGATGTCCTTCTGGAAGCCAAGACAAAGCACCATGACATCAGTGTCCTCAGCTGTGATGATAACTGACTTTGAGCCCGCATTTGCTGCATGCAATGCATGCAGGAGCAGACGGGTGTCAGCTTCTTCATGTGTGGAGTGCAGTTCTGCTGCTTCCTCACACCCATCTTCTGTCAACTTGTAGCAGGTTTCCTCACAGGTCATGTACAACACCTTGCCATGCAGCATAGCTCTGTATCGTGGGAGTTTCCACTCTTCCACCAGAAACTTGATGAGACTGGTCTTGTTGGAGGAACTGCACAGAAATTTTCTCCACTACTGGACGTGGTGTCCCCCTGCAAGATTCTTGTACTGGAGAGTGATGTCTCCACCCCGGTTCAGTCGTTCAGCATCTTTGATCGAAGTCTGGTGATAGACATCAAAAACAACATCAATCCTCCCACTCTGTGCTCCCTCATGGAGGACCTGGGTCAAGGCTGACTCTGCCACCTGTGCAAAGGTTTTGTTGTTGCCATTCATTTTTTGGACCAGGCTCATCCCATCAATGATGGAAGTAGATGGGATTGGGATGTCTTCTGCAGGAGATACATTCTTTTCAAGCTCTCTGGCAAGTGCAGCCTTGTTTGTTTTTCGTAAGGACCCATCAGCATTTGCCAGTGCCCATGGTAGTGGGCCCAATGGGTAGGCAAGGACATCCTTCAGATTCACCTTCCTGCTTTCAGCCACCAGGATCATGTGACTGAAAAGGTTTCTATCTGCCTTCAGAACCACATCCTGTGCTTTCTTTCCATGAGCTTGTTTTGTGCTGACATTGGAGAATGTTTTCAGACTTTGCTTGGTCATCTTGTCGTGGAATTTCACAGGTGGTGGGTCTGCATCTAACCTTGTTTGCTGGAATGCTTGGTAGGCCTCTTCTCCTTTCTCAAGAGCTCTCAAGAGATCTATGGTCACATCAGGTGGAGCCATGTTGCCAGTGGAGAGGCTAACCAAATCAATCTCATCAGGGGACATAGGATTGAGCCAGTTATTCTCCATAAGGTCCATGAGAGACTGGACATCTGCTTCATCTCTCTTGATCCTTGGACTCTGTAGATCTGGATGAGACCATTTGCACCTGCCTTGACCTGTCAGGTCTCTCAGCTGTCTGAGGTACATGCTTCTATACTCAGCTGTGAGATAATATCTGGTCACAGCTCCTGGCTTCAAGCTGGATCCCTTTGTCCCTCCAGCTGTTTGGGTGTCTTTGTTCACCGTTTCTTCTATAGCTTGGTCAACAGGGATTCGGCCAAAGGGATTGGTGGAGCCCAGTTGGACTGAGAAGCCTCCTTCCATGAATTCTGTGTACACATCTGGGTGTGTGATGGGCAGCTCAGACATCTGGGCGTAGTAGTAGGGGAGGTAGCGTGCATAATTCATCCTGTCATAAGCAAAGCACCATGGGATCATTGCTCGAATGCTAGCCAAGTGTAGCATCCAGTCTCCCTCTCTGGATGCTCGGATGAGCCCCAACAAGATTTCAACCATGTCCAAATAGGACATCCAGAAGTTCGAGAGGCTGCCGTTTCCACCTCTAAGGAACTCACGGTAGACTTCAAATAGATCCATGATGCGTGTACAAGAGCTGTTCTCGAGGACCTCCTTCAAAGCATGTTGTGAGACTTCTTTCCCAAGGCTGTCAATGGTCTTCAGTGTCTCATTCAGGTGAACCATGTCATTCCTGTGAGTTTCTTCCAACCAGGACAGGAAACCATTCAAGGTCAGTCGCATGAGAGCCTCATACAGGAGCTTGTGTAGTCGCACTGCCCTGTTGTACTTGCGGCCATCCATAACACCAGCAATTGAGCCTTCTGCAATCATGCCAGACTCAATGCAGAGGTCTTTGAGTCCAGCATCTTGGAAACGCTTTCCTATTATTGCCAGCAGTGTGCAGATGGTGTGGAATACCCCAAGCCTAACGATGATATCATGGAACTTGTCATGGTGTTTCCATGTGATCTCGACAGCCTTCGCATACAGGGCTTGGTCAAAGACACAGACAATCTTCCTCAGGCCTAAGCACTGCATGATGCTCAGTGACTGGTTAAGCACCTCGTTGACAGTAGACATTTGTGTCGCTGGAGCATTGATGGTAGGCAGATAGCCTATATTGTCGGGGATGACCGTCATCTCTCCTCGAGTCAGGATGTTGAAGCCTGTCCAGCTGCTGACTGACTGTTCTTCTTGTTGTGACATGCGTGCTAGGACCCAAAGAAGGTTTTTCTCTCTGGCAAGCTTAGTATTGGCTGCAGTATCGGCATCTGACTTTTTGCTTTGTGGTGGCCCTACCCGTTGTCCAGCATTGTAAGTTGGTAACATTGGTGGGGGTCCCTCAATGCTCCTCTTCTTTGTTTTGGGAACAGTGGGCATGGGTTGGACAGGAAGTGGGTTGACTGGCTTTGCTTGCACAGCAATCCCATTGACTCTGTGAGATGTTCCCTCACCACTGACAGTTTCTTCAAGACGGTCGATATTGTCCCAGGCTAAAGTTGTGAATATGCCAGGATGGATGTTAGCTGGAAGGGCAATGCCACTCCCTGATGATGAGAGTTTCTGGAGACACAGGGCAGTGTTGATCTCTTCCATCTGTGAATAGGACACACTGTGACCAAGTCGGTTGAGGATGTTTATCAACTCTACATTTCCTGTCAACGATTTGACACTGAATGGCAGAACAATGTGCTTGGAAGGCTTGGTATTTCCACATGTCACTGCATATACTATGTCATGGCCAAATGACTGCAGAAGGCACTGCACTCTCTGGGATGCATGATCAGGATCATTTGAGCCTGTGAGTAGAGAGTACAGGAAGATAATGAGCGACTCTGGAATGGTAGGATATTCTGCTTCTGGTTTGACTTCAGGCGGCCAGGTTTGAGGAACATCTTGACTTTTAATGTCTGCTCTCAATTTGATGGCTGCTTTGGCTATAACATCTTGTGCACTGACACTTTTCAGGGTCTGCAGCTCCCTTTTGAGAGACTGATTTTCTTTGGCAAGTTCCCTCATGGACAAGTTATCGGGATAGAGGAGGAATTTTCCTTTCTCATCAGGGAATATCTGCAAGGCTCCAGCAAACTCACTCTCCAGGTTTCGCCTTATGTGCTTCTTGGTTGATTCCTTGACTTGGGCAATGCCTTGGGAGTTCATTGAAGCTACCAGTCTAGAGGAGAGATCAGTCATTGTCATCACTTGAGGATTGCCAAAAAGCTCCATCCTGATGAAGAGGAACAGCTCATTGTATGCCTTATTCACAGCAGCTTCATACTGGGCTGCAGCATCATCATCTTCATTGCTGGCAATCTCTCCTTGGAAACCTCTTCTTTGGTGTAAAGTCTATAGCATGACCTGTGGTAGTGCCCTTCAGCTGCTACAAGGTCTCTACTCACAATGGCAAGGATTCTGCTGTCCCTTTTTCTTTGTGGCTGCACTCCTGATCTTTGCATCAGCTCGCAGTTCTCGACACTGCACCAGTACTTCTCTCGTATTCTGTCTCTTGGAATATTTGCTGTTTTTCTGACAAAATATGCACTCTGCATCATAAGTCCTAGATGTACTTGGAGCATGTCGAGCTACTCTCTTAGATTGTTTCTCTTCAGCAGAGACACAACTTTTCTTTTCTTTTGCAAGGAGGCCATCAAGAATTTGCTTCATAGTGAAGATACTGCGACACTTTCTGTGGTAGTAGATTGCTGGAATCTGTCCCTCAGGAATGTCTTTTGCCAGTTTCAAAACTGGTGCATGATTTCGTATCTGAGCTGCCCTGAGCAGAGTTCTCCATGAGTCGACACTTTGTAGTGAAACCAGCTTATCTGTATCATCAGAACAGTGGATAATGCACTCCACCCGTGGGCGCTTTGGTATTGGGTAAAAACTTGCTTGTTCACCAGTGGCCATATTCAGTCAGTTTTCACCTGCCACATACAAACAAATACATGTAACTTAGGTGTATGAACACTACTAAAACAAAGTTTACTTTGCTTCACCAGCGTCATATTACCATTTTTTATCTTACATAGCCACAAATAGATACATTAACTAGTTGCTATGCAACAGCTGTATTTTGTCCACATGAGGCCGCTAAAATCAACACAAGATGAAAGTTCCTCGTAGCCACTTTAACTAATCATATTAACATATACATTAAAAGAACATGCTAACATTATGGGAAATTAGCTTACAATCTTCTCCAGAGTGAGACAAGAAGATAGATACCAGTTTCCTCTATATGTGTTTAGTAGAAAGCTATCTGGCTGCACGTTAGCCTAGCTTAGCACAATGAATGGAAGTACACAGTACTGGTTATCCTTGGTTGTTGGCCAACTAAGAACTGTCCCAGAGTTTAAGCTAGGCTAATCAGTACCAGGGGTGTTGAAATGCTATATTTGTAAAAATCTGGGCAAATACACAATCGTGAGAGGCACAGAAACAGGTTTCCTGAAAGAAAAATGAAATAGCTGCTCATTTGGAAAGGTTATCGTGTATTATTTTACTTCTGTTAGTGTACCAAGTAAAATGGCACCAGTGAAGTTGTGTCACCTTGGGTGATATCGATATCTGGTCTGACCCATGGACTAACTGGCTTTGGTCTAGTTAGTTTCTTAGTAATAATGCCCTTCTAATTTAAGGTTCACAATCACCTCACACAATGAAATAGTATGGGTATATTATACATTTCCTGAATCTTTACAGTCCTGTGAGTATTCCAGTTTTTGTGTTTTGTGTCCCTGATATTCCTAGATGCCACAGGGCTAAAAGAAAGTATATAGTTTAGGCGAAAATTGCAGAAAGATGTGTGTTATTGACGGGTTGAAGAGCTCAAGTGACCTCTATATTTGTGAGAAATATCCACAACAGGGCTTGAATGAAAGCTAAGAAGGTCCCCTTTAAAATAATACCAAAGACAATATTATAGAACATTGAAAAATGTCCTGACCATGAGGCTAAACCAGGATATGCACCAGCGTCTAAAATGCAATTTACTTTAGGGGGTGGTTAACTTCATGAGCTGATAACTGTGATACAGCTGCCACTCGAATGGTTATCATACCAAAATATCATCTACAGACATGGATCCTTTCAAAAATTATAAGTAAGTTTTGCCACCTTGAGTGTACCGAAATAGGAAATTTTGGGCTCTGGCCCATGGACTATGTTGACCCAAAGCGATGACAATACCGCTCCGGGTCCGAGTGATGCTTACGGTATGGCTCACGTTAGCGCTAGCATCTCAACAGCAACGGTGAAGATGCCCGACTTTTGGCAGCACAGTCCCCAGCCATGGTTTCAGCACATTGAAGCCCAGTTCGAGCTGGGAGGAATAACGCGGGACATTACGAGGTATTTCCATGTGGTGGCGGCATTAGATGCCCAGACGACAGCCCGAGCTGTGGGGCTACTGGAAGCCCCCCCGGCTTTGGGAAAATACGGTGCACTCAAGGCATTCCTTTTGCAGCTCTTCGAGCTGTCGGAGATGGAGAAGGCGATCACCTGTTGTCACTCAACGGACTTCCTGTGCACCTTCAGGCTGCTGGTGGATGTTACGAACTGTTGCTTGATACCCATGCACACTGGGAGGTGCAGGGACGCTCGGTCTGTCAAACATACGTATATACGTATCAACGACTGCTCACAGAGTTCCCTGACCTCACCACACCTACATTCTCATCAGCGGTGGCTAAGCACGGCATGGAGCACCATATTGCCACCGACGGCCCCCTGGTCTACGCATCTGCTCGGCGCCTCGACTCTGCTAAACTCGCGATCGCCAGGGGGGAGTTTGCCACCATGGAACGCCTCGGCATTGTGCACCACTTGGACAGCCTGTGGGCCTCCCCCCTGCACATGGTTTCTAAGGCTAACTGCGGTTGGCGCCCCTGCGGCGATTTTCATCACCTGAACAACGCCACAACCCCTGACCGGTACCCCGTCCCGCACATACAGGACTTCTCCACCCACCTGGCGGGGGCCACCATCTTTTTCAAAGTAGATTTGGTGCGGGCTACCACCAGGTACCGGTCCACCCTTGGGACGTGCCCAAGACAGTGGTCATCACGCCATTTGGACTCTTCTAGTTCCTGTGGATGCCCTTCGGTCTCAAGGGGGCAGTGCAGACGTTCCAGCGGCTGATGGACTCTGTGCTACGGGATATGCCGTTCTTGTTTGTTTACTTGGATGACATTCTTGTGGCCAGGAGCACCTGACGCAGCTCCGGCAGTTGTTTGAGCGGCTCAGTGCGCATGGACGCACAGTCAACCCAGCCAAGTGCAAGTTTGGCCTGTCGTCTATGGCGACTGAATAGTGCCAAAAAGAACTCGCGCGATAAAACATGCATTCGGGCGTATTATATTATTTCACACACGTAGATATTAACTGCGAGCGCGCAAATTATCTCTGTGCACGCGCACCCAGAGGAAACTGCTCCCATGAGCGAGGAAAAAAATGCTGCGAGCGAGGAGGAATCTGTGACCAGCGTGCCAAATAACCACTCGAAAATCACTCCGCTCTCTCGAAGTTGATTTCTGCTCGCGCGAAGTGAATTTCTGCTCTCTCGCGCGAAATCTTTCCAAAAATAAAAAATAAACATATAAAATGTCATCAGGTAAAACTCTGGAGATATTGGTTATCAGGCTGCCTTTTGAACTTTGCTTTCAAAACAGTAATATCCTGGGGACTACAGCCTTCTATAATTTTCCGTATATATTTAAGCCATGAAAATCATGCGTTACCTTGGGAAAAACAATTAGGGAGTGCTTGGTCTTTTTTCAGTGCATCTTGTAATTGTGTGGTGAAAAGTCAGTCACACTGTGTTGTAGTGACAACTGCTTTCACGCCATCTGTCAGTGGAAGTACCTCGAGAGATGCTCTAATACGTCTAATATTAGCTTCTTTTCCCACTGAACATCCCCTCGCAGGCCAAGTCCTGCAGAGACCATCTGGTGGAACGCTGCAGGATCCAGCAGGACAGGGGACGGCGACTTGACCACACACACACACACACACACACACACACACACACACACACGTGCGTGATTCCTTCCTACTAATTCATGTACGAAACAACTTACTAACGTTCACCTAGGACCGAACCCATTCACAAATGTGGTGGTGTAACACTCAGTATACAGGCAGCAATTTCTCTCTTTTTTTTTTTCTTTTTTTTTGGAACAGTCTTTATTTATTGATTAAGCAATCTTTTACATCATCAATACTTCAGTCTATGTAATCAAAACAGTAGGGTTACAGCTTATGGCTACATATATAGTGAGGCATTACAAGTTGTACACACTTTATTCATATTTAACAGTTTATTCCTTGTCAGTCCACTATGTGCATAACTGCAGTCCACTGACTTGCGGTTTCCACTGCAGCGGTCATACCAGTTTCCTGTTTGTTGCCGTTTGCTACTGACAATGGTATATTTTACACGATGGCTGCAAGATTTACCATGGATAAATGTCAACGACGCACACACAACTGTCCACTCACTTTCACCTGCACCTACCAGCAAACGGGTGAAAAGTTTCAAGTTGTACATATCAAGTTATGTCCACAGTTATGAGGATGAGCATCCTCATCCTCATAACTGGCCCTAAGTGTGAATGTGTGGGTGTGAATGTGTGTGTGTGGGTGTGGGCCCTGTGATGGCCTGGTGGCCTGTCCAGGGTGCCTGCCTGCCGCTCCAGCATCCCCCCGACCCTGAGAGCAGGATAAGCAGTTTGGATAATGGCTGGATGGATATGCTCAATGGTAGGGAAAGTGCTCAACAAATAAGGATCAAAATAATCAAGTGAGTCAAGTAATTTTTTTATGAGACAGTACAAGCCTGTCATGCCATAAGCAGTCTACAATATTATATGTATACTATATTTATATATATTTATATATATATCCATCCATCCATTATCCAAACTCCTCTCTTTGTGAAACACTCTGCTCTTGTCTGGGACTTGTTACCAGGACTCTGTTACCAGGAGTCAGGGACGTTTCATTCCCTGCAGCTGCGCACATGAAAAGAAACCAAATACCGTTTCCCCCAGCCCACAGCAGTGCAGCACAAAGACAAACACACATCCAGACTACAACAACACATTATTCCAAACTACAAAAAAAAACCCCACAACTACAAAAACACCAACATATCAATCCAACATATCAAAAAAAAATAAAAATAAATCACTGTCCAAGAGAGCGAACACAAGGATGACTGTTGGACTGCCGGTCTGCATGGGCTAGCAGTTAGCTTAGCCTGCCCCGCTTCCGCGCCCTGTGAGACCGCCCTCGGTGTTTCCTCCTCGGGCGCAACTCCAAGCAGGGCCGTGGTCCCTTGGCCCACCGGAGGCAGCAGACCAAGCTGTCCCAGCCAATCCAGCGCCAGCCATCACACGAAGACACACGTGGACAAAGACGCTGCATGGACGGTACTGGATGAGGCTGCCGCAAATGCGAATTCACGCCGCCATCTTCCCACACCGGAAGCGGTGGGGGACTTATTATGCTAAGTACGCATCTGGTTTGACTGAAAAATTATGAACTTGGACGCGGGAACCCTCCTATTTTTTTCACCCTCTAATTAAATAAAAAAAGAAAAGAACAATAATAATAAAAAACATGTCAAGACACAGAGGTAGGAACTAAAATAAGGCCACAATATCCATTCGTAACATGCCAACATAACTATAGTGATCTAATGGCCAACTTTCTCATCTCTATCATTTTCAATTGTGCCTATTACGAAGAGTGAACTAAATTATTATCATTATTATTATTTATTGTTATTTTATGTTTATTATTATTATATTGTTATTACTGTTATGTTTCCCCTTTTTAGTTTGTGGATCTGTAATTATTTATATAAACCTTATGGCATTATTCAGTTATCATTTTGGTAATGATGTGTTCAAAGAAATACAGTCAGTAGAAACAATGTACATCTTATGTACATCTTAACATATGGAGGTGAGAAGGAAGTGGTGGTAGCTCACATGGTGAAGGCTCTTCTGTGAACTGTTAGGAGACCCTCATGTCTGACGATATGAAGCGCTCACATGACCCTGTAGGAACTACGCAGACTATATGACATGCTCTGAGAAACACTCAATGCTGTGAATGGATTTTACAATATACTGTTCAATACCACAAGAGGGACGTCACTTTCAGAAAAGCCAACTCAGATGAGAGTCTGCTTTCGTGAAGTCATCCGGTGATGCCAGCGGCTGTGGTGGTGAACTATAAACCTGTGAAGACCGCTGCACCTTCAGACCCCGTCTGTGTCTCCTGCTCTACCAAACCACCTGATGTTGGCCAGAAATGATTGGTATGCAATCATCTCAATGACTACAATAAGACAAACATGTGGACACCACCTTCTCTGAATGGCAGTTTAAGCCTCTGAATAATTTACTTTGGTAATATTATATTTTGGTTCAGGACACACAAACAGTTTTACATGGCCCCAAGGTAGAAGACTCACAATGTTCCTGAATGACACTGTTTACAAGATTGAACCACCATTAGAATGCTGTTCCTCACTTCTGTAAATTACTGGTTCCAGAACCATAGTGTGTGACTCTCAAACAAACAAATCTATACTGGTCCAGGAAAACCTCACATCAAGACAACCTAGTTGGTCAAAATTTCCACAACACAAGCAAAAGCATATTTAGGCTTAAAGTAACAGACTAATTAGCCAGGATTAATTATGGTACAAGGCTGATGTAACAAATTAGGATAATTGACTTAATTAGGCAAAGGGTACACAATAAATCCATCTTTTTTTGTTCTCAAGTGATGGAGTAGTATTTAATCTTCTCCTGGATCACCACCTTGCCGTGGTGGAGAAGCTTGTGTGTACCAATGATCCCAAGAGCTATGTTGTCCGTAGCTTGGCTCCTGGTAGGGCCACCCAAGGTGGATAGGTCAAGGGGGAGGTTCCAGACGAAGCAGGATCCAACAAAGATCTCAACCGTAGAACTGATGGAAGATGTCTCCAGGTCACAACGGCAGTGAAAATGGATGAAGGCTGCAACAGACGGTGGTCCCCAATCGTCTTGGTTCTCCATGCCATTGGACCCTGGCAAGGACTGTGTGGTGGCTGCTGCAGCCACTCCGCGTAAAAAGCTGTCACACACAGGCGTCCTCTCATTATGCGGCTCCAGGATCAGCATCTACACCCACCTGAAGACCCTGAGGGACCCAGAGGGAGGAGTCCTACTCGACTCTGTGTGACTGCCGATGATGATGATGATTTAATGTTGAGTGTAGGACATTTTCTTGTAATATTAGAGACAGCCATCTCTGTGACTGCAGAGCAACCTTGCATTTGTGATGTGACAGTTGTCATAGATAATATTAAAGCTGATTGGCCCACTCCTTTGATATTCCTTAAATAACGCTGATTAAGTTGTTCCAGGGTTAAGGCAAACATCACCATGTTGTCTATACAGTACCTCCTTTGAATGAGACCATTACTCCTCCTGCAGTTCACACCAGAAAGGCACTGATATTGGGTGTACACAGAAGATAAATTGGAATTTGAGAGTAAACATCAGCATCAGTGTTTGCTCAGCATCCTTTCCCTCCAAAAAATGCATGTTGCAGCCCAATGACTCACGGTCACAATCTTGTCATATCAGTTTTGAAGAACAGATTAGTGTACTTACTGTTGTGGCTCTAGAGCAGTGGTGGCTAACATACGCATGGAGAGCCATGTGTATGCAGGTTTTCATTCCAGCCGGACTCCACAACAGGTGATTTCACTGATTCCAGGACCGCTGCTAGCCATTCGGGTGACCGGGGCGTAACTGCATGTGGTGCCCCCCCCCCCCCCAGGGAAAAAATCTTTAGCTTTCTAACTTTAACAAGCTGGTTGCCTCAAGATGTTTCCTACCATTAGGCTATGTATGTTGTGCATTCCAAGGCTAACATTTAAGCACTTTACGGTATTTGAAGAATTAACATTTCTAAAACATACCTGCAAGTGATGCACGAGCGTCATCCCGCTGCTTCTTCTTTTTTCGCTTCTCTGCTCCCGACTCCTGTCGCCTTTTTGAAGCCATAGTGTGTAGCTAACGTTTAAGTTAGCGCCAGGCTTGAGTTTGTTAGGCGCAATCGCACAGACCATAGGAAGAAGGGGGGGGCACCATAATTAATTTTATTATTTCGAGGAAATATGTATATCTTTGTATTACCTATAATGGTCTTATGATACCAATTATAATTGTGCTTCATCTTAAATTTAAATAATAATTGTGAAAATTATTAATAGATAAATAATTATGGTGCACCCCCGGCAGTTGGTGCCCTACGCACAGTGCATGATGCACGTAATGGGAGCGGCGGCTCTGTTAGCAACCCTTCAACCAAAGAGGAAGAACGTCTCAGTGACATCACCTGGTGTGGAGTCGGGTTGGAATGAAAACCTGCATACACATGGCTCTCCGTGACACATGGCTCTCCGTGGCACATGGTTAGCCACCGCTGCTCTAGAGTTACATTGTACCTGGGATATGAAAAGACAAAACACATGAAGACTACTTTCATATAAAAGTATTTCCAGCTCAGATCTCCAAAAAGGTACAAAATCTATTTAGCGCTGTTAAGATTATGAAGTAAAGGGCATCCGGGTGGCGTAGCGGTCTATTCCGTTGCCTACCAACACGGGGCTCCTGGGTCGAATCCCCGTGTTACCTCCGGCTTGGTCGGGCGTCCCTGCAGACACAATTGGCCGTGTCTGCGGTTGGGAAGCCGGATGTGGGTATGTGGTTGCTGCACTAGCGCCTCCTCTGGTCGGTCGGAGCAACTGCTCAAGGGAGGGGGAACTGGGGGGAATAGCGTGATCCTCCCACGAGCTACGTCCCCCTGGTGAAACTCCTCACTGTCAGGTGAAAAGAAGCGGCTGGTGATTCCACGTGTATCGGAGAGACACGTGGTAGTCTGCAGCCCTCCCCAGATCGCCATGGGTGGAACAGAGACTGGGACGGCTCGGAAGAGTGGGGTAATTGGCCAAATACAATTGGGGAGAAAAAGGGGTAGCCCCCCCCCCCATAAAAAAGATTATGAAGTGAAGCAGTATTAATAAGAACTAAAAAAAAAAGCATGTCACCAGAATGTTTACAAGCTAATACTGAAAATACAAACAATGTTATTGTTTTAACCCTTCTCATCTCCTCGTTCATTGGGAAAATAAAGTGTGCCATACACGGTCTCTACACGTATCCTGTAGAATGTCTCCATATGAAAGAAGTCATTACATTTCAAAAATTATCAGCAGTAGGAATATAAAGTACCTGTAGAGCAAAAACAGGCAGGCTATTTGAATAAAGAAATGGATCTTGCGGGCCAGGAGGATCATTTCCATGGAAACACAAGTCACTTTTAACTGCTGCTCAGGTTTTTTCTTCCTATATGAGACTAAAATGAAACCAGATGTACCAAATTTTTCTTCCTCATAATCGTTTTTCATTTGAAGTGGGGTGGATGTGAGCAAATATGTAAGATTAACATCCTAGAAATGCATTCTTGTCTCGTCTTTAAAGAGATGACTGAAATAAACGAAGGCAGTTTACTGAAAAGACGTGAGTCTGCCTGCAGAGTGTGGACGGTGCTCATGATCCCCGAGCGGCATGGTCAGTCGATACAGACGCCTACAAATGGTTTCTTCCCCATTGAAACTGAGCCTGGTGAAACCCGCTGGAGAGCAGTCCGTCTACTCACTGGGCCTCTAGACTCTGCAAGTGGATATCTTATCTGCAAGCTACTTGGACCAGGACATGATTTTGCATTCAAGAAATTAAAAATTTATTAGCTTGATCATTCATGTTTTGCTGTAATGGGATATCGTGCACAGAGGCATGCAGCTATTTATTGATAAATATACTGACTTTCACTGTCACTGTGAAAAACCCAGGAGGACAGCCAGTTTTCAATAGATTTCAGTAAGTGGGCACAGAAATGTCTAGAAAAGCGTTATAAATAACAATTTGCCAATAAAGGAATCACTGTTGGGGACAGAGAGTGGAATGTAGAGTTTAAGGGTTATGGTTAAAAGTAGACCAGACAGTAAATACACAGATTACTACTGCACTCAAAACTCACATATGACAAGAAGTGAAACAATGACCTAAAATATTTCATTTTTCACACTGTTTTGATCCATGCTATCTATGCAGTTTAACAACACATCAGCCGTCACTGACCAAGTCTTTGATATCCTCACATTAGCAGGCAGAACCTGCCGTGTGACGTTTGGCCAACACGAGAGTCGCACATCAGAACAGGTCCACATGGTACAGAGTTAGACCACAGAGCTGAAACAGACACACAACTTGCTGTTTTGCCTTCTTACACTCATCCTGGAATATATGCAACATAGGGATGTTGTAGTGTTGGTAGCTCAAACTGTTTGGCAGAAATCGGCCAAAAATATGTGCCAGCAGAGGAACCCACCACATGGGGAGGGTACCTAGGCAAGGTCCTGATGGCATCTACCACCTATCTGCCAGCCCAGGTTAAAGAGACTCACCCAAGGACCCGCCTTCGCTACCGTATGACTGCTCTCCTCCGGACACAAGAACATCGCTGCCCTGGCTGTGATCCAGAAGATTCCAAGATTGCTAGTAGCTGCAGCTGACGGCTATATGTATCTGTACAATTTGGATCCCCAGGAAGGTGGGGAATGCACACTAATGAAACAGCACAGATTAGATGGTAGGAAATCCTAAAGCAAGGTTCACATTATCGTACACTGGTTACCCAGACCTACAGTGCTGCTGTTAATAAAGATTACTGCGAATAACAGGGTGCTGTGGGAGAGGCAGGGCCATGGCTGGATTAACCCACCAGGGGGCCCCGGGGCACGCACATCCATTGCCCCCCCGCCCTGTCAGATAGGCTACACAAACAATACTAAACATTGTTAAATGTAAAACTAATGTAAATACGCAACATGGTAGCTTAGACCCCGCATCAATAGAAACTGTAGCTTGGCCCCCCCCACATCAATAGAGACTTTGTAGCTTGGGGCCCTTCATCAGTAGAGACTGTAGTTTGGGGCCCTGCATCAATAGAGACTTTGTAGCTTGGAGCCCTGCATCAGTAGAGAACTGTAGCTTGGGGCCCCGCATCAATAGAAACTGTAGCTTGGGCCCCCCACATCAATAGAGACTTTGTAGCATGGAGCCCTGCATCAGTAGAGAACTGTAGCTTGGAGCCACTGCATCAATAGAGACTAGCTTGGGCCCTGCATCGCGACGCAGGGTTGGGACAAACGTCCCTTGTAGGGTGTGAATGGGAATCCCTACTATACGCGAACACAATACCCCTGACCTTTTGGGGCCCCTCATGGTCCGGGGCCCCGGGGCACTTGCACGGCATGCCCGGTCTGTAATCCAGCCTTGGGCAGGGCTGGAGGATGACCTCAACGACTTGTGTTTGGAGGAAGAGAATGAGCAGCCGCCTCTCATCCTAGAGACCTGAATGAAGCTGGGGCTGGAGGGGTGTTAATTCTTGACTCCAGTTGGGCAAGTCTTTTACTCTGTGTTTCCTGATTTAGTGCTATGTCCTTCACCAGTGCTGTTAGCTCAGAGAGCCCAGAGTTCTGCTTTCCTGTATCAGCTCTGCCACTTGGTCCACTCTGATGTTTCCTCCCACTAACTTGGACCTGGCTGAATGCGTTCTTCTGTTGGTGTTGTGGAATACATTTTTTTTGTTTCTCTGACAATGTTCCTGAGCTCAGCTTGCAGTTCTCTAAAACTCAGTCATCTTGGTTTTAAGGGTGCAGTTCTCAAATAAACTTCCTCATCAGTCAGTCCTCTCAGTCAATGCCGTCATCCCAGCAGACTGCATCCATAATACACCTCTTCACCATGTGTTCAGCTGGGGTGTGTTTTATCACAACCTAGAGGCTAAATTACTTGTGTATTCTCTCATTTTTATTATTATTCAAGATTCCGCTTCCGGTGTGGGAAGATGGCAGCACAAACTCACCTTTGCGGCGGCCTCACCCAGTACCGTCTATGCAGTGTCTGTGTCCACGTCTGTGTCTTAAGTTTACTTTGTCTTCGTTTGATGGCTGGGAGAGCTGGCACTGGATCGGCTGGGAGAGCCTGGTGTGCTACGTCGCCCAGGAACCACTGCCTTGATCGGAGCTTCACCCAAAGAGGTAACACCAAGGGCAGTCTGACAGGATGTGGAAGCAGGGCAGGCTAAGCTAACTGCTAGGCCATGCAGACCGGTAGTTCCAATAACACCGAGGGCGGTCTGGTGGTGACCTCGCCTAGCCTTGACCTTGTTTTTGGTGTCATCATGTGGAGTGCGGGGAGGTGTGTCGAAGGTGCTTGCCTGGGCGAGCTGGCGTTGGATCGGCTGGGGAAGCCTGGTCTGCTGCATCCAGTGGGCCCAAGGACCATGGCCCTGCTGGAGCTGCACCCAAGGAGGAAACACCGAGGGCCGTCTGAAGTGGGGCAGGCTAAGCTTACTGCTAGCCCATCCCGACCGGCAGTGCCAACAGTCATTCCCGGCTGGCGTTTGTTCGCCTGGACAATTCGATTTTTGGACTGTGTTGCACTGCATGGACTGTGTTGTTAACCGTTTGTGTTTTTTGGTTTTTTGTTCTCTCTGTTGTATGTTTTTGGTGGTGTCGTTTTTTGGAAATTTGAGATGTGTGTTTTTGTCTTTTGTGTCGCACTGCTGTGGGCAGGGGGAAACAGAATTTTGTTTCTCTTGTGTACACAAGTACATGAAAGAAATGACAATAAATTGTTCCTTATTCCTGATTTCCGTATATTAACTTGAAGATCATTAATAATTAAAGCACATTTCATACATAGAAAAGAATATATAATGCAAGGTTAACAAAGAAGTAACTCTATAATATAGAGCATCTAGTGCATATAAATACCATGATCTTGTCCAGCAAAGATTTATATTAGTGTGTTGTGCTCAAAGATGCAGGAGAAATGTTTATTGGAAAGCTCAAACCTGTGACTTTTACATTTTTTACATGTGTTTAACCACAAGGCTTCCATCGCTGCATAAAAACATGATGGGCAGTGACTGAAACTACTGACTGAAACTAATGACAGGTTCAGACCCAACATTTAGACAGAGAAGCAGCCAGTACGGAGGAATGCTGCCATTTCATATGTTCACTTTGCCCGTTTCGACACAAACACAACACAGCCTTGGATTGTCAGTTTGTTAAATGAACCTCATGAGAAATCGGTGCTAAAAATCACATCATCCCTGAAAAACTAGCTTTTATCAGCAAGCAA
This sequence comes from Lampris incognitus, assembly GCF_029633865.1. Classification (NCBI taxonomy): domain Eukaryota; kingdom Metazoa; phylum Chordata; class Actinopteri; order Lampriformes; family Lampridae; genus Lampris; species Lampris incognitus. Next base: position 55,324,916 of record NC_079213.1, read on the forward strand.
GATTTTTTGGTGTGGCAAAAATTAGCATGACTTTTTGAAATTGCTTAGAACATGAGGAACTGTCTGAATTGTTTTTTCTGCTTTCTGAAAGTCGGTGGGAATCATTGAAGCCCATTATGCCACGCTGTCTAGAGGGCAGTGTAATTTACTGGCTGCCCTGCAGACCTTTTCAAACACAGCAAGGAGGAACTTCACAAAACATCGTTTGTGCATTTTGGAAGAAATAAGTTAATAGCTCAATAACTCAAATATTTAAGATGTAGTCTGGAAAAACATGGATATATTACCTGGGTCTACAAAATAATGTTGAATCCAGAAAGACGCTTTATTTTGTCATTGTACAGTTGTAATGAAATGTGTTCTCTGCATGTAACCATCCTATTGTATAGGAGCAGTGAGCAGCTGCAGTACCTGGGACCAACTCCACTTCTTCTTTCCATTGCCTTGCTCAGGGGCACAGGTAGGAGTATTATCCCTAACATGCGTGTCTTTTAGATGGTGTTAGGAAACCGGAGCACCCGGAGGAAACACACGCAGACACGGGGAGAACATGCAAACTCCACATAGAAAGGACCTGGGACGGTCTGGGGCTCGAACCCAGGACCTTCTCACGGAGAGACAACAGTGTTAACCACTGAGCCACCGTACCACCCTATGGGGGGGGGGCATCTTTTTTCCACTTCTGGTGTGGGAAGATGGCGGTGCGAATTCATGTTTGCTGTGGCCTCTCGCAGTACCGTCCATGCAGTGTCTTTGTCCACGTCTGCGTTTCAGTTTTGTCTTCGTTTGATGGCTGGGAGAACTTGGTCTGCTGCAGCTTGTGGGCCCAGGGACCATGGCCCCGGCCTGGAGCTGTGCCTGAGGAGGAAGCACCGCGGGCGTTCTGACAGGACGTGGAAGCGGGGCAGGCTAAGCTAGCTGCTAGCACATGCAGACCGGAAGTTCTGACAGTCATCCTGGCTGGCGTTTATTCTCTTGGACAGTTATTTATTTATTTTTAGCTTGGATATATGTGTTGGTTTACATATATATGAATTGGTTAGTATGTGTGTTCTTGTAGTTCTTGGATATGTGTTTTTGTCTTTGTGTTGCACTGCTGTGGGCTGGGGGGAACCATGTTTTGTTTCGTTTCGTGTGCTGATTCCTGATTCCTGATCTATGGGGGTGGCGTCGTTTCCTAAGTGAAACTGCCCTCGGAAGAAAACGTGTTTTTATTGAGACTTTCACATTGTGGCGTTGATAAAGATATCATATCTTGGAAATCCAGATATTCTGTGTGCTCTTGTTGCAGAGGTAGTCTTCCTGCTGTGTTGGCACTTCACCTCAGAACAAATATTGGGAAACACTTGAGAGCCATCCATTCTACTGCACAATAATGACAACACCGTCAAAGTAAAGTGCTTTCAGATCATCCTGTGGTCAGAGCTGATGAGACATCTGCTGTGTCGGCAATATCATGCCGTTAATTAATGTTTTGCTCTGTTTTTTGGTCACAGCATTTTCGTATCCATTATTACTGTGTACCTGCACACACATAAAACATAGAGTTGCTATTAGGATGCTCCACAACAAAACTATGTAATTTTTCTTTTTGCATCGGTTAATTCTACTCCGGGTGTATTCAATTCCAAACGTCTTAGCAGGAAACAGTCAAGCGCAGTCTCCAGAGGAATGGACATATAGTTGTGTAGCTGGCACTACACGCTCTTTTATGAACAGCTCTTTATAAATTCACGTTTCCATATCTGCGTATCCACCGGTTCTGTTTCTCTTGGGGTAGTTGCCTCAGAGCAGGAAACATGCAGGGCTCTAGTTTCCGGGCGATACAAGGCTGACGGTGGCTCTAACGCAGACTACTGACATTTGCGTTGGGTGCAAGGTGGTTTCCGTCTCACCTGGGTGCGTGTGCTAATTCCCGGGCTCACCGTGACATCACGTGGGGGTGCAGTAGAAGGTGTGTCAATCAAAACAGGTGGCGCAGTGTTAGTTTGGTGTCAAATAAAACTGAATATGTGGTAGTTTCCGGGCTTTAGGTGAAGGTGCACTAAGCATAGACTTATCCACAATCCCACATACACTAAGTTTGTATATGTTATGTTGGTTGTGTCAGTAGGGATGCCCGACCAGGCCGGAGATAACACGGGGATTCGAACTGAGATGCCCGTGTTGGCAGACAACGGAATAGACCACCACGCCACCCAGACGCCCGTCCTAAACGGGTTTAATGACAAAACAAAATATCTGCACGTGTCTTCCAACATAAAACAGTCAATGTGCGTCATCACGCATGGAAAACACGGTGACGGGTTTCTTTCAATTAACCTCATTCAACCCGGATAAACGGACGGATTGCCTGGACTAACTGACCCGTGATCACACGATGATCACGACGGCTAGGATCAGCAGGAAAAACGTCATGATAACTTCCTGCAAAATCTGTTCTCTCCATTTTACCGAAGCACAACATAAGCTGTCACATATTTTCTTTCAACTTTTGTGTTAAAAAAAAACAACAACTGGTGTTTCTAATCTCCTCTTTCCATATTTGTGTAGTTTTCAGGTTATTTGCAAAACTTATTGTGGAGTTGTGATCTGTGGCCACTGATCACTACTTCCATGTTCTCATCACTACTTCCAAGTCCTGATCACTATTTCCATGTTCTGATCACTACTTCCATGTTCTCATCAATACTTCCATGTTCTGAGCACTACTTCCATGTTCTGATCACTACTTCCATGTTCTGATCACTGCTTCCATGTTCTGATCACTACTTCCATGTTTTCATCACTACTTCCATGTCCTGATCACTATTTCCATGTTTTGATCACTACTTCCATGTTCTCATCAATACTTCCATCCCATATTCTGATCACTGCTTCCATGTTCTGCTCACTGCTTCCATGTTCTGCTCACTACTTCCATGTTCTCATCACTACTTCCATGTTCTCATCACTACTTCCATCCCATATTCTGATCACTGCTTCCGGGTTTTGCGAGTTAGGTCTTTAGTGATTCATTTACTTTGGAGATAAGGACAATTTCTTCACAATAATATGTAAAGTCTGTGTTCCTCAGTCTGTTTTCTCTTATTTTTCACTTGTCAGGCTCACCTACAGGCCATCTGCTTTACAGCAGGGTAGAGATGCTCAGAATGCAGCAGAAAAACTCTTTGCAGTGAGATTACAAGGCTACTTTTTTGCACACAAAGGTGAGGCATAATTTCTCAGGTTGCTCCTTGATCTATTTCTTCATTGTTTGTTATAGTTTGTTTTTGTGGTCACTTTAAATCTATTCAATTATAAAGAGTGGTATTAGTGGGCGTCTGGGTAGCGTAGCGTCGCAGGAGCTACAGGTTCGCGTCCCGGCTGCGGCAGTTCCTGTGGTTGCCCCCCGAATTCGCTACATTGGTGTCAGAAGTGGGATCCGAACCCACGCCTCTAAGGGAGAGAAGCTTGGGTGTAACAAAAAAAAGGGCAATAAAACTCACCGATTGACCTGACATCGCGTCTCCGGGCCTCATTATGGATCGAAACGCTACATTGGCGTCAGAAGTGGGATACGTGCGGACGCGCTTTCCCCAAGAAGGGGGGTAGTGTAACGTGCATGGATAAGTAGACACGTTGGCCCTTGGCTAACTGGTCGGACCCTTTAGTTGAGCGGTCAGCGATGTCTCCCGTGTTGCGGGGGATACGGGTTCGCGTCCCGGCTGCGGCAGTTCCTGTGGTTGCCCTCCGAATTCACTACAATATATTGCACCAAAAGTTACTTTAAATACATGTCTGTAATTACTGTAAATTTATGATCACACCTGCTTCCAGTGTGGGAAGATGGCGGTGCAAATTCACGTTTGCAGCGGCCTCACCCAGTACAAGTGTGGGAAGATGGGAATTCATGTTTGCGGCGACCTCACCCAGTACCGTCCATGCAGTGTCTTTGTCCACGTCTGCATCTACGTTTGTCTTCGTTTGATGGCTGGGAGAGCTGTTGCTGAATCGGCTGGGAGAGCTTGGTCTGCAGCGTCCTGTGGGCCCAGGGACCACCGTCCTGCCTGGAGCTGTACCCGAAGAGGAAACACCGAGGGCGGTCTGACATGACGCGGAAGCGGGGCGGGCTAAGCTAACTGCTAGCCCATGCAGACCGGCAGTTCCAACAGTCATCCTGGCTGGCGCTCGTTCTCCTGGACAGTGATTTTTTTTTTCAGTTTAGGTATATGTGTTAGTTTAGATATATGTGTTAGTATAGATATATGTGTTAGTTTAGATATATGTGTTAGTTTATATATATGTGTTAGTATAGATATATGTGTTAGTGTGGATATATGTGTGGATATGTGTTTTCTTATAGTTTTTGGATGTGTGTTGTTGTCTTTGTGTTGCACTGCTGTGGGTCGGGGGAAACGATGTTTCGTTTCATTTCATGTGCACAAATGCACGGCATGTAATGACCAAGTGTTTCTGATTTCTGATGCCTGTTTTCCATTACAGTTCCTTGCCTCTGATTTCCTGAATATTCCATCGGTGAAGCAAACACAACCGTAAGAACACACATTTGCTCTTGAGGACATTTTTTTTCTGATCAGCTTGTGATCTATAAACCTGCTATGGCTCAACGGCACAAGTGGGGCCACAAAGAGGAGCAGCAGGTAAACCACACACAGACAGAATGTCAAAAGAAGCTACAAATATTTCTGATATGATTAAAATCCAAATATGTGGCTGTCAAAAAAGTCTCTTATTGAAGTTGTGAATCAGTTTTGTTCCTCTCTTTTGACAGAACTGGCTCCAGTGTGAAGTGCTTGACTCTTTCACTTCATCATATTTCCTAAGAGATCTTTTTTATGTATGTAGTCCAACTATTTATTGATCGGTCTTGCTTGACCCAAATCCTTTTAAATGTTAGTGGGGCATTTTAAAGCGCCTGTACTTGACAGCCTTCCTCATCTTGTGGGTGTTTCAGGTTGTCCAGGGTTGAGCTGGTTTTTCACATCCCAGCAGAACGCTCCACACAATAATTTGGAAATTTGGTGCAAAAATCTGCTGTCTCTCCAAAGACCCAAAATCTAGTCTGATAGATGTAGCAGAATATTTTATTGTTGTCTCAAATGTCTTTATTGAAACACAAACGGAGGTCACATTTATGTTGGCTTCATGTTTTCAGATATCAAAAAGTAAAAAATTAGTAATCATAACTATTAAAAATCATATTTTAAGAGTTTTATGAACTCTTATTTATTGAAATATTTTGTCCTCTTCTTCTTACCTTCTTCTTCTTCTTCTTCTTATCTTTACATTCGTTTTTTTATTGCATTTATTTTGCTCTCTCCTTTCCTTCACAATATTGTCTTTTAACCTCTTTGTCCAGGTCCAGGGTGTCTCCCCACCTGCTGCCCAATGACTGCTGGGATAGGCGCCAGCATCCCCACGACCCTGAGAGCAGGATAAGCGGTTTGGATAATGGATGGATGGCTTCTTATTTGTCTTTTTTCCTCTGATTGAAAAGATCTCCCCTCCCCTCCCACAAGTCTCTCATTCTACACCACATTTGTTTTGGTACATTGTGTTTCCCCTCTTGCTTTCAGTCGTACTGCAACAGAGTCAGTCTCTGAGCAAATACATAACAGTAGCAGGCTGATTTAAAACAAAAACGTCAAAAATGTGTCTGGAAAATACGGAGAAACAAAAGCCTCCGAGGCAGAATGCATGTTGTAGCAGCATGACTGACATTGGTGTAATAAGTGTTGTATTTGCTGACATCGCAGTACACTCGCAAAATGATTCGTTGCCATAACTGTCACACTAGTTGGAAACAAAACATTTGGCAATTAGGAGCTGCTTGATCAATTTACTCAAACAATTACACCATTATCAGGCTAGCTCTACAATACACGTCATAAAGCACTCAAATAAAGCTGCCGTTGTGCGCCTTTCGGAGAATTCAGTGTCCTCTTTCTTCCTCTCGTCTTGTGGAATCCTTCACCCAAGGCTGTTCTTAAGAAGAGGGGACACAGAACATATGAGCGACGGGTTGAATTTAAAACCCAACTCTGTGTAACTGCCAGGTTTATTCAAGATATTCCTTTCAAAGATAAGCTTAACTGTATATCAGGAATTATTGTTTTACATGTGTTCACGTCGTAAGCAGCGGGTTACCAGTGGGTCAGTTGTGATGGGTCACAAAATGCGCGGGGATGTTTTTGGTCCTATAGTCTGTCGTTGTGGTAGTCCATTCCAGTGGCTCCCCATGCATTCACCCAGAACACATACCATAAGTTTCAAACATTTGTGTATTTTTTAATACTCAATAATTTTAGTTTATTAAAAAAATGTGCTTGCCTGTCCTGCCTGCTGCACCCTGTCAGATTCCTTGCATTGCACCAGCCCCCTACATTATCCATCTGAGTGTAGAAAATTTTCTGCATCGGAAATGTCAGTGAAAGTGTCAGTTTGCAGAGCTGCAGTAAGTCAGACATATAGGTGCAGGAGGAAAGTCAGACATATTAGTGCAACGGCACGTCCACCTGAACGTAACAACTGAAGCCAGCAAGTTACTGGGGAAAAAAACCCACAATTAAATGCATTTGAAGTTTTCAAAGCAAAAAGAGCAAAGGCAAAAAAGGAGGTCAGAGGTAAGAATATGTACGTATTAGAGAGGAGGGAGATAAAAAAAGGAGATGGCACTGAGCATTTATAGTGACATATTTTGCATTAATTTAGGTGCCCACAGGTGGATTATATGTTATGCAGGACATGCAATCTGAAAGGGATTGGAGACTGCAAGGCGGTGACCGGAGAACATAGCTAGGCAGCATCAGATGTTGGCCTGTAGGATGACTTTGGAGACCAACAAGAGGAAGAGAGAGTGAAGGAAAAACCAAAGATCAAATGGTGGAAGCTGGAGAAGGAAGACTGTTGTGTGGAGTTCAGGGTGGAGGTAAGACAGGCTCTGGCTGGTAGTGAAGAGTTGCCGGATGGCTGGGCAACCATGCAGAAATGGTGAAGGAGACAACTAGGAAGGTACTTGGTGTGTCATCAGGACAGAGGAAGAAATACAAGGAGACTTGGTGGTAGAATGAGGAAGTACAGGAAAATATACAGAGGGAGAGGTTGGCGAAGAAGTGGGATAGTCAGAGAGTTGACGAAAGTAGACAGCAGTAGAGGGAGATGCTGTGTAAGGCAAAGAGAGGTGGCGAAGGCAAAGGAAAAGGTGTATGGTGAGTTGTATGACAGGCTAGACACTAAGGAAGGAGAAAAGGACTTGTGCCAGCTGGCTAGACAGAGGGACAAAGGTGGGAAGGATGTGCAGAAGGTTAGGGTGATGAAGGATAGAGATGGAAATGTGCTGACAAGCGAGGGGCTTGTGTTGAGGAGGTGGAAGGAATACTTTGAGGGACTGATGAATGAAGGAAATGAGAGAGAGAAGGTTGGATGATGTAGGGATAGTGAATCAGGAAGTGTGGTGGATGAGCAAGGAGGAAGTGAGGGCTGCTATGAAGAGGATGAAGAGTGGAAAGGCGATTGGTCCAGCTGACATACCTGTGGAGGCATGGAGATGTTTAGGAGAGATGGCAGTGGAGTTTTTAACTAGATGGTTTAACACAATCTTGGAAAGTGAGAGGATGCCTGAGGAGTGGAGAAGAAGCATCCTGGTGCCGATTTTCAAGAACAAGGGTGATGTGCAGAACTGTAGCAACTACAGAGATATAAAGTTGATCAGCCACAGCGTGAAGATTTGGGAAAGACTAATAGAAGCTAGGTTAAGAGGAGAGGTGATGATCAGCAGCAGCAGTATGGTTTCATGCCAGGAAAGAGCACCACAGATGTGATGTTTGCTTTGAGAATCTTGATTGAGAAGTATAGAGAAGGACAGAAGGAGTTACATTGTGTCTTTGTAGATTTAGAGAAAGCATATGATAGGGTGCCGAGAGAGGAGGTGTGGTATTGTTGAGGAAGTCGGGAGTTGCAGAGAAGTATGTAGGAGTGGTGCAGGATATGTATGAGGGCAGTGTGACAGTGGTGAGGTGTGTGGTTGGAATGACAGATGGGTTCAAGGTGGAGGTGGGATTACATCAAGGATTGGCTCTGAGCCCTTTCTTGTTTGCAATGGTGATGGACAGGTTGATGGATCAGATCAGGCAGGAGTCTCCGTGGACTACGATGTTTGCGGATGACATTGTGATCTGTAGTGAGAGTAGGGTGCAGGTTGAGGAGAGCCTGGAGAGGTGGAGGTATGCACCAGAGAGAAGAGGAATGAAAGTCAGTAGGAGCAAGACAGAATACCTATGCGTGAATGAGAGGGAGGACAGTGGAATGGTGAGGATGCAAGGAGAAGAGGTGATGAAGGCGTATGAGTTTAAATATTTGGAGTCAACTGTCCAAAGTAACGGGGGGTGCGGAAGAGAGGTGAAGAAGAGAGTGCAGGCAGGGTGGAGTGGGTGGAGAAGAGTGTCAGGAGTGATTTGTGACAGAAGGGTACCAGCAAGAGTTAAAGGGATGGTTTACAAGATGGTTGCGAGACCATCTATGTTATATGGTGCCACTGTCTCCAAACAAGACAGGAGGAGGAGCTGGAGGTGGCAGTGATGAAGATGATAAGATTTTCATTGGGAGTGATGAAGAAGGACAGGATTAGGAATGAGCATATTAGAGGCACGGCTCATGTTGGATGGTTTGGAGACAACGCAAGAGAGGCAAGATTGAGATGGTTTGGACATGTGTGGAGGAGAGATGCTGGGTATATTGGGAGAAGGATGCTGAATATGGAGCTGCCAGGGAAGAGGAGAAGAGGAAGGCCAAAGAGGAGGTTTATGGATGTGATGAGGGAGGACATGCAGGTGGCTGGTGTGACAGAGGAAGATGCAGAGGACAGGGAGAGATGGAAACGGATGATATGCTGTGGCGACCCCTAACGGGAGCAGCCGAAAGTAGTAGTGGTAGTGAATAGACCATTCAGTATTCTAGTCAACATCGTAGCTGATGATGCCGAAAGAAGAAGAAGAAGATTTGCCGGGATACTTCCCAAAATTTCTAGCCACTTGCCATAATTAGCATGGTTGAGTTTAGTTGATTGTCACTTCACATATTTTAAATTTTTGATTGTATTCCTTTGAAATTAGGTCATTCATAAATCATGTTTTACTTTTAATTTGTGGTGTATAGGATACATAATTTTAACATTGTCTATTTGGCAATGCATGGTGTAAGAAACAATTGATAAATACATTTTGAGCTATTGGATTTTGCTGTTATCAGAACAGTGACTGGAATGATTGAGACTGTTTTGGGGAATTCCGTTGGTCTACATTTTTAGTGTTGACTTTTTACACGAATCAGTTACATATTGGACTAATTTAATTTCACAATTCAGTGAATTGATAAAATAATTTATTAATGAATGTTTGAATTCACTTTTAACACACTATTTGCAACTGGAACACTGGTTTGATCATGTTTGGTGGTGGGTTAATGTCTTTTTACTACGAAATACATCCATTCTTGTTTCAGACTTACACTCCAGTGCTCTATACTAATGACCATCACTTTATCAATTCCCCCATTAACCTTTCAACCAAGCATTTTAACTGGCCTCACCTCACACCATAACCTCTTGGCGTAACCTGTGATGTCTTGGTCAGTAGCTCCCCTTCCGTTTCCGGTTAGGAGATGGCGGCCTCACCCAGTACCGTCCATGCAGTGTCTTTGTCCACGTCTGCATCTACGTTTGTCTTCATTTGATGGCTGGGAGAGCTGGCACTGGATCGGCGGGGAGAGCCTGGTATGCAGTGTCCGGTGGGCTCAAGGACCATGGCCCTGCCTGGATTTGCGCCTGAAGAGGAAACACAGAGGGCAGCCTGACAGGACGCGGAAGTGGGGCAGGCTAAGCTAACTGCTAGCTAGCCCATGCAGACCGGCCGTTCCGCTAACACTGAGGGAGGTCTGGTGGCGGCCTTGCCTGGCGTTGTTTTTGGTGTTGTCGTGTGGAGTGAGGGAAGGTGTGTCGAACGTGTCTGGCAGGGAGAGCTGGTGTTGGATTGGCTGGGGGAGCCTGGGTCTTCTGCGTCCGGTGGGCCCAAGGACCATGGCCTTACCTGGAGCTGCGCCCAAGGAGGAAGCACTGAGGGTGGTCTGACAGGATGTGGAAGCGGGACAGGCTAAGTTAACTGCTAGCACATCCAGACTGACAGTTCCGACAGTCATCCTGGCGTTCGCTCTCTTGCACAGTGACTTTTTTTAAAAAAAATTTGGATGTATATTATATATATATATATATATTCGTTTTTGTAGTTTTTTTGTAGTTTAGATATGTGTTGTTGTAGTTTGGATATGTGCTTTTGTCTTTGTGTTGCACTGCTGAGGGCTGGGGGAAACTATTCCATTTCATTTCATGCACTTGCGGACATGAAATGTAACGACACATAAATGCTCAAGATTCCCTTTGTTCTCTTCTCGTTTCCTACAGCTGATTCATTCCTGCCTCTCTCCATTGAGGGTTGTCTCTGTCCTCTCATCCGCTGTCAACTGTGATGGTCCACTCTGAACTAAAGCTGTTCTCTGGCTATCTGGGGCATTGTGATTTGAACATGTATAACTTAACTCATTGGAGACATAGTGGAAGAGAACTGGATTTGATGATCTGGTTGACTCTCCCCCTTGTGATGGCCTGGCAGCCTGTCCAGGGTGTCTCCCTGCCTGCTGCCCAATGACTGCTGGGGTAGGCTCGAGCATCCCGCAACCCTATTTAGGATAAGCAGCTTGGATAATGGATGGACGGATGGTTGACTGTCTGACATTGAATGTCACCTCACCTTCTCTCGTTGTCTCTGCTGAGGCGACCTTTGACCATTATCCAATCCTGTGCCTGTCCCAGACACGGCTTTTAGGTCCCTTTTGTGATTCAACTTGAATCCTGACTTCTGTTGTTCAGCAATGTGATATAACAACAAATCAACGCAAGGGCAACAAACATGTTCAAATTGAAGGCTAGAGGGTACACATGCTTATGGTTATCTGGCATTTTTGAATGACCTCAGTAAAAATTGAAAGTGGCATTCGCTGCTTAGTTTGCTGAGGACTGCACGTGTGAACAAAGACTTCTGAGCTGTTGATTTAGAAGAAAAGCTTTTTAGCAAACCTGTGTTTTTAATGCAAAAATCTGGTAAATGTATATGTGTGGGGTGGGGGTGGGGGGGTGTTTGTTTCAGTCAGTAGCCTACCATTCAGCACCTCTGTTGATATTCACTAGTCATACTATGCTTCAGGAAAGCACAAATATTACACATCGTACCCTCAAGTCTTAGCGGTGGTCGCATATGGAACCCAATATACATGCACGGACAGTATTTGAACACAAAACAAACTAGTTTTAACCTCCATTTATGTGATAGTTATGAGAATTTCGTCATTATCAATATTGTCTTCTAAGAAAGAAGTTAAAGGTTTGGAACGAAACTGTGTTGAAAGTTACATCAGTGCTTGGAGTATTTTTCACGTTCACCTCAAGTTCTTCTTGAATCAAAAATCAGTATGTATTTGTCATTTCAATCCATGCACCTGCACACATGGAATGAAACGGAATATCGTTCCCCCAGCCCACAGCAGTGCAACACAAAGACAACAACACGTATTTAAAAATTACAAGAACACACATATCCACACTAGCACATATCTATATCCAAACTAAACACACAAAAAAAACCTGTCCAAGAGAACAAACGCTAGCCAAAAAATAAAAATAAAAAAATACACACACACACACACACACACACACACACACACACACACACACACACACACACACACACACACACACACACACACACACATATATATATACACTGCTCAAAAAAATAAAGGGAACACATAAGCAATGCAATGTAGCTCCAAGTCAATCACACTTTTGAGATATCAACCTGTCCAGTTAGGAAGCAACACTGATTTGTGAATCAATTTCACCTGTTGGTAAATTGTCTAATTTCCACCAGGTGGAAATTAGACAATTTGCAAGACAACCCCTATAGAAGGAATGGATTTGCAGGTGGTGGCCACAGACCATTTCCTGTCCTCATCTTTTCTGGCCGATCTTTGGTTAGTTTTTCATTTTGCTAGTGCCCTCACCACTAGAGGTGGCATGAGGCGGTATCTGCAACCTACAGAAGTTGCTCAGGTAGTGCAGCTCATCCAGGATGGCACATCAATGCGTGCTGTGGCAATAAGATTTGATGTGTCTCCCAGCACAGTGTCCAGAGCATGGAGGAGGTACCAGGAGACAGGCCAGTACACCAGGAGACGAGGAGGGGGCCGCAGGAGGACAACAACCCCGCAGCAGGACCGCTATCTGGTCCTTTGTGCAAGGAGGAACAGGAGGAGCGCTGCCGGAGCCCTACAAAACGACCTTCAACAGGCCACTAATGTGCAGGTTTCTGCTCAAACAGTGAGAAACAGAATGCATGAGGATGGTATGAGGGCCCGACGTCCACAATTGGGGCCTGTGCTCACAGCCCAACACCGTGCAGCCCGATTGACCTTTGCCAGAGAACATCTTGGTTGGCAGATTCGCCATTGGCGCCCTGTGCTCTTCACAGATGAGAGCAGGTTCACACTGAACACATGTGACAGACGTGAGAGAGTCTGGAGACGCTGTGGAGAACGTTCTGCTGCCTGCAACATCCTCCAGCATGACCGGTTTGGCGGTGGGTCAGTGATGGTCTGGGGAGGCATATCCTTGGAGGGCCGCACAGACCTCTACGTGCTAGCCAGAGGTACCATGACTGCCATTAGGTACCGGGATGAGATCCTCAGACCCATTGTCAGACCATATGCTGGTGCAGTGGGCCCTGGGTTCCTGCTCATGCATGACAATGCTCGTCCTCATCTGGCCAGAGTGTGTCAGCAGTTCCTGTATGTCGAGGGCATTGATGCTATGGACTGGCCTGCACCTTCCCCAGACCTGAATCCAATCGAGCACCTCTGGGACATCATGTCTCGTACCATCCGCCAACGCGATGTCGCCCCACAGACTGTCCAGGAGTTGACCGATGCCCTGATCCAGGTCTGGGAGGAGATCCCTCAGGAAACCATCCGTCGTCTCATCAGGAGCATGCCCAGACGTTGTAGGGAGTGCATACAGGCACGTGGAGGCCACACACACTACTGAGCCTCATTTTGAATCGTCTTGAAGAATTTCCACAGAAGTTGGATCAGCCTATGTTCTCATTTTCCACTTTGATTTTGAGTATGATTCTGAATCCAGACCTTAATGGGCTAATGATTTTGATTTCCATTGATCATTCTTAGGTTATTTTGCTCTAAACACATTCCTCTGTCTAATAAATAAAGATTTTCAGCTGAAATATTTCATTCATCGAGGTCTATATTGTGTTTTTAGGTGTTCCCTTTATTTTTTTGAGCAGTATATATATATATATATATATATATATATATATAATTCACTTTCCAAGAGAGCGAACGCCAGGATGACTGTCGGAACTGCCGGTCTGCATGGGCTAGCAGTTAGCTTAGCCTGCCCTGCTTCCGCGCCCTGTCAGACCGTCCCTGGTGTTTCCTGCTCGGGCACAGCTCCAGGCAGCAATAGACCAGGCTCCCTCAGCCGATCCAGCACCAGCTCCCCCAGCCAGACACCTTCGACACCTTCCCACACAACAACACCAAAAACACAGTCAATGCTAGGCGAGGCCGCTGCCAGACCGGCCTCGGTGTTATCGGAACTGCCGGTCTGCATGGGCTAGCAGTTAGCTTAGCCTGCCCCGCTTCTGCGTCCTTTCAGACCACCCCCGGTGTTTTCTGCTCAGGCGCAGCTCCAGGCAGGGCCGTGGTCCCTGGGCCCACGAGACCTAGCAGACCAAGCTCTTCCAGCCGATCCAGCGCCAGCTCTCCCAGCTTGGATGCAGATGTACAAAGACACTGCATGGACACGTCACCTCACCCAGTACCTTTAACTTTACCTTTAACACTGAACTCCAGTGTTCCTTAAAATCATAGTCAAATTGAAGACGAAATATAGACTTCTAAAAGCAGAACACTGGCGGTGCTTTGTACAACCATTTCAGCTCACATTGAAGTTTGTCACAGTCAGTTTGTAATGGAATATAAGGGCTTGGCTGTCTGAATTAAAAATACACTTTAGGTGGAGAAAAAAAATCGCAGATTTGTGTTACTGCCTTATGGCGTACCAACAAAACAAATGGCTTGGGCTTAGTCACTTTGCAAAACTGAACAATGAAAGGTTTGGTAAGCAGTATGTCTCTGGAGCATGCTCAGCAGCGATGACGCTGTACAACTGTCAGCTGCGTGACCGTGCTTGTTGTAAATAGTCTTGTATCCTGTCTTAGTCTTTCTACTGTTGTAATTTGCAGGGTTCACTAGTATGTGCAGACTGGGACGTTTTTGTTGGCAGTTTAGACAGTAGGGTCACCATAATCACAGATTACGTTAAGTTTTGTATCACCACCACCATACCGGTTAAAACTTTAAAAAAAAAACCTTCAAACCCAGGACCATTCCCCATATAAAATATAGTTTAAGAGAAAAGTGGAGCCTATCAACGGCAGAACTGGGTTTCAATCAAGACCATAAGTCGTTCAGTGAGGCGTGAGATCATGAAGGCCAAATGAAATATAAAGAGAAACAGGAGCAGGGATTCAGTAGCATGAACTTTAAACAAGCTTGTAGAGGAGCTCAAGCTTACCAAAAAGTTAGAGCACTCACAGGCAGTGATCCAAGAATCTGGTTTTCCACCACATCCCACCGTACCACCTTTGCTGAGAATCTGAACAACCTTTGTGGCTGTTTTGATACCCTGGATGTTTCTGTGGAGTGTGAAGATCTATTCAGAGCTCTACTCACGCCACAGCCAATTTACCATGAAACCTTCTCCATAGAAGTTGTCTCTCATAGCTGGTAACATTATTATCCCCAAACTAAACTAAGAAAGCAGTGCTTTTGTTTCTGAACACCTTTTAACAGGTAGGACAACTGTTATTTGTGATCAGATAGTAAGAGTCTATGACACCACAGGCTTCGGAGTGCCATTTGGCTAATGTTTTTCACACATGTTGAATATCCTTCACAATCTGTAAAATGTTTTACGTTAGTCTGCATCCTATTTCATTCTCCCCAAAACAATGTCAAAGGAGTCAGGGACAACTTAGGTCATTTGTCTACTGCTCAACCTAGCTACTACTAGAGAACTAGCTACTAGAGAACCAGCTACTAGAGAACTAGCTACTAGAGAACTAGCTACAAGAGAACCAGCTGCTAGAGAACTAGCTACTAGAGAACCAGCTACCAGAAAACTAGCTAACAGAGAACCAGCTACTAGAGAACTAGCTACTAGAGAACTAGCTACAAGAGAAACAGCTACTAGAGAACTAGCTACCAGAAAACTAGCTACTAGAGACCTAGCTACTAGAGAACGGCTTCTGACAGCTACTTGGATAAAGTTCACAGTAGTAAGTCAGTTGTCACACTATGTGAAAATATCAGTTTAGCGGGGATAGGCAGTTATTGAGCGGCACTGTAAAAGCTTATATTCATGGAATACACCACCTCTGTGTAAAGTGTGTTTGACTTGTCTGCCCATACACTGTGTTGTCTGTCAAAGTAAAACCACAAGATAATTATTTTTGAGAACTAGGCACAGTGGGGTGGCACACCCAAACCTTGCTTAAGAGTGCTTAATTTAACAGGTTGACTTGGCAAGAAATCATAAATAAGCAGTTTCATTTGGAAGGTGTGTATAAGTTCCTGTGTCAAGTCGACACACCCATAATTAAGTAATTTTTGATGGGGGGGTCAACAAATTATTACATTTCTATTCAGGGACTATTACGCACCAATACGCCCATCACCGTCGAACAGGAAAAGGAGCTTTAAACTGCTCCTGTATAGGATAAGGAAAATTAATCAGCCATGGAAACAACTGTCTTTGACTATTCATTCTGTTAGTTCAGGGTTTCATTTAGAACTGAAAGTGTTTTGTGAGCTTCCTTCATATAGATTGTTAGTGTGCAATATGAGTTTTGTATTGATGAGGCTTGCACACCGGAGTCTTGATTCAGAGTGTTTTTTATTCGTCGCTCTTTCCACATATAAAACTAGGATGGCACGACAACCTTACGCTACTGCCACCTACTGGTGCAGTGGTATAACATCATGAACTGATGCTGCATGTACTTGTCATATCAATACAAGTTTAATTATCTTTTTTTATCACAGCGTAAGGTAGGATGATATATGGCATACCACACTGTTAATATACTACTTATAAACAAGGCATTGTAAGTCAAAATATTGTTAGAAGCAAAGCCCCTCATAAACCTGGCTTGTAACAACTCACCCACAAACTAGCATTTATTAATCTCATGTTTAGCTGTACCATGTGTGTAGATTTGGGAAGGGGAAGGGGTTACTGTTGTGGTTCAACCCCCCGCTCGGCTCTCTGGCTCCACTGTGAGGTCACGAAGCACATCTCCATCAGCTGTCTCTGAAACACCAGGCATGTCTGCGCGTGCTCATAGAGCGTCGCGTAGACACAATGTACAACAGCGCACCTGTCGACAATGTACAACAACGCACCTGTCGACAATGTACAACCACCACACCTGTGACTGATCAGCTCATCAACAGTCTGCACGACCCCAGCCGACCCAGTGTGTCGTCGCATTAACGTGCCTAAGCGACAGTCGAACCCCTCAAGCTCTGCTCTCTCCTACGGACCCTAGCCTCCCACTTGGAACTCCCGGCTTTTGGTTTTTGGACCTCTAAAGCAGTGTTTCTCAACCCAGTCCTCAAGGACCCCCTAACCTGCAGATTGTGGAGTTAGAAAACAACGAGACAGGAGACGTAAGAGTAGACGTAGTCGAGGTAGTTTACTAGCTCCAACTTTGCATGTCATACATTCGACAACGACACTGAACTGTGTACCGGAAGCGGAAGTGCATTATCTGACCACTCGCCTCTTCCCTTAAAGGTACACCGTCCTCTTAGGTGAATGTCTCTAGTTATATAGATGTGGGTCACCACACAGGCCCCCCCAGAATTCACCTACACAAAACAATGCAAAACAGCAAAAGCGCAAGTCATGAACATAAAAATAGACTCTACAACAGAACAGTCAATGACATAGTGCAAAGTCACGGGGAAAACAGGTGACGAGTCGGGGGGCGGACCCTGCGGCCATAATGGCTGCGCTTCACAGGAGGGGAAACAGATGGGGCCGAAACCCGGGCCATAGGCGGGGCCGAAGCAGGAACAGAGGCAGGTGCCGGGGCCGACCTAGGAGGGCGTCCCCGCCGCGGGGGTAGGGCCGATTGCATTGGCTCCCCAATGTCCAAGTGAGCGGGCTTGAGACGGTCTATAGCGACCCGCTCTGGCCTGCCCACCATGTCCACCACAAAGTTCTTATCCCCGCCTCCAGGACGCGGAAGGGCCCGTCGTATGGGGGCTGCAGCGGGGACCGATGGCTGCCGTGCCTAATGAAGACGTACCTCGCCGATGGCAGATCCTTGGGGACGTAGGACCGGGGGAGGCAGTGTTGAGACATCGGAACGGGAGCGAAGGCACCGGCAGCGCTCCGGGATGCACTGAGGTGAGAGGCGGCCAACCAGGGAGCCGTAGCATCCGGAAGAAACTCCCCCGGAACCCGCAGGGGCTGGCCATACACCAGCTCAGCGGAGGAGGTCTGGAGGTCTTCCTTCGGGGCCGAACGCAGGCCGAGCATGACCCACGGGAGCCGGTCCATCCAGTCGCAGCCAGTGAGGCTTGCCCGCAGAGCGGCTTTCATGTCCCGATGGAACCGCTCACAAAGTCCGTTGCTCTGCGGGTTGCACGCCGTAGTGCGGTGGATCTTCACCCCCAGGTGCTCAGCGACCGCCGTCCAGAGCTCCGAGGTAAACTGGGAGCCCCGGTCGCTCGTGATGTCACCCGGCGTGCCGAAACGGGCCACCCAGCAGCCGATGAACGCCCGTGCTACCTCTGCTGCCGTCGTGGAGGACAAGGGAATAGCCTCTGGCCACCTGGTGGCCCTGTCCACAATAGTGAGGAGGAACGTATAACCACGGGAGGGGGGCAGGGGACCCACCAGGTCAACATTGACGTGGTCAAACCGCCTCTCTGGAACCACAAACGGCGCCAAAGGGGCCTTGGTATGGCGGTGCACCTTGGCGCGTTGGCACGCCACACACGAGCCGGCTGAGGCTCTAACATCCTTACGGAGCCCAGGCCAAACGAACTTGACGCTCACCAGCTTGGTCGAGGCCTTCACTCCCGGGTGGGAAAGGCCGTGGACGGTGTCGAAAACTCGGCGCCGCCAGGAAGTAGGCACCAGGGGGCGCGGTTGACCGGCGGAGATGTCACAGAGGAGGGTGGTGTTGGCCGCGTCGAACGTCACGTCCTCCAGCCGTAGCGCCGTAGGGGTCGACCAGTAGTCTTGAACGGTCGCGTCCTTGGCTTGGTCCGCTGCCATAGCGGCGTAGTCGAGTCCCAAGTGAACGGCGTTAACAACCGCCCGTGAAAGGCAGTCGGCGACGAAGTTATCCTTGCCCGACACGTGTTGTATGTCCGTGGTAAACTCGGAATCCGCCGCGAGATGGCGCTGGTGACGCCCAGACCACGGTTCTGAGGTTTTGGCCATACAGAACCTCAGCGGTTTGTTGTCCACGAAAGCGGTGAACTGTCGGCCCTCCAATAGGAACCTAAAGTGTCTGGTTGCGAGGAAGAGACCCAGTAGTTCCCTATCAAAGGTGCTGTATTTGCGCTCGCTCTCACGGAGTTGTTTACTGAAGAATGCCAACGGCTGCCAGCCCCCCCCCCCACCCACTGCTCACACACGGCCCCCACGGCGTAGTCGGAGGCATCCGTTGTAAGGGCTATGGGGGCGGCAGGCGACGGGTGAGCTAGCAGCGCAGCGTTGGCCAGCGCGGTCTTGGCGGCCACAAAAGCCTCGTCCATCCCCGAAGACCAGTCCAGCTCGTCCTTAGACTTCTTACCCTGCAGGGCCTCATACAGGG
This sequence comes from Lampris incognitus, assembly GCF_029633865.1. Lineage (NCBI taxonomy): Eukaryota > Metazoa > Chordata > Actinopteri > Lampriformes > Lampridae > Lampris > Lampris incognitus. The sequence continues at coordinate 55,343,938 of NC_079213.1, forward strand.
GACGCATGATGTGGGCGGCACGGGGCAGGAAACGGTTATAAAAGTTCACCATGCCCAGGAATTCCTGCAGCGACTGTACAGTGCGGGGGCGGGGGAACATGGTGACAGCCTCAACCCTGGCAGGGAGGGGAACGGCCCCCTGTGGAGTGATGTGGTGCCCAAGGAAGGTGATGGACGACTCCCCGAACTGCACTTAGCTGGGTTGATGATGAGGCCGTGTTCGCTGAGCCTGACGAACAGCTGTCTGAGGTGCGTCATGTGTTCCTCCGCCGACACGCTGGCCACGAGGATGTCGTCTAAGTACACAAACAAAAATGGCATGTCGCAGAGCACAGAATCCATAAGGCGCTGAAACGTCTGCGCCGCCCCTTTAAGGCCGAAAGGCATACGTAAAAACTCAAAGAGCCCAAGGGGTGTGATGACAGCCGTTTTTGGGACATCCAGTGGGTGGACCGGCACTTGGTGATACCCCCGCACTAAGTCGATTTTGGAATAGATGGCAGCGCCCGCCAGGTGGGTAGAGAAATCTTGTATTTGCGGTATGGGGTACCGGTCGGGGGTCGTGGCATTGTTTAGGCGACGGTAGTCCCCGCACGGGCGCCAACCCCCGTCGGCCTTAGTAACCATGTGAAGAGGGGAAGCCCACGGGCTGTCAGAACGGCGGACAATGCCGAGGCGCTCCATAGTCGAAAACTCCTCCCTGGCTATTGCGAGCTTGGCCGAGTCGAGGCGTCGGGCCCGGGCGTAAACTGGGGGGCCCACTGTGGTGATATGATGTTCCACGCCGTGCTTGGCCACCGCCGAGGAGAAGGTGGGTGTGGTGAGCTCGGGGAAATTGGCGAGCAGGCATTGGTATGGATCCCCGGTGGAGAGTGTGTTAGCGAGGCACAGCGCTCCAGCCCCCCCAAGCGTGCAGGGGTATGACGCAAAAGAGAGGGCATCAATCACGCGACAGTTTTTAACATCCACCAGCAGGTTGAAAGCACAGAGGAAATCCGCACCTAGGAGCGGGATGGATACAGCAGCCATCACAAAGTCCCAGCCGAAACGTCGGCCGCCAAAACACGTCCACATGTCTGATACCGTACGTCCGAATGGACGGCGTCCATCTGGGGGCCGTGACTGTCGGTCATCGTGTCCACAGCTTGTGCTGGTAGTATGCTGCGTTGAGCGCCAGAGTCAACCAGCAGCCGCCGGCCCGACAAGGAGTCTCTGATGAACAACAGCTTGCAGTCACGGCCGGCGCCCATAGCCGTTAACGAGTGCCGGCCTTGGCGTTTCCCTGAACCCTGTAACTGCAGGGTTTGCAACACTGTTTTGCTTTTGCCCCAAACCTGGCATGGTAATAACAGAGCCCGTCGTCAGGTTGGCGGCGGGCTGTCACCGCAGCCGCGGTGTCCATATAGTCGTACACAGGTGGTGGTGGGGCGGTCTGGTGGGGTAACAGGGCATGCACAAACTGTTGCCGGTTGGCCAGGAAAACTCGTGTCTGCTTCAGCAGCCAGAGAACGGTAGTCCTTGGAGGCGGCGAGAGGAGAACTGGCCAGTGCTGTGCGTACAGGTGCGGGGAGCTGCCTCAGAAAAATGTGTGTGAAAAGAAAGGCCGGGTCAGCCGATCCCAGCACAGACAGCATTTTTTCCATTAACTCAGACGGTTTGCCGTCGCCGAGGCCATTCGGGGACAGTAAACGGTCTGCCTTCTCCAGCTCCGACAGTTCAAATAGTTTCAGGAGGAATGTCTTTATAGCATCGTACTTGCCAGCAGCTGGCGGAGCTTCCAACAGTGTCATTGCTCGCGCCGTTGTCGATGCGTCTAACGCCGCCACTACGTGGAAGTACTGCGTTGCATCCTGCGTTATCCCTCTCAGCTGGAACTGGGCTTCCACATGTTGAAACCACGGCCGTGGATTATGCTGCCAAAAGTCGGGTAGCTTCACAGTAGCGGTGTAAATGCTAGCGTTAGCAATAGCCATGTTGTTAGCACCGGCGTCGTCGTTGTCAGACATACTCATATTAGTAGTTCGATCACGTCAGGGTCACCAATGTGGAGTTAGAAAACAACGAGACAGGAGACGTGAGAGTAGACGTAGTCGAGGTAGTTTACTAGCTCCAACTTAGCATGTCATACATTCGACAACGACACTGAACTGTGTACCGGAAGCGGAAGTGCATTATCTGACCCCTCGCCTTTTCCCTTAAAGGTACACCGTCCTCTTAGGTGAATGTCTCTAGTTATATAGATGTGGGTCACCACAAGATTTTCATTGTAACCCTGCATAGGTAGCTCTGCTTGTACTTACTCAACCAATCATCTCACAGCACTTTATTATGCAAGGTGTGCACTCTTGACATTCACTGCTGAATTACTACAAACAGGTACCTATTCAGGGTTGCAAAGAAAATCTGCAGGATAGGGGGTCCTTGAGGACGGGGTTGAGAAACACTGCTCTAAAGGACTCGCTCTTCTCTCTTGGATTACGGACACCTTTGCCTGCACGTACATTTCATACGTTGGACACGCCATTTACATACCGCACCACACGTAGAGTAAATACTTACACATAACCTAGACACACAACCCCCTGGTCACCACACACACACATCCCACAAACAAGACGAACAACGCACCATACACTATACACTTTATTCTCGTGTTTTTCCTTGTTTAATTTTGTTAATTAATCCGCCCTCCCGGCGGCCAAAGATTCCACTGCCTCTGAACTGCCTCTTTTGGTTCCGCTCCGGCCGTTGCATAACAGTTACAACCCCTCCAAAAAAAATTTTGTGGGTGAATCAGAAATATATGCTGTTGGAAACTGTGAGAGATTAAAAACCATTTTTTTACATTGTAATCCTCATTGGTAAGAAAATTAGAAAAATCTATTTTTGTCTGCCCCCCCCCCACCGATATTGTCTCTTCGTTCCCCCTCTTGTTTTATCACTTGGTATTGTCCATGTGGTTTAATGGAGGCAGGATTTCACAGAAACACCATCGACAGAGATGCAAGTAAGACAGCCCATCATCTTTAAAATATTCAAACGAATCAGTCTTTTAATCAAAGTGTTGAAGTGTTTCTGATGTGTAACCTTGCTTTTCTGAGTTGCTGGTTAGCTAAAACATGATTCGGGCGGACTAACTTTGGCTCCGTTGAACAGCTTTAAAAGCACCTATTTCAAAATGTCAATTTTAAGCCTCCATTCATATGATGTAAGTAACATGTAACATAACTAACCATCCATCCATTATCCAAACTGCTTATCCTGCTCTCAGGTTCGCGGGGATGCTGGAGCCTGTCCCAGCAGTCATTGGGCGGCAGGTGGGGAGACACCCTGGACAGGCCGCCGGATGGGCAGTCCATACTTGGCTTACTGCTAGTTAAACATTTAAGACAATAATCCCATACCATTGTGTTCATAACAAAGTCACACAACAGTTGTGCTTTGCATCTATGACGCTATTACTGTCCCAATCGACTCTGTGCATGACTGTAGTCCACTGACTTCCGGTTTCCACTGCAGCGGTCATACCAGTTTCCTGTTTGTTGGCGTGTGCTATTGACAATGGCATGTTTTTCGCGATGCCTGCAAGATTTACCATGGATAAATGTCAACGACATGCACACAACTGTCCACAAACTTTCACTTGCACCTACCAGCACACGGGTGAAAAGTTCCCAGTTGTACATATCAAGTTACGTCCACAATTATGAGGATGAGCGGACGGACGGAATTGTGGACGTAACTTGATCTGTACAGCTTGAGACTTTTCACCCGTTTGCTGGTAGTTGCAGGTGAAAGTTTGTCGACAAGTCTGTGCATGCCGTTGACATCATTGTTGCCGGCATCGCGAAAAATATGCCATTGTCAGTAGCACGCGCCAACAAACAGGAAATGACTGCTGCAGTAGAAACCGGAAGTCAGTGGACTACAGTTATGCACAGAGCCGATTCAGCGGCCGCATCCTTCGAAGGCTTGCGTTTGAAGACCGATTACGTCACAGCAGCGCGCCTGGCTGTGTCATTCCGAAGGGTTGGGACGGGAGCCAAGATGGCGGCGTAGTGTTCGGTCTATTGTAGAACCCGCTCTGTCTTGAAAACTTTTTAAAAGCAACAAAACGAACTTTCAGGATAAAAAATTGAAGCCACATATGATGGCAAAAAATCTGGGCTCAGATAAGAGAAAAATTACGACTCCCAGTTCTTCTCCATCCAAACGTTTTGGCAAGACACAAAACATGGAAACCGACGCCGCAGAAAACATCATTGCTACGCTCAGATGGCTATCAAAGAGCAAGGAGCTAGTAGCATTGGGAAAAGTATCAGGTTACTGTTAACTTTATTTCTGAAAGTTGACGCACACCGAAGCGAGAGTGAGTAAAGCAGAGGAAAAAATCCAAAATGTGGAAAGCAAGGTGCTGGAGCTGTCACGATACAAACGAAGATGGAATCTGCGACTTCACGGGCTAACTGAGGAAGACGGAGAAGACGTTCGCAGAAAGGTAATTGAAATCTGCCAAAACATGGCTCCTGACCACCGAGAGACATTCCCGGAGGTACTCGACTCAGTGCACAGGCTTGGGCAAAGACGTGAGTCTTCAGCGGCACCACTGCCCCGTGTAGTAATCATTCAATTCACTATGAGGCATTTTCGAGACATTATCTGGAAGACGGCGAAACGATCCGATTATTTGACGACCAGGAAGCTGCGCTTTAAGGAAGACCTTTCTCCCGAGGACCTAGAGAAGCGCAACCTATTGTGGCCGCAGGTTGAGAAAGCACGAAAGGAGGGGAAGATTGCATACTTCGTGGGAGCCCGTGCGTTTGTGAACAGAAAGGAGATTCACTGAAGTGCCTTTCATCATGTAAGCTAATATGACTCAGGAGTTATTTTTCCTTATTCGTTTTCTAAATATACAATATGCTGTTGTTGCTAAAAACACTTATTATGTAATGACAGAGTAGTTCTGTTCTCTCTGTAATTTACACACTTTTTCTCAGGGTGAAAAGTTAGTTACACTCAAAATTTCGTCTTTATCTTTTGTTTCTTTTAATGCTCGAGGATTAAGGGACAATACCAAAAGGAAAGCACTGCTATTATATGCTAAAAGCCTGAATACTGATTTTTGTTTGATACAAGAATCTCATTCTGAACATAATGACATTAGATTCTGGAAATCCCAATGGGGAGAGGACTTGTGGATGTCTCATGGCACAAACCACTCAGCAGGAACTCTGACTTTGAAACACAAGTTTAAAGGGAAAGTTATCTCTTCACAGACAGATCCAAACGGTCACTTTATTTTGTTGGTTATTTCATTTAATGACCAGGTATTTTTATTGGGAAACGTTTATGGTTATAACAACAAACAGGAGAATATTACCTTAATGCATTCAGTAAATGCAAAAATTGATTCTATAATAAGTAAATTTGCAGATCTAAAGATCATATTCGGAGGAGACTGGAATCATTCAATTAATGATATGTTAGACAGATGGCCAAATAAAAGTAATACAAATAATAGTTATTTGTTAGATTTTATAAATGAAAGAGATCTGATTGATATTTGGAGGTATAAGAATCCTACCGTTAAAGAATTTACGTGGAAGAACAGGTCAGGGTCATTACAGTCTCGTATTGACTATTGGTTGATTTCTGATCCATTATCTGAACATGTCTCTTCAGTTAAAATGTTACCAACACCCTTGACGGATCATAAAACTATCTTTTTGGAGCTGTATATGTCTACTAGTCATCAAACTAAAAGAGTCAACTCATATTGGAAATTAAATAATTCTCTTTTATTGAATGAATCTTTGGTAAAGGAGATTAAAATAAAAATAGATGAATGCTGGGATAAGGCATGTGCTGAAAATATGTATGGCAAAAATTGGGAGTTCATGAAATTTGAATTAAGGTCCCTTATAATGAAAAGAGGAGCTGAAATAGTTAAAAACAGAAAAAAGAAGAATCAGAAATGATCTCTGAAATTATTGCTTTATCATCACAGCCACTTGAAAATTTATCAGAGGATAACAAGAACAGACTTCAAATTCTACAATTAAAATTAGATAATCTATATATTCACAAGGCAAAAGGAGCCTTTGTGCGCTCAAGGAGGAGATGGCTTGAGGAGGGAGAGCAAAACTCCAGCTATTTCTTCAAATTAGAGAAACAACATAATACACTTTGCAGCATGACCAAACTCTGTTCAGATGGTGTCATCACACAAGACCCTAAAAAGATTTCTGAGACATGTGAACTATTTTATAAAGACTTATATAAGTCTAAACTGTCAACAAATGACATGGAAAGTTTCTTCAACTCTTAAGGTAATATTGAGAGCATCAGCAATGCTAATAAAAATTTGTGTGATGCCCCCATCACAACATTGGATGTTGAGGATGCTATTAAAAAAATGAAACTCAATAAGAGTCCTGGGAATGACGGATTAACCTCAGAGTTATATAAATGTTTCTCCAAGGACTTATCACGCTTTTTACATAGAGTATATATAGAAAGCATTGCTAATGAAAAGCTCCCTCCTTCATTGTCTCAGGGGTTGATCACTTTGATTCCCAAACCGCAAAAAGACTATTTGTTGTTAGATAATTGGAGACCTATTTCACTCTTGAACAATGACTACAAGATAATTGCTATGTGTTTGGCTAAAAAATTGAAAAGTACACTTAATGACATTATTGATGAAACACAGTCTGGTTTCATGACTGGTAGACATATAACAAACAACATAAGACTGGTGATTGATATCTTGGATCATTCAGAATTAATTACAGATAACAGCTTCATTCTTTTTTTAGATTTTTATAAAGCTTTTGATTCCATTGAACACAAATTCATATTTAAAGCACTTGACATTTTGGTTTTGGGAATATGTTTAAAAAATCTGTCAAAACGTTATATGCAGGTGCAAATAGTTCAATCAAACTCCCATATGGCACTACTAAAAGATTTAACTTAAATCGTGGAATCCGTCAAGGTTGTCCGATCTCGGCATATCTCTTCCTTGTTCCTATGCAATTACTCTCCATTCATTTCAAAAACAGTGATGTATTGGGTCTCTCTATTGTTGGCAGAACACTGTCTCAACTTGCAGATGATACAACACTTTTTTTAAAGGATAAATTTCAAGTTAATAAAGCAATCAAAGTCATTAACTCTTTCTCAATGGCCTCCGGCCTTAAACTGAACATTTCAAAATGTGAGCTTCTTCCTGTTAATAGTTGCACAGATACTATTATTTCTGGGATCCCTGTGAAGCATAAGGTTAAATATCTTGGTATTATAATTGAAAAAGACCAAAGCTCCAGACTATCTGAAAATTTTAATCCACTTATAGCTTCAGTCCAACAGAGGTTTAACCTTTGGCTTCAAAGAGATTTGTCTATTACTGGAAGATCCTTGGTAGCTAAAGTTGAAGGCCTCTCCAGACTTATATATGCAGCTATGGCACTAAAATTGACAGAATATTATTTGAATTTATCTGGAAAAAAAGAATACATTATATTAAGAAGAATGTCATGATAAATAAGTTATGTTCTGGTGGGATTAATTCTTTAGACTTCACCTCCTTAAACTCTTCTTTTAAAGTCAAATGGATCAAACTTTTCTTAAAAAATCCCAACTCAATCTGGAATTTTATTACTGCCCATATATTTAATTCACTTGGAGGAATGCATTTTCTCTTAAGGTGCAATTACAATATTTATAAATTACCGATAAAACTGTCCAACTTTCATAGTCAACTTTTGTTATCCTTGTCAATGATGTACTCACACAATTTTTCTCCCCATAAATATTTCATTTGGAACAATCAAGATATTAGGTTTAAGAACAAATCTTTATATATTAAGAGATGGGTTGATAATAAAATTTTACTTGTTAGTCAATTACTGAATGACAATGGTCAGCTTTTCACTTATGAAGAATTTCTTTCTGTATATGGTTTCCCTGTTACACCAAGAGAATATTCTATTGTATTTGATGCAATACCAGATGGAGTTAGAAGGTTATTGTTGTCTGCTCCTAAAAGTAAAAGTTGTACTATTCCAGGTTTAACTCCTGAAGACATATATATATTGGTAACTTGTGTCCTTTATTAAGTGATAAAGCCACTAATCAATGCGTTAGAAATATTATTCAGAGAGACATTGTTTCTAAACCTGCAGCCATTTTCTACTGGAATAATTTTTATAATGACATAGATTGGAGGAACACTTGGATTTTATCACGAAAATATTGTATTACAAATAAGGTACGAGAAGTTACATTTAAACTGCTTCACAGATGTTATCCAGTCAAGTCCCTTCTTGTAAAATACAAGATTAATATTGACACACTCTGTTCCTTTTGTGGCAATGTGGATGAAACCATATGTCATTTATTTTGGGATTGTACCTACTCTCATGTTTTTTGGATTGATCTAAATAATCTCATAAATAACAAAATTGACTCTTCTTGTAAACTGGACATCCAACATGTTTTATTTGGTCTGTCACAAAATGAGGAAATAAGTTCAGAAAAAATTTATATTATCAACCTTCTATTAATATTTGCTAAATTTCATATTCATTGTACCAAATTTGCACACCAGCGTCCAAACATTAGTGTATTCAAAGCACTTGTTTTATCCTATTTAGAATCTTTAAAAGAATGTATGAATCCTAAAGCCAGCATAACCAGAAGACTATGTGAAGAATATAATTTAACTTAAATCCTGTATCTCGAGCTTTTTTATTTTGTCTTTTCTTTTCTTTTTTTATGGATATGTAAATTTTAATTTTGAAATAATTGATATTTTTGTAACTACTTTTTGTCCTATTGTGATGTAATATTTTCTTGTTTATATGTTTTGTTCAATAAAAAAAAATTCCGAAGGGTTGGTGCTAGATCCAACGGAGTGTAGGCACGGAAGTAGCCGTGATTGGCTGTTGCGTCGGCCAATAGACAGCGCGGAACCTCGAAGCGCACGGACTTGAAACAAACAATGCGCACTGAAACATTTAGCTAGCTATCTTACAGCTGACCTTAACATTGCCAGATCGTACTGTGACGATAGCTAACGTTAACGCTTGCTAACAATGGAAATTCAAAAAGAGTTTAAACCCCTAACCCTAACCAACAACCAATCACGGCTGCTTCCGTGCCTACACCCCGTTGGCTCTAGCATCAACCATTTCGAAGGCTCCTTCAAATGCGGCCTTCGTTCGTCAGAATTTTAAGGACACAACGGATTAATCCTTCGTGGCCCAACCTATCCCAAGATTCATTGGGCGCTGGTGATTATTGGATCCCCCCCCCCCACAAGAAAATGGCGTCGCCAACACCAACAGCGGCAGACGATTACACTTTTAAATGTAAGTATTGCTTAAAATAAATAAATGAATAATTATTGAGCACGCTTAAAGACAAAAATAACTAAATAAACTGGCTCCATTTCCACCGCCATTTGTCAACCGTGCTGTCAAAGTCGCTAGGTGACAGGAGCGGCGTTTCGTGACGCAAGGGTAATGCGGTGACGCACAAAGGAAATCCTCCGTAGACCGCAACGCTCGGTTCGGCCTTCGCGGTCGAAGGATGCGGCCGCTGAATAGGGACACGCAACAGTGTGTCCCAGTTAAAACAGAAATATGTCCGTTTTTAAGTTAAACTGACCTTCAGGCAGTTTTGTGTGTATATGGAATATGGCGCTGAGACTTGGTTAAAGGTGAGCCGCTTGCAGAATTGTGGCGAGTGGATTTATGGACTACACAGTATTTGACTTATTAAAACCCAACGACCAAACAAAATAAATATTACTGAAAACTCGGTAGGACACTGCCGGTCTATGTGGGTATACATTTGGTCTGTGCTGTTTAATTGATGCTTCTTTTAACACTGCGTTAGTGTCGGTAGTTGAGAGTCGCCGTTGGGACAGAGAGAGAAAGAGACGGAGAGAGAGAGAGTGTGAGAGAGAGACGCGTAAAGCCCGCAGCCACGCGTCTCCGTCCAGAGCCGAGCGTCTCCGACAGCTGCCGAGCGGAGGGAGACGCGGGTGAACAGAGCGCCGTGCTGCCGGAGAGCCGCCTGGCACTGCGCGCTGGGGACGCGCGCACTCACCGAACAGGCGCTGAACAGGATACTGCGGCTCGAGTTTGCACACTTATCGATGCTGGGTCGGGAAAAACCAGAGCCACCGGCTGCCCATACAGGATTACACCTCCCATCCTCCAAGCAGTGACCGGCGCCTGCAGTTCAACTGCGCGGGAGTCAGAAGGCATCGTGGTGGGGGGGGGGCACTCTTTTCTGTTGAGTATCTGGACAACGCGGCGCTCCTGTCAATGAACCGCCAGGATGAAAACCTTCAAGAAACACTGAAAGATGGTGAGTGTGTTTTCTTCTTCTTCTGTGTTTTGGTCTTTTGTCGTTTCACCACAGCACCTTGCAGACTGGCTCGGCGGTGGCTGGTGTGCACCTATGTGGTGCATGTCTGGTGGAAGATGAAGGGCAGAAGCGGTGCAGTTGCGTAGCTTGGAACAATTCGTTGTTCCGTCCAGCGGGAACTGGTGTTCGTCCGGCCCGTCCCGCTCGTCCTGTGTCGTGGGAGCGCGTAAACCTGACGGCCGAAATGAAGCGGGGCGCACCTGTCCGGCCGCTGCAGCGCGCGCCCGGTAACCCCGTTAGGTGAGCGAACAGGTTATAGAGGGACCCCCCCAGTCACGGAGACGGCTTTGCTGTAGGTCCGAGGAGCGTTTTAGTCAGTTGTATGAGTCTTTATTTCCCCAGACATTTTAAAGGTTTGGCCGGTACGCTGAGAGGGTGTCATCACATTAAAGAAAGTGTCGTTATTTTCTGTCCAAGGGTCACCCTGGCCAAAACACAAAAAGAAAAGAAAAACGAGACTCACAAATGTAGCTCGTTTGCGTCATAAGTACATATTTATTTGTTTATTAATTTATTTATTCACGGCTATTTTCCTTGATTATTAGGCTACTGTGGCGTGTGGTGATGATGATGGTGATGGGGATGATGATGGGGATGGTGATGATGCTCTATATCAGCGGTCGGGAACCTATGGCTCGCGAGCCATATATGGCTCTTCCGGTGACGGCATATGGCTCCCAGACAATTTTGAGTTGAAAATTATTATTTTTTTCAAAAAAATCAGTTTGGAACTGATTTTAAAATACTTGTGATATTTCTTAATAATACTGTGTCATTTTAAAGTAAACAGAAATTAGTTTTGAAGATAAATTTCACGGGTCACGGGTCACCCGTGGGTCGGGTCGGGAACCAATGGCTCGCGAGCATGTCCGGGTCATTGTAAAGGTGAAGAAATCAATTTTATCAGATAGCCAACTAGTTTATCCGCTTCAACCCTTGTAACGGAAAAGATGGCGAAAAGAAAAAAAAGACGATGATTACCGTGCATTCCAGGCTGCGTGGACAGAGGAATTTGCATTTGTGGAGAGAGCAGGATCTGCGGTATGTCTAATATGCAATGATAAAATTGCATCGATGAAACGGTCAAATATAAAGCGGCACTTCGATACGCACCATGCTTCATTTGCATCGAAATATCCAGCGGGAGACAGCAGGAAAAGGGCACGCGAGGAGCTACAGCGGAGAGTGCAGACGAGTCAGCAGCAACTACGTGTGTGGACCAAGCAAGGTGACGGGAATTCCGCTAGCTTTGCGGGGGCTTTGGCAATAGTAAGGAATGGAAAGTCATTCACAGATGGCGAGTATGCCAAAACATTCATGCTTGATGTGGCCAATGAACTGCTTGATGACTTCCCAAATAAAGACAAGATAATCAAACGAATAAAAGACATGCCCCTGTCAGCAAGAACTGTGCACGATCGTAGCATCATGATGGCAAATCAAGTCGAGGAAACACAAATTAAGGACATAAACGCCGGGACATACTTTTCTCTCGCGTTAGATGAGTCAACAGACGTTAGCCATCTATCTCAGTGCAGTATCATTGCCAGGTATGCTGCAGGTGACACACTGCGTGAGGAAAGCTTGGCTGTTTTGCCAATGAAAGGGACAACAAGAGGAGAGGATTTATTCACGTCTTTCATGGAGTTTGCTAAAGAAAAAAAACTACCGATGGATAAACTTATTTCTGTCTGTACTGATGGTGCACCCTGTATGTTGGGGAAGAACAAAGGATTTGTAGCGCTTCTCCGTGAACATGAAAAGAGAGCCATCCTAAGTTTTCATTGCATCCTGCACCAGGAGGCGCTTTGCGCTCAGACGTGTGGCCAGGAGCTTGGTGAGGTGATGTCTCTGGTCATTCGAGTGGTCAACTTTATTGTTGCCCGAGCTTTAAATGATCGCCAGTTTAAAGCTCTGTTAGAAGAAGTTGGGAATCATTATCCCGGTCTGCTTTTACACAGCAACGTGCGTTGGTTGTCAAGGGGGAAGGTGCTCAGCCGTTTTGCAGCTTGCCTGAGTGAAATCCGGACTTTTCTTGAAATGAAAGGCGTCAAGCATCCTGAGCTAGACAACACTGACTGGCTCCTGCAGTTTCACTATCTCGTGGACATAACTGGCCATCTGAACCAGCTCAATGTGAAAATGCAAGGTATTGGAAATACAATCTCATCCCTTCAACAAGCAGTGTTTGCATTTGAAAGCAAGCTGGAAGTCTTTCTCAGGGACATTGAAACAGGTCGTCTTCTGCACTTTGAAAGACTGCAACAATTTAGAGATGCATGCTTAGCAAGTGACTCCACTCAACATCTGGATCTCCAGCAGCTAGCTGGCTTTACGTTCAATCTCCTGCAGTCATTCAAAGCACGTTTTGGAGAATTTCGTGCGCGCACTGGTCTTTTCAAGTTCATCACTCATCCACATGAGTGTGCAGTGGACAAAATCGACCTGACATGCATCCCCGGGGTCTCTATCGGAGACTTTGAGCTGGACGTTGCTGACCTGAAGGCATCAGACATGTGGATGAGTAAGTTCAAGTCACTTAATGGAGAGTTGGAAAGTCTTGCGCGACAGCGAGCAGAGCTGGCGAGGGAACACAAGTGGACAGAAATTAAAAATCTTCAACCTGAAGACCAGCTGATTCTTAAAACTTGGAACGAGCTTCCTGTGACATACCACACAATGCAGCGTGTGAGTATTGCCGTATTGACCATGTTTGGCTCTACATATGCATGTGAACAGTCTTTCTCGCATATGAGGAACATTAAGACCAACCTACGCTCACGTTTAACTGATGGAAGCCTCAACGCCTGCATGAAGCTCAACCTCACCACGTATGAACCAGACTACAAGGCCATCAGCAAAACCATGCAGCACCAGAAGTCGCATTAAAAGTAAGACATATTTAATTTATTATACGTTAAAAATACTATATGGCTCTCAATGAAATATATTTAGAAATATTTGGCTTTTATGGCTCTCCCAGTCAAAAAGGTTCCCGACCCCTGCTCTATATCCATGAGTAGGCGATGGTTCTGATCGTGTGGCGATATACAGGTTACAGGGCTGGAAATAGGAGAGTTGGCTCCCAGTGTTTCCCCCCTGTGTTTCCCCAGAGAGAGGGCAGTGTCGTCAGTATGGGCAGTGGTTCGACGCATTTCTCACCTTCATTAATCCCAGTGTGTGCCCACCGTGTGACCCGGATACATCAGTTAGCCATCAACATGTTAATACCTTGTATGACCGTGCACATGTTGTTGTCATTCGTGTATTGTGTGTAAATGCATGGGCAATGCTGACGATTAGAAACCAAGACAGGTGTGTGGAGGGATATTTAAGAACGTTGGTAGGTCCATTTCCTTTTCACTCACTTGATGTTTTTTCAGTCAAATTAATGCACATGCCAGCTCATATGAGCCAGATGCATCTTTGTTATTATTATTGTATTGCATTTATTTATTTGCTCCGAAGTTTCTCCATGCAGGTTTGGTTGACTCTGAGGTTTCTCCATGCAGCTTTGGTTGGCTCTGAGGTTTCTCCATGCAGGTTTGGCTGGCTCTGAGGTTTCTCCATGCAGCTTTGGTTGGCTCTGAGGTTTCTCCATGCAGGTTTCGTTGGCTCTGAGGTTTCTCCATGCAGGTTTGGTTGGCTTTGAGGTTTCTCCATGCAGCTTTGGTTGGCTCTGAGGTTTCTCCATGCAGCTTCGGTTGGCTCTGAGGTTTCTTCATGCAGCTTCGGTTGGCTCTGAGGTTTCTCCATACAGGTTTGGTTGGCTCTGAGGTTTCTCCATACAGCTTTGGTTGGCTCTGAGGTTTCTCCATACAGGTTTGGTTGGCTCTGAGGTTTCTCCATGCAGGCTTCGTTGGCTCTGAGGTTTCTCCATGCAGCTTCGGTTGGCTCTGAGGTTTCTCCATGCAGCTTTGGTTGGCTCTGAGGTTTCTCCATGCAGGTTTGGTTTGCTCTGAGGTTTCTCCATGCAGGTTTGGTTGGCTCTGAGGTTTCTCCATGCAGGTTTGGTTTAACTTGTTTGGAATCATTAGCAAGTAAATGGGCTGGATCAATTCTTCGATTCTTCTTTACCAAAATCCCAAAATAGGATTTAACTGTCACATCCCTCCTTTTTTTTTGTTCTCTTTCGAAAGCAAAAGATAGAGACCGTAGCAAAAGGAAATGTGTTTTATCTGTATACAAATAGTTTTTTTTTCCAATTTTGCATTAAAGAGAGTTGGAGAGATGCATGGATTCTCTATTAACAGCGATCGCCTCATACCCGAATCCAACAAGTCCAGCTCAGAGAGAGAGCGAGGCGGGGGGGACAGTTAGATAGATATACAGACAGACAGACAGACAGAGAGGGAGTGGAACAGATGGGGGAAGAACAGAGAGAGGGGGAGGAACAGAGAGGGGGGAATGGAACAGATAGAGAGAGAGAGGAGGGGGGACAGAGAGAGAGAACGTGAGAGAGAGGGGGAATGGAAGAGATAGAGAAAGAGAGGGAGAGAGAGAGTGAGGGGGGATGGAAGAGATAGAGAAAGAGAGGGAGAGAGAGAGAGTGAGGGGGGATGGAAGAGATATATAGCGAGGGAGACAGAGACAGAGAGAGCGGGAGGGAGACAGAGAGGGGGAGAGAGGTTGCTGTGCAGGTTGATGGGATGGAGAAACAGAAAAGAGGAGGGAGAAAGGAGGAGTGCAGATGTGGAGTAACGCATGAGGAGGAGCGGTGAGAGAGTCAGAACTCCATTGCTGGAGGAAGTTCTGTGTTTCGGCTTCAGCTAAGTGGTGAAACTGGACGTGGAACAGAAAACACTGGCGTGGGTTTGAAAGCAGGGTAGGCTGTGTCTCCATCTCGCCCTGACGAGGCCCCTCCAGGCTGGATGCCGAGACCCTCTGGTAAATGCTAACAGCTCTGCATGGTTAATAAGACTCGACGGGGCGTCTCAGTACTGGCAGACCATGTTTACCTCCACCGTCAGCTCTTAAGTGTGTACTGGTACTGGCGAAGCTTCCAGAAGAGCAATGCTCTGCTGAGCAGCACGCGTCGGTACTTATGAACGGCTTCATTTGACACATCACCTGTCGCGCGGCCGGTGGTGACGTGTACATACATGATGTTTGTGACGCAGTGTGTCGGGCCCTTCAACTTTCATTTATAGCTACCAAGTCCTGTCTCTGCTCATGCTATATGGTAGCTCGCCACACAGGCTGGTCCCAGGACGCTGGCTACTGTTCTCAGTGTGCGGCTTCTCTCTGGCTGCCTTCCTACCTTGCTGCATTATATGTAGATGCAGGGAGGACCGTGTACCCCCCACAGGGGTGTGAAGCCCGGCGTGTCTTGTCCAACCGACACGTCATCTAATCATGTGCAGCTCGCTGGAGCTTGGAGGTTTGGGAAGATGGCTTAACTAAAGTTTGTTTACACCACCAAAAAGACGGGGAGGGGTCCAGGTAGCATAGTGCTCTATTCTGTTGCCTACCAACACGGGGATCGCCGGTTCGAATCCCCGTGTTACCTACGGCTTGGTCGGGCGTCCCTACAGACACAATCGGCCATGTCTGCGGGTGGGAAGCCGGATGTGGGTATGTGTCCTGGTCACTGCACTAGCGCCTCCTCTGGTCGGTCGGGGCGCCTGTTCGGGGGGGGGGGCGGAGGGGACTGGGGGGAATAACGTAATCCTCCCACGTGTTACGTCCCCCTGGTGCAACTCCTCACTGTCAGGTGAAAAGAAGCGGCTGGTGACTCCACATGTATGGGAGGAGGCATGTGGTAGTCTGCAGCCCTCCCCGGATCAGCAAGAGGGGGTGGAGCAGAGACCGGGACGGCTCGGAGGAGTGGGGTAATTGACCGGATACAATTGGGGAGAAAAAAAAGGGGGTGGGGAAGAAAAATTTGTGCAAGGACAATAAATAATGAGTAATATAAAGGCCCTCTCTTGACAGCAATTGTCAAGGTGCCCATGAGCAAAGCTCTAAATCCAGGACTGTTCTTTCTCTTAATCCAAGACTCCGCTGAGGCCCGTGAAGGACCACCAGGTGTAGAAGCACATCAGTGGTTGTTTGAAAAAGCCGACTGACCACTGTGACATAAACCCAAACACCCTACGGTCATTACCAGATAAATCAATACCCACTCTCCATCTTCAGATGCTTCTTGGTGTCCCACTGGAGCAAGTGTTGTGCTTTCAGGCATACAGTCTGATCCTGAGAGGGGGAAAAGATGCCTGCAGAGCAGGAACAGGGTTTGATAGCAACGGCCCTTTATTGTTTCCCACACATCTCGAGTGTATTACTGGAAGATAATGGTGTTGTTCATCCCGTGCACACACAGCAGGCCAGCTTTTCTCTCCACTGTGCAGCAGAACCACAACGGCCAAGCTGTGCAGTTAGAAACCAGAAGCCCTGCTGTTTTCTGATCAGCTGAACCGCTGTCGGTAAGGTTTTAGTTCTCCGAGCAAGGGCTTGATGTGGTCCAGCTACCGACAATCCCAGGGACCCGTCTGAAATGAAAGGGTCACCAGTGCCGGTATGTCAGGATCTTCCCATAGATGGACAAAAAACATGGCTGAAGCTAAGTTTTATTTAAAGAAGCTGAAGTGTACTTTGATAAAGGTAATCCATCCATCCATTATCCAAGCTGCTTATCCGAATTAGGGTCACGGGGATGCTGGAGCCTAAACCAGCAGTCATTGGACGGCAGGTGAGGAGACACCCTGGACAGGCCGCCAGGCCATCACAGGGCCATTATCATTACTACATTATTGTATTTATGATGTTTTAGGTAAAATATATACTATATTCTAAGACAAACATTTGACTAATTGAC
The DNA here is from genome assembly GCF_029633865.1 of Lampris incognitus. NCBI lineage: Eukaryota > Metazoa > Chordata > Actinopteri > Lampriformes > Lampridae > Lampris > Lampris incognitus. Next base: position 55,361,195 of record NC_079213.1, read on the forward strand.
ACTAGATGTGAACTGTACGTAACTGTTCCGACTTACGTACAAATTCGACTTACGGACAGACTCAAAAACGGAACTCAAAATCAGAAATCAGAAACACTTTGTCATTTAATTTCATGTGCGCAAGTGCATGAAATGAAATGAAACATTGTTGCCCACAGCAGTGCAACACAAAGACAACAACACTTCCAAGAACTACAAGAACGCACATATCCAAACTAACACATGTATCCAAACTAACACAGATATCCAAACTAACACACATATCCAAACTAACACACGTATCTAAACTAAAAAAGAAAAAAAAATCATTCTCCAGGAGAAGGAACGCCAGTCAGGATGACTGTCGGAACTGCCGGTCTGCATGGGCTAGCAGTTAGCTTAGCCTGCCCCACTTCCACATCCTGTCAGACCGCCCTCAGTGTTACCTCTTCGGGTACAGCGCTAGGCAATGTTGTGGTCCCTGGGCCCACAGGATGCAGCAGAACAAGCTCTCCCAGCTGATCCAGTGCCAGCTCTCCCATCCATCAAACAAAGACAAACTTAGACGTGGACAAAGACACTGCATGGACAGTAGTGAGTGAGGCCACCGCAAACATGAATTCTTCGTGCCGCCATCTTCCCACATCTATTGGGTGAGGCCGGTGCAAATGTGAATTTGCACCTCCATCTACTGCCAACTCGTTCATAATCTGGGGACTTCCTGTACAGCACGTGTAGTATGGGATATCACGCCCTCATTTGGTCTGACTGAAGACACTGTTATAAACGCCTGCAAGGCAATTACCTGTTGTGACGTGTATCCAGGTTCAGACGGGTACACGCAACACGTCACCACCAACATCCCTGTCAGAAGTCTTGCACGAGTTTATTCTGCACTACCTGCTTGTTATTCATAACAACTTTGCTTCATCTTCAAACTCACTATTTGCTTTCTCTTGTATGTGGCTGCTATGATAAATATGCAGAACTATTCACAGCATTAAAATGTGGTTTCGAAGGTGCTACACAACCGTAATCATTAAATGTGCAAGTGAAAAATTATTAATGATTTGAATAATCCAGCATTAACTATGTTCTTAAACACACAAGTAGAAGAAAATACCATAAAAGATGAAGAGGGGTCTGGTTAGCATGGCGGTCTATTCCGTTGCCTACCAACACGGGGATCGCCGGTTCGAATCCCCATGTTACTTCCGGCTTGGTCAGGCGTCCGTACAGACACAATTGGCCGTGTCTACGGGTGGGAAGCCGGATGTGGATATGTGTTCTGGTCACTGCACTAGCGCCTCCTCTGGTCGGTCGGGGCGCCTGTTCGGGGGGGAGGGGCAACTGGGGGGGGTAGCGTGATCCTTCCACGCGCTACGTCCCCCTGGTGAAACTCCTCACTGTCAGGTGAAAAGAAGCGGATGGCGACTCCACATGTATCGGAGGAGGCATGTGGTAGTCTGCAGCCCTCGCCGGATCGGCAGACGGGGTGGAGTAGAGACCGGGACGGCTCGGAAGAGTGGGGTAATTGGCCAAGTACACTTGGGGAGAAAAGGGGGGGGGACACTATTTGCATGTGATTCACCTTAGCTGTATGTCTGTCGTGCACATCTGCAGGCCATCCATGGATGTGACGTAAAAGAGATTTCAGCCAGAGCCAGTCACAAAGCAGCCATTTCTGCTTCCATTGAATTGTGGTAAAAAGCTCTTTTATGGATGCGAACTGTTTGCTGAGAATTTGGCAGCATGAAAGCCCAACTCGAGGTTTCTGCTTCATCCCGCTGATTGGGGTTGAGTAATGGCTAATCCCGGCTCAGCTTTTCATATTTAATGAGTTTGCATCTTTCCTGTGATGGATGGCAGGCTCGCTAATATGTATTTCCTGGAAGAGTACATGCAAGTGACAAGAACTCGCGCTGCTACATCTTCCTGCTGTTTTCTACGCGAGCGCACGTAATATCCTCTGAAGAGTCGTCGCTCGGATTTCCATGGCTTCAGCATACTGGGGATGTCTTTTCTTCTCGAGACTCTAGAGAAACCTCTAGAGAAACCTCTAGAGTCTAGAGGTTTCCATTTTGAGAGCAAATTGTAGACAAGCAGAGTAGCTGTTGGGGTGAGGCTGAATTGCTTCGACGCGTCACAGAAGACATGTAGCTGGTCCATTTTCTCCCATCCAGTGAACTTGTCTCACCCCATGTGGCTTCTGCACAAAACTGCCCTTGCATCGGTCTTTAAAGCACTCACACTGTTGGGATGGCCGCTCTTTTCTAGCCACGCTGGATGGAAAGCACCGACATCATCTGGTGGACCTTTATTTTGTCAGTACGGAGATTTAACAGATTAAAAAGAAAAGGAAATGCTGGGGGTTTTTTCCCATGAGCATCCTTTGCGTTTACTTGCCAGTGTTTTCCACTTGGCCATGTGGCAGCACCTCATGTCGTTCCAAACAGGGACGCGGTCCAGAAACAACTGAGCCCAGCAAACAAACAGACCTGCCACTGTACGTGTGTGTGTGTGTGGTGTGGCCCAGGAGGAGCTGGTGAAAAACAAATGTTTCTGACAACCAAACATGGCCCCTGGCAGCTACTAATGACCCCCCCCCAAGAAAAAACAACCTTCCTTCACAAAAACACATGAAGACAGCCACCGCTTAGCATGAATCCTTTACATACAAGTCATCTTCTTCTCCTCACTGTGTATCCATGCCCTTGACATTTAAGTAAAAACAGAAAAGAAAAATAAAACATTATTTTGTATTTTCACATGTTGCATTTGGCACGTGTTCTGTGTACTTTAAGTGTTTGCTTCTAAATATAGGTTAGGTAAATGCTCACTGTGGAAGGAAACACAGTAATCACATTATGACTTTGTTAATAGAATATTACCAGGGATCAGGGACAATTTATCGGTCATTTCATCGCATCTACTTTGTACACAAAGGAAAGGACATCCCGTTTCCCCCAGCCCACAGCACTGCAACACAACCGACAAGAACACATCCAAAAACCTCCAAAACCAACACCACCAAAAACACACAAACAGAGAGAGCAAAACAAACACAAACAACACGGTCCACTCAGCGCAACACAGTCCAAAAACTCCACCGGCCAGAGAACCAAGGCCAGCCAGGATGGCTGTCGGAACCGCCGGAACTAACAGATAGCATGGGCTAGCTGTTAGCTTAGCCTGCCCCGCCTCCACATCCCGCCAGACCGCCCTCGGTGTTTACCCCTTAGGCGCAGCTGCAGGCAGGGCCGTGGTCCCTGGGCCCACAGGACGCACAGACCAGGCTCCCCCAGCCAATCCAGCGCCAGCTCCCGCAGCCAATCCAGCGCCAGGTCCCCCAGCCAATCCAGCGCCAGGTCCCCCAGCCAATCCAGCGCCAGGTCCCCCAGCCAATCCAGCACCAGCTCCCCCAGCCAATCCAGCGCCAGCTCCCCCAGCCAATCCAGCACCAGCTCCCCCAGCCAATCCAGCACCAGCTCCCCAAGCTAATCTAGCGCCAGGTCCCCCAGCCAAGCGGAATCGACGATGTTGGTGTTTACCCCTTAGGCGCAGCTGCAGACAGGGCCGTGGTCCCTGGGCCCACAGGACACACAGACCAGGCTCCCGCAGCCAATCTAACGCCAGGTCCCCCAGCCATTCCAGCGCCAGGTCCATCAGCCAATCCAGCACCAGCTCCCCCAGCCAATCCAGCGCCAGCTCCCCCAGCCAATCCAGCACCAGGTCCCCCAGCCAATCCAGTGCCAGCTCTCCAAACCAATCCAGCGCCAGCTCCCCCAGCCAATCCAGCGCCAGCTCCCCCAGCCAATCCAGCGCTATGTCCCCCAGTCAATCCAGCACCAGCTCCCCCAGCCAATCCAGCGCCAGCTCCCCAAGCCAATCTAGCGCCAGGTCCCCCAGCCAATTTAGCGCCAGGTCCCCCAGCCAAGCGGAATCGACGATCAAAACAAAAACTTCACATTGTGACACAAACTAGAAACAGACGTACGTAGAAAAAGACACTACACAATCGGTACTGGCGAGGCCACTGCAAACCCGAGTCCACGCCGCCATCTTCCCACACCGCCTATGGTGCGGGAAGATGTATGTATTATCAATTATAAAGGTATTATAATTATAATTCTCATAATTATGTTATTGATAGTTATATTATTATTAAGTATATAGTCATAATAGGAATAATAATAATGGTATTATTATTACTTCTATTACTTATTATAGGTGTGTATCATGACTTACACAGTATCTCAAGACACTATTTGGTGTCTAAAATTTCAGCATACTCAGAATCAGAAATACTTTAATCATCGCCGAAGGGAAATTGGATTAAGTGCAATAAATGGCATGTCCTTAAGGTAAAAAACAAAATACACACATGCTTTACAATAACAACAACAACCATAATAATTAATCATTTGCTTTATAATTTCTGATCAGCAATATTTCCAGTAAAGCATTCCCCACAGGGACAGAATTCCTCTGCGAGTTGTCGATCAAGCGGGTGGGTATTTATGACTGTGTTGTTCAGACCCACTGTTAACAAGATGGAGCTGTGAAGGGAAGCAGGTGGAGTGGCCTTTAAAGGGTTTTTTATTGCGCCTCTGTTCGACAGGATGAAGATGGGTGCTGGAGTGTTACCCATAACTGAAGGACAGACAGGACAGAGAGCACTTCATCACAAACATGACTTGTCCAGGAGATTGGGAGTCAAGCGGAGCCTTCTATTTGATACGATATTTGACCATTGTGACCTAGACCGGAAACACTCGTCATTCATGTTGTGAGAACATGTTTCTTTCAAGGAAAAACTACTAAACCCTATTAAGCTTTTTTCTGCTTCCGGTGTGGGAAGATGGCGGCACGAATTCCCGTTTGCGGCGGCCTCACCCAGTACCGTCCATGCAGGGTCTTTGTCCACGTCTGCGTCTTGTGTTTGTCTTCGTCTGATGGCTGGGAGAGCTGGCGCTGGATTGTCTGGGAGAGCTTGGTCTGCTGGTCCTGTGGGCCCAGGGACCACGGCCCTGCCTGCAGCTGTGCCCGAGGAGGAAACACTGAAGGCGGTCTGACAGGCTAAGCTAACTGCTAGCCCATGCAGACCAACAGTTCTGATAACACCGAGGGCGGTCTGGTGGTGGCCTCGCCTGGCTTTGACTGTGTTTTTTGGTATCGTCGTGTGGAGTGTAGGGAGGAGTGTCGAAGGTGACTGGCTGGGAGAGCTGGTGTTGGATCAACTGTGGGAGCCTGGTCTGCTGCATCCTGTGGGCCCAAGGACCACGGTCCTGACCGGAGCTGCGCCCAAAGAGCAAACACCGAGGGCAGTCTGACAGGATGTGGAAGCGGGGCAGGCTAAGCTAACTGCTAGCCCATGCAGACCGGCAGTTCCAACAGTCAACCTGGCTGGCGTTCGTTCTCCTGGACAGTGATTTTTTTAATTATTTTTTTAGTTTAGATATATATGTTAGTTTGGATATGTGTGTTCTTGTAGTTGTTGCGGTTTTTGAAAATGTGTTTTTGTCTTTGTGTGCAAGTGCATGGAATGAAATGGCAAATAAAGTGTTTCTAATTCAGATTTCTAAAAGTGTATCAGAAAATCAACCCAAGTGATCGCATCACTATATTCTGTGAGCAAGTTCTATTGGGAGCTGGGTCAGCTAGTAACACTGATATTACTATAATTGTTTTTTGTTCAATACCAGGGATCGATTGGAGGATTGGGCAAAACTTCATTGTTGTTGCAGTGGTGGGGGACACCAGGGATCAGTCCCTGTTCACCCATCACGTGATATCTCGGACACCACCGGTGTGATTTTGATTAAACTTGGGGGAATGGTGCACGCGCTGCGGCATTTTTGCAAAATAACGATCGCTCGACATGGTGTTCCCTGCAGAACAAAAAGACCTTAAAACAAACACGAATTTCTCATCATGGCCGCTAAAGACATGGAATGTGGTATACAAATGCAGTTCCCCGATCTGAACATTTATGCTTCGTGAAACATTGAGCTATCGTACTTAGTCACAGAAAGGTGAATCAGTTCATCTGGACACCACGTTTACAGAGAGAAATGTTCCATCACTCATCTAAGTGACCTCTCCAGTCTCAACTGACTGCAGGTAGCCCACCCTTATAAACAATACAGTGACTGCAGGTACCCCACCCTTATAAACAATACAGTGACTGCAGGTATCCCCACCCTTATAAACAATACAGTGACTGCAGGTACCCCACCCTTATAAACAATACAGTGACTGTAGGTACCCCCACCCTTATAAACAATACAGTGACTGCAGGTACCCCACCCTTATAAACAATACAGTGACTGTAGGTATCCCCACCCTTATAAACAATTCAGTGACTGTAGGTACCCCCACCCTTATAAACAATACGGTGGCATAACGACCCAAACCAACGACCAGTTTCATATGCATATTGCCGTGACCATTAACTAGAGTTACAGTGGCCATGTGTACTATTCACAGAGGATTGGGGAATAGTTGCAATCACAGCATTGTAAGATGGCGACAGATGTACTCTTAGAACCCCCCCCCCCCTCGGTTCAGGGATTGTCGTTCCCCCTTCACATAGATGGCCTCTTTGACTCCCTGTTCAAACCAGCGTCCCTCCCTATCAAGGATATGCTCATCCTCATCCTTGAGAGAAAGGCCACTGGCCTGTGGGTGGGTGTACTGTGGAGTTCGGCACATGTCAGGGTAGCTCAGCCTTTGTGTATGTGGTGCTCAGGTTTCTGTAGTATGTGGAACATGCAGGTCTCATCCTTTCTCTCTCACGATCCACCTTTCCTACGTTTCTCTACTCCTTTGCTATGTTCAGTGCTCTGAGTTAGACAGACAACTGAGTCCTGCAGGAGAAGCTCAGCTACACTGAGGATATGTTGGGTCTAGTTATTAATGATGGGACCTGGCTGTTGCCCCCAGGGGGCTCCATGGAAGAGAAGGCAGTGTCAGCAGTAAATGGATGTGATATGGCTTCATCCAACACAGATTCGCCGCTACCTGATTTATGACCAGTGATGCAATAAATAGTTATGTTACAAGCAGCGATAGAAGCACTTTCATGACCACAGGTCAAGTTTATTTCAGTAATAAATTGTCAAAGGTACAGAACAAAAGGAACAATTAAATTTATGACGTGTTGTTTGTGACTTACCAGGAGGAAACTGATTTAATGCCCCTGCAGACGAGGTGAATATACGCGTGCGTGTGTGTGTATACTCAGCTAAAACCACCGACAGGTAAGTGAATAACATTGATTATCTCGTTACAATGGCACCTGTCAAGGGGTGGGATATTAGGCCTGCATCACGTGAGCAGTCAGTTCTTGAATTTGTGTCGGAAGCAGGAAAAATGGCCAAGTGTAAGGATCTGAGTGACTTTGACAAGGGTTGGATTGTGATGGCTAGAGGACTGGGTCAGAGCACCTCCAAAACGACAGGACTTGTAAGGGTGTTCCCAGTATGCAGTGGTCAGTACCTACCAAAAAGTGGTCCAACGAAGGACAACCGGTGAACCGGGGACAGGGTCATGGGCGAGCAAGGCTCTCACTGATGCATGTGTGGAGCGAAGTCTACTCCATCTGGTCTGATCCCACAGAAGAATCAGAATCAGAAACACTTTGTCGTTTCATTTCATGCACTTGCACACATGAAATGAAACGAAACGTTGTTCTCCCAGCCCACAGCAGTGCAACACAAAGACAACAACACATATTCAAAAACTACAAGAACACACACATCTAAACTAAAAAATAAATAAATAAATAATCGCTGTCCAGGAGAACGAACTCCAGCCAGGATGACTGTCAGAATTGCCGGTCTGCATGGGCTAGCAGTTAGCCTAGCCTGCCCCCCTTCCATGTCCTGTCAGACTGCCCTCGTTGTTTCTTCTGTGGGTGCAGCTCTAATCAGGGCCGTGGTCCTTGGGCCCACAGGACGCAGCAGACCAAGCTCCCCCAGCCGATCCAACGCCAGCTCTCCCAGTCAGACACCCTTGACACACCTCCCCGCACTCCACACGACGACACCAAAAACAAAGTCAAGGCTAGGCGAGGCCACTGCGAGACTGCCCTCGGTGTTATTGGAACTGCCGGTCTGCATGGGCCAGCAGCCAGCCTAGCCTGCCCCGCCTCCGCATCCACAAGAGCTACTGTAGTTCAAATTGCTGAAAAACTTAATGCTGTCTATGATGGACAGGTGTCAGAATACACAGCGCATCACAGCCTGTTGCATATGGGGCTGCGTAGCCACAAGCACTTACAAGGGCCACGTGAGCATCAAAACTGGATCATGGAGCAATGGAAGAAGGTGGCCTGGTCTGATGAATCACGTTTTCTTTTATATCATGTGGACGGCTGGGTGTGCATCATTTACCTGGGGAAGAGATGGCACCAGGATGCACTATGGGAAAAGGACAAGCCGGTGGAGGCAGTGTAATGCTCTGGGCAATGTTCTGCTGGGAAACCTTTGGGTCCTGGCATTCATATGGATCTTACTTTGACAAGTACCACCAGTGTTGCAGACTAAGTACACCCTTCATGGCAGTGGTATTCCCTGATGGTAGCAGCCTTTTCCAGCAGGATAATGCTCCCTGCCACACTGCAAAAAATGATCAGGAATGGTTTGAGGAACATGACAAAGAATTCAAGGTGTTGCCTTGGCCTCCAAATTCCTCAGATCTCAATCCAATCGAGCGTCTGTAGGGATATGCTGGAAGAACAAGTCCGATCCATGAAGGCCGCACTTCACAACTTAACTGGACTTCAAGGATCTGCTTCTAACATCTTGGTGCCAGATACCAGGGGACACCTTCAGAGGTGTTGCGGAGTCTATGACTCGACGGCTCAATGCTGTTTTGGTAGCACGAAGGTGGACCTACACAATAATAGGCAGGTGATTTTAATGTTTTGGCTTTGGCTGATCGATGTGTGTGTGTGTGTGTAAGACAAAAATGCAACAAAAAAATGACAAATTATGAGTAAAAAAAGTTTCATCTCAAGTCCATATATTAATAATTCTTTGCTTGATTTATTAACTTGAATAGTCAATTTAATCCATTTAAAAAGTATATTTGATTTTGTTTAAGAAGTTATTCAGACTTGTTTGTGCGCAGAAAAACCCCAGAGCACTTGTACCTGGAAGCACCAGAAGATCACTGAACATGATTAGCCTTCATCTGAGCCAGAGAAGACCCGGCCAGGCCGGCAGGATAAAAGAGAGTCGTGGCTGCTGAGCAGGCGGGATGCCCTCTAAGTGGACTGTCAGAGTCGTGGGCAGACTTTCTCGGCCGCTTGCTCGTTAGAGGCCGGAGACCATAATCGGCTCCATGCACCACAGTGTCCCGGATGACAACACCTTTCTGTTCCACTTCCCAGCATCCATTGCAGTCGGTGAGCTCAGCAGAATGAAGTATGTAACCCAGATTACAGAGGGACATATTTTTACTGACGTAAGGCTTTAATATTTTCTTCAGCGTCTTACAGCTTATCCCTTTTTTTTTTATTAAATGGAGGTTGCCATTCTTCTCATTGGACCATGGGCAGTTTGTGCCTTAGGGTGGTGGGGCGAGGCACCACCAAAGGTGAAAGGGAAGAATGAATTTTTCTGTCATATTCTACCACAGTTACGCTAGCTAGCTGTGTCTGGTCTACACAGTTTGCCTCTGATTATTATTGTAGTCCAATCAGCGTCAAGTCTTGTTCCGTGGAGTACCGCTCCTTTTCAGCAATTTCGGTCTGAAAATCGTACAGAAAGCTCTGATAGACTTTCATGTTAAGGCAATATTTTTTGCAGGGCCGACGCATGCGCTGGGCAATTGCCCAGGGCGCCAAGCCACTAGGGGCGCCAAAAGGGTGCCGCGCCACCCCTGACAAATATATATTGCGCTCTCTCCATCTCAAACGTTGGCGTGTGCTACTGCTAGCATACTGTGTCTGTGTGTTCATAAGCTAGCTAACACAGAACGCAAAACCACAAAAAAATGAAACGCTCGTCGAAATTAAGTGGGGCGCAAAATACACGCCGTACACTCGAAAAGACAAAAGCCCTGGAAAGCGCATCCAAAATTAACAGCGTTTTTTACGGGTGGCGCCGGCGGCGAGTCCTCAGCTAACGTTACCGGGGATGGCAAAATGGAACAGGCACCGCCTGCAGCGGCAGTGGGCGGAGAGGGTGCTGCGGCTGAGACCGAGAGCGAAGCACTGCCAGCAGCGGAAGAGACAGCAGAGGGCGACCTTGGCGAAGGGAGTGAGAGTGAGACAGAAAGAAGAGCAGGTGGGTCGGCTGCTGACCCGCCTTTAATAGTAAGCCTGCCTGACGACCCCGCATTATGGTCGAACCGGATCTCTGACACAGTCAGAACAGAGCTTGTTACAAGTGGCCCAAAGCAGCTGATGAGCAATGTTTTCCCGCGAATTGGATTACTCCAAGATAACCGAAGAGTTTGCTGCAGCCAAATCAAGAAGGGTCCACTTATAAGGGGGTGAGTCAGCCTGTTATTCGATCATGCATGGGATAGGCCAAGGCCTGTGTGTCACTGTGTTATGATACACCATTTCAGTGTCGAAATGAATATGAAATGTTGTTGAAAAGATACTACAATCATAATATGAAAATATGGGAGCTGTTGAACAATCAACCTGCGACGCTCTGAAAAGACGCGTTACAGCTGATAGGGTCATCATAACGGTTTTATTTATGTGTGTATTTCATTTCGCAAATAACCACGGTGTTAATTTAAGGCAGGTCTTTAGAACCACAGGGACGCTTAAGCGTTGTGTTTCCATGACGATAAAACGTGTTTTCAGTGATACGCATGACAGCGCCCGCACTGACTTTCAACCAGTGCGCAGCGCGCGCCTGTGAGCCGCACAGCGCATGCTCCTAGTTCATTCTGGAGCCTGTAACCTGCTTATTCGCCATCGTTGTGTGGTCGGTAAGGTTGTTATACCCTACATTTAATGCTACTGTTAACAGCGTACTGGTTTTAAACAGTTGGAAGTAATATGAGGCGTTTTATCGCATATTCGGTGAAGTCCACATGGGGGCGCACTTTTGTTGTTTTGCCCTGAGCGCTTGGTTGCCTCACGCCGGCCCGGAGTGTTTATGAACTGCAGGTACTGCAGTGCAGTCTCTATGGCTTCCGGCTGGGCTTGCACTGACGTGCTTTGATCATACGTAACCGGGCCGCTGCTGTATGTCGCCGCTGTGAGGGCGTCCGGGTAGCGTAGCGGTCTATTGCGTTGCTTACCAACACAGGGATCGCCAGATCGAATCCCCATGTTGCCTCCAGCTTGGTCGGGCGTCTCTACGGACACAATTAGCCGTGTCTGCGGGTGGGAAGCCGGATATGGGCGTGTGTCCCGGTTGCTGCACTAGCGCCTACTCTGGTCGGTCGGGGCGCCTGTTCAGGTGGGAGTGGGAACTGGGGGGAATAGTGTGATTCCCCCCACGTGCTACATCCCCCTGGTGAAACTCCTCACTGTCAGGTGAAAAGAAGCGGCTGTGTCGGAGGAGGCATGTGGTAGTCTGCAGCCCTCCCCGGATCGGCAGAGGGGGCGGAGCAGCAACCGGGATGGCTCGGGGGAGTGGGGTAATTGACCTTTCGCAAAGTACCGCCCCAGAACGGTGCTTGTCCAATCCTACCTTAGCAACGGTTTCTATGTGAGGGAGGTCCGTCAAGCTTTCAAACAGACAGCAAAATGCTGAAACGGTGTGCCTATCTGCAGATCGGATGCTAGATATGTGAAAAGTTTGGAGGGGGTGTAATTTTCTTTCCCTTCCCGAAAACCAGAAGGCAAGAAGCGCAATGTCGGCAATAGATTTGGCAGTATAGCAGACCCCATGACCAGCTTAATCCATCCAAAACCACCAAAATACCTGTCTCCTCCAACCTAAGCTTACTACTAGCTATTATTGATAGCTAATATAGCTACTGTTACTTTTACCCACACAATGATTATTACCATTATCAGCATATCAACAACGTGTTACTGACTAACAAAATAACATTATTAATGTACCTGATGACGTAACCAGCTTAGTCTGTGGCCAGAGATGCCTCATTTAATGATAGCTAATGATAGCTGGCCCGCTAGCATAACAGGTTAGCCAGGCTCCAGCTTTCACTTCAGAGCATCAAGACCTGCGGGGAGGGTCGGCTGGGATGGTCTCTGGCCAGTCTGGCCTCCTCATATCCGGCCTGTTTTAAACGTGTCTCCCCCTCTGGGAGCTCCAGGTGGGGACCACCCGTTCAGAAAAGTCATCCCGCCCGTGGGGGCATCTCGTTTGCCTTATTTTGTTGAAAATACCGGTTCTGGTCCCGAAGGTTAAAAAAAGTCATGGGGCGGTTCCTCCGGCCCCAGGGCATGTCCCTGGCTGCCCTGCGACCCCCAGGAGCCCAAACAGAACCCCCGAAGAAGCCTGGATAAAAGAACGCTATGGGGAACCTTGGCCAAAATCAACACTATAATATGGTGATGTTGACAATGGATTATTAAAATATTCCAATAACAGCTGAAATATTAATTTACCCTGCAGGGCAAGAGCACAACTGGTCCACAATGTGTTTCAGGATTAGTTGATGGGGTTTCTCATTCTTTGATGGCGACCGGTAAGCTTTACCCTCCATTACAGTCGCCCCCGGCAGCCCGGAGTCCAGGCAGGTCAGTTTTACTGTTAATATTGTGAATGTGTCCCACCTGCATACTGTACCCCTCCTGCCTTTCACGGGACAATATTCAGGATGAGTTACTCCAAAATACATCACTTGTTTTCTCTGGGAATGTGCTGTTTCTTCCTTCATGTTTTGGGGTTTTCTGGCTACTTCCTGGATGGTTCTGAAAAGCTTGATGGGCATAGCAACAGTAACTAAGGGGGGCGGGACTTTGCGAAAGGTCAGTTTGGGAAGAAAAACAAAAATGTCGCCGCTATGCGTCTGCGTTGTCGCCATATTGGAACGTTGAAGATCCGCTGCGACGCAGACTTCATTCATTCTGAACCGATTTCCATGATGTTTGGTTTGTTATAAACGTGAGAAATTGAACATTTTAATGGTTACTTATTGGGATGAAATTCAGTTACTCAAGGCAGCTCTGTTTCAAAACATTAACCTTCTGAATAGCCACTACTCCCATCTATGAATAGGTAACATCAATTGTAAATTATTTAGAATTCCTGCGTTTGTGAGTTTCTCCAAAAATGTAGATTTCTATATCTAATATATTGTAGTGACCAGGGGAGGCGGGCACTCCGACTGCCAGCAGCTCCGTGCTGGGGGAGCACAGGGGCTCATGGGACTTTTAATATTAGTTAAAATTGTGTTTTAATTACCTATCAACACGGGTATCGCCAGTTCGAATCCCTGTGTTACCTCTGGCTTGGTCGGGTGTCCCTACAGACACAATTGGCCGTGTGTGCGGGTGGGAAGCCGGATCTGGTTGTGTCCTGGTCGCTGCACTAGCGTCTCCCCTGGTCGGTCGGGGCACCTGTTCGGAGGGGAGGGGGCACTGCGGGGAATAGCGTGATCCTCCCACGCACTTCGTCCCCCTGGTGAAACTCCTTACTGTCAGGTGAAAAGAAGCAGCTGGCGACTCCATGTATAGAAGGAGGCATGTGGTAGGGTGCAGCCCTCCCCGGATCGGCAGAGGCGGTGGAGCAGAGACCGGGACGGTTCGGGAGAGTGGGGTAATTGGCCATGTAGGGGGAAAAATAAGATGCATGTGAACAGCTGCCTGAAACGTCAAGGTTTTGGGAGGGCCATAATTGCCACACAGACGAGAGCTACAGCATAGCTCTGCGTCGTCACAACGATAATGGGAGCAAGAACCGCCACATTCTAGCCCGTGTTATAGACTGTTTGAAACTTTTGTGGCGTGTTCGAGTTAGACTGAATCGGATTATTGTGAGAGTGAAGACCTTACTCAATTTCATTTGATTAATGGTAAAGCAGGTCTCTCTCCTCACATTTAAAGATATTTGTGTGGGCAAAACTGATAAATGACAATTTATCTGTTGATGACCACAGTGGGTTGTTTTTCGTTGTAGAGCCAAAATAACATTATTCAAGACATTTACAATGAACTCCTGGATGTAGCTGTCGACAAATACTGTACTGTAGTCAAGCCTAAGAACAATCCTTGTGTAATGTTTCTATCTAGTGGTTAACGGTGGTATTGCTACATGAGGTGACCATCCATCATTGTCCAAACCGCTTATCCTGCTCTCAGGGTTGCGGGGAAGCTGGTGCCTATCCCAGCAGTCACTGGGCGGCAGTTGGGGAGACACCCTGGACAGGCCGCCAGGCCATCACAGGGCCAACACACACACACACACACACACACATTCACACCTAGGGACAATTTAGTACGGCCGATTCACCTGACCTACATGTCTTTGGACTGTGGGAGGAAACCGGAGCACCCGGAGGAAACCCACACAGACACAGGGAGAACATGCAAACTCCACACAGAGGAGGATCTGGGACGACCCCCAAGGTTGGACTACCCCGGGGCTCGAACCCAGGACCTTCTTGCTGTGAGGTGACTGAGCTAACCACTGCGCCACTGTGCCACCGTGCCACCTCATATGAGGTGACCAGAAAAACAAAATTGTACAATGCAGTGTGACAATGTCAAGTTAGCTAGCTGACTTAGTTTAATTTACGCATTGAATGGGTCACTTTAGCCATCGTCATAACAATTGCCACCCCTGAGAGATTTGGCAGGAGCCACCAGTGCACTGGATAGTATATTTTCCTCCTTGTCCAAAGCAGTTTTTATTCTGGATAAATAGGTTCCAGTCTCAAACCTGTGACCTTTGATATCCACCATTGCTCTTTCTGTATGCTAGCAGTACACCCAAGACCTTCCTTGATCGTTTCTTTTAAACTATCTGCTCCACTTCTCTGCAGTGGAAACCAGGGGGCTGTAGAATTGAGCGAACTGATGTCACTTTAGTTTAATGTTGTTGTGATTTTCTTTGTAATAAAAAATCTTGACAGCCGTGATTCCAGACATTAACAGAGCTGTGATTTTTGGTAACTGTCTTAAGAGGAAGACGAGAGTTCTTGTGAGCCTGACGGATATGACACTAATGATGAGTTCTGACTGCTGTCTCCCCCTCTCCATGTGCTCGCTAAACATATTCCGGTAAAATGACAGCCCCCCCCCCCGAACCTACCCTGCTTCAAATGGAGGGATCCTGTCTGTATTGTGCCACAAAAGACACACAAGTGAGCCCTCTCGTTTGCCTCTCTACCACATTCTCTTACCTCTGCATATGGTATTATCTGTGCAGTTGCCCCGAACTCCCCTACTTTATGTGGATTTTAATATCTGTGCATCATGGATATTCCCTGCAATTCCTTTTGACTATTTCATCATTATGTAAAACATTTTGTTCTTGGACAAAACGTTCCAGCGTTTGTGCAGTTTAAAATGTTGCATTGCAAAGTTGGATGAGATGGCTCATGAACGATATGTTAGGTGTCTCTTTCAACTGAGTCATTAGTACTGTTGGACTGCTAAACTGTCTCCCACAGCTTTTCTTTCAGACAGATTGAGTAGCATTTTCAGTCGAGACACGCTAAATGGCTACAGGTATTTAATTAGGAAACTGTTACTTGTAGCATATCAGGTGGGGTGTGGCAAGTGCACAAAGGAGCATGTGGCTTGTGACAGGGTTGCTGAATTGTCTTCACCGGTTAGGTGGCCAAAGTGGTGCAGCCAGCCGTAGAAAACATTGGGCCTCGTTCAGCAGTCGTTTGTACGTACCAATGTGTTCTTACACACCCAGTGAGTTTTTTAGCCCTGAAGTTTGTCTCAGGTGTAGAACCTGGTAAGCCCTGAATTTAGACCCCATTTGGCTCACTCTGATATCTTTACAAGCCCGGGTGATTGCTCGTTGCAAGAGATAGACGAGATGTTAAGAGGAGGAATTACAAATAACTGTCATGCTTCTGTGCTTACTGTCAGACAGATCGAGCATGGGAATGCATGTAACTGGAAGAGTGTGAGGCGAGGCGGCCTGTGAAAAATACAGCAAGTCTGCTCAGTCAAGGTGAAAGACGTTTCAGCTCAGCAGAACCTTCCTGGTCATTGCCATTGAAATGTGCTCAAAGGGACGTGCTGAATCGCAAAGTTCACATGTTCGATTTGACGGACTCATCCTCCCCTCCCCAAGATATCCTTTTAAGAGCATTCTTATTGCATATTTGTAAAATAAAATGCAGAGGACTAATACTATAAAGATTGGGGGGGAGGGGGATGATATGTATCTGTCATTAGCCATAATATTAAAGGTAAAGGATGCATACCATACATTCCCTCACACCAAGAGCTGTGCTGCGCCCCAGTCTTTCTATATGTAATATTTCCATCTTTATCTCCACCAAAACCTGACCTTGTTACCACTGTTGATATACACGCCAGGTGTACATGTAAGGTTTACACGTCAGGTATAAACATAAGGTATACACAACTTATACATGTCAGGTATACACATAAGGTATACACATCAGATGTACATGTTAGGTATATACGTCAGGTATACACATAAGGTATACACGTTAGGTATACACGTCAGGTATACACGTTAGGTATACACATAAGGTATACATGTTAGGTATACACATCAGGTATACACATAAGGTATACACATCAGGTGTACACGTTAGGTATACACGTCAGGTATACACGTTAGGTATACACATCAGGTATACACATCAGGTATAAACGTAAGATATAAACATTAGGTATACACGTAAAGTATACATGTCAGGTATACACTTCAGTTATACAAGTCAGGTATACACATTAGATATAAACATCAGGTATACATGTCAGGTATACATGTCAGGCATTAACATCAGATATATACATCAGGTATACACATCAGGTATACACGTCAGGTATTAACATCAGATGCATACATCAGGTATACACGTCAGGTATACACGTCAGATATAAACATCAGATACATCAGGTGTACACGTCAGATACATACATCAGGTATATACGTCAGGTATTAACATCAGATACATACATCAGGTGTACATGTTCACTTCTTGTGTCAGTGGCCATGTTAGCTGAGGATTCTGGTGTAGTTTTTCATGTGTGACTGGGAAATGCGTTGCTGGGTGGTCAGAATTTGTACTGTGTGGTAACATTTTAATTGAAGTGCATGACAAAGCTAATATAAATGCTTTATGAGCACACCATAAATACTTGAGCCCAAAAAACTATGTCACTTACAACAACCGACATGTCTGGCATGGTTGTGTCAAAAGAAGGTTAACCTTCAGTTGCCCTGGAAAAAGCTTTTCTTTTGGCACATAATATTACAATGTTGAGAATGAAGTAAACAGGGACATATCTGCCTGGCCCTGGACATGTCCGCCTGGCCCTGGACATATCTGCCTGGCCCTGGACATGTCCGCCTGGTCCTGGACATATCTGCCTGGCCCTGGACATATCTGCCTGGCCCTGGACATGTCCGCCTGGCCCTGGACATATCCGCCTGGCCCTGGACATATCTGCCTGGCCCTGGACATATCTGCCTGGCCCTGGACATATCTGCCTGCATGCTTGCTTTGCCTGCTCTAAGGTGCCTTCTCGTTTGACTCTCCTTTTTTATTCAGGTGCCATTTACTTTGCTGCTATGCATTTGGCACTTGTTTAAATTCCAAGCCACTGAGATGAAGCCTAAACCCTGCATAATGTTACGAAAGCCAGATTTATCAGAGGTGTGGACTCCTATGGGCCATGTCAATCACCTTTCCATCCATCTCATCTCAGCTCATCTTATCTTCAGCCGCTTTTCTGGGGTCGGGTCGCGGTGGCGGCAAACTAAGTAGGGCCCTCCAGATGTCCCTTTCCGCAGCAACGCTCTCCAGCTCCTCCTGGGGGATCCCAAGGCAATCCCAGGCCAGATTGGACATGTAGTCCCTCCAATGAGTTCTGGGTCTACCCCGGGGTCTCCTCCCAGTTGGCCATGCCCGGTAAACCTCCAAAGGAAGGCGCCCAGGAGGCATCCTAATCAGATGCCCGAACCATCTCAACTGGCTCCTTTCGATGCAAAGGAGCAGCGGCTCTACTCCAAGCTCCCTCCGGATGTCCAAGCTCCTCACCCTATCTCTAAGGCTCAGCCCAGACACCCTACGGAGGAAATTCATTTCAGCCGCTTGTATCCGCGATCTCACCCTTTTGGTCACTACTCAAAGCTCATGACCATAGGTGAGGGTTGGAACGAAGATTTACTGGTAAATTGAGAGCTTTGCCTTCCGGCTCAGCTCCCTCTTAACCACAACGGTCCGGTACAACATCCGCATTACTGCTGATGCTGCACCAATCCGTCTGTCAATCTCCCACTCCATCCTACCCTCACTCGTGAACAAGACCCCGAGATATTTGAACTCCTTCACTTGGGGCAGCAACTCATCCCCAACCCGGAGGGAGCAATCCACCGTTTTCCGGTAGAGAACCATGGCCTCAGACTTGGAGGTGCTGACTCTCATCCCGGCCATTTCACACTCAACTGTAAACCACCCCAGTGCGCGCCGGAGGTCGCGTTATGATGAAGCCAACAAAACCACATTATCTGCGAAGAGCAGAGATGCAGTTCTTAGGTTCCCAAAACGGGCACACTCCTCACCTTGACTGCACCTTGAGATCCTGTCCATGAATATCACAAACAGAATCAGAGACAAGGGACAACCTTGGCGGAGTCCGACACCCACCGAAAACGTGTTTGACTTTGTGCCAAGAATACGGACACAGCTCTCACTTTGGTTAATCAAGGACCGGATGGCTTGTAGCAACTGCCCCGGTACCCCATACTCCCGCAGTAGCCCCCACAGAGTGCCCCGGGGTACACGGTCGTAAGCCTTCTCCAAGTCTACAAAACACATGTAGACTGGCTGGTCAAACTCCCATGTCCCCGTCAGCACGCCCGCAAGGGTAAAGAGTTGGTCCGTTTTTCCACGGCCAGGATGAAATCTGCATTGTTCCTCCTGGATCTGAGGTTCGACAATCTGTCTGAGCCACCTTTCGAGCACTCTAGAGTAGACTCCCAGGGAGGCTGAGCAACATGATGCCCCGATAATTGGAGCACACTCTCCAGTCCCCTTTTTTGAATGTGGGAACCACCACCCCAGTCTGCCATTCCACAGGTACTGTCCCCGACTTCCACGCGACACTGACGAGGCGCATCAACCAAGACAGCCCAAAAATGTCCAGAGCCTTCAGCATCACAGAGCGAATCTCATCCACACCTGGCGCCCTGTCACAGAGGAGCTTTTTCACTACCTCAGAGAACTCTGCCAGGGATATGGGTGGGGCTTCCCCTGAGTCTTCAGACTCCTCCTTCTCCATTGAGGACGTGTTAGCTAAGGATGAATTGGATAGCTAAGGATGAATTGGATCCAATTCATCCTTAGCTAAGCTTGTCTCTGGGAGGATCTCTAGACATATTGAAACAATAAGATTTGTTCCAGAGTAAAAACATAAACACTGTCATTTGTATTACTTAACAGCCTCCCAGTTTTTTTCTTTGTCCGTTCTTTGTGAAATTCACCTGAATGAATGTCCCAGTTGTTTCGGTCATAACCTCACAACTTGGTTTTCCAGTCCTGAAGAAGTTGGTTATTCATGCCTGTCCTTTAGTCTTGGATATTGCTTCTTTATAAAAAACATGCATTTTTTAAAGAACTTTTCCATCTAAGAAATGTAGCGGTAGGTTAGTTGGCAGTACTATCTTATTGAGTGCAGTATTAGCAATGTGTTGCTCTCATTTACATACCGTCACACTTAAGTTGTTGGTGGGAATTAAATGGAGCTGTGTGTTAAAGGTAAACACGACAGATTCTTAGCGAGGAGGTGGAGCATTGTCCCTGTTGATGTATTCTGGATTCAGAAACAAAGCAAGACATGGTCCTGGAAGGGTTTGGTTGGACATGTACAGGGAAACATGGAGTTAAATGGGCAGGGTCATGAACCACTACACCATCTCCAGATGTTTACCGTGGGTGATTTCTAATCAAAGGATGGCCAGTTTGACTCCTTTTTAAAACAGTTCAGACTTAGCCTTTGTTTTTCAGTGTGACTATATTTTAATGAAGCTGATGTGTATTCGATGGCGGCTGTTGATAAATGAACAATCCAGCTAATTCCAGTTTACATGGCAATATTGACTTTAAATGACTGTACATATCATTTTAATATTTTATTTGTAAAAAAGTACAGAAGATAATCATTGCCGGATTAACCCACCAGGGGGCCCCAGGGCACGCACGTCCATTAATGCCCCCCCCCCGTCAGATAGGCTACGCAAACAATACTCAACATTGTTAAATGTAAAACTAATGCAAATGCCCAACATGGTAGTCGACGCTATGCCAATCTGCATGGGATTGGCGACTACAAAGTGCAACACAATTTTGAATCACAAAACAAACAGAGATGAGAATAGCATGCAGCTCACAGCATCGCAAACATATTGCGAAGCCTTCTTCCCACTTACAACGGCTTACCAACAGGAATGTCAGTATGGGCATATTTTAGTAAAACTATCTCTTTAATTATTCTTCAGTATGGGCATTCTAGCTAGCACATTTGTTTAACTATACACAATTAAACAGTGAAGTTTGGGGCCCTGCATCAGTAGAGACTGTAGCTTGTGGCCCCCGCATCAATAGAAACTAGCTTGGGCTCTGCATCGCGATGCAAGGTTGGAACAAATGTCCCTTGTAAGGTATGATTGGGGATCCCTACTATGCGCGAACACAATACCCCTGACCTTTTGGGGCCCCTCGTGGTCCAGGGCCCCGGAGCACTCGCCCGGCATGCCTGGTCCGTAATCCAGCCTTGAAGATAATTTAGACAGGGCTCCCCACCTGCCGCCCAATGACTGCTGGGATAGGCTCCAGCATCCCCGCGACCCTGAGGGCAGGATAAGCGGTTTGGATAATGATTGAATGAATTAGTATATTGTAGCGAATTCGGGGGACAACGCAACCACAGGAACTGCCGCGGCCGGGAAGCGAACCCGTATCGCCCGCAGCGCAGGAGGCATCGCTAACCGCTCGAATAAAGGGTCAGACCCGCGAGCCAGCGACCAGCGTGTCTTCTTATCCATGCACGTTACACTACCCCCCTCATTCGGGAAGCGCGTCCCCGCGCTTAAGCATATCAGCTCCTTCACGCCTCAGGGCGCCTACGCTTCCGATGGCCTTACGGTCGCTCCATCCCACTTCTGACACCAATGTAGCGAATTCGGGGGGCAACGCAACCACAGGAACTGCCGCGGCCGGGAAGCGAACCCGTATCGCCCGCACCGCAGGGGGCATCGCTAACCGCTCGACTAAAGAGTCAGACCCGCAAGCCAGCGACCAGCGTGTCTTCTTATCCATGCACGTTACAATATATTCCGTTGTAGTTAAAAGACTACATTTCCCATGATGCCCCGTGAGCAGAAGTAAGAACGGGATTATGGGAAACTATGTTTTGGAGACGTTGATGTAGTTCGGTTAGCTTGTTATTAGCGGCCAAATTGTTTACTCGTCGCTATGAGGCGCTAAAATTTGTTATCCCTTTACATTCACTAAAGGACATCGTCTTATTTTAAATCTAAAGTCTCTTCTCGTCGTTTTTGAAGGTAGTTTGTTGGATCTACTACACATTGTTTAAAATATATTGTAACACCCACGTACACACACACACACACACACACGCGCACGCACACAGGGGCAACCGCTACGGGGTTTCCGAGGGTGGGTTGTTCATTGGGTGGGGGAATGCCAGTCTATTTGTTCTGGCGTTCTGATTGGGGGAGAGACTTCTCTTTAGGGGTGATTGGCTGTTCAGCGTTGGCAGGCTTTTAGGGGAATATTTGACATTTTGGTCACGCTTCAGACCACCGCATGGACTGCTACTCGACTCCGCGTCAGTCCCAGGGGAGCTAGCAGGTTCATTAGCCTTAAGTTCGGGAGCGTCCTCGTCGGGTTAGAACGGGAACAGCCAACAGATGCTGTTTTGTTATGCTGGGAGCGTCTCTCAGCCCGGGAGGTTTTGCTGGCTTCTGTTTAGAAATAAAGCTGTGCAGTTGTTTTGCTGACGAACTGAAGTCCTCGTCTCCGTTTGTGACCGGCGCACAACGCTACCCTAAAGTAGCTGAAACTCCTGAAGAGCAGACGACGCTCCGCCAGGTGGTTTTCAGCTGCCCAGAGCACATCCAAAGCTGACTGCTTCAACTAGAACGACCGGGATTTCACTCCTACCTAAAACGACCCCGAGCGGTCAAAATCACCGCCGGTTTTTTAACTATATTGTGTCAAGATAAATACCCAGTTGAGATAATAATGCACTACATATGTTGGTATGTCTGTTATGAAACTAACTGACACCAAAATTAACATTTTAACAACTTTAATACTATTTTTCAAACAATTTAAAATGGCGGCTGTCCAACGCCTGTAAATACTGCAGCGCCTCGGTGGTAGTCATGGTGCGTCTGTAGCGGCGTCTGTAACCAGACATGTTGGACATCATCACACGTCAAGTTTAGACTATTTCTCTGCACTGGAGGGTAGGGCTGAGCGATATGGCCTAAAAAGAAAATCTCCGATTTTTTCACACCAAACTCGATTTACGATTTTAATCGATTTTTTTTCCTTCTTAAAAACACACAACAAATAACAAAGAAATTATTCAAAACAAGTTTTGCTTTTATTTTGTTTTGATTTTCCCTTTTGGGACTTGAACAAAATGTCCCCTTAGGGTTAACGTGCAACAAAACACAAGTCTTGAAACAAGTGTGTAAACAAGATGGCAGGCCCTGCCGTTGTAAACAACAGCAAAAATGTAACATTTCATCGCCTTTCTACTGGCTTCAAACAATGTCCCAACGTACAGGGACCTAATCTCCCAGTTTTGAAAACATACCTAAGAAAATGTTCACTTCTCTGACAGTGATACAGTGCACCTTCAAACCAATGTAAAAAAAACAACATAAAAGTGCTTCCTCTTCAAAAAAAAAGTTTCTGATAAAACACTTATTGAAAACATAAATTTAACATGTCAGATTACATGCCATTACAAAAATAGATAATTTTCCCCATTGGGATTGATACAGTGCAAACAAAACTTTCATTTAAGTTCACATGTTGTGCATTTAAACAAAGGTGCCTCTTGTATACAAAAATTATTTTGTCCCTATTTTGAATCCTTGAATATGTATACAAAATCAAACATCTGCATGCATTGCATAGTCAACATCAAATTTTAGTAAATGTACAGGACATGAGGTGCTTGCAATGCTGTCTTTAGTTTGTTTTTTTTACAAATTTTTGGCAAGGAATACAGGCCTGTCTACTACCTCTGGCTTGAGGCATGCCCTGTTGCATGTAACAATGCCACCCCCCCACACTAAAAACCCTCTCTGACGGGGCACTTGTAGCAGGGATTGAAAGGTATTTCTTGGCCAGATTACTGAGCCTTGGGAAGTTTGGTTCGTGGCACTTCCACCACTGAAGTGGATCAGTGTCTGGATCTGCCTCAGGGGTCAACAGGTAGGTTGCCCGCTCAGTCTCTATTTTCCCTGCTTCTGACTGGTGGGGAGATGGCAGTGGCACATTCTTCTTGAATAAGGAAGCTAAAGTCATTTTCTTATTCGGTGGAGGCTGTGCTTCTTGACACACCTGCACAGCTAGACCAGGCTGCTGTGGTGTACTTTTTTCAGCAGGCACAGGCAGAGACATCAGCTCAGTGACGGCCCTTTTTTTGACTTGTTCCACCTTGCCTGGGTCAATGTAGGTTGTTCGGAACCTGTGGTCCATCAGTGAAGACATGTCTAAGAGTTCATCCGTCACAGGGTTGCTGTATTTGTCATCAAGGTACCAAAGAATGTTTGTTTTTATAGTTTCAGTGAGCTCGGTCTCTTCCTCCTCTGGCTGTAGGAGACTGGTTTTGAACAAATGGAGCACCCACCGGTTCAATGTAGGAAACGCTAACATAAGCCTACCCGGACAGGGCATCAGTAAAGTCTTGGAGTGGTTTGACAGCTTTATTTATGGACTCTAAAACATCAGTGTCTTGCCAAGTGGGCACAAAATGCCGACTTTTCTTGTCTGAGCCCAGGACACGGGCTATGGCCTTCTCCTCTTCCAGAAATCTCTGTATCATTTTTTGCCGTGAACCCCATCTGGTCGGGGACTCAGTTATTAGCTGATGAGGGGGTAGACCAAGCTCAGTCTGTACTTCACCCATCTCTCTTCTTTTTTTCCAGCTATAGGAAAAGGCAGCAACAGCCTTTTTACAAACCCCAATGGCGCGTCCAGTCCGCGGGTCCTTCACACCATTCTCTGTATAATAAAGAAAGAAAGAGAACACAAACAAAACAATTTTTACTGTGGCATGAACTACATTCACACACTTATTCTTCAGTGTGTCACAACAAGTCTTTTTACACATTTCAACATTTTATTGACGCAACGAAAGACACACAAACACAGGGCATGTGTACCATTATGATGAATCGTGCCTGTACATTTACAGTAAATGTATTAAATTGATTAAAATGGATTAATCATGAATTGTGCATGTGAACATCATGCATTAAGGGGGCTTGTAGAACCCAATGATGTAATAATTTCCTGATAATGTAATAACTGATTGAAAATGTAATAAAACTCAATAATGTAATAAATGGTAAATAGTAAACGCGATAACATGTCCTGGCTGGTGTTGTAATAACATTTTTACTGATAAAGTGATATCTTATTACGTCACTGGGAATTAAATACATTTTCAGGTCGACCATTTTTCCCATATCACTTGAATGCATCATTAGCCTCTTACCTATAGCGTTGTGCAGTCTATGTCCAAAGCCCTGGAGGTTGGGCCACTCGTTGTCTTTGAGAGCTTTGATTATGTCGGTGCCACTGCCTGTTGTCATACAGATGAGTCGGTCTTCAGCAAGGTTCCAGGAGTTCAGAGCCTCTTTTAGCTCCTGGCCAATTATCTCACTTTAGTGATCCTCAGGGAAACACGCTGTTTGGAGACAGACGCTTCGCAGAGTCCAGTTGTTGTTGATAAAATGTACAGTCAAACTCATGTAGGGCTGCATAGTTCGGCTGGACCCTAAAAGTCTGGTGTGGTGGAGTAAAACGACACCTCCTGCAGCTCTCTGGCCATCTTTTCCCGTGTGCAGTTGTACAGGTGAGGCAAGGCAACTCCGGCAAAATACTTGCGGCTTGGTAGTACATGCTTGGGGTGGGAAGTTTTTAACATGTGGGTAAACCCCGGCTTTTCCTCAGTGTACATGGGGACCATGTCTTTAGCCATATGCAGCGCGACTGCATCAGTAAGAGTTTTCCACCGCGTCCCTTTCTTGTCCTAAGGGACACAATGTGAAAAGGAATCAGCTAATGTGGATTGTTTTTTGGCGGGTGTTTGTGGGCTGCGGTCTTGTGAGTCCCACAGAGAGCAACATGTCTCCCACTCCGCTGCAGGCCTCTGCTTTAGCTGCTGAAATACATTCGTCATACTGCTGCTGCTGCTGCTGCTGCCTTTAGTTGCAACAGCTTTAGAGCAAACTCTGCAGTAGGTCATGGTTTGTTCGCTGTCGGACGCCACAAAACCAAACCAGTTCCACACAGTGGCGGATCTAGAGATTTTTTCCTGGGGTGGCAAAGGGGTGGCATGAGGTTCAAGGAGGGGGGCAATAAACATTATTCTAAACGTATTATTATTCAAAACTCGGATTTCATCGAATGTATTTTGTTCTCTACTGTTTGAGATGAGTTTGGCGCGGGTCTCATTGACTTTCACCATGCATGTACATAAAATGTACTTTAAAAAAATATTATCTGATTTATAAATGGGGCGGCAACAGGGGTGGCAAGACTGGGTCCCAGAGGTGGCAGCTGCCACCCCTTGCCACCCCATAGATCCGCGCCTGGTTCCACACCACCGAGGACACTGTGCCTTATTTGGGGACGAGCTCATTCTTGCTTGCTGTCATGTGCATTTGTGGAGAAGCGGGGGGAGGGGGGCAGCGGGGCAGCACACTCTGAACTACGGGAGCTCAAGAGGAGCGCCGGCGGTGGAAGTTCATGAGAAAATCGATTTTCATTCAAATTAAATCGTCCTTAATTACAAATTCGAATTAATCGATAAAATCGATTGATCGCCCAGCCCTACTGGAGGGCGCTAGTGTGTTTCTAGGACAGAGCAACGAACTTCACCAAGGAAATGATGCCACCAACACACGTCATATATACTGACATGACGCACACCATCACGCGCAAATTACGAGCCGGTCATTTTGACCACTCATGGTTGTTTTAGGTAGATCTTATAACTTTTTTGTGCAATTGATCTAAAACTCATTTTAATGCAAATATATGCAATTTTAGAAGAATTCAGGCCGCGGCAGGTCTGTATCTTCCCCCCCCCCCACAAAGTTATTAAACTGAAATCCAAAACGGTCATAATGATGGCCTTGGTCGTTGTAGTGTTTTAATGAAGCCGTTTTCTCACCTTGATTAACGTGAAGAAGGAGGCACAGAGAACCACAAGTAGCAGTCTCTGCAGCATAAACCTGACAGCTCTTTAGCAGAGGTCAGCATTTAAAGTCACACCTCTTGAAGTATTCCTATCACAGGTCAAAAAGCAATGCCACTTCAAGGTGGCGTCGCTTTCCATCCTCCAGTCAACACGGCAATAGTTCATCACGCTTTTTCCCGATAGAGAGCAGAGCGCATTTACCATTCCCGTCAGCCTCCCACCCCCGTCCTTGTAGGACCCACAGGGTGTGTTTTCACATGAGCAGTTCCTTTTTAGGGAGATGAATCATTGCCATATGTCCAGGACATTATGTGCCCATACAGTCAGCTGTGAGCTGACTAAGGCTAGGAGGACTGTCAAGATGCTGGCTGTGTTTCTGAGCGAGCATGACGTCCCTGGTGGCGGGCGGCTTGGCTCCGGGCTGCAGCGGGGTCTGCAGGCCGCGGCTTTGAAGGGATGTGACCCACTGTGCCTGGCAGCGCTCCGGGCCCTGGCAATCTGCTGCTCTCCTGCATACCAGCGTGCAGGCCTGCAGAGGAGAGCATGGGATGGGATGGGATGGGATCAGAGAAATCTGTCTCCAAAAAAAAAACATTTTGAATAGTTCAGATTTCTAATGTATTTAAAAACATACAGACAAATAGGTGACCTGTGATTATGTTGCTCTGCAACGTCTGACTGATTTGAAAGTGTCTCAGTGCAGTTCAGTAAATTTCAGTATTGGAGGATATTTTGTAATTCCTGGTTGTTGATGATTACATCAGAACTTATTGTTGTCTTAAAATCAGTTTACACTGTAGTCTTGAATTTCAGATGTCCCAAATCTACATATTAGAAATGCAGATTTGTGAATTTAACAACACAATCAGTTACAAATGAGCAGGTCTTGTACGTCCTCAATTGGAGCTGCACATATTGGGATTCAAAATGAAGTGCAGGGCTGTTGAGATTTACGTTGGATTGTGTGATATCTTGGATTGACCAGGAATCTGCATTGCCGCGGAGATCTAGAAAGAGATTAAAGTCATAAAGGGATATGTTGACCTGAATTGTTTGATATTGTGGCAACAAACACACTGTCCATCTATCAATGATGCAACCTTAAAATGAAATGAAAATTCACCTTGTTAGGTGGTTTATTCAGTCATAGTGTTACCTAGTCAACAACTTATGCCAAACATAATCACAAACATTCTGCTTTTACTTATTTTACATCAAAATCTAATCACCTTTACTTTCTCTAAAACAGACAATTTTCATGTCATAAATCAATCAATATCATCAATCATATTGTAAAATGTTTTGTACAAGCCAATCAAATTCTTCAGAATCAAATTACATCCCTCCCTACGGTCTGTCCCGCCACGATATCCTGTTTTAACTGGAAATATGTGAACTTACGGAAGCAAGATGCCCTCTGACGCCCTTTCACATTGTCTGCAGCTCTGCTTCTGCAGCAGTGACTGGGTGCCGGGCCTCTGTGAGAACGCTCGCTCTGCAGCATCACACCACATCGTATCCAAAATATCAGTCCCCGCTCCCTTCATGGTCACATAAGCAAACTTGCAGTTGGAAATGTGCCAAGCGGGCTCTGTTTTGCAGCCCCCATGTTGCTTTTTGTGCTTCAGACCGAGACTGACAAGAGCTGGCTGGTATCAAGTGTGGGCTGGTCCCTCTACAATATGAAAGCATGGATCACATGAAACAGCCCCTCATGTGGCTTCAGTCAGAGCTGGTGTTATTCTGGGGTGACACTCTCTGTGTGCCCATTTAAGGACACACTCGCCATCTCTTGATCAGTTTCGGTTCATTAGCGAGACAGTTGGCTCACCATCCAGAGTCCAGGCTAACGATGATTTAATGTGTAGCCTCGCACACTGTTGGCAAGATTAATTTGTTGCAAGTAGGAAATTGTTTTCATATCAAAACGGAGATAAACAGTCATAAATAATGACCCGTCGTCATCCTGGGTTCCCGAGCTTTGATGTCGGTTTAATGAGCTCTGTGGTTTTCTCATCGAAACCTGCTCCTTGCTCCTTATCTCTCATTCCCTCCCCTCCCTTCCCCTCTGTCTGTGTTGGAGTCTTATGTGAGAATCAGCCATGCTCCCACATGTGTCCATTTAGGACCCGGCCAGCAGGCCGGCCAGCTGGACATGGCTGGTGTCTCGTAACATCTCCTGTCTGTTCTGTCTGCAGCTTTTATAAGTGGACGGCTACCGGTTTTGTATGCCAGTGTACGTGCAGGACTCTGTGGTGTCCATCCACCCATCCATTTATCTGTTTTTCTTATCTGCTTACTCCTGTCCAGGGTTGAGAAACTATCTTGGCATACTTTTGGATGGAATGCAAGGACACACACTGGACTGCTCTCCAGTCTATTGCAACCACCAGCAACAACACACTCACAACAACACTCACATGCCAGACATACTTAGAAATGATTTAACATCTTCAGTTAACCTCACCTGCGTGTCTTACGGTTGTGCAAGGGAAGTGGGGTGCAGGTCCAGTGTTGACCACCGAACCCCTCTGCTTCACCCGTACTGCCAACTCTTTATCTGAAAAATGTTGACATTTCTTAATGTGCATGTTCTTAACATGCACACACACACACACACACACACACACACACACACACACACACACACACACACACACACACGTACACGTACAAACATATTCAGGCAGAAGAACTCAGGTGGGCTTGGGCACACAGACACACACTTACAGACTCGAACACACGTGCAGAAACCTGCACAGGAATACTCACCTACAGCTGTTGGACTCGTCACATTAGCATGTCTTTGTGTGTGTGGAGTTATGCGCGTCGGCTGCCACGCTGTGGTGTGGATGTGGGGACAAAATGGATGTGTTGTGTGTGACAGAATGCGGGCAGCTATATAATGTGTTGCCACGCCAGCCTTACTGTGTTGCTCTGCCTCGCTTGGTGTCCACGCAGGCCGGTGTTGATTTTGGGGGAACAAATCCATCGCCTTGCTCTCTTTTTCATTCCAAATCCACATGCTGCATTTTACCTTTGACCCCAGTTAAGACTGGTCTGCCTCGCACACTGGTATGAATGATAAAGGGGTATGGTTGATAAAGGGGTATGAATGATAAAGGGGTATGTATGATATAGGGGTATGGATGATATAGGGGTATTAATGATAGAGGGGTATGGATGATAGAGGGGAATGAATGATATAGGGGTATGAATGATAAAGAGTATGAATGATAGAGGGGTATGGATGATAAAGGGGTATGAATGAAAGAGGGGTATGGATGATAAAGGGGTATAGATGATATAGGGGTATGAATGACAAAGGGGTATGGATGATATAGTGGTATGAATGATAGAGGGGTATGGATGATAAAGGGTATGGATGAAAGAGGGGTATGAATGATATAGGCACATGAAGGAAAGGGGTGTGCATGATAGAGGGGTATGGATGATAAAGAGGTATGGAGGAAAGAGGGGTATGGATGATAGAGAGGTATGGATGAAAGAGGGGTATGGATGATAAAGGGGTGTGGATGCCAGTCCAGTCATGTTGTGGATGAGCATATGATCTCAGTCAGAGTGGGAAAATTGCAAAGTGTCAGTTGAAAGATTTTTATGTAGCTTAACAGCTTTTCATCATGTTACAGAGTGGCAGAGCGCAAATGGAGAAAAGGCAAACTCCCAGAGGACCTTCTCAACTTCCAATCTCTTCTTTCCACTTTCTCCTCCTCCCTTTTTGTTGCTGAGGCTGCCCTCTATCGCTCTAAAATCCTATCCTCTGCCTCCAATCCTAAGAAACTCTTTGAAACCTTCTCTACACTTCTTCAACCCCCACCTCCTCCTCCTACTTCCTCCCTACTCCCTGATGACTTCACTAACTTCTTTGACAAGAAGGTAAATGACATCAGATCCTCCTTTTCTCACCACCCAGTTACTGCTGCTTGCACTATTCCACCCTCTGCACCCTCCCTCACCTCTCCACGTCCCACCCTATCCCACCTCGCTCCCCTCTCCCCCGATGAGGTCCTCAACCTCATCACATCTGGTCGCCCCACCACATGCTCCCTTGACCCGGTCCCCTCCCCTCTTCTTCAGTCAATAGCACCTGAACTCCTTCCCTTTCTAACCCACATTAACACCTCCCTCCAGGCAGGATGCTTTCCATTTGCCTTCAAGACTGCTAGAGTCACCTGCCTTCTCAAGAAACCATCACTTAACCCCTCTGACGTCAAAAACTACAGACCGGTTTCCCTTCTACCCTTTCTATCTAAAACTTTCGAATGTGCTGTCTCTAACCAACTTAATTTGTACCTCCACCAGAACAACCTCCTGGACCCCAACCAGTCTGGGTTCAGGGTGGGTCACTCGACAGAGATGACCCTCCTTGCAGTGACAGAATTGCTGCACTCTGCTAGAGCAAACTCTCTCTCTTCTGCCCTGATACTCCTGGACCTGTCAGCTGCGTTCGACACAGTGAACCACCAGATCCTCCTCTCTACCCTTGAGGGGCTGGGTGTCACAGGCTCTGCGCTCTCAATGTTTGCATCCTACCTGATGGGTCGGTCCTACCAGGTGACAGGGAGGGGATCTGTGTCGGAGCCTCGCAGACTGACTACAGGCGTTCCACAGGGTTCGGTTCTGGGTCCTCTCCTTTTCTCCCTGTACACGACATCCCTGGGTTCTGTTATTTGCTCGCATGACTTCTCTTACCATTGTTGTGCCGATGACACCCAGCTGATCTTGTCCTTTGCTCCCTCTGACACACCAGTAGAGACACGCATTGCTGCGTGCTTGACTGACATCTCGGAGTGGATGGCGACACACCACCTGAAGCTCAATCTGGACAAGACAGAGCTGATGTTCCTCCTGGGGAAAGGTTGCCCGCACCGAGACCTGGCCATCACCATTGACAACACCGTGGTGATGCCAACTCGGACTGTGAGGAATCTGGGTGTGATCCTGGATGACCAACTGTCGTTTGCTGCAAACGTTGCATCAGTTGCTCGCTCCTGCAGATTTCTCCTCTATAACATCAGGAGGATTCGCTCATTCCTCACCGACGAGATGGCACAGGTGCTCATCCAGGCTCTGGTCATCTCCTGGCTGGACTACGGAAACTCCCTCCTTGCTGGCGCTCTGGCGTCAGCCATCAGACCTCTGGAGCTTGTTCAGAAAGCTGCAGCTCGTCTTATGTTCAACCGCCCTAAATTCTCCCACACAACTCCCCTTCTCATGTCCCTACACTGGCTCCCAGTAGCTGCTCGCATCCAGTTTAAGACTCTGGTGCTAGCCTACAGGGCAGTGAAAGGAACAGCTCCTTCCTATCCCCAGGCCATGGTCAAGCCCTACACCCCCGCCCGACCACTTCGCTCTGCTGCCTCGGGACGCCTGGTTGCCCCATCGCTCAGAGGCCCCTGCTGCTGATCGACCCGGTCATGGCTCTTTTCTGTCCTGGCCCCACAGTGGTGGAATGAACTCCCCACTGATGTCAGGACAGCGGAGTCGCTGCCCATCTTTCTGCACAGGTTGAAAACTCACCTCTTCAAGAACTACTACCCTGTTACTTGTTCTTAGCACTTATTGTATTCACTCATTAAAAAAAAATCTTTCTTGCACTTTTACTTTAGCACTGGTTTTGCTCTTAGATGCTTGTTTAGAGAGAAGATGCACTTATGACCTCTGATGACTAGTAGTTCTCCTGACTTCCTACGTTAAATGATGCACTTATTGCAAGTCGCTTTGGATAAAAGCGTCGGCTAAATGACTGTAATGTAATATAATGTAATGTACAATAATGGCTTTCAGTCTGCTCTGTGCGTTGTACACTCACAAATTTGATGGTAATGTCACAACAACAACAACCAGCACGGTGGCCAACTGTGGCGCACCGCATATGATGACTGGCTCTCTGATGGTTTAGTCACTGAATGATGTGAACATCTATTTCCTCACAAGCTCACGTGATCAATGGGTTAGCGATGCTCCAAGGTGTCCCTGTGAATGCACCTGTAGCCTGCTGGTTGTTGTACTGTCAGCTCTCTGTGGGTGGGGCTGTGAGACAGCACCACTATTATTTTAAAGATCTATTTGTATCCACACAAAAAAAAAAAATATATATATTATATATATATAATGTAGGGAATATCCAAGCTGCAGCACGGCGGAGTGAGACAAGCTGTAATGTGTTCAGGGTCAGGGCACATGGGGCCTCGTTCAACAGTTGGTCGTAGGTTCAAATGGGTTCTTGCACACCCATGGGAAGTTTTAGCCCACGAGCTTGTCTCACAGGACGGTGTAGAACCTGGTAACGCTGAATGTGGACACCAGTTGGCTAACACTGATGTCTTTGCAAGCCTGGGTGAGAGGTAGAAGACAGATGTTAGGGGGACGGAATTACAAGTAACCATAATAACCAAAATGATAATAACCTTAATAACCATAATAACCAAATACCCACGACAATTTGCATATGAAACCGGTCATTGGTTTGGGTCATTATGCCGCTGTATTGTTTATAAGGGTGGGGTACCTGCAGTCACTGTATTGTTTATTAGGGTGGGGTACCTGCAGTCACTGTATTATTTATAAGGGTGGGGTACCTGCAGTCACTGTATTATTTATAAGGGTGGGGTACCTGCAGTCACTGTATTGTTTATTAGGGTGGGGTACCTGCAGTCACTGTATTGTTTATAAGGGTGGGGTACCTGCAGTCACTGTATTGATTATAAGGGTGGGGGTACCTGCAGTCACTGTATTGTTTATTAGGGTGGGGTACCTGCAGTCACTGTATTGTTTGTAAGAGTGGGGTACCTGCAATCACTGTATTGTTTATAAGGGTGGGGTACCTGCAGTCACTGTTGTTTATAAGGGTGGGGGTACCTGCCGTCAGGTGAGACTGAAGAGGTCACGTAGATGATGATGACATGTTTCTCTCTATAAATGTGGTGTCCGTATGAACTGACTCACCTTTCCAGGATTGAGCATGCGTCAAGACCTCAACTTGGAGAAGTAACGTCAAAAATCAAGCTGTTGTTAACCTAACATACCAGACCTGCTGATAGCTGCCACTTTGCATTACAATGCATTATGTTGTGTGGATATGTGGAGTAGATATGACTTAGCAGAAATAAGTATACCTGAAAGCTCATGAGTGATTCAAAGCTGAGATAGCATGCCATAGTTTACCTGCCTGCCTCCGACAACTGCTACCCCCTGCAGCAATGGAGGGTCCAGACAAGACCTATCCACTAGGGGGACATTATACATGCATAAGAGAGGCGTGGTTTATGGCTGTTTTCCATGCAACAGGTGTCCCACCACCTGGCTTGGAAACGGGATAGTGTAGGCCTCACCTGTAATACCCTGTAGCAGCACACATCCATCATCTCAGTAGCACACCTCCATCATCTCAGCAGCACACCTCCATCATCTCTGCAGCGCACCTCCATCATCTCAGTAGCACACCTCCATCATCTCTGCAGCACACCTCCATCGTATCAGCAGTACACCTCCATCATCTCTGCAGCGCACCTCCATCATCTCAGTAGCACACCTCCATCATCTCAGCAGCACACCTCCATCATCTCAGCAGCACACCTCCATCATCTCTGCCTCTGCTTTTCCATGTTGCGGTGTGCTTGACTCGGTTGGTGAACAGCGATAGGGAGGAACCACATTACCAGCCCTGCAAGAAAGCTCTCCTCACTTCTCTGATCAGGTTTCGTCTTGTAGTGCTCTCGTGTATCGGTATGGATGGCATAATCAGATCTTCTGAGAGGGATGTTTCTGGGTTTTTTTTTTTTTGTCTAATTGCTGCAGAATATAGCTTATCCTCACATTTGGTGTCTCGAGGAGACAGCCTAATTAAGTCATTTGGCCAAAACATCAGATGAAGCTTTGTGGATTTTACTGGAATCCTCAGAATGGGGTCTGAATCAGATTCGGTTTACCCATCCCAGCTGCTGGCAGCCAGCAGCTGGGATGGGCGCCGCAGTGTGTAGAAAAGTGGACATCTGTCTTGTCGCCCTCACACTCTTCTCTGCCGGCCCAGCACAGGGAAAGTAATCACAGTTTTCTGTGGCTTGGAAACTGAGGGCAGCCCTTGAAAGACAAGACGGAGGGCTGGAGTGTCTTGCTTAATGGCATGTGGACTACAGACCTCTGTACTGACGTGCTTACAGACACACTGCTGCTGCAGCACACCAGAGATGCATCATATAAGCAGTGTGTCCTTCACTGTGGACCTACACCACCTCCCTTTGTCAGTAATGCAGCATTCATGAATATCAATGTCTCTTCCAGTTGTAATAACACGTTTGGAGCTCGAGCTGTCCGTCTGTGAATGCCGAGCGACTGCTGATCACAGACAACTCTCAGCTGTACGTACACAAGGACGCTGCACTGAGTTCCCCAGGTCCCCTCCGTTGCTTTGCAGGGATCAGGCCAGCCCGCTAGGGGTCTTCATGGAAACAGCTTTTAAAAATATACTTATTATTATGTAATGATAATAATGATAATAATAATAATAATAATAATGATAATGATAATTATAATATTTTATATTATGATAATATATTAATTGTGTTATATTCTATATAATATTGTATTAATATTATTAAAATTATTATCCTTTGATATTATTATAATATATTAATTGTATTATATTATATATAATATTAATGTTACCTAATATTACTATTAATATTATTATCAATATTTTTATTATTATTATTATTGGTGTTTGATATTAGGATAATATAGTAATAATTATATATCATATAATATACCTATTATAATATAATATTAATTATTATTATCATTACTTATTAATATTATTATGGTTTTTGAAAATACACTATAATCATTTAGTTTTGAGCTAAACTGTTATCATTATACTGTGTCTTTGTCCTGTTTAAAACTCTTTTTAATTGGTTTCTATATTTGTCCTTTAGTCATTTTTATTTATTGTTCATATTGTCATATTTTTGCCCCACACAGCATTTTGTAATTTGCAGATACAGTTGGACAGTACAGCTGACTTTGCATTTCCCTGACAGCACACAGGGACAATATTCCACCACACACACACACACACACACACACACACACACACACACAGACACACACAGGCCGTGTGATTCATGCTGCTCGTACTGGGTGTACAGCACCGTGAAGGTAGTAACTGGCCCAGTTAGTCCATGGGCCAGACGATATTTCGGTACACTCAAGGTGGCAAAACGTACTTATAATTTTTGAAAGGATCCATGTCTGTAGATGATATTTTGGTATGATAACCATTCCTGAGTGGCAGCTGTATCACAGTTATCAGCTCATGAAGTTAACCACCTGCTAAACTAAATTGCATTTTAGACGCTGGTGCATATCCTGGTTTAGCCTCATGGTCAGGACATTTTTAAATGTTCTATAATATTGTCTTTGGTATCATTTTAAAGGGGACCTTCTTAGCTTTCATTCAAGCCCTGTTGTGGATATTTCTCACAAATATAGAGGTCACTTGAGCTCTTCAACCCGTCAATAACACACATCTTTCTGCAATTTTCGCCTAAACTATATACTTTCTTTTAGCCCTGTGGCATCTAGGAATATCAGGGACACAAAACACAAAAACTGGAATACTCACAGGACTTTAAAGATTCAGGAAATGTATAATATACCCATACTATTTCATTGTGTGAGATGATTGTGAGCCTTAAATGAGAACTAGACCAAAGCCAGTTAGGTCACAAACTGGTCTCTATACATTTGTTTAAATACACAATCAAAATACATGATAAAAAGGAATACCATAGTGAGGTAATGAACTATTTTAATATTTTAAACAACATTGACATTTACATATACTTAGTCAATGATACATGTAATCCCATATCATTAGTGGGTATATGTAATGGTAATGGGTAGGGTAATGGGTATATGTGAATATGGTTACATTATTGTTATCAAGCTCTGGGTAACCAAGTCCAGAATCAACATCCTGTGCATCAATAGACTACTACCACAGTAATACCATCAGAATCATCACACTGTCATTCATCAAACTGCTCGTTTCTCTCATCATCTGACTCCCCAAGTTCAAAGTCCAGTTCTGGACCATCCTGCTGTTTTTGGTTACTGCAGGTCTGTAACCTGCACATGTCTGTGCATGGAAGTCCATTTGACAGGCACATGCAGCTTGGCATTTTGCATGAATGCACACACTTGCATGTTAGCATTTCCAAGACCACATCTGGTGCAGGTGGGGAGCGCATCCAGTAAATGGCCAGCTTGCCTTCATCGTCTGTCCATCCATACTCAGTAGGGCTTGGCACCACAGGGTTAGCCTGCAGACAGCACTTCCATATTGCTGCCTGATAGTTGGCTCGTTGAACATGCATAAAGAGACAGTCTCTACATGGTGGCAGCTGGCTCGACTCAACCTCTCCCCTTTTGGTGCAGAAGAGCTGGTAACGCAGTTTGTTCACCTCAGCAGTGCTGTTATTAGCAACATACATCCGACAGGTGAACTGCTCAATTTTCTGGAACAGCTCATCACTCACATTCCATGTCTGTCCCAGTTGACTAAAAGTCTCTTGGCAGGAAGTGTGCTTTCTCACTATCTTCAGGGCATTCAGCTTCCCTCGACCAGCGAATGCACTGACAGTGTTGCAGCCTGTGAAGGCATGTAAGCCAATTAGGCTGTCACAGATGCTGTCTCCAAGTGAACTTGCCAGTTTGGTGATGTCGACAAACCGTGTGCGGTTCTGAGTCCCACACTTCTGGTAGATGGGACAGGTGATGTCCTTCTGGAAGCCAAGACAAAGCACCATGACATCAGTGTCCTCAGCTGTGATGATAACTGACTTTGAGCCCGCATTTGCTGCATGCAATGCATGCAGGAGCAGACGGGTGTCAACTTCTTCATGTGTGGAGTGCAGTTCTGCTGCTTCCTCACACCCATCTTCTGTCAACTTGTAGCAGGTTTCCTCACAGGTCATGTACAACACCTTGCCATGCAGCATAGCTCTGTATCGTGGGAGTTTCCACTCTTCCACCAGAAACTTGATGAGACTGGTCTTGTTGGAGGAACTGCACAGAAATTTTCTCCACTGCTGGACGTGGTGTCCCCCTGCAAGATTCTTGTACTGGAGAGTGATGTCTCCACCCCGGTTCAGTCGTTCAGCATCTTTGATCGAAGTCTGGTGATAGACATCAAAAACAACATCAATCCTCCCACTCTGTGCTCCCTCATGGAGGACCTGGGTCAAGGCTGACTCTGCCACCTGTGCAAAGGTTTTGTTGTTGCCATTCATTTTTTGGACCAGGCTCATCCCATCAATGATGGAAGTAGATGGGATTGGGATGTCTTCTGCAGGAGATACATTCTTTTCAAGCTCTCTGGCAAGTGCAGCCTTGTTTGTTTTTCGTAAGGACTCATCAGCATTTGCCAGTGCCCATGGTAGTGGGCCCAATGGGTAGGCAAGGACATCCTTCAGATTCACCTTCCTGCTTTCAGCCACCAGGATCATGTGACTGAAAAGGTTTCTATCTGCCTTCAGAACCACATCCTGTGCTTTCTTTCCATGAGCTTGTTTTGTGCTGACATTGGAGAATGTTTTCAGACTTTGCTTGGTCATCTTGTCGTGGAATTTCACAGGTGGTGGGTCTGCATCTAACCTTGTTTGCTGGAATGCTTGGTAGGCCTCTTCTCCTTTCTCAAGAGCTCTCAAGAGCTCTATGGTCACATCAGGTGGAGCCATGTTGCCAGTGGAGAGGCTAACCAAATCAATCTCATCAGGGGACATAGGATTGAGCCAGTTATTCTCCATAAGGTCCATGAGAGACTGGACATCTGCTTCATCTCTCTTGATCCTTGGACTCTGTAGATCTGGATGAGACCATTTGCACCTGCCTTGACCTGTCAGGTCTCTCAGCTGTCTGAGGTACATGCTTCTATACTCAGCTATGAGATAATATTTGGTCACAGCTCCTGGCTTCAAGCTGAATCCCTTTGTCCCTCCAGCTGTTTGGGTGTCTTTGTTCACCGTTTCTTCTATAGCTTGGTCAACAGGGATTCGGCCAAAGGGATTGGTGGAGCCCAGTTGGACTGAGAAGCCTCCTTCCATGAATTCTGTGTACACATCTGGGTATGTGATGGGCAGCTCAGACATCTGGGCGTAGTAGTAGGGGAGGTAGCGTGCATAATTCATCCTGTCATAAGCAAAGCACCATGGGATCATTGCTCGAATGCTAGCCAAGTGTAGCATCCAGTCTCCCTCTCTGGATGCTCGGATGAGCCCCAACAAGATTTCAACCATGTCCAAATAGGACATCCAGAAGTTCGAGAGGCTGCCGTTTCCACCTCTAAGGAACTCACGGTAGACTTCAAATAGATCCACGATGCGTGTACAAGAGCTGTTCTCGAGGACCTCCTTCAAAGCATGTTGTGAGACTTCTTTCCCAAGGCTGTCAATGGTCTTCAGTGTCTCATTCAGGTGAACCATGTCATTCCTGTGAGTTTCTTCCAACCAGGACAGGAAACCATTCAAGGTCAGTCGCATGAGAGCCTCATACAGGAGCTTGTGTAGTCGCACTGCCCTGTTGTACTTGCGGCCATCCATAACACCAGCAATTGAGCCTTCTGCAATCATGCCAGACTCAATGCAGAGGTCTTTGAGTCCAGCATCTTGGAAACGCTTTCCTATTATTGCCAGCAGTGTGCAGATGGTGTGGAATACCCCAAGCCTAACGATGATATCATGGAACTTGTCATGGTGTTTCCATGTGATCTCGACAGCCTTCGCATACAGGGCTTGGTCAAAGACACAGACAATCTTCCTCAGGCCTAAGCACTGCATGATGCTCAGTGACTGGTTAAGCACCTCGTTGACAGTAGACATTTGTGTCGCTGGAGCATTGATGGTAGGCAGATAGCCTATATTGTCGGGGATGACCGTCATCTCTCCTCGAGTCAGGATGTTGAAGCCTGTCCAGCTGCTGACTGACTGTTCTTCTTGTTGTGACATGCGTGCTAGGACCCAAAGAAGGTTTTTCTCTCTGGCAAGCTTAGTATTGGCTGCAGTATCGGCATCTGACTTTTTGCTTTGTGGTGGCCCTACCCGTTGTCCAGCATTGTAAGTTGGTAACATTGGTGGGGGTCCATCAATGCTTCT
This sequence comes from Lampris incognitus, assembly GCF_029633865.1. Classification (NCBI taxonomy): domain Eukaryota; kingdom Metazoa; phylum Chordata; class Actinopteri; order Lampriformes; family Lampridae; genus Lampris; species Lampris incognitus. The sequence goes on from NC_079213.1 coordinate 55,400,927, forward strand.
CTTCTTTGTTTTGGGAACAGTGGGCATGGGTTGGACAGGAAGTGGGTTGACTGGCTTTGCTTGCACAGCAATCCCATTGACTCTGTGAGATGTTCCCTCACCACTGACAGTTTCTTCAAGACGGTCGATATTGTCCCAGGCTAAAGTTGTGAATATGCCAGGATGGATGTTAGCTGGAAGGGCAATGCCACTCCCTGATGATGAGAGTTTCTGGAGACACAGGGCAGTGTTGATCTCTTCCATCTGTGAATAGGACACACTGTGACCAAGTCGGTTGAGGATGTTTATCAACTCTACATTTCCTGTCAACGATTTGACACTGAATGGCAGAACAATGTGCTTGGAAGGCTTGATATTTCCACATGTCACTGCATATACTATGTCATGGCCAAATGACTGCAGAAGGCACTGCACTCTCTGGGATGCATGATCAGGATCATTTGAGCCTGTGAGTAGAGAGTACAGGAAGATAATGAGCGACTCTGGAATGGTAGGACATTCTGCTTCTGGTTTGACTTCAGGCGGCCAGGTTTGAGGAACATCATGACTTTTAATGTCTGCTCTCAATTTGATGGCTGCTTTGGCTATAACATCTTGTGCACTGACACTTTTCAGGGTCTGCAGCTCCCTTTTGAGAGACTGATTTTCTTTGGCAAGTTCCCTCATGGACAAGTTATCGGGATAGAGGAGGAATTTTCCTTTCTCATCAGGGAATATCTGCAAGGCTCCAGCAAACTCACTCTCCAGGTTTCGCCTTATGTGCTTCTTGGTGGATTCCTTGACTTGGGCAATGCCTTGGGAGTTCATTGAAGCTACCAGTCTAGAAGAGAGATCAGTCATTGTCATCACTTGAGGATTGCCAAAAAGCTCCATCCTGATGAAGAGGAACAGCTCATTGTATGCCTTATTCACAGCAGCTTCATACTGGGCTGCAGCATCATCATCTTCATTGCTGGCAATCTCTCCTTGGAAACCTCTTCTTTGGTGTAAAGTCTATAGCATGACCTGTGGTAGTGCCCTTCAGCTGCTACAAGGTCTCTACTCACAATGGCAAGGATTCTGCTGTCCCTTTTTCTTTGTGGCTGCACTCCTGATCTTTGCATCAGCTCGCAGTTCTCGACACTGCACCAGTACTTCTCTCGTATTCTGTCTCTTGGAATATTTGCTGTTTTTCTGACAAAATATGCACTCTGCATCATAAGTCCTAGATGTACTTGGAGCATGTCGAGCTACTCTCTTAGATTGTTTCTCTTCAGCAGAGACACAACTTTTCTTTTCTTTTGCAAGGAGGCCATCAAGAATTTGCTTCATAGTGAAGATACTGCGACACTTTCTGTGGTAGTAGATTGCTGGAATCTGTCCCTCAGGAATGTCTTTTGCCAGTTTCAAAACTGGTGCATGATTTCGTATCTGAGCTGCCCTGAGCAGAGTTCTCCATGAGTCGACACTTTGTAGTGAAACCAGCTTATCTGTATCATCAGAACAGTGGATAATGCACTCCACCCGTGGGCGCTTTGGTATTGGGTAAAAACTTGCTTGTTCACCAGTGGCCATATTCAGTCAGTTTTCACCTGCCACATACAAACAAATACATGTAACTTAGGTGTATGAACACTACTAAAACAAAGTTTACTTTGCTTCACCAGCGTCATATTACCATTATTTATCTTACATAGCCACAAATAGATACATTAACTAGTTGCTATGCAACAGCTGTATTTTGTCCACATGAGGCCGCTAAAATCAACACAAGATGAAAGTTCCTCGTAGCCACTTTAACTAATCATATTAACATATACATTAAAAGAACATGCTAACATTATGGGAAATTAGCTTACAATCTTCTCCAGAGTGAGACAAGAAGATAGATACCAGTTTCCTCTATATGTGTTTAGTAGAAAGCTATCTGGCTGCATGTTAGCCTAGCTTGGCACAATGAATGGAAGTACACAGTACTGGTTATCCTTGGTTGTTGGCCAACTAAGAACTGTCCCAGAGTTTAAGCTAGGCTAATCAGTACCAGGGGTGTTGAAATGCTATATTTGTAAAAATCTGGGCAAATACACAATCGTGAGAGGCACAGAAACAGGTTTCCTGAAAGAAAAATGAAATAGCTGCTCATTTGGAAAGGTTATCGTGTATTATTTTACTTCTGTTAGTGTACCAAATAAAATGGCACCAGTGAAGTTGTGTCACCTTGGGTGATATCGATATCTGGTCTGACCCATGGACTAACTGGCTTTGGTCTAGTTAGTTTCTTAGTAATAATGCCCTTCTAATTTAAGGTTCACAATCACCTCACACAATGAAATAGTATGGGTATATTATACATTTCCTGAATCTTTACAGTCCTGTGAGTATTCCAGTTTTTGTGTTTTGTGTCCCTGATATTCCTAGATGCCACAGGGCTAAAAGAAAGTATATAGTTTAGGCGAAAATTGCAGAAAGATGTGTGTTATTGACGGGTTGAAGAGCTCAAGTGACCTCTATATTTGTGAGAAATATCCACAACAGGGCTTGAATGAAAGCTAAGAAGGTCCCCTTTAAAATGATACCAAAGACAATATTATAGAACATTTAAAAATGTCCTGACCATGAGGCTAAACCAGGATATGCATCAGCGTCTAAAATGCAATTTACTTTAGGGGGTGGTTAACTTCATGAGCTGATAACTGTGATACAGCTGCCACTCAGGAATGGTTATCATACCAAAATATCATCTACAGACATGGATCCTTTCAAAAATTATAAGTAAGTTTTGCCACCTTGAGTGTACCGAAATAGGAAATTTTGGGCTCTGGCCCATGGACTATGTCTTTTCATCAGTGCCACTGTCTCCAAACCATATAGCATAGTTGGTCTCACAACCATCTTCTTCCCCTTAACTCTTGCTGGTACCCTTCTGTCACAAATCTCTCCTGACACTCTTCTCCACCTACTCCACCCTGTCTGCACTCTCTTCTTCACCACTCTTCTGCACTCCCCATTACTTTGAACAGTTGACCCCAAGTATTTAAACTCCTATGCTTTCGTCACCTCTTATCCTTGCATCCTCACTATTTCACTGTCCTCCCACTCATTCATGCATATGTATTCCGTCTTGCTCCTACTGACTTTCATTCCTCTTCTCTCCAGTGCATACCTCCACCTCTCCAAGCTCTCCTCAACCTGCACCCTATTCTTGCTACAGATCACAATATTATCTGCAAACATCGTAGTCCATGGAGACGCCTCCCTGATCTCATCCGTCAACCTGTCGATCACCATTGCAAACAAGAAAGGGCTCAGAGCCGATCGTTGATGTAATCTCACCTCCACCTTGAACCCATCTGTTATTCCAACCGCACACCTCACCACTGTCACACTTCCCTCATACATATCCTGCACCACACCTACATACTTCTCTGCAACTTCCGAATTCCTCATACAATACCTTACCTCCTCTCTCGGCATCCTGTCATATGCTTTCTCTAAATCCACAAAGAAACAAAGCAACTCCTTCTGACCTTCTCTATACTTCTCCATCAACATTCTCAAAGCAAACATCACATCTGTGGTGCTCTTTCGTGGCATGAAACCATACTGCTGCTCGCTGATCATCACCTCTCCTCTTAACCTAGCTTCTATTACTCTTTCCCATATCTTCATGCTGTGGCTGATCAACTTTATACCTCTGTAGCTTCTACAGTTCTGCACATCACCCTTGTTCTTGAAAATCGGTACCAGTATGCTTCTTCTCCACTCCTCAGGCATCCTCTCACTTTCCAAGATTGTGTTAAACAATCTAGTTAAAAACTCCACTGCCATCTCTCCTAAACATCTCCGTGCCTCCACACGTATGTCATCTGGACCAACTGACTTTCCACTCTTCATCCTCTTCATAGCTGCCCTCATTTCCTCCTTGCTAATCCACTGTACTTCCCGATGCACCATCCCCCACATCATCCAACCTTCTGTTGCTCTCATTTTCTTCATTCATCAGCCCCTCAAAGTGTGCATTTTAACTTCTGGAGTAATTCTGAATTAATGGTTCATCTAGAATAGAGTAAGTATCGTCTTTCTTGCTTAACAAGTTGCTATTAGTCTTATTCCACCTGCTTGAGTATTAGTCCTTTTCTCTATACATCTGCTGCTGGTTCCTAGTGGGAACTAGTGGGATCTTATTAAGACATTGTTAAGTTGCTGTTTGCAGCTTTAATAATTTTGTGTGAGGTTTGATAGAGTTTTACATAAGTGACCTGTTTCTGGGCAATAGGCCTATTTTCAGTGTATCTCCTTGGCCAATTGGGTGTTAAGTGGCCAGGGTTTGGCCTGCACTCCTGGCAGACAATTAGCAATCAGTGTTCTTTAAATCACTGCTGCTAGTTGGAAGCGTCAGGCAAACAAGCCGAGGGCAAACAGTTCTAGGTTGGACGAAGGCTAGAGTGAACAAAGGCAAGCGCGACTTTTTCAAGCCAAGACTTCGTCAAGCAAGAACTGCTCTTTTTAGATCCGGTCAGTCATCTGTATTTTGTGTACCTAGTATAGATTATGTGTTTCATTCGCATTCCTGTCCTTCCTCTTCCTGGGGCTGGCATAGACGTTGGGTCACTCCTAGGCGCTGTGCCCCAACCAATCTCATCTTATCCCACTCTCTCCACTCACGTTGAGCAGGTGGTGATGGGAGGGCTCTGAACTTGCCAGTCTGCGGTGCTGAAAGCTGAATTTATCTCAGGCTACGCATCCTTGCTCTCCCTCAATTTTCTTGCTCTAACTGAGAACTGGATCATGCCAGAAAACACTACCACACCTGTGGTAGTGGTATCTGTCTGATGTGTACTCTTTTTCTCAAACTGCCAGAGCTGGGAGTCGAGGTGGTCGTACTGGCCTGCTAATCTCCCTGAAATGGAAATACTCTCTTGTTTCCATTCCACAATTTTCTCCGCCCTCTTTTGAATTTCATGCTGCTACTGTCTCTTATCCAGTCAAGCTCACCATTGTGGTTGTGTACCGCCCACCAGGCCCCCTTGGTGAGTTTCTGGAGGAGCTTGACACACTGATCTCGCACTTCCCTGTTGATGACTCTGCACTTATCCTTCTCGGTGACTTCCAACATCCACACTGATAAGCTAGATCCTCTTCTCTCTTTCCTCTCCTCCTTTGACCTTCACCTCTCACCCTCTCTTCCTACCCACAAGGCCGGCAAACAGCTGGACCTTATCTTTACTAGACCCTGTCCTATTTCCAATCTCTCTGTTACTCCCCTCCAGCTCTCTGACCACTATTTCATGTCCTACTCTCTCGCCCTCTCTTCACCCCCCTCAGCCCCTCCCCCTACCCACATGGTTTCCACCCGTAGACACCTCCGCTCTCTCGCCGCCTCTGATCTTTCTTCCTCTGTTACCTCTATCCTCCCTACCCCTGAATCGTCCTCTCTCCTATCCCTTGACACTGCTACTGATCTTCTTCTCTCTACCCTCTCCTCTTCTCTGGACAATCTCTGTCCCCTCACCTCCAGGCCTGCACACTCAACTCCACCTGTCCCTTGGCTGTCCTACTCAGTATGTACTGACAGACGGAGTCTAAGAGTGTCAGAGCGCAAATGGAGAAAAGACAAGCTCCCAGAGGACCTTCTCAACCTCCAATCTCTTCTTTCCACTTTCTCCTCCTCCCTTTCTGCTGCTAAGGCTGCCCTCTATCGCTCTAAAATCCTATCCTCTGCCTCTAATCCTAAGAAACTCTTTGAAACCTTCTCTACACTTCTTCAACCCCCACCTCCTCCTCCCACTTCCTCCCTTCTCCCTGATGACTTCACTAACTTGTTTGACAAGAAGGTAAACGACATCAGATCCTCCTTTTCTCACCACCTGGTTAGTGCTGCTTGTACTATCCCACCCTCTGCACCCTCTCTCACCTCTCCACGCCCCACCCTATCCCACCTTGCTCCCCTCTCCCCCGATGAGGTTCGAAACCTCATCACATCTAGTCGCCCCACCACATGCTCCCTTGACCCGGTCACCCCCCTCTTCTTCAGTCTATAGCACCTGAACTCCTTCCCTTTCTAACCCACCTCATCAACAGCTCCCTCCAGACAGGATGCTTTCCATTTGCCTTCAAGACTGCTAGAGTCACCCCCCTTCTCAAGAAGCCATCACTTAACCCCTCTGACGTCAAAAACTACAGACCGGTTTCCCTTCTACCCTTTCTATCCAAAACTTTCGAACGTGCTGTCTTTAACCAACGTTCTTTGTACCTCCACCAGAAAAACCTCCTGGACCCTAACCAGTCTGGTTTCAAGATGGGTCACTCGACAGAGACGGCCCTCCTTGCAGTAAAAGAATCGCTGCACTCTGTGTGAGCAAACTCTCTCTCCTCTGTCCTGATAGTCCTGGGCCTATCAGCTGTGTTCGACACAGTGAACCACCAGATCCTCCTCTCTACCCTCGAGGGGCTGGGTGTCACAGGCTCTGCACTCTCAATGTTTGCATCCTATCTGACAGGTCGCTCCTACCAGGTGAGGGGATCTGTGTCGGAGCCTCGCAGACTGACTACAGGCATTCCACAGGGTTCGGTATTGGGTCCTCTCCTTTTCTCCCTATACACGACATCCCTGGGTTCTGTTATTCACTCGCATGACTTCTCTTACCATTGTTATGCCGATGACACCCAGCTGATCTTGTCCTTTCCTCCTTCTGACACACAAGTAGAGACATGCATTGCAGCATGCTTGACTGACATCTCGGAGTTGATGGCGACACACCACCTGAAGCTCAATCTGGGCAAGACAAAACTGAGGTTCCTCCCGGGGGAAAGTTGCCCGCACCGAGACCTGGCCATCACCATTGACAACACCGTGGTGATGCCAACTCGGACTGTGAGGAATCTGGGTGTCTTCCTGGATGACCAACTGTTGTTTGCTGGAAACATTGCATCGGTCGCTCGCTCCTGCAGATTTCTCCTCTATAACATCAGGAGGATTCGCCCATTCCTCACTGATGAGACGGCACAGATGCTCATCCAGGCTCTAGTCATCTCCCGGCAGGACTATGGCAACTTCCCCCTTGCTGGCGCCCCGGCCTCGTCCATCAGACCTCTGGAACTTATTCAGAAAGCTGCAGCTCGTCTGCTGTTCAACCGCCCTAAGTTCTCCCAAACAACTCCCCGTCTCATGTCCCTACACTGGTTCCCAGTAGCTGTTGGCATCCAGTTTAAGACTCTGGTGCTAGCCTACAGGGCAGTGAAAGGAACACCGCCTTCCTATCTCCAGGCCATTGTCAAGCCTACACCCCCACCCGACCACTTCGCTCTGCTGCCTTGGGACGCCTAGTTGCCCCGTTGCTCAGAGGCCCCTGCTGCCGATCGACTCTTTTCTGTCCTGGCCCCAAAGGTGGGGAATGAACTCCCCACTGATGTCAGGACAGCGGAGTTGCTGCCCATTTTCTGCGCAGGTTGATAACTCACCTCTTCAAGAACTACTACCCTGTTACTTGTTCTTAGCACTTATTGTATTCACTCATTTAAAAAAAATCTCTTTCTTACGCTTTTACTTTAGCAACTGGTTTTGCTCTTAGATGCTTGTTTAGAGAGAGAATTTACTTATGACCTCTGATGACTAGTAGTTCTCCCGAATTCCTACGTTAAATGCACTTATTGTAAGTCACTTTGGATAAAAGCGTCAGCTAAATGACTGTAATGTAATGAACTCCTTCCACCTTCTCAACACACTCTCCTCGCTCGTCAGCACATTCCCATCTCTATCATTGATCACCCTAACTTGCTGCACATCCTACCCAGCTCCGTCCCTCTGTCTAGCCAATCGGTACAAGTCCTTTTCTCCTTCCTTAGTGTCTAACCTCTCATAGAACTCACCATACGCCTTTTCCTTTTCCTTTGCCACCTCTCTCTTCGTGCTGCATCTCCTTGTACTCCTGTCTGCTTTCTTCATCTCTCTGACTATCCCACCTCTTCTTAGCCAACCTCTTCCACAATCCAGTACTACATAGTTCCCAAACTTGTCACTTTTTCAGCAATTAATTTCCAGCATCTATAATGTGTTTACAAACAAATCTCTGAATTTCATTTACAGAGTCTTTAAAATTCCATGTTATAACTTGCCACAATAGCAACACCCTAGTCATAATTACCAACTGCAGGTCTATACTGCAGTCGCTCTTGTTATTACATCAGACATGAAACAAGCCTGCACAATGGATTTACACAAACTACCAAAATGGTAGTAGCATTTTTTTTAGAATGTGTGTTCTTTATAAGCTACATTAACAAAAGATGGCATTTTAAATTACCAGACAAATTAGAATTAGCATCTACCAGGCCTCTTGCATCTTCTAAGGGTATCATGCATCACTTCCAGTGCAGCACTAACATTTCCCACCAGTGTACTTAGCAGTCTCATCTCATCTCATCTCATCTCATCATCAGCCGCTTCTCCGGGGTTGGGTGGCGGTGGCAGCAAGCTAAGTAGGGCACTCCAGACGCCCCTCTCCCCAGCAACCCCTTCCAGCTCTTCCTGGGGGATCTCAAGGCATTCCCAGGCCAGATTGAACATGTAGTCCCTCCAGCAACTTCTGGGTCTACCCCGGGGTCTCCTCCCAGTTGGATGTGCCTGGAAAACCTCCAATGGAAGGCGCCCAGAAGGCATCCTGATCAGACGCCCGAACCACCTCAACTGACTCCTTTCAACAGGAAGGAGCTGCGGCTCTACTCTGAGCTCCCTCCGGATGTCCGAGCTCCTCACCCTATCTCTAAGGTTGAGCCCAGACACCCTACGGAGGAAATTCATTTCAGCCGCTTGTATCCGCGATCTCACCCATTCGGTCACTACCCAAAGCTCATGACCATAGGTGAGGGTTGGAACGAAGATTGATGGGTAAATTGAGAGCTTTGCCTTCTGGTTCAGCTCCCTCCTCACCACAATGGTCCGGTACAACGTCCACATGACTGCTGATGCTGCACCAATCCGCCTGTCAATCTCCCACTCCATCCTACCCTCACTCGTGAACAAGACCCTGAGATATTTCAACTCCGTCACTTGATGCAAAAACTCATCCCCATGGTTGGTGTATTTAGCAGTACACCAGCCATTAAGACTAAGCAATAGCCAAGGGCCTCAACTAAAGGTTAATGTCTCGTTGCATCTCAAACAGCCCGATTGCAACATTAATAGCAATTAAGAATGTATATTTTTACCTCAAAAAGCTGTCAAATGAAGCTTTGAATCTCTAGATACAATGTCTCCATTCTCCTATGATGTCTCAGCACATTAGTTTTTAGCTTCCCTTCCTAACCTCTTCTAGTAGTCAATCTAAAATGGAAGGTTTTTACGTCACAAAAAGGAAGGTGGACTGGGTTATGTTTGCCTTTTTTACCACTTAGCTTGGTAATTCTCACTTATTCTCCAAGTTATTGGAAATTGTACGCTTTGCCATCCTCTGCATGTCTTTTCGATTTTTTCAGCTAACAAATCATTGTAACGTTTCCTGAATACTCAGTTTAGAAAGGAATAACACAAAAGGTAATTCAACAAATACCTTTTGTGTATTTACGTGTGTGTAGGAGGGGACTGAGATGAATGAATATAATTCTTAGGCTGGGTTTCAGAGACAAAAAGCACATCCAAATGCCTCACATTCCTCATGTGAGTACAGACGTCACTTGGCAAAATCTGCATCGGCAATTGTGGCTTTGGACACGGGGAGAACATGCAAACTCCACACAGAAAGGACCTGGGACGGCCTGGGGTTCGAACCAGGGCCTTCTTGCTGTGAGGCAACAGTGCGAACCACTGGGCCACTTTCCACCTTTATTTATCTATTTATTTAGTTTATGGGAGACCTTATGTAAGACAACATAATGAAGACTATTTCATTAACACTTGGTTGGTGTCATTAACTCAACATGGAAGAGTTCTGATGCAATTAAGGAACCAATTAGATTGATTTTGAATCATTCATTAATTTACGAAAAGAACAAAAATAATTAAGTTTTTATATCATTTCATTCTTATGTAGCGCCTCCAGTGCAAACTAGGGGTTGCAGTAAAGGCGCTAACATCCAACCAGGTTCGGTGAGGGCTTTGCATTGACTAACTCACGAGAGGAGTTGATGTGTAGTTGAACAGTTGACAATTTTATTGCCTCACAATAGCAAAATATACACTACACTGACTTTTACATAAAGGAATTGAAATAAAACAAAATAGAGCTCTTTAAAGTAAATAAAATAATAAACCAAAGAAAACCTCGTTCAAATCACAACCCTCAATGAGTGTTAGCAGTCTGAGATGAAAGAAAAGTTCGGTTCCTGGTCCTCAGTGTACTGAATATACTTCAACCATGACTATTTCTACCCTGGTAGAGGAAATAGGCTAGTGTGAATGGGTCTTATCTGGTGTCTGGATGATGATTCAGGCTTGTCAGACGTTTCCTGGGACAGATCCTACGATAGGCCACCGCTTCTATGATGGTCCACAGTCTCACTGGGCTGGGCTCGCCCTCACAATCTTCCAAATTCTATGTGGTAGTTAAAAAAACCAACCGCAGTTCCAAGTACTTACAACTCGACACACCTTCGTCTCGTAAGCTCACAGATGAGGTTCTGATTACACATAACACTTTTCACAATCAAAACATGTCAATACTCTTAACTTTCTGAGGCTATGTATAATGACATTCAGTCGTCGGTTCAAGAGCACAATTTCCCGGATGTTCACAAGAAGAAAAGAGGAAAAAAATGACGACTGCGTGTAGCAGTCTCTACTCTAGCGAGTTGCATAGTGCGCCCCTTATGGAGCGGCATGTCACTACACCCCTAAATCAATGACCATTAGTAGCCCTATATGTCATATGGGTTACACTTACATGTGTATATTCAACTCACATTGTTTTTGTCCCGCCCTCTGACCTGCATGAACATGGTGATTGGCTGAATCAGAATGAACTTGCTTTCAGTCATCAGTTGGGCAAGCCGGAGGACCAGTTGGAACTGGTTTTCTCACCTTCCATCTTAGATTATGACAGAAGGGATGTTTCATCAGACCGAGGACACAGCTCATGAGGGTTTATTTGGGACATGCTAACTTTGTTAGCAAGGTTTAAGGATAGAGTTGTGTTGACTTCAAGGCAATAACGGCTGGTCAGATAATGGCTCTCACTGGAATGTTAGCTAATAATGCCGCACACATTTGTGCAAAATCTCCGCCTACACATTAAAAAAAATCCTAATTTTACAGTATGATTCTAATTTTTTACAGTACTTTTCCTGTACTTTAAAAACAGTGCACAAAACTGTAACATTATCTGTAAATCAACAATCCGCCTGTTATTTTAAGTATTATGACAGTAATGACAAACTACTGTAACCGGTTATTTTCTTGCCCGGTGCGGGATTCGATGCGGGGCGTACTGCACCACAAGGCGACATCACTAACCGCTCGGCTAAAGGGTCAGACCCGTTAGCTAGGGACTAATGTGTCTTATTACTAGTAGTTTACAGTCGTCACCCTCGCCGGAGGCGCGCCCTCGCGCTTTGTTATTCCCGCGCTTCGAAGAGACTTCTGAGGATCTGCGCACTTCCTGATCCCACCGCTGCCACCAATGTAACCGGTTATTTTCTTGCCCGGTGCGGGATTCGAGACGAGGTGTACTGCACCACAAGGCGACATCACTAACCGCTCGGCTAAAGGGTCAGACCCGTTAGGTAGGGACTAATGTGTGTTATTAGTAGTTTACACTACATTTATTTATTTCTTTTACAGAAAAATACTATATTAATTTTACATTATCTTTTCTGTTTCCTTAAATTACATTCAAATTCACGTAAAATGACAGTAATTATCTGTAATTAAATATGTAGCCTGGTATATCAAAGTTTATGTCCATACTAACAATCTTAACACTTTTCTCTGTAATTTTAAGGTAAATCTTAGTTCTATATTTGCATGTAATTATACATTCAACCTGTAATTAAATGTGTAGCTTGTTATATAAAGGTTTAAGTCCATACAAACAATCTAACGTTTTTCTCTGTAATTTTAAGGTGAATCTTCTTAGTTTTGGATTTATGTGTACTTTTACATTAAAACTCTGTAATTAAATCGGTATACTTGTTGATGGGAAAAGCTTGAATGAACATGATTGGTTGATGTGGCTGTCATCAAGAAAACTGGCCAATGACAACTGTGCGCGCCTTTTTTGAAAATAACCGGTGAAATACAAAATTTAATTCAGGTACGTTGATATTTGGGAACACAAATCGGTCATTTATAACCTCGGGTACGAAAAAGCTGCCACATCCCATAGAATCCACCTTTGGGTGACGTTCGCTTCGTATATCTGTCTGTCTGTCTGTATGTCTGTCTGTCGTCGGAAGCGACCGAAGTTGGACGCAGTTTTTCGCCGTCCAAAGTACGGACACGTCCTCAGTTTGAAGGGACTTAAAGAAAAACACCGGCAGGTGGAAGCTAAAGCTAGGCTACAGTTGGAAGCTAGCGAATATAGCATGCCAAAAACACGACAGCTGTTAACGGAAACGGCAACATAGCTAACTTAACTAGCAAGACAAAAAGTCGCCAAATTGTGCGTTTTTTCGGGCTTCGCCGTCCGAAGTTGGATACCGATCCGCTACGTCAGTTGGGTCCGGCGCTAGCGTCAGTCGGTCCACTAGTGGACTATCTGATCACTAGTGGATTACCTGGGTTATTACCTGGATTTATACCTGGATTATTTTACATCTGCTTGCCATGTTTTTATTTTGACCGAATCCGAGTTGTGGGATTTCGACGGAGAACAAACAAATGAAGTATGACCACAGTTGAAGGGTGAGACGGATGTTTGGTCAGCTAGCTAATGTAACCGGTTATTTTCTTGCCCGGTGCGGGATTCGCTACGGGGTGTACTGCACCACAAGGCGACATCACTAACCGCTCGGTTAAAGGCTCAGACCCGTTAGCTAGGGACTAACGTGTCTTATGCTGTGCGTACGCTAGTGGCCCACACTGACGCGAGGATGCGGTGTGTGAAGGCCCGTGCTGGAAGGCTACACTCCTGCAGACTGAGTGTAAAACCATGATGGATGCTGCATCATCACAGGTGCAGCGAATGATAACGACACACGTGTAGTTGGCCGTCGTGCTGCGGGTGGATGAGGGCAGCAGCCATACATCTCTGAGCAGCAGCTGTGGGTGGGGTTACTGACCAGGGCTGCAGCACGTGACATGAACGCCATAGGCACTTGCCTCGAAGCCACCCCACATACCTGTCTGTCCTCACCCCGCTGTCCTCCTAGACACATCCACCCCTCGCAGCACCCAGGATCTGAGATGATGAGCACCGGGACAATTACCCCCTCTGTGTTCCCCAGATATGATCAGAGAGTCTGGCTCCGGGCCAGAATGCCAGCCATCCGTACCCCTCTGCTTTGTCTCTGTCTGCAGAGCGGACTGGAGAAGGAGTCATGTTTCTGGAGGGTCTGTGTTTACAAGAGGAGGCGCTACCGCAGAGAGGGTATCTGTTCAGTTCATCTGCCAAACAGCAGTGACTCTAGTACTCAGTGCCATGGTATGCCACCCCTGTCAGCATAAAGACATATCTGAACATGAACAAACAGCCAGTATTTACAAGGGGAATTCACCAATCCACTTTCACAGCTTCGTTAACTCAGCACTTGCCCCCCTGGGGACAATTAAACCTACCTGACTTGACCTATTGGACTTGACCAACTTGTTCACCAGCCTGAGGTTAATGTAACAGTTCCATGTTGGGAAAACCGAGAGAGTCCTGACCAGGTGCTGAGCCTGACTTGTGCCCAGTGCATGCTGGGATAGCCTCGAGCACCCTCGGTGACCCTGACTTGACTAGGATAAATGAGTATAGATGATGGATGGATGGATGGATAGATGGAAAACCTAGAGAGGAAGCACTATTAAGTGACTTTGGAAGGGCCTTTTTTTACCCCCCCCCCCCCTTTTATTTCTTCTCAATTTTACCCAGACAATTACCCCACTCTTCCGAGCCGTCCTGGTTGCTACTTCACCCCCTCTGCTAAATCATGGAGGGCTGCAGACTACCACATGCCTCCTCCCATAGCTGTGGAGTCACCAGCTGCTTCTTTTCACCTGACAGTGAGGAGTTTCACCAGGGGGACGTGGCACGTGGAAGGATCACGCTATTCCCCCAGGTCCCCCCCCCAAACAGGCACCCCAACCAACCAGAGGAGGCGCTAGTGCAGTGACCAGGACACATACCCACATCCGGCTTCCCACCCGCAGACACGGCCAATTGTGTCTGTGGAGACGCCCGACCAAGCCAGAGGTAACACGGGGATTCGAACTGCCGATGCCCATGTTGGTCGACAACGGAATATATGGGCACGCCACCCAGACATCCTGCTTTTTCTTATGTTCAGGGGAAAATGCTCATTACAATCAATGCCCCCCTAAGTTGACCAAATAACATGGGGGCAAGGATGCTGGGAACCATGTGACGGATGGGACACCTGTGGGATGCAGCATGTCGGACCAGTCAGATATGATTCAAGTAGAGAGGTGACGTGCTGCAGTTAGCCAGCTACACTCTGCATAGATGAATGAGAAGCTGGTGCAAGATGTTCTGTTACAACACTGCCACCATCTAACCCACACCGCCACCACTGTCCTGCACACCTACACCCCTTTATATCCTTTATACATAGACACCTGCATCACTGTCCCCTACATCTACACCCCTTTATGTCCTTTATACATGGACACCTCCATCACTGTCCTCCACACCTACACCCCTTTATATCCTTTATACATGGACACCTCCAACACTGTCCTCCACATCTACACCCCTTTATATCCTTTATATATAGACACCTGCATCACCGTCCCCTACATCTACACCCCTTTATATCTTTAATACATGGACACCTCCATCACTGTCCTCCACATCTTCACCCCATTTTATTGTTTTCTTAATGTAAGTAGGCACAGACAGACTAGAAATGAATTCTTACTCTTTATGGTGGTCTGTGGTTTTACAAGGACCCTGTATGCATTTCCTCCTGTCTTCCATCTCTAGTCTCCATAGACTTGAACTCATGGGGACGATAGAATCATCTTCAGCCTGTCTTGTGAATGAATGGTTTGTCCGTGAATGGGATGTTGTTAGCATAGGCGGTCTCAGAATGTGGTAGCTTGTTCCTTCTTGGAAGGAAATAATCTGCTGGGCCAGTATCATTGGTCAGGTGTCATATGTTATATATAGGTAAATGGGCCGAGACTGGGAGATTTGGTGTTGGACTGGTTCAGTGGTTGCAGCAGCGCAGGCATGGTATTGGCCGATGACGGTAAAAAGCAAAAGATCTCGATTTACTGATCAGTCTCTTCCGATCGTCCCCTATTTTCCATATCTTCTGGTGCTGACCAGAAGAACTATGAAATGGGTCATCAGAACCAGGCGGCAAAAACTAGGCAAGCTCCACCTGGTGTTTGAGCTTACATCTACTACTACTACTACTACTTTCGGCTGTTCCCGTTAGGGGTCGCCACAGCGGATCATCCGTTTCCATTTCTTCCTGTCTTCTGCGTCTTCCTCTGTCACACCAGCCACCTCACCACATCCATAAACCTCCTCTTTGGCCTTCCTCTTCCCTGGCAGCTCCATATTCAGCATCCTTCTCCCAATATACTCAGCATCTCTCCTCCACACATGTCCAAGCCATCTCAATCTTGCCTCTCTTGCTTTGTCTCCAAACCGTCCAACCTGAGCGGTCCCTCTAATATAATCGTTCCTAATCCTGTCCTTCTTCGTTACTCCCAGTGAAAATCTTAGCATCTTCAACTCTGCCACCTCCAGCTCCGCCTCCTGTCTTTTCGTCAGTGCCACTGTCTCCAAACCATATAACATAGCTGGTCTCACAACCATCTTGTAAACTTTCCCTTTAACTCTTGCTGATACCCTTCTGTCGCAAATCACTCCTGACACACTTCTCCACCCACTCCAACCTGCCTGCACTCTCTTTTTCACCTCTCTACTGCACTCCCTGTTACTTTGGACAGTTGACCCCAAGTATTTAAACTCAAATGCCTTTGTCACCTCCACTCCTTGCATCCTGACCATTCCACTGTCCTCTCTCTCATTCACGCATAGGTATTCCGTCTTGCTCCTACTGACTTTCATTCCTCTTCTCTCCAGTGCATACCTCCACCTCTCCAGGCTCTCCTCAACCTGCACCCTACTCTCGCTACAGATCACAATGTCATCCGCGAACATCATCGTCCATGGAGACTCCTGCCTGATCTTGTCCGTCAACCTGTCCATCACCATTGCAAACAAGAAAGGGCTAAGAGCCGATCCTTGATGTAATCCCACCTCCACCTTGAACCCATCTGTCATTCCAACCGCACACCTCACCATTGTCACACTTCCCTCATACGTATCCTGCACCACTCCTACATACTTCTCTGCAACTCCTGACTTCCTCATACAATACCACACCTCCTCTCTCGGCACTCTGTCATAAGCTTTCTCTAAATCTACAAAGACACAATGCAATTCTTTCTGGCCTTCTCTATACTTCTCAATCAACATTCTCAAAGCAAACATCGCATCTGTGGTGCTCTTTCGTGGCATGAAACCATACTGCTGCTCGCTGATCGTCACCTCTCCTCTTAACCTAGCTTCTATTACTCTTTCCCAAATCTTCATGCTGTGGCTGATCAACTTTATACCTCTGTAGTTGTTACAGTTCTGCACATCGCCCTTGTTCTTGAAAATCGGTACCAGTATGCTTCTTCTCCACTCCTCAGGCATCCTCTCACTTTCCAGGATTGTGTTAAACAATCTAGTTAAAAACTCCACTGCCATCTCTCCTAAACATCTCCATGCCTCCACAGGTATGTCATCAGGACCAACTGCCTTTCCACTCTTCATCCTCTTCATAGCTGCCCTCACTTCCTCCTTGCTAATCCACTGAACTTCCTGATTCACTATCCCTACATCATCCAACCTTCTCTCTCTCTCATTTTCTTCCTTCATCAGCCCCTCAAAGTATTCCTTCCACCTTCTTAGCACACTCTCCTCGCTTGTCAGCACATTTCCATCTCTATCCTTGATCGCCCTAACTTGCTGCACATCCTTTGCAGCTTGGTCCCTCTGTCTAGCCAATCGGTACAAGTCCTTTTCTCCTTCCTTAGTGTCTAATCTGTCATACAACTCACCATACGCCTTTTCCTTTGCCACCTCTCTCTTTGCTTTACGCTGCATCTCCTTGTACTCCTGTCTACTTTCTTCATCTCTCTGACTATCCCACTTCTTCTTTGCCAACCTTTTCCTCTGTATAATTTGCTGTACTTCCTCATTCCACCACCAAGTCTCCTTGTCTTCCTTCCTCTGTCCTGATGACACACCAAGTACCTTCCTAGCTGTCTCCCTCACTATTTCTGCAGTGGTTTTCCAGCCATCTGGCAACTCTTCACTACCACCCAGTGCCTGTCTTAACTCCTGCCTGAACTCCACACAACAGTCTTCCTTCTTCAACTTCCACCATTTGATCTTCGGCTGTGTCTTCACTCGCTTCCTCTTCTTGGTCTCCAAAGTCATCCTACAGACCACCATCCGATGCTGCCTAGCTACGTTCTCCCCTGTCACCACCTTGCAGTCTCCAATCCCTTTTAGATGGCACCGTCTACATAAGATATAGTCCACCTGTGTGCACTTTCCTCCACTCTTGTACGTCACCCTGTGTTCCTCCCTCTTCTTGAAATATGTATTCACCACAGCCATTTCCATCCTTTTCACAAAATCGACCACCATCTGTCCTTCCACATTTCTCTTCTTGACTCCATACCTTCCCATCACCTCCTCATCACCTCTGTTCCCTTCACCAACATGTCCATTGAAGTCCGCTCCAATCACCACTCTCTCCTCCTTGGGTACCCTCTCCACCATGTCGTCCAACTCACTCCAGAATTCTTCTTTTTCATCCATCTCACACCCAACTTGCGGGGCATATGCGCTGATAACATTCAGCAATAAACCTTCAATTTCCAGCTTCATACTCATCACTCTGTCTGACACTCTCTTCACCTCCAGCACGCTCTTGACATACTCTTCCTTCAGAATTACCCCTACCCCATTACTCCTCCCATTCACACCATGGTAGAAGAGTTTGAACCCACCTCCGATACTCCTGGCCTTACTCCCCTTCCACCTGGTCTCTTGCACACACAGTATGCCTACCTTTCTTCTTTCCATCATGTCAGCCAGCTCTCTCCCTTTACCAGTCATAGTGCCAACATTCAAAGTTCCAACTCTCACCTCCACATGCCTACCCTTCCTCCTCTCTAGCTGCCTCTGGACATGCTTTCCCCCTCTCCTTCTCCTTCGCCCAACAGTAGCATAGTTTCCACTGACACCCTGCTGGTTAACAGTACCGGTGGCGGTCGTTGGTAACCCGGGCCTCGACTGATCCGGTATGTAAGTCTTATTTATGATCCGCATATTTTATTTGGCAAAGATTTTACGCCGGATGCCCTTCCTGACGCAACCCTCCCCATTTGTCCGGGCTTGGGACCGGCACTAAGGATGCACTGGCTTGTGCATCCTCAGTGGTTGGGTTGTGTTTGAGCTTACATGTGATGACAAAATGAGAAACAGTGATGATGGAGGACTTTGAATTCAAATCACTGCTCAAGGATTTTTGAGGTACTCTTGTTCACTAAGGAACAGGAATTTAGAGGTACACTTGTTCACTAACGAACAGATTTTAGAGGTACTCTTGTTCACTAACGAACAGGATTTTATAGGTACTCTTGTTCACTAAGGAACAGGATTTTAGAGGTACTCTTGTTCACTAAGGAACAGGATTTTAGAGGTACTCTTGTTCACTAAGGAACAGGATTTTAGAGGTACTCTTGTTCACTAAGGAACAGGATTTTAGAGGTACTCTTGTTCACTAAGGAACAGGATTTTAGAGGTACTCTTGTTCACTAAGGAACAGGATTTTATAGGTACTCTTGTTCACTAAGGAACAGGATTTTAGAGGTACTCTTGTTCACTAAGGAACAGGATTTTAGAGGTGCTCTTGTTCACTAAGGAACAGGATTTTAGAGGTACTCTTGTTCACTAAGGAACAGGATTTTAGAGGTACTCTTGTTCACTAAGGAACAGGATTTTAGAGGTACTCTAATTCACTAAGGAACAGGATTTTAGAGGTACTCTTGTTCACTAAGGAACAGGATTTTAGAGGTACTCTTGTTCACTAACAAACAGGATTTAGCGGTACTCTTGTTCACCAGGAACAGGATTTTAGAGGTACTCTTGTTCACTAAGGAACAGGATTTTAGAAGTACTCTTGTTGTTTGTGCTGCAGCTTTACACAAGGCGGTTGTTTGATCCCTACTGCTGTGGTTGAGAAGATAATTTGGCGCAGGAGGACCGGTCTGGAAGCAGTACCTTTGCAATCTTCCTTCTTCTCTTTTTTTTTGGAGGAGGGGGGGCATGGCTCAGGAGGTAGAGCAGGTTGTCTAGTAATAGGAAGGTCGCTGGTTTGATCCCTGATTCCTCCAGAGAGCATGTCGAAGTGTCCTTGAGGAAGACACTGAACCCCTAACTGCTCCTAATGAGCAGATTGGTGCCTTGCATGGCAGCCTCCCCCATCAGTGTGTGTGTGTGTGTGTGGGGGGGGGGGGTTCCCTTGGCAAGGATCCTGACCAGCTGGTCCCAGTTGTGAGATATGAAGTTTGGAGGCCAGACCAGGGCATGTCAGGTTCTCATAGCAGCCGTGAGGAGGTATTACAGTGATGAAGAAGGACTGTGGAGAAATGAGCTGATATCAGAATTACTGCGCAACGAATCCATGACTGACATAAAGCCAACAGCATGCACAAAACTGTCACCACCTTCACCACAGTGCAAACTGATTTCAAGCTGGAGATGTTAACATGAGGTTATTCTCATGAAGTCATCAGTAACCATGGTTCACAAGCTCTTCTTCTTCTCCTTCTTCTTCTTCTCCTTCGTCTTCCTCTCCTTCTTCGCCTTGTCATTCTCCTTCTTCTTCCTCTCCCTGTTCTTCTTTTCTTCTTCTTTGCCTTCTTCTTCCTCTTCTCCTCCTTCTTCCTCTTCATCATCAATTTCTTCCTCTTGTTGTTGTTGTTGTTCTTCTTCTTCTTCCTTTTCTTCTTCTACTTCTCAATGTGTTATTATGGCTTACATTAGAGTTGCGGTGGTAACTGTAACACACCATGATACTAAAGCCACCTGAGAAATGTGTGAAGAAAAGGGTAAAAGATCAAGTACACACTGTAAATGGGGGGGGGGGTTCTTTACCTTATTTTGGTGTAAAACCTCACTTCTCAGTCAGCTTAATCAGAAACAGTATCTCACACGAAGTCTGCACCTAGTTGCCTCCACACTTTCTAAAAAATACAGGAATTAGGTTTTTTATGCAGCTGATCCTTGGGGTTTATTGATAAGCAGTAGTTCTCTGGGAACAGCCACTTTCCTTCTGCTTTTTCATCATGCACTGCTTCAGCCTCTCCATCCACAAACAAGCCTTCATCCTTTAATTCCCAGCTTTTAAGACAACCGTTTTATCTCTGTTTTTATCTTTATATTTTATCTCCTCGGCTTTTATTTTTATTTATTTGAGTCAAAACAACATTTTCAACAAGTCCAGTCAGGTTGTAAAGATTCTGGATGGGCATCAAGGACGCAGCACCTTATGGGTTTCATGTGTCCTGTATCTCTTCATGTGGTATTTTCATGCCTTGTAATAAAGAGGCTCTGAGTTCAATCCCCGACCTGTGTGCTCTCTTCCTGGAGTTTGCACGCTTTGTCTGTGTTCCTGTGAGAATTCTCCTACATCCAAAGACATGCACTGTTAGGTGCTACTCCTTCCATTGCCCTCGAGCAAGGCACTGGTCTTGGTCACTGAATTTGGGATTAATCCGCAGATGCTGCTCTGTGGGCAGCATTATAGTGATTTATAAAGTGTAACTTAACTTATCCTTGCATTTAGAATAATGTAAACTTTCTTTATTACTTCCATCCATCCATCCATCCATCCACCCATCATCCAAACTGATTCACCTGACCTACATGTCTTTGGACTGTGGGAGGAAACCGGAGCACCCGGAGAAACCCACGCAGACACAGGGAGAACATGCAAACTCCACACAGAGGATGACCCGGGACGACCCCCACGGTTGGACTACCCTGGGGCTCGAACCCAGGACCTTCTTGCACTAACCATTGTGCCACCGTGCCGCCCCCACTGTATTACCTATTTACACGTTATTCAAGTTTCTTTCCCCTTTCCAACTCCCCCCCCCCTTTTTTTTTTTTCTCTCCCCAATTGTACTTGGCCAATTACCCCACTCTTCTGAGCCGTCCCAGTCTCTGCTCCACCCCCTCTGCCGATCCGGGGAGGGCTGCAGACTACCACATGCCTCCTCCCATACATGTGGAGTCACCAGCCGCTCCTTTTCACCTGACAGTGAGGGGTTTCACCAGGGGGACGTGGCGCATGGGAGGATCACACTGTTCCCACCAGTTCTCCTCCCCCCAAAACAGGCGCCCCGACCGACCAGAGGAGGCGCTAGTGCAGTGACCAGGACACATACCCACATCCGGCTTCCCACCCGCAGACAAGGCAAATTGTGTCTGTAGGGATGCCCAACCAAGCCAGAGGTAACGCGGGCATTTGGACCGGCGATCCCCCATGTTGGTAGGCAACGGAACAGACCGCTTTGCTACCTGGATGCCCCCCCCCCTTTCCAACTTCCTAAACATTTTACTGATCACTTTCAAAGCACAGGTTGGACTTGTCCCAAGCTATCACTTCTAAAGTGTGCTGTTGTTTTGTCCCAAGCTATATTGGTGACCTTTTAAGTGCCTGTAAGCCCGTGGGCAGCCTGAGGTCCTGAGGTAGAGCCCTCCTTCTGTTCCAACATCTAGACTGAACAAGTAAGGCTTTTGCCGTCAAGGCCACAAGCCTGGACAACATTCAGCCTGAGGAGATTCAGCAGCAAATTCAGCACCATCTTCTAAGTATAATCTGTTAACCAGCACCATCTTCTAAGTATAATCTGTTAACCAGCACCATCTATTAAGTATAATATTTTAACCAGTACAATCTGTTAAGTATAATATCTTAACCAGCACCATCTTCTAAGTATAATCTGTTAACCAGCTCAATCTATTAAGTATAATGTTTTAACCAGTACAATCTACTAAGTATAATCTGTTAACCAGTAGAATCATTAAGTATAATCTGTTAACCAGTACAGTCTATTAAGTATAATCATTTAACCAGTGCAATCTATTAAGTATAATCATTTAACCAGTGCAATCTATTAAGTATAATCTGTTAACTAGTGCAATCTATTAAGTATAATATTTTAACCAGTACAATCTATTAAGTATAATCTTTTAACCAGTACAATTTATTAAGTATAATCTGTTAACCAGTAGAATCTATTAAGTATAATCTGTTAACCAGTAGAATCTATTAAGTATAATCATTTAACCAGTACAATCTGTTAAGTATAAGCCTTTAACCAGTACGATCTTCTAAGGGCTAAAGGCCAGGACAACGTGTGTCCTCCTTTAGCTTCTGACTGTGTTACTCAATTTCCCCTCGGGGATAAATAAAGTATTCTGATTCTGATTCTGATTCTATAAGCAGTGGGGTCCTGAGTAAACATTCTGCTGACTACAAAAAGAAAGTATTTCCAAGTGAGAGTTTTCTGCATGATGCATTCCCTGTTCTCATTTCTCTGGTTTGATGTAGACGGGTTTGAATTAGACGAGTTTTACTCAGAAATTGTGGACATGGGGAAATTTGTGTGATTCCATGGCTCAGTCAAAGTGAGAGGGACTCAGTCTACCTAGAGAGTTGCACTCTTTCATCTATGATGTGCAAAAACATGAAAACATTATTGAACTCAAGCGACTTTACAAACACATATGTAGTTGATAAGCCATAGCTTATCACACATAGCTCTATATGTATATATATATTAAAAAGAAATTACGTAGCTTTGTGTGTGTGTAAATATATAAACACATTGAATATGCAACATTACAAATTATATTATATTACCTGTTTTAAATGTACTTCTGTTTCAGTGTAAATCTATTGCAAATACTTTGTCTGCTTATGATTTCTCTTACTTGATTATGCACCATTGAAGAAACGTTTCATGTAAATATTTATTGTTTTATTTATTTATTTCATTCGTCTTTTTTTTAATTTTTTTTTTTACATTCTATAATGAGACCAAACAAACACTGTTATAATTGGCTGGTGTTGTAATTATTACTTTACTCATTACTGCCTGGCAAACCACATAGCTGCACAAGGGATTAGTTTTTGTCTTTTTTTATTTCTTCTTTTGTTCCCTGCATGTATGCATGAATGTATGCATGAATGTATGCATGGATGTATGGATGAATGGAATGGAAAAATATATACAAAAATGACAACTTAATGCAGTGCTGGCTTGGAATTACAGGTTTATTATTTTGAATTGGTTTTCATTATCAACTAGAGGTTACCCCAGATCACATGGATGCAAACATTCTGCCTGACCCCCCCCCCTCCCGCCACACCCCTGGAGAGGTAGCTTCTTTCATGCTCCTGAGCTACTGTGCCATGGAGATGGAATCTCTTATTCTTCTTCAGTGCCTTTTCAGCTGGCTGCATTGGCGTACACCTCCACAGGGTAGCGTACACCTCCACGTGGCAGAGTGGCGGATTCCAGCCTTAAACTTTCAGCCATGGCCACAAAGAGACCATTATGTGTCCATCCTCCTCAGAAGGTCCATGCCCTGACCCTTGTGTTCGATGTGCATTGACTGGACGTGGCACCACATATTGAATAACATTCTAGTGCAGCAGTAGTCCGGCCACCTCCACAGCTCCAGCAACACCTCCCTGTTGGTTGCCTCCACCTACATATATACTATATATTGCAGGGTGATATGGACAGTACCAACATGTTAATTATGTTGAATTCAACTCAGTACCAATACATATCACCCTGCATGACCTAAAGTATGTGGACACTCCTTCTGGTTAGTGGGTTCAGCAATTTCTGACACACCCATTGCTAACAGGTGCATAAAATCATGCAGTCTCCGTAGACGAGCATTGGCAGTAGAATGGGTCGTACCGAAGAGCTCGGTGACCTTCAACTTGGCTTTGTCATATGACGTCATCTCTCCAACAAGTCAGTTCATCAAATTTCTGCCCTGTTGGAGCTGCCCCGGCCAACTGTAAGTGCTGTTACTGTGAAGTGGAAACGTCCAGGAGCAACAACAGCTCAGCCACGGAGCAGCTGGCCACACAGGCTCACAGAACGGCGCCGTCAAGTGCTGAAGCACGTAGCGCATAAAAATCATTTTTCCTTGGCTGGTAAATTCTCTACCAAGTTGGAACTTGGTAGTGCCTCTGGAACTTGGGACTGCCTCTGGAAGCAACATGAGCCCAAGAACTGTTTGCTGGGAGCTTTGTGAAATGGGTTTCCGTGGCAGAGCAGCAGCACATGAGCTTAAAACCACCATGCACAATGCCACGTGTCAGCTGGAGTAGTGAAAAGCACACCACCACTGGACTTGGACACACTGGCAATGTGTTTGCTGGAGTGATGAATCCTGCTTCAATTTCTGCCATTCAGACAGACAAATATGGGTTTAGTGGATGCCATGTGTATGCTATCTGCCTGGAATGCATAGTGCCAACTCTGAAGTTTGGTGGGCGAGGAATAATGGTCTGGGGTTGTTTCACATGGTTTGGGCTAGGCCGCTGACTTCCAGTAAAGATAAATCTTTTTTTTTGTTTGGATTTTTTTTCTCCCTTATTCTCCCCCATTGTACCTGGCCAATTACTCCATTCTTCCGAGCCATCCCGGGCTTCTCCACCCCCTCTGCCGATCCGGGGAGGGCTGCAGACTACCACATGCCTCCTCTGATACGTGTGGAGTCACCAGCCGCTTCTTTTCACCTGACAGTGAGGAGTTTCACCAGGGGGACGTAGTGCGTGGGAGGATCACGCTATTCCCCCCAGTTCCCCCTCCCCCCCTGAAAAGGCGCCCCGACCAGTCAAAGAAGGCGCTATTGCAGCAACCAGGACACATACCCCCATCCGACTTCCCACCCGCGGACACGGCCAATTGTGTCTTTAGGGACGCCCGACTAAGGCAGAGGTAACACGGGGGATTCGAACCGGCGATCCCCATGTTGATAGGTAACGGAATAGACGCCACCCTACCCGGACACACCCAGTAAAGGGAAATCTTGGTTTTAATAAATGGGCAGTTGTGCGCTCATTGACTATCTGTGTCCATGTCGGGGGTCTGCGGCACAGAGACATGGACACAGATGATCCATGAGGGCACAGCTGCCCATTTATTCAAAGCAAGACATTAAAAACGCCAGAGTTAAAACTACGTTTAACAATTAAAAACAAACGTTCGTTAAAAGTCGTTTTGGTTGGGAGAGAGCTCTGCGGGGCCATCCCCATGGCCTTCAGCTCTCCCCCTGGCTCTGGTGTCTTCAGCTCTCCCCCTGGCTCTGGTGTCTTCAGCTCTCTCCCTGGCTCTGGTGTCTCCAGCTCTCTCCTTGGCTCTGGTGTCTTCAGCTCTCTCCCTGCCTCTGGTGTCTCCAGCTCTCTCTCCCTGGCTCTGGTGTCTCCAGCTTTCTCTTCCTGCCTCTGGTGTCTTCAGCTCTCTCCCTGGCTCTAGTGTCTCCAGCTCTCTCCCTGGCTCTAGTGTCTCCAGCTCTCCCTGGCTCTGGTGTCTTCAGCTCTCTCCCTGGCTCTGGTGTCTTCAGCTCTCTCCCTGGCTCTGGTGTCTTCAGCTCTCCCTGGCTCTGATGTCTCCAGCTCTCTCCCTGGCTCTGGTGTCTTCAGCTCTCTCCCTGGCTCTAGTGTCTTCAGCTCTCTCCCTGGCTCTGGTGTCTTCAGTTATCTCCCTGGCTCTGGTGTCCTCAGCTCTCTCCCTGGCTCTGGTGTCTCCATTTGGGTGTGTAACTGATAAATTGGTTTGATTGCACTTTACTTTACAGTACAGTAATAAGACGTAACAAGCTCTACTATGTATCAAATTAGACATAAAGTAGAAATAACATGTTCTTTATTACACTGTGAAGAAATACACTTATGCCGTCATTAGACACCATACCTAAACTATGCTGTCTGCGTGACAGGCACTGAATTCCTGAATCTAAAAATAAGGCCTTAACTGGTATTAGAATGTCTTAAATCAATCTTTCAAAAGTCTTAAAAACGCCAAGACATGGGGAGTATTTCAAAGTTCTTGATGGGACAATTTAAAATCTCAAAATAATCTGTGCCATCTAATTTTAAAATAATTTAACATATACCTAGAGCTGAGCAATATGGACAAAATCAAATATCACAATATTGTTGGACTAAATACCTCGATGTCGATATTGTGACAGTATTGTGGGGATGACTATTGGTGCTTTCACAAAACATTTACATAATCAGATTTTTTGATAAATAATCATCAGTAATGCCTATATAACAACTAAGTGGGTAAAGACAGAACAGCTAGAACAATGTGGTAAATTCAAAAAATTATGTCACTTTACGGTAATGTAGCCTTTAAAATGTGGAAATCATTTATGCCCTATCACGATATTATGATATCCAACATCAAAGACGATATATAGTCTCATGTCACGATATCGATATAATATCAACATATTGTTGGGCAATATATCGATATCATATCGAAAGGCTGAGATCGCGGATGCAAGCAGCTGAAATGAGTTTCCTCCGTAGGGTGTCTGGGCTCAGCCTTAGAGATAGGGTGAGGAGCTCGGACATCCGGAGGGAGCTCGGAGTAGAGCCGCTGCTCCTTCGCATTGAAAGGAGCCAGTTGAGGTGGTTCGGGCATCTGATTAGGATGCCTCCTGTGCGCCTTCCTGTGGAGGTTTTCCGGGCACGTCCAACTGGGCATAGACTCCGGGGTAGACCCAGAACTCGCTGGAGGGACTACATGTCCAATCTGGCCTGGGAACGCCTTGGGATCCTCCAGCAGGAGCTGGAGGCCAATGGTGGGGAGCGGGACGAGTGCCCTACTTATCTTGCTGCCACCGCAACCCGACACCAGAGAAGCGGCTGAAGATGAGATGAGATGAGATGAGATATTGCCCAGCCCTACGAATGCCTCTCGCATCAACGTCACACAGATTGGGATAGCAGAACCAACAATACGCATATTTTGCAGCCAGGATGCTCAGAGCAGCAGAGCCACTGTCGCTAGCTAGCTGTCACTGTACCTTTGATCACATGGGGAAGTGCAAATTCAATGCAAATTGGCTATTCAACCAAGATTTCGCGGCATGGCTGAAACTGGTGCCAGGCAACGAGGCATGATGTATTTTTTGCAAAACGTGTTTCAAACTAAGCACAATGGGAATAAGAAGAAGAAACTCTGTTTGCAATGGCAAACATTCTGCAGGATGAGGCCGATCGGCTCACTACACAAGCTGAGGGAAAGGCTGGCACCCTGACGGCACAGCTCATCACCAAATTTAACACGCTGAGAAGGCAGTATAAAAAATGGCAGAAGTACAATAGGTGGAGGCAGAATTGATGAAAGCCTGCGGATCCATGCCATAGCTGTGAAAAAGAGGAACCAAATTAAATGGCAAGGGACATACTCAGTTTTTTGCAAGCATGTTGTCCTATGATGCAATGCGTCACTATAAGACAACATACTTGATGAATGCAGTAGAATAGCTATTCTGAAGTATATTTCTCAGCCAATGGTGCATTTTTACTGATGATTCATGAGTTATATGCTGTTTATGTTATTGTTTCCATGTGTCCCACTCTATAACATTTTTTTGTTTTCAACATTTTAAGTAGATCATCTAACTTTTTCACTGGACCAAAAAGATTCACGTTTTATGTTACAACAAATATTTGGGCAAAATTGTTCCTAACCTTAAGTAATTGAAAAGGTTTTTTCAATCAATTTTGGTTATTGTAAAATTGGTCATTCTGAGTGCCATAAAAAGTATTCAAAAGTCTTAAATCTAACCGGCTTTAAGCTGTAGGAACACTGCTTTAGTAGTTTACTATAGCTCTTTTGTAATGTAAATCCCGGTCTCAGCCTTACCCTAACACTAAACTTAACTTCAGCCTCAACCTAACACTAACCTAACCTAAGCCTCAGCCTCAACCTAACACTAACCTAACCTAAGCCTCAGCCTCAACCTAACCCTAACACTAAGTTAACCTCAACCTAACCCTAACACTAACCTAACCTCAACCTAACCCTAACACGAACCTAACCTAAGCCTCAGCCTCAACCTAACCCTTACACCAACCTAACCTCAGCCTCAACCTTACCCTAACACTAACCTTAATCTAACCTCAACCAAACCCTAAAACTAACCTAACCTCAGCTTCAACGTAACCCTAACACTAACCTAACACTTACCTTAACCTAATCGTAACTGACAGCTAACCTGTTTCCATGTGAACGCTTTCGTCTGGCTAGAGGGAAACAGATCTCGGTGAGGAAACAGGGTTCGATACAACAGCAGTGCATTTCTGTTGTAATATGTCGCAAATTGGGTGGCACAGTGGCGCAGTGGTTAGCGCAGTCGCCTCACAGCAAGAAGGTCCTGGGTTGGAGCCCCAGGGTAGTCCAGCCTTGGGGGTCGTCCCGGGTTGTCCTCTGTTTGGAGTTTGCATGTTCTCCCTGTGTCTGCGTGGGTTTCCTCCAGGTGCTCTGGTTTCCTCCCACAGTCCAAAGACATGTAGATCAGGTGAATCGGCCGTACTAAATTGCCCCTAGGTGTGAATATGTGTGTGTGTGTGGGTGTGGGCCCTGTGATGGCCTGGTGGCCTGTCCAAGGTGTCTCCCCACCTGCCCCCCAGTAACTGCTGGAATAGGCTCCAGCATCCTCACGACCCTGAGAGCAGGATAAGCAGTTCCTATAATGGATTGATGGATGTCACAAATTGCCCTCTAAGAAAGTCGAATAAGGGTCTGAAGGTGGGAAATAAATGTTCTGGCAGCTTCCATAGCCTAATGCTACTGGGCTCGGATAGTGACATGGCATTAAATGGTCTGATGTCTTAACTGGTATGACGGTAGAGCGTGGAGGAAGCATGTATTAGGCTATGTATTACTACCTACATCTCCATGGGACTCCAGAGAACATCCAGGACCTGAGGGACGTGTGAAGCAGTGACCAGATGTGATTGGGTTCTAATTAGAATATAATTTGGTGTAATAGTGTCCCAGGGTCTAATATGGCATTATGTGTGGATTCTAATTCCTGCACAGTTTAGGTGTATGGTGTCTAATTAGGGTATAACTGTGTTTGTTTACTGTCTAATAAAGAAGTTTTTGTCTAATTTGATACAAAGTACAGCTTGTTATGTCTTATTAGTGTACCGTAAAATAAAATGCAACCAAACCATATTATCTGTGTTGAGTTGCTTCAACTCAGGACAGCTGGTCCACAGCCCACTCTGCTACACATGCCTCATGTTGTGAGGCGCTTAAAATAGTAGATTCTTGTTGATTCCGACACATTTTTGTGTCATGTTTGACCTCTTCAGAGTGAAGAGGTCACTTAGATGATGATGGAACGTATCTGTCAATAAGCGTTGTGTCTAGGTGAACTGATTAAACCTTCTGTGACTTTCTTATCTGGGTTACTGAGCATGCATCAAGACAGTACCCAAATGTCTTTTGGCTTGTTTTTGTTTTTTTCCTATCGGTTCATCCCCTCACACTATAAGCACCCTCACATGTTTTCTTTCTAATAATCTCTACATCACATCACCTTTTTTTTCTAATAATCTCTAGATCACCTTGTCTAATAATCTCTAGATCACCTTGTTGTCTAATAATCTCTACATCACATCACCTTGTTGTCTAATAATCTCTACATCACATTACCTTGTTGTCTAATAATCTCTACATCACATCAACTTGTTGTCTAATAATCTCCACATCACATCACCTTGTTGTCTAATAATCTCTACATCACATCAATTTGTTGTCTAATAATCTCTACATCACATTACCTTGTTGTCTAATAATCTCTACATCACATTACCTTGTTGTCTAATAATCTCTACATCACATCAACTTGTTGTCTAATAATCTCTACATCACATCACCTTGTTGTCTAATAATCTCTACATCACATTACCTTGTTGTCTAATAATCTCTACATCACATCAACTTGTCTAATAATCTCTACATCACATCACCTTGTTGTCTAATAATCTCTACATCACATCAATTTGTTGTCTAATAATCTCTACATCACATCACCTTGTTGTCTAATAATCTCTACATCACATTACCTTGTTGTCTAATAATCTCTACATCACATCAACTGGTTGTCTAATAATCTCTACATCACATCACCTTGTTTTCTAATAATCTCTACATCACCTTGTTTTCTAATAATCTCTACATCACCTTGTTTTCTAATTATGTCTACATCACATCACCTTGTTTTCTAATAATCTCCACATCACCTTGTTGTCTAACAATCTCTACATCACATTACCTTGTTTTCTAATAATTTCCACATCACCTTGTTTTCTAATCATCTCTACATCACCTTGTTTTCTAATAATCTCTAGATCACCTTGTTGTCTAATAATCTCTACATCACCTTGTTGTTTAATAACCTCTACATCACCTTGTTGTCTAACAATCTCTACATCACATCACCTTGTTGTCTAACAATCTCCACATCACCTTGTTTTCAAATAATCTCTAGATCACCTTGTTGTCTAGTAATCTCTACGTCACCTTGTTGTCTAATAATCTCTAAATCACATCAACTTCTCTAATAATCTCTACATCACATCACCTTGTTTTCTAATAATCTCTACATCACCTTGTTTTCTAATAATCTCTAGATCACCTTTTTGTCGAATAATCTCTACATCACCTGGTTTTCTAATAATCTCTACATCACCTTGCTGTATAACAATCTCTACATCACATCACCTTGTTGTCTAATAATCTCTACATCACATCAACTTGGGTTCTAATAATCTCTACATCACATTGTTTTCTAATAATCTCTACATCACATCACCTTGTGTTCTAATAATCTCTACATCACCTTGTTGTCTAATAAACTCTACATCACCTTGTTTTCTAATAATCTCTAGATCACCTTGTTGTCTAATAATCTCTACATCACCTTGTTGTCCAATAATCTCTACATCACCTTGTTTTCTAATAATCTCTAGATCACTGTGTTGTCTAATAATCTCTACATCACATTGCTGTCTAATAATCTCTACATCACCTTGTTTTCTAATAATCTCTAGATCACCTTTTTGTCGAATAATCTCTACATCGTCTTGTTTTCTAATAATCTCTAGATCACCTTGTTGTCTAATAATCTCTACATCACCTTGTTGTCTAATAATCTCTAGATCACCTTGTTGTTTTATAATCTCTACATCACCTTGTTGTCTAATAATCTCTAGATCACCCTGTTGTCTAATAATCTCTACATCACCTTGTCATACTTGTTTCCTTGCTTACAGCGCGAGGGGAAAGCGTGGGGAGGGGAAAGTACATGACCACTGCTACATCGTACAGAGGTCTGCTAACATGTGTTTCTGCTTCTGCAGAATTTATCACTGGTATGATGGGGGGGAGGGGGGGTTGCCGCTCCAAGGGTCTTATTGCAGACCTGGGAGTTGAGTTTATGTGGGTTGCATTTTAATTGTGACCATCTCTACCTGCAATGCTAGCCTTTAGAGCAATATGCCACAACAACACAAAAGTAACCCTGACTGCTGTGTGTAGAGGTGAACTAGGCTCTGGACTCTCTTCAAGTAAAACAGCCCTAATTTCTGTATTATGCTGTATTTTGAGAAAACACAATGTTTGTGAAAATCAAAATAGTTATACCAGAACTACTAATAATGTAGAAGGCTAGATGGCTTATTTCTATTGAATATACTTTATTTTCATAAGTAGTCATAAACTACATTAATCGACATGTAGTCATAAGATACACTAACCTATATGTAGTCATAAAATACATTAACCTACATGCAGTCATAAAATACATTAATCTACACGCAGTCATAACCTACATTAATCTACACGTAGTCATAACCTACATTTATCTACATGTAGTCTTAACCTACATTTATCTACATGTAGTCATAAACTACATTAATCTACACGTAGTCATAACCTACATTTATCTACATGTAGTCATAACCTACATTAATCTACACGTAGTCATAACCTACATTAATCTATATGTAGTCATAACCTACATTTATCTACATGTAGACATAAACTACATTTATCTACATGTAGTCATAACCTACACTAATCTACACATAGTCATAACCTACATTTATCTATATGTAGCCATAACCTACATTGATCTACACGTAGTCATAACCAACATTAATCTACTTGTAGTCATAATCTATATTAATCTACACATGGTGATAAACTACATTTATCTACATGTAGTCATAACCAACATTAATCTACATATAGACATAACCTACATTAATCTACACGTAGTCATAATCTACATTAATCTACATGTAGTCATAACCTACATTAATCTACATGTAGTCATAACCTACATTAATCTACATGTAGTCATAATCTACATTAATCTACACGTAGTCATAAACTACATTCATCGACATGTAGTCATAAAATACACTAACCTACATGTAGTCATAAAATACATTAATCTACATGTAGTCATAAACTACATTAATCTACACGTAGCCATAACCTACATTTATCTACATGTAGTCATAACCTACATTAATCTACACATAGTCATAACCTACATTAATCTACACGTAGTGATAAACTACATTTATCTACATGTAGTCATAACCAACATTAATCTACATATAGACATAACCTACATTAATCTACATGTAGTCATAACCTACATTAGTCTACATGTAGTCATAAACTACGTTAATCTACACATAGTCATAACCTACATTAATCTACATGTAGTCATAATCTACATTAATCTACACGTAGTCATAAACTAAATGTATCTACATGTAGTCATAACCAACATTAATCTACATGTAGTCATAAAATACATTAATCTACATGTAGTCATAACCTACATTAATCTACATGTAGTCATAACCTACATTAATCTACATGTAGTCATAAACTACATTTATCTACATGTAGTCATAACCTACCCTAATCTACACATAGTCATAACCTACATTTATCTATATGTAGCCATAACCTACATTGATCTACACGTAGTCATAACCAACATTAATCTACATGTAGTCATAATCTATATTAATCTACACATAGTGATAAACTACATTTATCTACATGTAGTCATAACCAACATTAATCTACATATAGACATAACCTACATTAATCTACACGTAGTCATAATCTACATTAATCTACATGTAGTCATAACCTACATTAATCTACATGTAGTCATAACCTACATTAATCTACATGTAGTCATAATCTACATTAATCTACACGTAGTCACAAGCTACATTAATCGACATGTAGTCATAAAATACACTAACCTACATGTAGTCATAAAATACATTAATCTACATGTAGTCATAAACTACATTAATCTACACGTAGTCATAACCTACATTTATCTACATGTAGTCATAACCTACATTAATCTACACATAGTCATAACCTACATTAATCTATATGTAGTCATAACCTACATTAATCTACACGTAGTGATAAACTAAATTTATCTACATGTAGTCATAACCAACATTAATCTACATATAGACATAACCTACATTAATTTACATGTAGTCATAACCTACATTAGTCTACCTGTAGTCATAACCTACGTTAATCTACACATAGTCCAAACCTACATTAATCTACACGTAGTCATAATCTACATTAATCTACACGTAGTCATAAACTAAATGTATCTACATGTAGTCATAACCTGCATTAATCTACACGTAGTCATAACCAACATTAATCTACACGTAGTCATAACCTACATTAATCTACATGTAGTCATAAAATACATTAATCTACATGTAGTCATAACCTACATTAGTCTACATGTAGTCATAAACTACGTTAATCTACACATAGTCATAACCTACATTAATCTACATGTAGTCATAATCTACATTAATCTACACGTAGTCATAAACTAAATGTATCTACATGTAGTCATAACCTGCATTAATCTACACGTAGTCATAACCAACATTAATCTACACGTAGTCATAACCTACATTAATCTACATGTAGTCATAAAATACATTAATCTACATGTAGTCATAACCTACATTAATCTACATATAGACATAACCTACATTAATCTACACGTAGTCATAATCTACATTAATCTACATGTAGCCATAACCTACATTTATCTACATGTAGTCATAACCTACATTAATCTACATGTAGTCATAATCTACATTAATCTACACGTAGTCATAAACTACATTAATCGACATGTAGTCATAAAATACACTAACCTACATGTAGTCATAAAATACATTAATCTACATGTAGTCATAACCTACATTAATCTACATGTAGTCATAACCTACATTAATCTACATATAGACATAACCTACATTAGTCTACACGTAGCCATAAACTACATGAGTCTCCATGTATTTATAACCAACAGTAATCTACACGTAGTCATAACCAACATTAATCTACATATAGACATAACCTACATTAATCTACACGTAGTCATAACCTACATTAGTCTACATGTAGTCATAACCTACATTAATCTACATGTAGTCATAATCTACATTAATCTACATGTAGTTATAACCTACATTAATCTACATGTAGACATAAACTACATCAATCTACATGTGGTCATAATCTACATTAGTCTACATGTAGTTATAACCAACAATAATCTACACGTAGTCATAACCTACATTAGTCTACACGTAGTCATAACCTACATTAGGCTACATGTAGCCATAACATACATTAGTCTACACGTAGTCATAACCTACATTAGTCTACATGTAGTCATAACCTATATTAATGTGAGTGGTACATCTTCAGATCAGCATTGAGAAGTCAACAACGGGTGCACCTTTTCCTTGTCATTTTGAACCGATCTATTCTGTCATTAGTTAATTTATCTGTCAAAGTGACAACTGCTGGGTGTCCGGGTGGCGTAGCGGTCTATTCCGTTGCCTACCGACACGGGGATCGTCGGTTCGAATCCCCATGTTGCCTCCGACTTCGTTCAGGAGGAGGGGGTATTTGGGGGGAATAGGGTGAGCCTCCCAGGTGCTAGTGATAGCTAGAGACATGTGGTAGTCTGCAGCCCTCCCCGGATCGGCAGAGGGGGCGGAGCAGCAACCGGGACGGCTCGGGGGAGTGGGGTAATTGACCTTTCGCAAAGTATTGCCCCAAAACGGTGCTTGTCCAATCCTACCTTAGCAGCGGTTTCTATGTGATGGAGGTCCTTCAAGCTTTCAAACAGACAGCAAAATGCTGAAACGGTGTGCCTATGGAATCTGCAGATCGGATACTAGATATGTGAAAAGTTTGGAGGGGTGTAATTTTCTTTCCCTTCCCCAAAACCAGAAGGCAAGAAGCGCAATGTCGGCAATGGATTTGGCAGTATAGCAGACCCCATGGCCAGCTTAATCCACCCAAAATCAACAAAACTACCTGTCTGCTCCAAGCTAAGCTTGCTACTAGCTATTATTGATAGCTAATATAGCTACTGTTACTTTTACCCACACAATGATTATTACCATTATCAGCATAGCAACAACGTGTTACTGACTAACAAAATAGCATTATTAATGTACCTGATGACGTAACCAGCTTAGTCTGTGGCCAGAGATACCTCATTTAATGATAGCTAATGCTAGCTCGCTAACATAACTCTGTTATGCTAGTCACAGGTTAGCCAGGCTCCACCTTTCACTTCAGAGTAGAAAGACCCGCGGGGAGGGTCGGCTGGGATGGTCTCTGGCCAGTCTGGCCTCCTCATATCCTGCCTGTTTTAAACGTGTCTCCCCCTCTGGGAGCTCCAGGTGGGGACCACCCGTTCAGAAAAGTCATCCCGCCCACGGAGACATCTCGTTTGCCTTATTTTGTTGAAAATACCGGTTCTGGTCCCGAAGGTTAAAAAAAAGTAATGGGGCGGTTCCCCCGGCCCCGGGGCATGTCCCTGGCTGCCCTGCGACCCCAGGAGCCCAAACAGAACCCCCGAAGAAGCCTGGATAAAAGAACGCTATGGAGAACCTTGGCCAAAATCAACACTATAATATGGTGATGTTGACAATGGATTATTAAAATATTCCAATAACAGCTGAAATATTAACTTACCCTGCAGAGCAAGAGCACAACTGGTCCACAATGTGTTTCAGGATTAGTTGATGGGGTTTCTCATTCTTTGATTGCGACCGGTAAGCTTTACCCTCCATTACAGTCGCCCCCGGCAGCCCGGAGTCCACACAGGTCAGTTGTACTGTTAATATTGTGAATGTGTCCCGCCACCGCATACTGTGACCCCTCCTGCCTTTCACGGGACAATATTCAGGATGAGTTACTCCTAAATACATCACTTGTTTTCTCTGGGAATGCGCTGTTTCTTCCTTCATGTTTTGGGGTTTTCCGGCTACTTCCTGGATGGTTCTGAAAAGCTTGATGGGCATAGCAACAGTAACTAAGGGGGGCGGGGCTTTGCGAAAGGTCAGTTGGTTGGATATAACTGGGGAGGAAAAAGGGGGGGAAATTAAAAAAAACAAAAACAAAAAGTGACGACTGTTGTTTAGTATTTCCTGTAGCAGCAGCAGCAGCAGCAGCAGCACTGTGTCACTACTGCTGGCTGTAGTCATGTCAGTCAGCAGGGCAGATTTAAGGGTACCAGCTCATATTTTTGTGGATGTTCTTCAACAGGCATTATTAATTCACTGTGACGTCACGTTTTATTTTCTATTTCTATGACACTATAAGACCATGAATTCTGACGCCATGCCACTGAGGGCATCTCCAGTGTGTAGTAGTAGTGTGTAGTGTAGTCCAGTGTGATGTCCAGTGTGTAGTAGTAGTGTGTAGTGTAGCCCAGTGTGATGTCCAGTGTGTATTAGTAGTGTGTAGTGTAGTCCAGTGTGATGTCCAGTGTGTAGTAGTCGTGTGTAGTGTTGTCCAGTGTGATGTCCAGTGTACAGTAGTAGTGTGTAGTGTAGTCCATTGTGATGTCCAGTGTGTGATAGTAGTGTGTAGTGTAGTCCAGTGTGATGTCCAGTGTGTAGTAGTAGTGTGTAGTGTAGTCCAGTGTGATGTCCAGTGTGTAGTAGTCGTGTGTAGTGTAGTCCAGTGTGTAGTAGTAGTGTGTAGTGTAGTCCAGTGTGATGGAGTGTCAGTTTTGCTAAGCCCAGATGTGTTGACCTGTTGGAAGATGTGAGGTTTAATAATATTCAGACTTCACAGAACATGGCAGCGGTTTTAAAACATGGGCCTAAATTGCCAAATGTGTTCTTATGTATTTAGTACATTTCCTGCTCCCAGCTTGATATAGGCCTACTACTTTTTATATTATAGTATGTCACAACATTAACACCATTTTATTAGCCAGGAAAACTGCCACACGAAAGTATTTGGACTTAGTAGAATGTACTTTGAGTTTAATATGCTGCTTTTTATATGCGTAGCTTTCTGTTCGTGCATCAGTTAAACTCTGACAGTGATCATGAAGGACAGCCCCTCTATTTCTTTTCTACTTTTATTATTTTTCTCTCCTTCTTATGTTTTAATCCACGTTGATCATGGTTTAATGTGATCTATGTGGCCAACTAACAAAGACAAAGTGCCTTTATGTTTATACCACCATTGCCCTGAAAAATGACTTCTGACTCTAAAATCGTACCATGCTTACCAGATTTGTTTAACACGGCGCAGGAGCGCAGCTATTTTATTTTATTTTTTAACTTTTGGTTCGTAATGTAGAATTAACATGAATAATTGTTACTCATAAAACTCAATACTATTCACAGGAATAAAACTACTGTTACAGCTGGGACAAGTACGTAGTATTTTCTTGAATGCGTAATAATACCACCAGGTTATTAATAACACCAGGTTCCTCAAAGTAATCCTCCTAAGTCTTCTACTTAGTTCCAGCCCTCCCTTTACATTAAGAGTGGTTATCAAATTTTCAGCCAGCACTAATGGACCAAGCTTTGAAAAAGCAGGTTACCTAGCTTGACAAGGTTAATGGCAAATTGTTTTGACCCTTCACTCACCCTGGTGTCATGCAGTTTCTTGAGGGCAGTTGTTGGTTCATGACCCACTCAGGTGTGCTGACACTGCATCGAAACTTTTTCTTTTTGAAAAGGAAGATTTAGAGCTACACCCAGGATGCGAGGATGCATAAAAATGCTGACTTGTAACATCGGAGAGTGGTTAAGTCGGAGTCGTTTAGCAAAGCCAGTTACGTTAGGAATATTGTTGTGAGCCCAGACTCAAGTTTTGTTGCAGATTTTAGGTATGAAGAGCAGAAAAGCAGAAAGATATGTAGAAAAAGAATGGGAACCCTGTGAGCTGTTGTCCATCTCGAAACCAATCAAGTTGTCCTAGGGCGGAAGACGGTGCTCATGGTCACTTATTTTCTGTCTTTCTGGGAACTTGCCTCATTCATACCAGCACCATCCGTGCTAAACTTACGCCTAACTGTGAGGTTTCCATTTGCGTTTCATACTGGTTGTACTGAAAAGAAGTCATTAATCTTCAGATTGAAACCTTGCGCTAAGAGCTAAGCTAAATAATTTGGTGTTTCTACTTGGGCAGTAAAACAAACCAAGATTCTGTTTCTGGGGGCAGATGCAGGGAACATTTTTTCAAACCTGGAGCAAATCAAGTTTGCACCTCAGGTGCTGAGGGCACTGAATGATACTGAAGGGTTCTGAATTACCTGGACGACGAGGCGTACACATGGAGCAGCATTATAGTCGGCATGTGTCCTTGCTCCTTCATGGATAAGAACACCCAGGTGCATGTGAAGAAGAGCAGGCCAGAGCCCTTCTAGACATCCTTGGTATGATTTTATACCCCAGGGCTGTGAAAGTGACTTTGAGTCCATAGAGGCAGGAGACCTTCAGAGTATGCCTTTCCCAGTGCCAACTAGGAGTGAAGATCAGCTGGGACTGTGCCCTCATCTCATAGCTATGATAGCAGAACTGAGCCAAGTAGTTTCATTAGCTCTTCTACACATGCCATGGAGAGGTACATCCTCATCTTGGGCCTGTCCCCACAGAGGACCATGCTGACCAAAGTATCACTCGAACAGAGACTTTCTCTGGCCCTCCACTGGTGGGAGCACCTGCACAGTGTTGCAGGGGGAAGCACACTGATCTTCTGTCAGATGGTTGCAACAGAAGCAGTTCCACAGGAGAAGGGTGTAATGTAATGTAGCGTATAAGCGGTTTCTGGACAAAATCCTGGGCATTATGTCCATCCATCCATCATCCAAACCGCCCATCCTGCTCTCTTGGACGTGGGGATGCTGGAGCCTATCCCAGCAGTCATTTGGCGGCAAGCGGGGAGATACCCTGGACAGGCTGCCAGTCCATCACAGGGCTGACATATTCACACTTAGGGACAATTTAGTATGACCGATTCACCTGACATACATGTCTTTGGACTGTGGGAGGAATTCAGAGCACTCAGAGGAAACCCACGCAGACATGGAGAGAACATGCAAATTCCACACAGAGGACGACCTGGGATGACTCCCAAGGTTGGATTATGCCAGGGCTTGAACCCAGGACCTTCTTGCTGTGAGGCGACCACCCTAACCACTGTGCCACCATGCTGCCCATCCTGGGCATTATGTACTGGTCAGAATACACAGCACTATGGTCGCTGTATTTATCAGCTGCCCCTCGTGGTACTTAGACATGGTCCTAGGTGCACTGCAGCAGGCACCATTTAAACCACCTGAGTTGGATGATACTGGCTACCACTGTCTTACTGCTAGCAATCACAGCAGTCTCGAGAATAGATGAGCCGCAGGCTTTGTTAGTGTATATTGAGTCAAACTGTCCGCAGAATATTGAACTGTGGGTGTTCTACTCCCTTCAATAAGGCAAAGGGAGAGGACAAAGGGGGTCACTGCAATGCCTAGTAAGGGTGCTATAAGACTATATCAAGCCAGGGCTGGAAATGTATCCTGCCCAGTTGCCCGAGGCAAGTGGTTTGGAGGATGGGTAAGTACTAAAAGGAGATCACATTTGGCGAATGGGAATTAAATAGTGCCATAAAAGTGCAATGGTTGTCAGGGAAGTGAATCTGCTCATGGTGCATCTTAAAGATATTTGCCATACATATTTAATATGTAACAGAGTAGAGAGGAAGCTTGATACTTAACGTTGTGTTTATTTGTGTTTATGTTCAAAGTCCTGTAAGAAGAGACTGTCTCTCATCCCAACCCATGCTGAGTCTTGCTCAAGACAATCACTGATACCATGGCAACAGAGGTGTGTATTATGGTGTGTCTTGAAGAAAATCATACTTATGTGAAACGGGGGGGGGGGTTCATCCCCGTATAGATATTGACATACAATAGAGTGGAGGGATGGTTCCACTGTTACCAGAATGTTCTGGTTTCTTTGGTTCTCATCTGCCCCTGTTTGCTGCTCCTGAAAGAGTACAACAGGACCACCGAGGCTGCTTACCGACCTTGCTGCAGCTCAGGAGGATTCGTCAAACTATTTTTGGATTTTAGCCTAACACAATGTGAGATGGCTCTTCAGCACTTCCTGTCTCTAATAGCAGATGCTAAGAGGCTCTTTGATACCGAATGAGGGGGAAGAAATTAAACCCAGTTTTTGCTGCCAGATGGTCGTCCCCTTCCAGGGGAACTACAGAATGTTTGATGTATCTTCTTCTTTTTTTTATTCTTTTTTCCCCCCTTTTTTCTCCCCAGTTGTACATTGCCAATTACCCCACTCTTCCGAGCCATCCTGGTCTCTGCTCCACCCCCTCTGCTGATCCGGGGAGGGCTGCAGACTACCACATGTCTCCTCCCATACATGTGGAGTCACCAGCTGCTTGTTTTCACCTGACAGTGGGAGTTTCACCAGGGGGACGTAGCGCGTGGGAGGATCATGCCATTCCCCCCAGTTCCCCCTCCCCCACTGTACAGGCACTATGACCCACCAGAAGAGGCACTAGTGCAGGACCCGGACACATACTCGCATCCGGCTTCCCACCTGCAGACACGGCCAGTTGTGTCTGTAGGGACGTCCGACCAAGCCAGAGGCAACACAGGGATTCAAACCAGTGAGCCCTGTGTTGGTAGGCAATGGAATAGACCACTATGCCACACGAATGCCCGTTGATGTATCTTCTTATCCAGAAAAAAAAAGATTTTGTTGAAATTGTGAATCTTTGTAAGTGGTATGATATGGCTGGCTTTTGAAAATGTCAAACCCGTGATGTCAGGTTTAAGTGCATCCTCTCTGCCAGTTCTGCTCAGTCCAGTTCTGCCAGTTCTGCTCAGTCCAGTTCTGCCAGTTCTGCTCAGTCCAGATGCTGTTGACTGGTTTATTTTCACTGTACGGGGTTCCTTTGTGTTTAAAAAAATGTATGTCTCATTTGTAAATGGACAGGTCCAGCTATTCAGAAGCTTATGAACAGCTGACTTTTAGCAAGCTCGTTGCGTTGCGTGTATATGTTGAGATTCTTGCATTTGATTCTTTATTTTCATCACAGCAGGTCGGGGAATTAGCTGTCAGATGAACGAAAGCAAGGGAAGAACTAGATAGCAGAGGGACACATGAGAAGTAATGGAGTTGCAGTATTAAAATTAGGGTCAATTAAGCGACCATCAGTAACTTGCCTCAGACGCTAACGGATGCAGGAACTGACATTTAAAACCTCCATGTGCTCGGGACTGAAAACTAGAACCCAGATAAAACATGCACATACACATAAACTAGAGAATGTGCCTTTAACCCCTTGACAAAGTTTAAGATTTACGTGGCTTGTTAAGTGATGTGCTGCAATATGACTGCACAATTTATGCAGAAATTGTATTTGGGATTGTGACCAAAACAAATAATTATATATATATGTGTGTGTGTGTGTGTATTTGTATATATATGTATGTATGTATGTATGTATGTATGTGTGTGTGTGTGTGTGTGTGTGTGTGTGTGTGTGTGTGTATATATGTATATAGCGTTTTTTTCCTGAAACCATCAGTGGTGTTAATAGAAGTGCTCCACTAATGAGGAGAAGAATGTCAATACAGATGCAGGAAAAAAAGATTTTAATGCATATCAGTACAGGCCTGTTTCATGTGTCGCACACTCGTCAGCTGCTAATGAGTGTGCGACACACGAAGCAGGCCTGTACTGCTACACATTAAAATATTTTTTCCTGTATCCATATCGATATATATGTATATATGTAAATGTGGATGTGCATAGCTTAATAAAGCTTTTGAGCCTATCTTGATCTTGGTGGTTATAGTTAAAGGAAG
Organism: Lampris incognitus; assembly: GCF_029633865.1. NCBI lineage: Eukaryota > Metazoa > Chordata > Actinopteri > Lampriformes > Lampridae > Lampris > Lampris incognitus. Next base: position 55,443,454 of record NC_079213.1, read on the forward strand.
TAGTTATGCTCCTTCTACAAATCAGGTTAATTACATTTTCCGGACACAAAAAAATTGAACCCTTCAAATTGGGATGGGCCCTGTGGCAAAGCTTGGCTTAGTCCATGAGTTCTGTGAGGGATTCTGCTACACTGAGTAATGATAAAACACTCCTGCAATTAGAAAGTAGTGTGGTTTTTACTCTATATCTGCTACTTGCAGTTCAAAAAAGAATAAACAGAGGTGGAGGTGTGGAGGACAGTGGTGGAGGTGTCCATGTATAGAGGATATAAAGGGGTGTGGATGTGGAGGACAGTGATGGAGGTGTCTGTGTATAAAGGATATAAAGGGGTGTAGATGTGGAGGACAGTGAAGGAGGTGTCCATGTATAGAGGATATAAAGGGGTGTGGATGTGGAGGATAGTGGTGGAGGTGTCTGTGTATAGAGGATATAAAGGGGTGTGAATGTGGAAGACAGTGATGGAGGTGTCCATGTATAAAGGATATAAAGGGGTGTGGATGTGGAGGACAGTGATGGAGGTGTCGGTGTATGTAGGATATAAAGGGTTGTAGATGTGGAGGACAGTGATGGAGGTGTTTGTGTATAGAGGTTATAAAAGGGTGTAGATGTGGAGGACAGTGATGGAGGTGTCCATGTATAAAGGATATAAAAGGGTGTGGATGTGGAGGACAGTGATGGAGGTGTCCATGTATAGAGGATATAAAGGGGTGTGGATGTGGAGGACAGTGATGGAGGTATCCATGTATAGAGGATATAAAGGGGTGTGGATGTGGAGGACCATGATGGAGGTGTCTGTGTATAGAGGATATAAAGGGTTGTAGATGTGGAGGACCGTGTATAGAGGATATAAAGTGGTGTAGATGTGGAGGACAGTGATGGAGGTGTCCATGTATAGAGGATATAAAGGGCTGTGGATGTGGAGGACAGTGATGGAGGTATCCATGTATAGAGGATATAAAGGGGTGTGGATGTGGAGGACCATGATGGAGGTGTCTGTGTATAGAGGCTATAAAGGGTTGTAGATGTGGAGGACAGTGATGGAGGTGTCTGTGTATAGAGGATATAAAGGATTCTAGATGTGGAGGACAGTGATGGAGGTGTCTGTGTATAAAGGATATAAAAGGGTGTGGATGTGGAGGACAGTGATGGAGGTGTCCATGTATAAAGGATGTAAAAGGGTGTGGATGTGGAGGACAGTGATGGAGTTGTCTGTGTATAAAGGATGTCAAAGGTTGTAGATGTGGAGGACCGTGTATAGAGGATTTAAAGTGGTGTAGATTTGGAGGACAGTGATGGAGGTGTCCATGTATAGAGGATATAAAGGGCTGTGGATGTGGAGGACAGCGATGGAGGTATCCATGTATAGAGGATATAAAGGGGTGTGGATGTGGAGGACCATGATGGAGGTGTCTGTGTATAGAGGCTATAAAGAGTTGTAGATGTGGAGGACAGTGATGGAGGTGTCTGTGTATAGAGGATATAAAGGATTCTAGATGTGGAGGACAGTGATGGAGGTGTCTGTGTATAAAGGATATAAAAGGGTGTGGATGTGGAGGACAGTGATGGAGGTGTCCATGTATAAAGGATGTAAAAGGGTGTGGATGTGGAGGACAGTGATGGAGTTGTCTGTGTATAAAGGATGTCAAAGGTTGTAGATGTGGAGGACCGTGTATAGAGGATTTAAAGTGGTGTAGATTTGGAGGACAGTGATGGAGGTGTCCATGTATAGAGGATATAAAGAGGTGTAGATGTGGAGGACAGGTGGAGGTGTCCATGTATAAAGGATATAAAGGGGTGTAGATGTGGAGGACAGCGATGGAGATGTCCATGTATAGAGGATATAAAGGGCTGTGGATGTGGAGGACAGTGATGGAGGTGTCTGTGTATAGAGGATATAAAGGGGTGTAGATGTGGAGGACAGTGGTGGAGGTGTCCATGTATAGAAGATATAATGGGGTGTACATGTGGAGGACAGTGATGGATTTGTCCATGTATAGAGGATATAAAGGCGTGTTGATGTGGAGGACAGTGGTGGAGGTGTCTGTGTATAGAGGATATAAAGGGTTGTAGATGTGGAGGACCGTGTATAGAGGATATAAAGTGGTGTAGATGTGGAGGACAGTGATGGAGATGTCCATGTATAGAGGATATAAAGGGGGTAGATGTGGAGGACAGTGATGGAGGTGTCCATGTATAGAGGATATAAAGGGCTTTGGATGTGGAGGACAGTGATGGAGGTATCCATGTATAGAGGATATAAAGGGGTGTGGATGTGGAGGACCATGATGGAGGTGTCTGTGTGTAGAGGCTATAAAGGGTTGTAGATGTGGAGGACAGTGATGGAGGTGTCTTGTGTATAGAGGATATAAAGGATTCTAGATGTGGAGGACAGTGATGGAGGTGTCTGTGTATAAAGGATATAAAAGGGTGTGGATGTGGAGGACTGATGGAGGTGTCCATGTATAAAGGATGTAAAAGGGTGTGGATGTGGAGGACAGTGATGGAGTTGTCTGTGTATAAAGGATGTCAAAGGTTGTAGATGTGGAGGACCGTGTATAGAGGATTTAAAGTGGTGTAGATTTGGAGGACAGTGATGGAGGTGTCCATGTATAGAGGATATAAAGGGGTGTAGATGTGGAGGACAGGTGGAGGTGTCCATGTATAAAGGATATAAAGGGGTGTAGATGTGGAGGACAGCGATGGAGGTGTCCATGTATAGAGGATATAAAGGGCTGTGGATGTGGAGGACAGTGATGGAGGTGTCTGTGTATAGAGGATATAAAGGGGTGTAGATGTGGAGGACAGTGGTGGAGGTGTCCATGTATAGAGGATATAATGGGGTGTACATGTGGAGGACAGTGATGGATTTGTCCATGTATAGAGGATATAAAGGCGTGTTGATGTGGAGGACAGTGGTGGAGGTGTCTGTGTATAGAGGATATAAAGCGGAGTGGATGTGGAAGACAGTGATAGAGGTGTATGTGTATAGAGGATATAAAAGGGTGTGGATGTGGAAGACAGTGATGGAGGTGTATGTGTATGTAGGATACAAAAGGGTGTGGATGTGGAGGACAGTGATGGAGGTGTCCATGTATAGAGGATATAAAGGGCTGTGGATGTGGAGGACAGTGATGGAGGTGTCTGTGTATAGAGGATATAAAGGGGTGTAGATGTGGAGGACAGGTGGAGGTGTCCATGTATATAGGATATAAAGGGGTGTACATGTGGAGGAGAGTGGTGGAGGTGTCCATGTATAAAGGATATAAAGGGGTGTAGATGTGGAGGACAGGTGGAGGTGTCCATGTATATAGGATATAAAGGGGTGTAGATGTGGAGGACAGTGGTGGAGGTGTCCATGTATATAGGATATAAAGGGGTGTAGATGTGGAGGACAGTGGTGGAGGTGTCCATGTGTAGAGGATATAAAGGGGTGTGGATGTGGAGGACAGGTGGAGGTGTCCATATATATAGGATATAAAGGGGTGTGGATGTGGAGGACAGTGGTGGAGGTGTCCATGTGTATAGGATATAAAGGGGTGTAGATGTGGAGGACAGTGGTGGAGTTGTCCATGTATAGAGGATATAAAGGGGTGTGGATGTGGAGGACAGGTGGAGGTGTCCATGTATAGAGGATATAAAGGGGTGTGGTTGTGGAGGACAGTGGTGGTGTTGTGCGGAGATTTGGAAGTGATGGTGGTGTAGGACAACATCTCGCTCCAGTCTCACAAGTTTACATAAAGGATGTAGTTCATGTCTACTGGCCTCATGGTTTCTTGGTCTGACGTGCTGGAGCCCATGTGTTTGATCCCTTCATGTCAAGCTGGACATTTGGAGGTGGTTGATTGTAAATTATGTCCTCCCCCCTGACGTGACACAAAGTGTGGGTTTGCTCCCTTAAAACTATGATGGCAGTCAGTTCCCCCATCCCAGACCCACACCAACGTGTCTGTAGCTCACAAATATATCCCAGACCCACCCCAACATGTCTGTAGCTCCGAAATATATCCCAGACCCACACCAACGTGTCTAGCTCAGAAATATATCCCAGGCCCACACCAACGTGTCTGTAGCTCAGAAATATATCCCAGACCCACCCCAACATGTCTGTAGCTCAGAAGTACAAAATAAATGTGTGCGGCTGCTGTCAGAGCCATCACACCTCTCAGTCCTGCATGTCGTAGCTCAGCTGCGTGGCTGGAGGCCATGTTGAGAAAATGGTTTGTTCGGTTTTCTTCTCACACAAAGAAAAGTGAATTCTCTCTTCTCTGTTTGTTTGCCGCTCCGCTGACACCAGGTGAAGTGGGAGGAATGAGCTTCTTTTACCTGTTTTCAGTTCAGCCCCCCAAAACCGCTCCCATTGGCTGGCCCTCACAATCCCGCCTCTGAACCCCTGGCTGAAACTCAACACCTGTGACATCATGCATGTAGACCCTGGCTGCTGTCTGGCTGATCCTGTTCACACCGCTGCTCCCTCCCAGCAGCTCGGCCTCTGAGAGCCGGCTGCTCTCTTCTTCTTCTTCTTCTGCTTCTCTGAGGATCTGCAGCAGCGGCCCTGCAGCCAGACGGGACGGAGCTGCTGTTATCAGACCTGCCAGAGATCACAGCTCTGCTGCTGCTCCACCTGCGGCTGAGCTGCAGACCTCCCCTCAGGCTCTCTGCACAACCATCTTTAAGGGCTTTCCTTTTTCTTTTTTTTCCTTTATTTTTCTGCTTGTGAGGAAAGAGCTGAAAACAATACTACCACCCAGTAACTCCTGTGGGAAAGGTGTCTTCTTCATGGATCTTGAGGTTGGTAAGTACTTGTTTGCTCAACAGCAGCTTCCAAAGTCTCTTGTGAAAAGTGGATGCCTGTTCACACACTTCTGAGAGTTTTTCTTTTTCAATTTACAGCGATTTTGGAAGTACATTGTTAGAATGCAGGTATAGTCTTACTGAATATATATATATGTAGCGTTTTTTTTCCAGAAACCGTCCGTGGTGTTATGAGTGCTCAACTAATGAAGAGCAGAATATCAGCGGAAAAAAAAAATATATATATACACTACCGTTCAAAAGTTTGGGATCACCCAAACAATTTCGTGTTTTCCATGAAAAGTCACACTTATTCACCACCATATGTTGTGAAATGAATAGAAAATAGAGTCAAGACATTGACAAGGTTAGAAATAATGATTTGTATTTGAAATAAGATTTTTTTTACATCAAACTTTGCTTTCGTCCAAGAATCCTCCATTTGCAGCAATTACAGCATTGCAGACCTTTGGCATTATAGCTGTTAATTTGTTGAGGTAATCTGGAGAAATTGCACCCCACGCTTCCAGAAGCAGCTCCCACAAGTTGGATTGGTTGGATGGGCACTTCTTTGAGCAGATTGAGTTTCTGGAGCATCACATTTGTGGGGTCAATTAAACGCTCAAAATGGCCAGAAAAAGAGAACTTTCATCTGAAACTCGACAGTCTATTCTTGTTCTTAGAAATGAAGGCTATTCCATGCGAGAAATTGCTAAGAAATTGAAGATTTCCTACACCGGTGTGTACTACTCCCTTCAGAGGACAGCACAAACAGGCTCTAACAGGTACTATTTAATGAAGATGCCAGTTGGGGACCTGTGAGGCGTCTGTTTCTCAAACTAGAGACTCTAATGTACTTATCTTCTTGCTCAGTTGTGCAACGCGGCCTCCCACTTCTTTTTCTACTCTGGTTAGAGCCTGTTTGTGCTGTCCTCTGAAGGGAGTAGTACACACCGGTGTAGGAAATCTTCAATTTCTTAGCAATTTCTCGCATGGAATAGCCTTCATTTCTAAGAACAAGAATAGACTGTCGAGTTTCAGATGAAAGTTCTCTTTTTCTGGCCATTTTGAGCGTTTAATTGACCCCACAAATGTGATGCTCCAGAAACTCAATCTGCTCAAAGAAGTGCCCATCCAACCAATCCAACTTGTGGGAGCTGCTTCTGGAAGCGTGGGGTGCAATTTCTCCAGATTACCTCAACAAATTAACAGCTAGAATGCCAAAGGTCTGCAATGCTGTAATTGCTGCAAATGGAGGATTCTTTGACGAAAGCAAAGTTTGATGTAAAAAAAATCTTATTTCAAATACAAATCATTATTTCTAACCTTGTCAATGTCTTGACTCTATTTTCTATTCATTTCGCAACATATGGTGGTGAATAAGTGTGACTTTTCATGGAAAACACAAAATTGTTTGGGTGATCCCAAACTTTTGAACGGTAGTGTATATATATATATATATATATATATATTCCGCTGCTGAACACAGCACGAGACCAAGTAGTCCAGGTTCCTCATCACTGAAACACAGTATTGGTCTACACAAGCCGAGCTGTTCCTTCAGGCCGCATTCAGCCTGCTGCTGTGACGAAGGTATAACTTATACGCTGCTACTCACTGAAATACATTCTGATTCATTCATCGACTGTATTGTCAAAAACATGAGGGTGCTTCAAGAAGAAAGAGGATGAATTATTTGTGCAGGGGCAACACAGGAACTGCCTCCCAGCCGTCTGAAGCACAGTTGTGACTATTCTTCCGTAACACCACGTAACCTGTGAGCAGAATATCAGCGGAATATATATATATATATATATATATATATATATATATATATTCCGCTGATATTCTGCTCTTCATTAGTTGAGCACTCATAACACCACGGACGGTTTCTGGAAAAAAAACGCTACATATATATATATATATATATATATATATATATATATATATATATACACACACACACACACTGGTCCTGTTTAAAGTGGAGTAGCTAATGTTACACTGATTTAATGGGAGTTGCACTCAACAACAGAGTCTAACCTGCGAGACACCAAACCTCCTAACATGTAACACCTAACGTCTAACCTGCGACACACAACTGACCTCCTAACATCTAACACCTAACCTCCTAACATCTAACCTGCGACACACAACTGACCTCCTAACATCTGACACCTAACCTCCTAACATCTAACCTGCGACACACACCTAACCTCCTAGCATCTAACCTGCGACACACACCTAACCTCCTAGCATCTAACATCTAACCTGCGACACACAACTGACCTCCTAACATCTAACACCTAACCTCCTAACATCTGACCTGCGACACACACCTAACCTCCTAGCATCTAACATCTAACCTGCGAGACACACCTAACCTCCTAGCATCTAACCTGCAACACACCTAACCTCCTAGCATCTAACATCTAACCTGTGAGACACACCTAACCTCCTAGCATCTAACATCTAACCTGTGAGACACACCTAACCTCCTAGCATCTAACATCTAACCTGTGAGACACACCTAACCTCCTAGCATCTAACCTGTGAGACACACCTAACCTCCTAGCATCTAACATCTAACCTGCGACACGCACCTAACCTCCTAGCATCTAACATCTAACCTGTGAGACACACCTAACCTCCTAGCATCTAACATCTAACCTGTGAGACACACCTAAGCTCCTAGCATCTAACCTGTGAGACACACCTAACCTCCTCGCATCTAACATCTAACCTGTGAGACACACCTAACCTCCTAGCATCTAACCTGTGAGACACACCTAACCTCCTAGCATCTAACATCTAACCTGCGACACACACCTAACCTCCTAGCATCTAACATCCAACCTGTGAGACACACCTAACCTCCTAGCATCTAACATCTAACCTGCTAGACACACCTAACCTCCTAGCATCTAACCTGTGAGACACACCTAACCTCCTAGCATCTAACATCTAACCTGTGAGACACGCCTAACCTCCTAGCATCTAACATCTAACCTGTGAGACACACCTAACCTCCTAGCATCTAACCTGTGACACACACCTAACCTCCTAGCATCTAACCTGCAACACACACAGACATACCCGATAGCGGTAGAAGGACAGAGAGGGGGAATGAGAGAGGAGCAAACAGAGAACACAGTGAGAGAGACATGGATGTCCTAACATGTAGGTCCTGCTGTAGGAGTTCAGCTCCACACTATTCTGATCACTATTCTGATCTTCCGCCGGCACCAGCCGTCCTCTCCAGAACCTTCCCTGGAGTGAACTGCTCCATCTGAGTTCAGCAGAAGTGCTCAGCGATACATTCTGAAAGGGTTTGTGTGCCGTTGCAGATAATACAGTGTTAAACTGAGCAAAACAACCACAGTTAGGTTGTGAAGTGGTGTTACGGAAGAATAGTCACAACTGTGCTTCAGATGGCTGGGAGGCAGTTCCTGTGTTGCCCCTGCACAAATAATTCATCCTCTTTCTTCTTGAAGCACCCTCATGTTTTTGACAATACAGTCGATGAATGAATCAGAATGTATTTCAGTGAGTAGCAGCGTATAAGTTATACCTTCATCACAGCAGCAGGCTGAATGCGGCCTGAAGGAACAGCTCGGCTTGTGTAGACCAATACTGTGTTTCAGTGATGAGGAACCTGGACTACTTGGTCTCGTGCTGTGTTCAGCAGCGACCTGAAGCTGCTCCTCTGGGAAAGCGTACATGTCAGGCAGCTAAGCTGGTGTGTTCCCGCAGCACGGTTGTGGTCACCTGACCTGTGTGATGAGTCCTCTGCAGCTGCAGTCATTCATGAAGTCCCTGTGTGAGTGTAGATGGCCTCATGTTACTCCTGCACCGTGCTCTGTGGGGAGGCCTCGCAGACTGCCCGCTACTCCTCACAGCCCTAATTTGTGAAAGGAAGGACGGAATAAAAAGAGGAGGGCGTCCGGGTGGCATGGTGGTCTATTCTGTTGTCTATCAACATGGGGATCGCTGGTTCAAATCCCCGTGTTACCTCCGGCTTGGTCGGGCGTCTCTACAGACACAATTGGCTGTGTCTGTGTCATGGTCACTGCACTAGTGCCTCCTCTGGTCGGTCGGGGCACCTGTCCAGGGAGGAGGGGGAACTGGTAGTTGGCCAAGTACAATTGGGGAGAAAAGGGAGGGGGGAATCCAAAACGATTAAAAAAAAGAGGGTCAATCAAAGCAAGGTTCCTTGCAGCAGAGGGGGAGCGATGTCCTGCGAGATCAGGCCGATGAAAAGCCTAGTAATTCATCCTCCCAGAAGAGCCCCTGCTCTGCCAGGCCAGGGATGGCTCTTAGTAAGGGTCATCCTGTTATCACGGGTTCCTGCTGCACCCAGCCACGAGCTGCTTCTGACCCTTGCATTCCCAGCTTTAAAAGTATAGGGCTGTTCAGGGCACCTCTTACTTACCCCCTCCTTTGTCACGTCACCCCATCCTCCATCTGTCTCCGCCGGCGCCACATGCTGGATTCTGAGAAAGGGCTTTGCTCAATACAGGTTAATTGCCCCTGAGATTCCTGCACCAATGGAGCTAATCCTGCCTTTGTATAATTGGTGGCCCGGATTTGAGCTCTTTACCTTGTGGCTGTGGACGGTAGCTGCTGTACGTTGATGGCCACTGAGGCCATGCCCTGATCTCCTGTCGGTTCGCAGAGGATTCCTGCACAGGTTTCTCAGAGGGCTTCACTTTTTTTGTCTGACAGACACAGAGGCACCAAGAAACACATGCAAGGAATAATGCTTCTTATGCCATTTCGCTCTTCAGACACACTTGTGACTCACAAACACTCCAGACTCACACACACAAAGTCAAATCACTGCTCTCTAATGTCTACATAAAACCTTTTACCACAGTTGGATGTGGATCAAATCAGTTTTGCCATAACACTAGTCATTTGATTGCTTCATGAAGAGAGGACTCGTGTTTATTTCTTCTGTCTTTGAAGCAGCAACTCAAAGTCCTCTTCGCTCTCCCACAAGCTTCACAAGAAGAGCAGAAGGAATTTATCACCATTGATTTTCCAGCCTCAGACAGCCATTGTGTCATCCGCTGCGTGGCTCCTGCAGAACTTAAGGAACTTAATCCCTCTCCAGCTCCTTGTGGGTCTAGGTTGCAACACGAACTTGTTTTCATATGTTCTTCCACTGCTGATATTTTCCGCTGTTGGTTTAAGTTATTTTGATGGCAGTGTAAGATGTTACAGCTGCCGTGATACACAGATAAGTGTAGCATAAACAAATGAAATATAAAGATCCTCTTCCTGCTTTGGGGGTCTTGTTATAATAACAGCCCAAAGCCATGCTTTTGTTGTTGCCATGACATTATTGATATGCAACCTTCAGAGATGAGTTATAGCTGTGCTGCTGCACCCGATAGACATGTAGCATTCATCCAGCAAGAGGCCTCCTGGAGCAGGAGCAAGGAGGGAGATCCTTTAGGGGAATGTTCAGGTTTTCCTGAAGCCCGTCTACTTTCACATATATACAAACATTTGCTAGAGATGGTGGGTCAGGTCAACGGGGATCAAACCCGTTTTGGGGAATAGTCACATTTGGGTCACTTTCTATAGTCCATGTAACTGTGTGGAACAGTTGGTAGTGGTTGGTTGTAATCTCTTGTGTGTTTTGTTGTGTTTTTGTCCATTTGATTTCACTAGCATTTCCACCAAACCCTGATGAGGTTTTATTTTACAAACCTTGTTAACGTGTCCTTGACGCTATGAATGGGAATGTGACAGTGAGTGGGTACACAGAGCCGAGCCTGGTTTCACTGGGTCTCGCTGTGGCCTGGCCTACATGTATGTTCAGTACATGTGTGTTGAGTAGTGTGTGTGTCTAGTATGTATGTTGAGTACATGTGTAGTGTGTTAGGTAAATGTGTGTTCAGTAATGTGTGTTGAGCACATGTGTGTTGAGTAGTGTGTTGAGTATGTATGTGTTCAGTAGTGTGTGTTTAGTACGTGTGTTCAGCAGTGTGTGTTTAGTACATGTGTGTTCAGTAGTGTGTGTTGAGCACATGTGTTGAGTACATGTGTTGAATACATGTGTGTTAAGTATGTATGTGTTCAGCAGTGTGTGTTTAGTACATGTGTGTTCAGTAGTGTGTGTTGAGTACATGTGTGGTTAGTACATGTCTGCTGAGTAGTGTGTGTTCAGTACATGTGTTCAGTACGCGTGTGTTGAGTAGTGTGTGTTCGGTGTATGTGTGTTCAGTAGTGTGTGTTGAGTATATGTGTTCAGTATGTGTGTTCAGTAGTGTGGCGATGCGCCCCTACCCGCCTGCTGAACTTGCTAGTGTGAGTCCACCTGACAGTCACGTCGTGGAAGACGTCACCTCTTCATTATAGTAAGTTTGGACACATTGGACAACAGAGTGGGGGGGGCTGGGATTCTATATAAATGTAAATGTGTCGTCATTAATATTTGAAAAAATTAAACTTTCACGACACAGTGCGAAGACGCTGTCCTCTCCTTGACAAAATACCATGACGTGGAGGGACACAGGTCACGCTTGTGTCTGCTGAGACAGAGACACCAGTCGGCCGTGGCGGCTCTGAGGGGATCATCACACATCAGGGCGTGTGTGTGTGTGTGTGCAGTAATACTGGGGTAGTAGTGCTTGTAGTTAGTGCATGCTGCATGCTGCTTCTGCTTGCTACTCTCTGCTCTCAGCTACTGCCGCCGGCTAGCCCTCTTTGTGGGGGTGAAAAGAGGAGCCGAGTGCGTAAGTCTCCCCTGCCGGTACATAGCCTCTCTACCGCCAAGACTCCTGCAGTGCCTCCTCGTGGCCACACACGGTAACTGGGTACCTTGCGGTCCCTGGCTAAACTGTAGGGGATCTCGGAGCTACAGTGGTCCCCAGAGGTCTAATGCGCAGGCCCATGTGAAGTGGATACGCCCTGGCATTGACCAACCACTGTCCCACTGCCTTGTGGGTAAGTGTAGGACGACAAAGGCTAGGGGAGCACACCCTGAGAGAAAAGCAATGTGCATGGCGGCGCACGATAGGCGGTCCTCTGACAGACTGGAGCTCCGGCAGCCTCCTGCAGCTGTGGAAGAGTGCTGGTCGTCTTGGGCCCCCCTTGCCACCAGATCCCACCCTCTCACAGTGAAGAAGTGCTGCTGGGACATGCGCACCCCCAGCGGCACTGTAAATAATCTCTTTGCGCAGGTATCCACCTCTGCCTCGGTGAGACCAGCAACCGGAATATGGATCAAAGTCTGGCGGCGATGGGGTGTCTGGTGACGGGAGCAGGTATGAATGCACTGGAAGCTCCTAATCAGACCCCTGCACGCCAGCGGCACAGGGCTATTCATGGTCGCCAGCAGCTGGGCTTGAGTGGCAGCTGCTCTCGGCAGACCCCTGTGTGTCTGAGCAGCCCTATTTAGGAGCCACACTGCTCACCCCAACTGGGGAGGGGCCTAGAAAAGGTGGCCTAAACATTGCCCACTCAAAACATCCTGGATAGGCTACCGCACCTATCGGGACATTCCACTCTGCGGTCGAAATAAAAAAAAGAAAATAATTCCCTTTAAACTGGCAACATGGAACATAAGAACTCTGCTGGACGTTAATGCCGAAAGACCTCAGCGAAGGACTGCACTAATTGCAGCGGAACTCAATCGCTACAATATTGACATTGCTGCACTCAGTGAAACCAGGTTCCTGGATGAAGGCTCCCTGAAGGAGGACACCTACACCTTCTTCTGGAAGGGATACCCTGCAGGAGGACAACATCAGCATGGTGTGGGATTTGCAATAAAAAACAGCCTCCTACCAAGACTCACTGAAACACCGATTGGCATAAGTGAAAGACTCATGTCGCTCAGGATCCCTCTGGCCAAGAAACGTTATGCCACCCTCCTAGGTGCCTATGCACCAACACTGCCATCAGAGGATGACGTAAAGGACCGCTTCTATCAGTCACTAGATGAGGCTCTCCGTCATATACCCAAGGAGGACAAGATCTTTTTGCTGGGCGATTTCAATGCCAGAGTGGGGAAAGACAACAAGGTGTGGAGTGGTGTCATTGGTGGGCATGGCATTGGGAAAGTCAATGCAAATGGACTGCGCCTCCTAAGCCTCTGTGCTGAGCATGGCTTGACCATCACAAACACCCTCTTCCAATTAAAAAACAAGCACAAAACATCCTGGATGCACCCACGCTCCAAACATTGGCACCTATTGGACTACATCATTGTGAGACGTGCTGATACAAAAGACGTCTTACTCACTCGTGCAATGAGAGGTGCTGAGTGCTGGACAGATCACCGGCTCATCATGACCAGGCTCCAGGTGGAGGTACGCCCTGCTGTTCGTCTCCAAAGGTCAGGAAAGAAGAGGCTTGACTGTACCCGGCTAGAAAAGGCTGAGGTCCAGAACAATCTCCGCCTCTCTCTGGCTGAAAACCTGGAAGACATTGAGCTTCTCTTGAGCACGGATGATTCCATTGACAGGAAATGGTCTTCCGTGAGCTCCAGACTCTACAAGGCAGCATCCCAATCCATCGGTTACAAGAGCAGAAAACACCAGGACTGGTTCAATGACAACACAGGCACAATAACTTCCATACTCAAAGGCATGCATAAAGCACACAGTGCTGTCCTCAACAATCCCACATCAGCTACACTCCGGCAACAATGGCAAGCATCCAGGAGAGAGGTGCAGTCAAAATTGCGTGCCCTGCAGAATGAGTGGTGGATATCGAAGGCAAATGAAATACAATCCCATGCCGATAGAAATGATATGCACAACTTTTATGATGCAGTGAAAACCATCTACGGCCCAAGAAACTGCTCTGTCTCCCCCCTGAAGTCTGATGATGGTACCACCCTCATAAAAGACCAGAAATGCATCACAAAAAGATGGGCAGAACATTTTGAGACTCTTTTGAACCAGCCCTCCCCAACCGATCCCTCGATCTTGGATGAACTACCTGTCCGCCCCACCATCCAAGACCTTGACCTTCCACCAACCTTTGAAGAGGTTCATTGTGCAGTTAGGTCGCTGAAAAATAACAAGACCCCTGGCCCTGACAGTATCCCTGCAGAGATTTTTAAACAGGGAGGCTACCTCTGCACCCGTGCACTTTTCCTGTTCATCTCACACGTATGGAAGAACGAAACTGTCCCTCAGCAGTGGAGGGATGCTAACATCATCTCCATATATAAAGGCAAAGGAGACAAGTCCCTCTGTTGCAACAGCCATGGCATTTCACTACTGGCTGTTGCTGGAAAAGTCCTGGCCAAACTCATGTTACACAGGCTGGTAAAACACATCTCAGAGGAGCTGTTGCCTGAGTCACAGTGTGGGTTTAGGAGGAATAGGAGTACTGTGGACATGGTGTTCACAGCACGGCAACTCCAAGAGAAGTGCAGGGAGCAACATCAGAACCTCTTCATAGCCTTCATCGACCTGTCAAAGGCTTTCGACACAGTCAACAGGGACATCCTATGGAACATCCTCCTGAAGTTTGGCTGTCCACGAAAGTTTGTCAACATCCTTCAAAGATTTCACGTGGGGATGATGGCACGTGTGACCATTGGAGGCCAGGAATCTGAGCCCTTCAGGGTGTGCACCGGGGTACGTCAGGGGTGCATCGTTGCTCCAGTTCTTTTTAACATCTTCCTCCTGTGTGTGACATTGCTGCTCCACAAGGAAATCGGGAAGGACAGTGGGGTTACTGTGGACTTCAGACTAGATGGAAACCTATTTAACATCCGTAGGCTCCAAGCGGTCACAAAAATGACATCGGAGCACATCATTGAGTTACAGTACGCAGATGACTGTGCAGTTGTGGCCCACACACCCGAGGCACTACAAGCTACCCTTGCAGCTGCTACAAGGGCGTATGGTAGGCTGGGGCTCTCTATAAATGTGACAAAGACTGAAGTAGTATGCCAGTGGGCATCTACTCCTCCATCTCATTCACCAACCTTCAACATCTCCGACAAACCACTTGCAACAGTGGAATCCTTCAAATACCTGGGCAGCTTTCTCTCTGACGACTGCAGCATCGACAGGGAGATGCAAAACCGGATTAAACAAGCGTCATCCTCTTTTGGCAGACTTAGGAGAAGGGTCTTTCAAAACAAAGACCTCAACCTCCACACCAAAATATCTGTCTACTTGGCAGTTGTCATCACGACTCTCCTCTACAGCTGTGAGGCGTGGACCCTGTACAGCCACCACCTCAGGATGCTTGAGGCCTTCCACATCAGATGCCTACAATGCATCCTGAGGATAACCTGGCGTGACCGAGTGCCCCATACTGAAATACTCCGCAAGACCAACTGCATCAGCATGGAGGCTACCGTCACCCAGCACCAACTTCGATGGCTCGGTCACGTCATCAGGATGCCAAAGGAGCGCTTACCGCGTAAAGTGCTGTATGGCCAGCTACATCTTGGCCGCCGCTTGGCAGGGGGCCAGAAAAAACGGTACAAAGACCAGCTGAAGACCATCATAAAGAAGTGCGGCCTGAACCCGAGCCAGCTGGAAGACACTGCCGCCCAACGCTCCATCTGGCGGCAGCTCTGTCAACAAGGGGTGCAAAACCTCGAGAAGGACCGCGGTGATCGACGGACCAGAAGACGTCTGAAGAGACATGAAGCCAGTACCACACCTACACCCCCAGTCAGTGATTTCACCTGTTCTGTCTGTGGCAGACATTGTGGATCGCGGATTGGGCTTTACAGCCATAAGAAGACTCACAAGTGACAGAGGCAGGATTGTCATCATCGGACACGACGGACAACCTAAAGCAAGCAAGTGTGTGTGTGTGTGTGTGTGTGTGTGTGTGTGTGTGTGTGTGTGTGTGTGTGTGTGTGTGTGTGTGTGTGTGTGTGTGTGTGTGTGTGTGCTTGCAGCCTGCACACCTGAGCAGCTAACAGTGTGTGTTTAAGTTTAGTGAGCTGGTGAAATGGCCGGCGGTGGTTGTGAGAGGATGCCACAACTAAGAACGTTATCTCCACGACCTCCGACACGACCTGCGTGTGACCTGAGCCCACAGCTCTTCGTCTCCATCACACTCACTTGACTACGACTCACACAAGAACATCTGACACCAGCATCCACCTCACCCTGCTGGTCCACTGCTGCCAGGAGAATTTACTTATTTATCTATTTATTTATGTATTTACTTATTTGGATTTTCCCCCTTTTTCTCCCCAGTTGTATCTGGCCAATTACCCCGCTCTTCTTGAGCCGCCCTGGTCGCTGCTCCACCCCCTCTCTGCCGATCCGGGGGGCGCCCCGACCGACCAGAGGAGGCGCTAGTGCAGCGACCAGGACACACACCCACATCCGACTTCCCACCCGCAGGCACGGTCAGTTGTGTCTGTAGGGACGCCCGACCAAGCCGGAAGTAACACGGGGATTCGGACCAACGATCCCGTGTTGGTAGGCAACGGGATAGACCGCTACGCTACCCGGACACCCACGAGTTGAAAATATTCAACTTGAGCGAGAAATTACCGTGACGCGGTGTCGCGAAAGCCTATCAGCGTTGAGATTCTCCAGAAGTGACGTCAGGAGCAGCTCAACGGATCCTCTTTTCCGTACTCGATCCTGCGGCCAAACTCGCGCGAATAAAAACAAATGATCCCGCTGTAATGATCTGTGCCCTCTGGCTATGTTAACTTATAACATTAATAAAGCAAGGACGACTTCTCTCGTGCTGGGTGTTTATTCACCGACCGGATTCCGACTGACGTTGTTACGTACATCACGTGACTTTGTTGTGGCGCTACGGAAAGCCGTAAGGGACATTAGCAAATCAAATATTACTAGTGTAGTGGGAAATGCCTGGGGATGTACTTGGAATGTTGCACTGGGCTCGTACAGCTAGAGGACCAATCACAGGTTAGCTCGCGCTGTCACAGACGCAACTATATTAGACACCGCGGGAGAGACAAAGCGCCAGAACTGTTTGGTAACCATATCGTAGACTGTCACCTTAGCGTGGGATAGAGCAGGGAAACCTAGCGTATCCTGGGCTAGACAGTAGATACGGTAGCTAGCAGTGGTAGTGTTAGCAGCAGACTGCCTCGGTACCTGTAGCTAGCTGACTACCCCCGAGAGCTTCCCCAGAGAGACTGAGAGAGACATTCACCTGGTCACACCGGAGCCAGAGTACAGAGAGAGAGAGAGAGACGCACCCCGGAGAGCAGCCATCCATCTCCCGCCCCGCCTAGAGCTCAGCCGCCCTGTTCCATCACCAGCCCTGGTCCCAAGGTGAGCTTGCTAACCCATTAGCACACGGCTAACTAGCTAACTAGCAGGCTAGCCCTAGCATTGGCGCAGCTATCTAGCTAACGGTGGTGAAGCCCGGTTTGTCGCACCTAAAAGTCCCCGCCTCCATCCATAGTTATCCGGGCTATAGAAAAACCGCGACAAGTGGTGTCAGAAGTGGGATAAAAGGTTGGGATTCGCCATAATCTCAACACCGGAGGATCCTGCCCCGGTCACATGGCGGCATAATTCAGCCTGCACACTGTGAGCCAACCCAGCTAGCAAGAAGCCATTTTGTACTTCTTCGTGAAGTAGAACCCCAACGAAAAAAGTGAATAAGAAACTTCTTTATGAAGTGGAACCCAAACGAAAAAGTGAATAAAAAGACTCATTAGTTTCTCAACGCCATTCACACTGTGAGGATATTGTTTTTCACCGAGTTTCACCCTGAAAGTGCACAAAAGGACGTCCAGTGGCGCTAGCTAATTAGCATTGACATTCTGCAGCATTTCAAAGCAGCATTTAGCAGCTTTTTGGCGGCATCGCTATAGCTAGCTAGCAACTGAGTGAGTCAGCCATTTTGTGAAGCACTGTAATTTCTTCAGTAGTCACGTAAATCAGTGGAAAAATAAAAATGTCACAGGACAAAGAAAATGTAAAAGAACAGTCTGAGTTGAGTCTGGATGGTGCTGGTGTGGGGACAGAAGACCCCGGAGAGCACGCCTGGATGAAGCTCCTCCTGGCGCAGATGGAAACCATGAACCAGACCCAGGTTCAGATGCAACGCCAGATGGAAAACATGGAACGCCAGACCCAGGTTAAGATGCAACGCCAGATAGAGATGCAGATGGAGGCCCTCACAGCGCGTATCGATGGACTAGCGGAAGCGGTGGCTAAGCGATCTCGTCCCCCCACACCTCCCATTCAGCGCACCGATTGGGCCCGTCATCGTTCAGATATCCAAGGTGAGCCTCCCGGTTTGTCGCCCATCGCTCAAGTAGTGAAGCAAGGGGTTTCTCCTAGTAGCCCTCAAAGCGATAGTGGTGTAGGGTCGGCAGGGGCTGTGCTCGGAGAACGAACTAGCAGAACGGTGCAAGACATGAGCCTACTCTCGCAGTTCACCCCGGCCCGGGAGAACCCAGGGGCCAGACAGCGAGACGGCGCTGATCACCTGTTGCCAGCAGCTATGGCCGCAGTGGCTAACTTGAGCGACCGGCGCAACGAGGAGACGCCAGCCAGGCCGAGCAGCAAAGCGGCCCCAGCAGCCCTGCGCTATACAGGAAATGGACCCAGTGAGCCCGCACCACTTACCAGCACTCCGATCGGTCATGGTGGAAAAAATGGAGCGACTGCAGTACCACCCCCCGACGGGATGCAGGGTGGCCAAATGTCCCTGGACAGCAACGGCGGCCGAAACCTGCTGGATGACAGCGTTGGAGGGCAGGCAGGTTCCTCTAGAGGTCAACAGAGCCAGACAGGAGACCTTCAAAGTCGGAGCGGCAACCGAAGCTCACAAGGTCCCGACCGAGGACACGAAAATGACATCAAGCTCCTCGCCACTTTTGATGGTAAGGGCGACTGGGATAGTTTCGTTGGACCATTCGAACGGATGGCGAGAAAGAGGGGCTGGACCGACGAGACCTGTTTGGACGCCTTGTATCTCCGACTGAGGGACAACGCCATGTCTTTTGTCATCGCGCAGCCGGCTCCGATAAAAGATGACTACCACGCGCTCATCACCCAGTTACGCCGCCGCTACGGTAAAGAGCTGCCTGAGGGAACTGCGCGCCGTAAACTCAGCGAGGTTAAGCAGGCCAGAGAGATGACCCTCTATGAGTTTGGCGAGGAAGTGAGGAGACTTGTCACACTGGCATACCCGCAGGTTGGTGTTACACTGCAGGAGGCCTATGCTGCAGAAGCCTTTCTGCGCGGGCTGAAGAACCAAAACATCGCGTATGAAGTCCTGGGGGCAGAACCCAAAACACTAGCTGAAGCAATCAGGAAGGATGAGGGGAAGCTACCGTCACAGGAGGAGATGGCGCTGGAAGGACCTGCTGCACGGAAGTACTGGTTGGTCTGGACGCAAGTAGAAAGGCGAAATGGAGTCCTGTACTACCGCTGGGACGAAGGAGCTGACACGCCATCCATCCTCCGTCTCATTGTTCCAACAGCGCTCCAAGAAGAGGTCCTACGTTTGTGTCACTGCGCCCTGCTGTCCGGTCACTTGGGCCGTGAGAAGACCTACCATCGAGTTCGCAGAGAGTTCTACTGGGTTGGTCTGACTGACAGTGTGAACCAGTTCGTCCGACGCTGTCCTGAATGTCAGGCGTGTAAATCCTCTGGAAGAACAGGCAGAGCTGCCTTGCAGATGTACCAGGCCGGCGCTCCTATGGACAGGGTTCACATCGACATGGTTGGACCGCTCCCAGTATCCAAGATGGGGAACCGATACATCCTTGTGATGGTGGACCAGTTCACGCGCTGGGTGGAGGTGGCCCCGATCCCCGAGCAAACTGCAGAGATCACCGCTCAGAAGCTGCTACAGGAGTTCCTCTCCAGGTTTGGAGTACCCCTGGAGATCCACACAGACCAGGGACGCAACTTCGAGAGTGCCCTGTTTCGTGAGCTCTGTGAACTTCTCCAGATGGCCAAGACCAGAACGACCCCCTACCATCCTGCGTCGAATGGTCAAGTCGAGAGGTTCAACCGAACTCTCCTGCAAATGATCCGCTGTTACGTGGGGAAACACCAGAGCGAGGGGGACCAACACCTCCACCTTCTCGCCGGGGCTTACCGCAGCTCACCCCATGCCTGTACGGGTTACACACCAAACCGGATGATGCTTGGGCGAGAAGTCAACCAGCCGCAAGGACTCACCCTGAGGGTGCAGGAAGCCAACGTTCATCGCACTTCCCCAGCCGAGTACGTTGCTGACCTGGAGGCGAACATGCGGGACACCCACGAAGTGGCGCGCCAGCATC
This sequence comes from Lampris incognitus, assembly GCF_029633865.1. Taxonomy (NCBI): domain Eukaryota; kingdom Metazoa; phylum Chordata; class Actinopteri; order Lampriformes; family Lampridae; genus Lampris; species Lampris incognitus. The sequence goes on from NC_079213.1 coordinate 55,463,481, forward strand.
TCCGTGCTGCCCAGCTCAGGAACAAGAAGGACCACGACCTACGTGCTCCACAACGCACATTTCACCCTGGAGATCTAGTGTATGTCCGGGACGACACCAGGAAGAAGGGTCAATCTCCAAAGTTGAAGTCACGGTGGAGAGGTCCCGGCCTCATCACAGAGAAGATGGGAGACGTCTTGTACAGAGTCCAGGAAGGTCGTAAGGAGAGAGTCCTCCACCACGATCGACTGCTACCCTACCTCTCAGACGACGTGCCGGTCTGGATTCAGCGGAGGCGCCATGCTCTGTTGTCTACTCCAGCACCAGCCATAGGGCCGCAGGAAACACCTGAAGGAGGTCCTCCCGCTGCTGACATGGAGGAGCCGGGGGCGCAGAGAACAGAGGAGTACGAAGGAGTGACAGAGCAGGAGGAGATCGATGAAGACCTCGATCTCCGGCTGGAGGACCTGTTCCACGCAAACGACGATGGAGGACCCAGCACACCAGGCTCCCCGGCTCGGTTCCAGCCGCTCCAACACACTGCTGCCAGCTACTCTTCAGGCGAGTCGACAATCACCCAACGTCGTGGGACAGCAGCCTGTGCTCCGGGCGGGCAGTCCAACGCCCCTGACCCAGAAGGAGACGAAGCCGACGCCGCTGAGTCCCATCTCCCGTACACCACCAGACGGGGCCGGCCAGTCCGGAGGCCCGCCTGGCTCCTAGACTAACTTTGACGGACGTGACTAGTTGACTTGGGGGTTACTAGGCTAGTCACAAGAGTCCAGTATGGATAGCGACCACCCACATTTGTTTGACGCCCTTTGTTCCGGGCCTAGTTCATTTCGCGGGTGTTCTGTCCCGTTTATCGTGTTAGATTAATCAGACTGATCTTTGTAGTCTGTTGTTCATTTATGTTGAAGGGACTCAACAGTGCTGGAGGGGGGCAGTGTAGTGGGAAATGCCTGGGGATGTACTTGGAATGTTGCACTAGGCTCGTGCAGCTAGAGGACCAATCACAGGTTAGCTCGCGCTGTCACAGACGCAACTATATTAGACACCGCGGGAGAGACAAAGCGCCAGAACTGTTTAGTAACCATATCGTAGACTGTCACCTTAGCGTGGGATAGAGCAGGGAAACCTAGCGTATCCTGGGCTAGACAGTAGATACGGTAGCTAGCAGTGGTAGTGTTAGCAGCAGACTGCCTCGGTACCTGTAGCTAGCTGACTACCCCCGAGAGCTTCCCCAGAGAGACTGAGAGAGACATTCACCTGGTCACACCGGAGCCAGAGTACAGAGAGAGAGAGAGACACGCACCCCGGAGAGCAGCCATCCATCTCCCGCCCCGCCTAGAGCTCAGCCGCCCTGTTCCATCACCAGCCCTGGCCCCAAGGTGAGCTTGCTAACCCATTAGCACACGGCTAACTAGCTAACTAGCAGGCTAGCCCTAGCATTGGCGCAGCTATCTAGCTAACGGTGGTGAAGCCCGGTTTGTCGCACCTAAAAGTCCCCGCCTCCATCCATAGTTATCCAGGCTATAGAAAAACCGCGACACTAGCAAATATTACATCTCCCTTTTTCTGAAAAGTGCTGCTTTTTCTGCAGAGATACAGACCACGTTGAGCACGTTTATAAGCGAATACAATCTTAATAAGAAAGAATATGAAAGTGGAACTCTTATATAACTGGACTGCAACAAGTAGTGTAAAACATTTCCTTCACTGTCTAAATGTGACACCGTAATAACGTTTCATCTTTTTTTTTTTCATTTCATTACTGGTAACTGCAAACAGCAGGTAGGTATACAAGGTAAGTGAACGCTGTAAATATTTCTTTTCAAAACATAGCAGGTATAGTACAGGTTGGTGTAAAATTCTCTCTTTTTTTTAACATTCATAAGTCAAGGATTTGTCTTGGTTTGATCGTGCGACCTGACCTCGTGGTGTAACCAGGCTGTGTGTCTGGTTGTCGCTGATTGTTCGTGTCTGGAGGTTCAGCATGCTCTTGCTGATGGGCTTGTGTGTTGTTGTTAGCGCTGGTAACAGTCTGCTGTGAAGTGTGTGTGTGTGTAGTGTGAGTGTTCACTCTGCTTTGTCGCAGGTGTTGACGGTTGCGTTGGTAGATCTGACCTTCTTTGGTTTGGATGTGGTAGCTCCTGTCTGTGTTCGCTGGTCTTTCCACAGTTGCAGGTCTCCAGGATCCATCCTCCTGCCGGAAGCGGATTGGTGTGCCTGCGGGCAGGTGGGGCAGAGGTTTGGCTGTTCGGTTGTAGTATGCCTGCTGGCGCTGTTGACATACCTCTCTCCTTTCGTGAACATCCTCCTGACTGGCGATCTGTGGCTGCAGGTGTTTTGCTGTTGATGGGAGAATGGACCGCAGCCTCCGACTCATCAGTAGCTGTGCCGGTGATTTCAGGTTGTCCACCGGTGTGTTGCGATACTCCAGTAAGCTCATGTAGGGGTCTTTGTTCTCAGCTTTGGCTTTGTCCAGGATGCGTTTGGCCGTCTGGACAGTCTTCTCGGAGAGGCCGTTGCTCTGTGGGTAGTGGGGGCTTGTGGTGGTGTGTGAGAAACCCCATGTCTGTGAGAAGTTGCGGAACTCACCAGAGCTGTAGCACGGACCGTTGTCGCTGATGATAGTCTCGGGGATTCCGTGTCGAGCCATTGCTGCTTTCAGCTTCATGATGATGGCAGATGAGGTGCAGCTGCAAAGTCTCTCTAGCTCGAAGAATCTGGAGTAGTAGTCCACAGTGACTATGAAGTCCTGTGAGTTCCATGTGAATAGGTCTGTGCCTATCACTTGCCACGGCCGCTCGGGTATGGCGTGTGACATCATTGGTTCCTTTGCATTTGTGCTGCGCCGTTCTTGGCATATGCTGCAGTCTGCTACCGCATCCTCGATCTGTTTCCCCATGCCAGGCCAGAACAGTAAGTCTCTTGCTCGGCATTTGCTTTTTTCCACGCCAAGGTGGCTGGCATGGATGCGCTGTATCATGCCCTTGCGAAGCTTTTGGGGGACAATGATTCTCTCACCTTTGAACAGGATACCGTCCAT